>NC_134362.1:159436795-160036795 GCF_048569485.1 Anomaloglossus baeobatrachus
ATAGTAGAAAAGAGAAGGGATGATAGAGAGAGAGATGGAAGGATGGATAAAGAGATAAAAGAGAGATGGATGGATGGAAGGATGAATGGGAGAATAGAGAGATAAAGAGAGAGAGAGCGCAATGGATGGATAGAGAGATAGAGAGAAAGAGAGCGATGGATGAATGGATAGATGGATAAAGAGATAGATAGAGAGATGGATGGATGGGAGGACAGATGGAAGGATGAATATAAGGATAGAGAGATAGAGAGAGAGCAATGGATGGATAGAGAGATAGAGAGAAAGAGAACGATGGATGGATGAATGGAAGGATAGAGAGATAGAGAGATAAAGAGAGAGAGCAATGGATGGATAAAAAGATAGAGAGAAAGAGAGTGATGGATGGAGGGATGAATAGAGAGATAGAGAGATGGATGGATGGAGGGATGGATGGAAGGATAGAGAGATAGATAAAGAGAGAGCAAGGGATGGATAGAGAGATAGAAAGAGAGCGATGGATGGATAGATGGATGGGAGCACAGATGGAAGGATGAATGGAAGGATAGAGAGATAAAGAGAGAGAGCAATGGATAGATGGATAGAGAGATAGAGAGATGGATGGATGGAGGGATGGATGGAAGGATAGAGAGATAGATAAAGAGAGAGCAAGGGATGGATAGAGAGATAGATAGAGAGAAAGAGAGCGATGGATAGATAGATGGATGGGAGCACGGATGGAAGGATGAATGGAAGGATAGAGAGATAAAGAGAGAGAGCAATAGATAGATGGATAGAGAGATAAATAGAAAGAGAGCGATGGATAACTGGATGGATGGAAGGATGGATAGAGAGATAGAGAGAGAGACAGAGAGCAATGGATGGATAGATGAAAAGATGGATGGAAGAATGAATGGAAGGATAGAGAGATAGATAAAGAGAGTGAGAGCAATAGATGGATGATAGAGAGAGAGAGACAGAGAGAGACAGAGAGTGATGGATGGATGGATGGATGGAAGGATTAATGGATAGTTATAAAGAGAGAGCTAGATAGATAATGCGATAGAGAGAGATGGATTTAAAGAGAGATGGATGGATAGATAGTGAGAGAGAGATGAATAAATGACTGAATTAATAAATGAATGGATGGAAGGATAGAGAGAGATATAGAGAGAGATGGATGAATGGATAGGTAGATAGAGAAAGTGATGAATGAATAAATGGATGGAAGGATGGATAAAGAGATAGAGATAAAGACAGAGAGTGAGAGATTGATGGATAGACAGGTAAATAAAATGATAGATGATAGAGAGATAAATAGAAAATTAATAAATAACAGATGATAGATACCTGGGACATAATCCAAAAAGAAAGAAGGTAGACCTCCTAGGACCTTGGAGTGCTATTTATATTATTTTTTAAATATATAGATATTAGAAAGATAGAAACTAAATAGATGAGCTCAACATATTATAAACAGATACATGATGTATAATAAGAAAAAAGGCAGTATTCTAAGGCCTTGGAGTGCTGCTGTTTTTCTTTATGAAAAGAAAGGAAGAAAGAAAGAAAGAAAGAAAGAGAGAAAGAGAGAGAGAAAGAAAGAAAGAAAGAATAAAAGAAAGAAAGAAAGACAGCGAAAAAGAGAAAGCAGGAAAAAAAAGAAAGAGATAAAGAAGGAAAAATAAAGACAGAGATAGAGAAAGAAAGAGACAGGGAGAGAAAGAAAGAAAGAGGAAAAAAGAGAAAGAGAGAAAGAAGGAAAAAGAAAGAAACAAAGAAATAGAGAAAGAAAGAAATAGAGACAGAAAGAGAAATAGAGAAAAAAAAAGAAAAAGAAAAAGAGACACAAAGCAGGAAAAAGAGAGACAGAGAGATAGAAAGCAGGAAAAAAAAGAATGAGAAGGAAAGAAAGAAAGAAAGAAAGAAAGAAAAAGAAAGAAAGAAAAAAGAAAGAAAGAAAGAAAGAGAGAGAAAATGAGCATTTTAGTTTGGGAATGTCTGTGACTTGTGTGTAAAAATACAACAAATAAGTAAACATTGTCTTTATTCAACAAAAGGTAATATTGACCGCCCAGCCATACTGGGAAATTTACCAGCTCTGCTATCTGGACTGGAGACCCCATTATAACTAGTTCTTTGCTTCTGAGTATTCAGCATGTACATTAGATGCCATGAGTGATAGACCCCTAGTGGTTGGCTTTTCCCTTGCTGTTCGCCTGCTATAACATAAGCATTTAGTGCAATATAATAGGAAGCTGTGAAGTTCAGCGAGCTGCAGACGATCCCCCCACTGACAACCAGCCAGTGTGACGTGCCTCCATCCTGCCCCATCCCACCAGACCCCACACAATATCCTCACAATACATGTATTAATGGATATATTAACTGCTACTTTGTTTCTTGCCCTGCAGGTGAGCCTGATGCTGAATGGATGGCCTGTGATTTCTGCCTTTGCGGGTGACATGGATGTGACAAGAGAAGCAGCCACCAATGGGGTCCTTATTCAAATGGAAAAAGGGGACAGAGCTTACCTAAAACTAGACAAGGGCAATTTGATGGGAGGATGGAAGTTTTCAACATTTTCTGGATTTCTGGTATTCCCCATTTAAACTGACTTTTTCTTTTTTTTTTCCAAGAGCAGCGAGTGACAAAAAAAAAGGAATCGTTTGCTATTTGCCCCAAAATAGCTGCACTTAGAGACTCAGACGGGACGATTTTCAATCTGAAGACCCTTCATATCTATCTGTGTGTTCCCCGCTTCGGAAAAAAACAACTTTATTATTGTAACAGACGAGGAACTAGTGAGATCAGCCGTCATTTCATTGCATTGCACTCTTAGAGAAAAACAAACAAAAAGACCTTTTTTTGGGGGTTTCAGGTGTCATTGTCTCTTATTTAACTCCATCAATGCCACATCTCATTTTATTTTGTCTCAATTGAGCAACCGGTAGAGAATACAATAGAGATATCATGTATATTTGGCTTCTAGGTAACACCAGAAATATCTAACAAGGCGCGGAATGGTGTATCCAGTATTTCTCTGTATTTCTGAGTGATTGTGGAAATAAAGGCTGCTACATGTCTGATGCTTGTTCTGCTCTTGTAAAACGTGGCCAACTACAAGCGATAGAAGTATATCCAACTTTCAATATTATACTCTGTACTATAGGTGTGAATGCTGGAATGTCTTTTGCTTCGAGACCCTTTAACCTTGACTTAACGGTCTTATGATTTCTTATATTTCTATGTCATGTACCCAGCAGCTTGTCCCCGGCAGACGCCAAAAAGAAATCTGTGCATATTATAAAATATGATCAGAAAGTGTCTAATATTTATTTATTTTTCAAATTTCGAATTTCAACTGTTTTGTTTACTTTTTTTTCGAATTTCGAATTTTGAATTTTGAATTTCTTTCCTTCACATTCCGTTGGAATTCTTAATGTCGCATGTCGAAAGGGAACTTTTAACCCCCCCACCCCAAAAAATAAAAAATAAACACCTTTCCGAAACAATATAATGTAATAACGCGCAAATGAACTGTATATATACACATTATAGGAAAATATATTTTAAAGCCTTTTACTTCTGTTCAGACGTTATCTGATATGTCACCATTTATCATTTCTTACTATTGTCATTTGTTGGTTATTTTATAATTTTTACTGTTGTTTACAAAATATGTAAATGCTATAATTTTGCAGAACTCAGAGATGAATACTTTTATTATAGTGACTATGGGAAGAGATTTGATTGTACCTTTAAATTACCAGTGAAATAAAAAGTGTAAGAAATCTGAATTTCTGTGTGACTATGGCGAGCAAATATCTATTATTTCTGATGAATATCTTCTCAACATATTACCCCCCCAATAGCCCAGTAAGTGAGTGGATGTTACAGAGTTAACATGCCGTGGCTTTATTTCAAACCCCTGGCTTCAAGAAGGAACTTAATTAGCTCCTAAGGGGAAAATTAATACCCGCATAATAAGCAAAGTCTTCTTATTTATCCTCAGTTTTGTCTTAGTAATAGTTTTGTTGAGCTGATGGGGACATTGCACGATCTTCAGCACACCAGGCGACTTCATCATATCTACAGCCTGATTGTTTCTGGAGAGGTTATTATTACAATGACAGGACGGAATTCCCAATATACTCGACTCAGTCCGGAGAAGTGTAAATAGCTGGAAATATCTGTGTACGAGCGAAGGCCCAACACATTCATATTGCACATTGTCAAGTGTTTCTGTTTTATCTATGTATCTCTCGATCTATCTATCTATATCTATCTATCTATCTATCTATCTTTCTATCTACCTCTCTCTCAAACTATCTATCCTGCTATCAATTTATCTATCAATTTACTATCTATCTATCTACTATCTATCCAGCTTTCTATCTATCTATCTATCTATCTATCTATCTATCTACTATATATCCAGCTTTCTATCTATCTATCTATCTATCTATCTACTATATATCCATCTATCTATCTATCTATCTATCTTTTTATCTAGCTATCATCTATCTCTGGTATCTTTTTTTTATCCATCCATCTATCTATCTATCCATCAATCCCTCTATCTATTCATCTAGCTATCTATTCTTTCTATTTATATCTATCTATCCCACAGTCTTTCAATCTATCCATCTATCTATCTATCTATCTATCTATCTATCTATCTATCCCTCTATCCATCCATCCATCTATCCATCCATGCATCCATCCATCTATCGTATCCATTTATCTATCATCCCTCTTTCTTTCTTTCTTTCTCTATCTATCTATCTATCTATCTGTATATATCTATCTATTTAGCTATCTATCCCTCTATCTATTATCTATTTATCTATCTATCATCTATCTATCCCTCTATCTATTATCTATTTATCTATCTATCATCTATCTATCCCTCTATCTATTATCTATTTATCTATCTATCATCTATCTATCCCTCTATCTATTATCTATTTATCTATCTATCATCTATCTATCCCTCTATCTATTATCTATTTATCTATCTATCATCTATCTATCCCTCTATCTATTATCTATTTATCTATCTATTTATCTATGTATCTATCTATCTATCTATCCATTAGTCCATCCATGCATCCATCCATCGTATCCATTTATCTATCATCCCTCTTTCTTTCTTTCTTTCTTTCTTTCTTTCTTTCTCTGTCTATCTATCTATCTATCTATCTATCTATCTGTATATATCTATCTATTTATCTATCTATCTATCCCTCTATCATCTATTTATCTATCTATCATCTATCTATCTATCTATCTATCTCCAACTTATTGTATAAGCTTCATACTTTACCCCTTGAATCCCAGTCTTTACCTGTCACCTTGCCAAACCAGATCTCATACTTTGCACTGATGAGGGGCAATACCCTGAAACATTGTGTCTGCAAATTGAAATTTTGGTTTGGCTTTTATCCTAAGTCATATGGCAAGGCTCGTTAAAGGGTTGATATTGACTTTTCGGATTGCTACTTCCAATAGGTGGCACCAGAGATCAAGTCATCTTCCTCTCTAAAGAGGCAATGCGCATATTTAATTACCAGTTGTTGAAACTTGTTTTGGGTTTTTTACCTCTTACTGTTTTTATTGTAATTTTTTTTGTCTTGTTTTTTATTGTTCTTTCCCTTTACATATTTACTTTTTTATCTCACAATCCTTTGTAAATCTTTTAATCTATGCATTTGTTTATCTTGCTGTTAGAGAGCTATTAAGTAAACATGGCATTACAGGGGTAAAAATTAAAGCATCAAAGTGTATTTTTTTTTTTATTATTTTTTTTCTCTTTTTCATGGACCTCCGGTGCTCAGATATACTTTGTCCCCTATGTACTCTTCAGTTGATGAACAGCTCTTGTCTAGAAGACAAAAAAGAAATCTGGCTGCTTTTCATCTGCTGATACACAGGACCTGCCACTAAGTCTTCATTATAAACACATCCAGATACACCAGCAGCAGCTGGTCGGGGGCTCCGGCTCAAACCAATTACAATTTATGAAGAGGTTAATAAAGGGAACAAGGTTTTCATGTGCACAAGTCTTCCTTCCCTCTTCAGTATTAGGTAGTCAGGTCTATTCTTGTAATTTCATTTTTTTATGGTTTTATTCTGCTTTTATTAAAACAAATAATAGGTGAATATTAAGAAAAAAAATAATCAATTTTAATAAAAATAACGTTTGGTATATAGAGTCATGAAATTTTTGGAAATATAATGTTATATTCATGTTAGTATGTTTTGAATTCTATATTTGAGGGTTTCAGAAAACACTTCTGCTGCACAGTTGAAACCAGAGGTTTCCATCCACTCTCTAAACAGACACATCTCCATGTGTTTCTCACTATCTGGCATGAAATCTGAATAAACCTTTCTTGTTTTAAGTGAGTTAGGAACCAAAATTATTTAAATTTACTAAATAATGAGAGAGAAAATGTTTTAAGGCATTTTTATTACTTTCTGCAAAGTCAGAAGTTTACATACACTAACAATACTATGCCTTTAAACAATATGGGACAGCCCATTTGATGATGTCCTGTCTTTGGAAGCTTCTGATAGGTTTATTGGTAACATCTGAGTTAATTACAGACACACCTGTGGATGCACACCTGAAACACACTGCTTCTTTGTGTAGCATCATCGGAAAGTCAAAAGAAATCAGCCAACATTTCAGGAAGAGAATTGTGGACTTGCACAAGATCTGGTTCATCCTTGAGTACAAATTCCAGATGCCTGAAGGTGCCTTATTCATCTGTACAAACAATTAAACACAAGTACAAACAAGATGGGAATGTCCAGCCATCATACTGCTCAAGGAGTTGGGTTCTGCGTACCAGAAATGAACATGCTTTGGTGGTCAGACATGTGTAAATCAACCCAAGAACAAAAGGAAACGACCTTGTGAAGATACTGGCGGAAGCTGGTAAGATTGTGTCATTATCCACAGTGAAACAAGTACTGTATCAACATGGGTTGAAAGGCCACTGCCAGGAAGAAGCTATTACTCAAAAAAAAACCCAGATAAATGTTTGCAAATGCACACAGGAACAAAGACCTTAATTTTTAGAGACGTGTCCTGTGGTCTAACGAAACTAAAATTGAACTGTTTGGCCATAATGACCATCGTTACATTTGGAAGAAAATGGGAGATAGCTTTGAAGCCTGAAAACACCATCCCAACTGTGAAACACGAGGGTGGCAGCATCATGTTGTGGGAATGTTTTGCTGCAGGAGGGACTGGTGCACTTCAAAAAATAGATGACATCATGAGAAAAGAAGATTATGTGGCAATACTGCAGCAACATCTCCAGACATCAGCCAGGAACTTACAGCTTGGGGAGAAATGGGTCTTCCAAATGCAAAATGACTTGAAGCCAAACTGGTTACAAAGTGGCTTAAGGATAACAAACTCAATGTTTTGTAGGGGCCATCACAAAGCCCTGATCTCAATCCTATTGAAAATTTATGAGCAAAGCTGAAAAGGCCGGTGTGAGCAAGGCGACCTACAAACATGGCTCAAATACACCAGTTCTGTCGGGAGGAATGGGCCCAAATTCGTACCAACTATTGTGAGAAGCTTGTGGAATTATATCCAAAATGTTTCACCCAAATCATACAGTGTAAGGGCAATGGTACCAAATAATAATGAAATGTATGTAAACGTTTGACTTTGCAGAAAGTAATAAAAATGTCTTAAAACATTCTCTCTCTCTCATTATTCTGGCAGTTGGCAAATATAAATAATTGTGGTTCCTAATTGATCTGAAATGAGAAAGGTTTATTCTGATTTCATGTCAGATAGTGAGAAAAACATGCAGATGTGCCTTTTGATAGTTCTGGTTTCAACCAACTATATATATGGACCAGGACACAATCTGTTCTTATCTTATTCTTATACATGTTATATGAGAACATAGTTTATCTCAAGCCATGAACCAGTAAATATAAAGATTGCTCTAAATGTCTGTTTTGAATATGATAATGTCTATATATAACGTGAATAGAATGAAAATACTTCTAGTACTGTAGTTTGTAGACATACTGTTCTCCCTATCTTTATGGCTTAGTTATAAGCTGTGACATCCTCTCATTACCTAGATTGTTGGAAAGAAGGCTGCTGCATTCCCTATATCAGCTTTTATACAGGCTATAATAGTCTTTCTTTTTTAGCTGGGCTGCATCGTGTGATGTCATAGCTACAAAGCATTATGGGGAAGCATAGTAAATTTAACATGAATTTGATTTGCTTTACTCTAGATTGTCAACGATTGAAGGTATAGCTCAGTGGCTCTACTCCTATAACAATCCTTAATGGTCTTGTACCCATCTTAGTAGAGGTATTTGAATATTTTATGTACCGGAATTCTGGCTCTATTTGTCAAAAACACATTTTCATTTGTCTGATATGCAATACGGTATGTGTAAATCTAATTTACCATTAAATTGCTAAAATATAAAGATTTGTTTGTCAGCTGCTAAAGATCACTATAATGATTGTATATTCACTATATTTAGGATTAAAGTCTAAAAGGAGCGATTGGGCTCCTAGAGCACATTAAAGGTTTAATTATGTACTTTATAGCTATCTATAACTGCTTTTGTAAAGCACAAGAAATGTTTTACATATGTGAAAATTTATTCGAGTGGAATAAAATTGTAAAATTTTACAAAAATTCACAATATGGATATTTTGCAACTTTGTGCAAAGTTAGTAAAATGGTGGCTAACCGCTGCTGCTGCCATTTTGCTAAATTTGTACAAAGCAATTTGCAAAAAAATCCATGTTATGGATTTTTGTAAAATTTGATAATACTATTGGATGACCAGAAAAACAGTTAAAAAAAATACTAACCTCACCGGTTACCTGTCCCGCTTACCCTGCATCATGCTCTTTGGTTCTCCACACCTGTTTCTGTTTTTTTTTTTTCCTTTTCAGCCATCTATACCATTCTCTCTGGTGTCTTTTTCTCTAGGAAGAGTCTTCCAGGTCAATTAGGCATCAGACATCACTGCACGTGTTGTTTTACAGGCACTTCGTGACATCACAACAAGTGTTGCCACGGTGACAGTATGGCTAGCAGTGACCCCAAAGGCCTAGTCAAGTTTGAAGACCTTTTCTTGGGTGAAAGATCCAGAAGAACTGAGTGGTATGGATTCATACCTGCAAAGCCTCGTCAAACTTCAAGACCCTTTCTGGAGTGAAAACACCAGAGGAACTGGACGGGATGGATGAATAACTCTAAAGCCTAGTCAAATTTGAAGAACCTTTCTGGATTGAAAACACCAGAGGAACTGAGCGAGATGGATGAATACCTCCAAGGCCTAGTAAAACTTGAAGAAACTTTCTGGAGTTAAAAACACCAGAGGAAATGAGCAGGATGGACAAATACTTACAAGGCCTAGTCAAACGTCAAGACCCTTTCTGGAGTGAAAACACTAGAGGAACTGAGCAGGGTGGATGAATATGTACAAGGCCTATTCAAATTTGAAGATCCTTTCTAGTGTGAAAACACCAGAGTAACTGGGCAGGATGGATGAATATCTCCAAGGCCTATTCAAACTTCAAGACTCTTTCTGGAAGGAAAACACCAGAGAAACTGGGTGGGATGGATGAATAGCTTCAAGGCCTAGTAAAACTTGAAGAACCTTTCTGGAGTGAAAAAAAACAGAGGAAATGAGTGGTATGGATAAATGCTTACAAGGCCTAGTAAAACTTCAAGACCCTTTCTGGAATGAAAACACTAGAGGAACTGAGCAGGGTGGATGAATATGTACAAGGCTTATTCAAGTTTGAAGATTCTTTCTGAAGTGAAAACAACAGATAAACTGGGCAGGATGGATAAATATCTCCAAGGCCTATTCAAACTTGAAGACTTTTTCTGAAGGGAAAACACCAGAGTAACTGGGCAGGATGGATGAATACCTTCATGGCCTAGTCAAACTTGAAGACCTTTTCTGGAGTGAAAACACCACAGGAACTGGGCGTGGTGGATGAATGCCTCCAAGGCCTAGTAAAACTTGAGGACCCTTTCTAGAGTGGAAACACCAGTGGAACTGGGCGGGATGGATGAATACCTCCAAGGCCTAGTCAAACTTGAAGTGCCGTCTGGAGTGAAAACACCAGAGGAACTGGGCAGGATAGTTGAAAACCTCCAAGGCCTAGTCAAACTTGAAGACCCTTTCTGGAGTGAAAACACCAAAGTAAATGGGTGGGATGGATGAATAAGGAAAGAAGAGGTTTGAAGGACCAGAAGGCAGAATGCATGGATGGTGAGACAGGTGAATATATTTATTATTTTTTCAGCGTGAACACATGGCCTAAAGTGTCAAAATTTTAGGAATAGACAATAGGTCACACCCTAATTTTTGCAGACCTCACCCATTTTATGAGCCCCTTCCTCATAAAACAAAATTGTAACCAAAACAAAAGGCACATTACTCTGTCATCTGCAGTCCTATGTAGCACCACACATAACTTAGTTTATGCTTCTTTGAATAAAAATGTAGGTGTAATTTGTCTTGTTAAATAAGAGAAAAGGGAATTATATTTTCTAGACTCAAAGCTGTCACTCTGTATTGAAGGAATATTCTCAAGTTTGGAAGTTATCCCTTATCCATGAAGAGTCTCATGTGAATGGAGCGTTGGTTGATTATGTGCTCCCCGATTCTCAGGATATTTGGAGTCCCAGCAGTCATACGGTGATATGGAAGATTTATACTTAACCATTAGTGCAATCAGGGAACCAGGAATCCGAGAAGCAGATTATACAGGTACATAGAGGTACATCTGTATGCAAAAGTGTATCACTATGTCCCTCTTCATACATACATGTTTCCAGTACATGTGGTATCCATTTTCACATGTTTAGACACACAGACCATGTATCCGTCTGAATCACATATATGTCCGTGTGATGGACACAGAGACATGTTCATTGTTTATCATCATCACAATGGCCAATAGAAGTCTATGGACCTGTCAAAATCACGTACAACACTATGGATGGCATCTGTGTGCCATTAGTGTGATATGCCAGAATTAAACTCATTCAAGAAATTAAATATATTTATGTGTTAAAGATATGCAAAGATGACAGAGACAAAGAGATAGTCCAGGAAATCTGTCATGGTCCACAAATGGAAACCTGCAAAAAATAAAATAATAATCTTTTCCTTGTTCACCATTTTATTCCCCCCAAAAAAGAAAAGAATGATCAAAGTCTATGGAGCATTGTATAATACTCAATAGGCTTTGAGTATCAGCCTCTCCTGGCTCATTGTGCGTTCCACAAGATTTGGCGCCTCTGAAGAGCGGGGACATCAGTAATGTCACTGCTCATCAGAATTACCAGGTCACGCAAAGTGCAGCATTACACGGAACGTCTGACGAGTGGTGACATAACACACACGTACACACCGATGGTCATGCAGATGGACAAAACAGAATGTGCCACACATGTATTTTTTGTGCACACGTGTAAAGAGGGCCAATGTCCCTGTATCCTAGAGATAAAGAAATAGTCAGATTTTATTTGTTCCTACAAAAGTGCAAAAACTAAAGAAAAATAATTGCAAAAATATCAGTTTTCTCATATTTCCCCTCTGGGACTAGAACCAACAACCTTCAACATTTCAGGAAATAGCTAAAGGTTAGAGCCACAGTTTCTGGTGATACTATTGGGCAAATTTTCTACACTTGAAGCTGCATTGCATCCTCTGACTCCACATGCAGGTTATACTGGTACAGAGCGAAACAAGTGCATCTCAATAAATTAGAATATCATCAAAAAGTTAATTTATTTTAATAATTTAATACAAAAAGTGAAACGCATATATTATATAGAGTCATTACACACAGAGGGATCTATTTCTATATATTATATAGAGTCATTACACACAGATGAATCTATTCCTATATATTATATAGAGTCATTACACACAGAGTGATCTATCACTATATATTATATAGTCATTACACACAGAGTGATCTATTCCTATATATTGTATAGAGTCATTACACACGGAGGAATCTATTCCTATATATTATATAGAGTCATTACACACAGAGGGATCTATTCTTGTATATTACATAGAGTCCTTACACACAGAGGGATCTATTTCTATATATTATATAGAGTCATTACACACAGAGGGATCTATTCCTATATATTATATAGAGTCATTACACACAGAGTGATCTATTCCTATATATTATATAGAGTCATTACACACAGAGGGATATATTCCTATATATATATAGTCATTACACACAGAGGGATCTATTCCTATATATTATACAGAGTCATTACACACAGAGGTATCTATTCCTATATATACTCTATACAATATATAAAACACAGGTAGGGAAAAAAGTCGGGTTTGATGCTGCGCTAAAAACCACAATTACAAGTGTTGTAATAAATTCTTTTCTTTATTTTCAATGGTCAATGCGTTTCAAAGGCATCTCCACCTTCTTCTTCAGGACAAAGAAACGAAAAGAACAGCCTAACACATGCTGTTACTGAAGGATACATATATAACACTGAAAAAGTAGCCACGTATACAGGGATTACGTCAATGGTCCAGTGACTAAGCTGCACGTGGAGCAAAACAGGAAGGAGTGAAAAAAATTGGATTTGTTGAAAAAAAAGGAGAGAGGAAAAAAAAGGGAAAGGAAAGGGAAGAAAAAAAATGGAGAGAAAGGGTGGGACGGTGCGTGTGTGATGAATTGATATTCCAAAAAAAATTTTGATGAACTCTTAGAAAAGAAAAAATTGTTTTATTATACTGAGTGTGTCACATGTATACTACGAATAAATGATATGAATTGGAAATAAAGAAATAATTCTTGTGAAATAAAAAGAGAAGTGTATCAAAAAATTGCCTTTTTCGGAAAAAAACATGCAGTGTCAAAAAATAAAAGTGAATTGTATTACTCCATAATAAACAGGAAACCATATTAATATATATGTATAAAAAAATAAAATAACCATGTAAACAAATGAATACAAATATATATATATATATATATTTATATATATATATATATATATATACAGTGCCTACAAGTAGTATTCAACCCCCTGCAGATTTGGCAGGTTTACACATTCGGAATTAACTTGGCATTGTGACATTTGGACTGTAGATCAGCCTGGAAGTGTGAAATGCACTGCAGCAAAAAAGAATGTTATTTCTTTTTTTTTTTTTTTTAAATTGTGAAAAGTTTATTCAGAGGGTCATTTATTATTCAACCCCTCAAACCACCAGAATTCTGTTTGGTTCCCCTAAAGTATTAAGAAGTATTTCAGGCACAAAGAACAATGAGCTTCACATGTTTGGATTAATTATCTCTTTTTCCAGCCTTTTATGACTAATTAAGACCCTACCCAAACTTGTGAACAGCACTCATACTTGGTCAACATGGGAAAGACAAAGGAGCATTCCAAGGCCATCAGAGACAAGATCATGGAGGGTCACAAGGCTGGCAAGGGGTACAAAACCCTTTCCAAGGAGTTGGGCCTACCTGTCTCCACTGTTGGGAGCATCATCCGGAAGTGGAAGGCTTATGGAACTACTGTTAGCCTTCCACGGCCTGGACAGCCTTTGAAAGTTTCCACCCGTGCCGAGGCCAGGCTTGTCCGAAGAGTCAAGGCTAGCCCAAGGACAACAAGGAAGGAGCTCCGGGAAGATCTCATGGCAGTGGGGACATTGGTTTCAGTCAATACCATAAGTAACGTACTCCACCGCAATCGTCTCCGTTCCAGACGAGCCCGTAAGGTACCTTTACTTTCAAAGCGTCATGTCAAGGCTCGTCTACAGTTTGCTCATGATCACTTGGAGGACTCTGAGACAGACTGGTTCAAGGGTCTCTGGTCTGATGAGACCAAGATCGAGATCTTTGGTGCCAACCACACACGTGACGTTTGGAGACTGGATGGCACTGCATACGACCCCAAGAATACCATCCCTACAGTCAAGCATGGTGGTGGCAGCATCATGCTGTGGGGCTGTTTCTCAGCCAAGGGGCCTGGCCATCTGGTCCGCATCCATGGGAAGATGGATAGCACGGCCTACCTGGAGATTTTGGCCAAGAACCTCCGCTCCTCCATCAAGGATCTTAAGATGGGTCGTCATTTACTCTTCCAACAAGACAACGACCCAAAGCACACAGCCAAGAAAACCAAGGCCTGGTTCAAGGGGAAAAAAATCAAGGTGTTGCAGTGGCCTAGTCAGTCTCCTGACCTTAACCCAATTGAAAACTTGTGGAAGGAGCTCAAGATTAAAGTCCACATGAGACACCCAAAGAACCTAGATAACTTGGAGAAGATCTGCATGGAGGAGTGGGCCAAGATAACTCCAGAGACTTGTGCCGGCCTGATCAGGTCTTATAAAAGACGATTATTAGCTGTAATTGCAAACAAGGGTTATTCCACAAAATATTAAACATAGGGGTTGAATAATAATTGACCCACACTTTTATGTTGAAAATTTATTAAAATTTAACTGAGCAACATAACTTGTTGGTTTGTAAGATTTATGCATCTGTTAATAAATTCTGCTCTTGTTTGAAGTTTGCAGGCTCTAATTTATTGTAGGTGTAAGTAAACACATATAACAAGTGGGGATGAGAAAAATCAGTAGCGTGAAAAACACACCATTGCGCGTGCGCTGACAAGAATTGCTGGAAAGAGGGAAACCAGCTAACAGTGAGGGTAAAAAAAGGTCAGGCGCGTGGGAAAATATACACTGCGCGTGCGCGCACACTCATCGCTAGAACACGGGAATCGCTAGTGGGGGTGAACTGAGTTCAAAGCGTGGGAAAAAACCTCCTTTAAATGGTGCTGCCGCGCGTGCGCGTGCCTGCAGCAGGGAATGGAGCCGCAAGATGAATCTAGTGAAAGAAAACAGAAAAATAAACAAGGATGATGAAGAAATGAGATGAAGAAAAATAATTAAAACAACAAGCATGAAGAGAATGAAAAAGAGTATAAGGGCTCCGCCACACATCCGTGAAAACCACGTCCGTGTAAAACGGGCCGTTTTTCAGGTCCGTTTTCCGTTTTTTATGTCCGTTTTTATGGTATGTGTGGCCTGCGTGTGTATCCCGTATGCTAGCCGTATGTGCGTGTGGAATGTCCGTGTGTGCGTGAGTGAAATAACTGACATGTGTATGTGTTGTACGTGTGAAATGTACGTGTGTGATGCAAAATGTCGTTACTACATGTCGGAAGACAGAGTAGCGGGATGAGAATGAACTCGGGTGAACTTCACCCGACTTCATTGTCATGCCGCGGCTCTGTCTTTGTGCCGTGTACTGATTAGCGGTCACCTGTGAAGGTTTCACCGGTGACCACTAATCCCCATAGTGACTGAAGTTTCCCCCCCTCTCTCATACTCACCGCTCCCCGATCACCGGCGCTGCACGCCATTCACACTGGTCCGGCGGCTTTTTCTAATTTGAAAAAGCCGGCCGCCCATTAATCAATCTCGTATTCCCTGCTTTACCCGCCCACCGGCGGGTGTGATTGGTTGCAGTGAGACACGCCCACCATGCTGAGTGACAGGTGTCACACTGCACCCAATCACAGCAGCCGGTGGGCGTGTCTATACTGTGCAGTAAAATAAATAAATAAATAATTAAAAAAAATGGCGTGCGGTCCCCCCCAAATTTAATACCAGCCAGATAAAGCCATACGGCTGAAGGCTGGTATTCTCAGGATGGGGTGCTCCACGTTATGGGGGGCCCCCCACCCTAACAATATCAGTCAGCAGCCGCCCAGAATTGCCGCATACATTAGATGCGACAGTTCTGGGGCAGTACCCGGCTCTTCCCGATTTACCCTGGTGCGTTGGCAAATCGGGGTAATAAGGAGTTATTGGCAGCCCATAGCTGCCAATAAGTCCTAGATTAATCATGTCAGGCGTCTATGAGACACCCTCCATGATTAATCTGTAAATTACAGTAAATAAACACACACACCCGAAAAAATCCTTTATTAGAAATAAAAAACCCAAACACATTCCCTCATTACCAATTTATTAACCCCGCAAAAGCCTCCATGTCCGGCGTAATCCACGGTCCTACAGCGTCGCGTCCACCTCTGCTGCATGCAGGTGACAGGAGCAGCAGAAGACACATCCGCTCCTGTCACCTCCACGCAGCTAATGAGATGATTAGCGCGATCAGCTGCTGTCACTGAGTTTACTCGCGGCCACCGCTGGATCCAGCGGTGGCCGCGAGTAAACTCAGTGACAGCAGATGTTCGCGATACTCACCTTATTAGCTGCGTGGAGGTGACAGGAGCGGATGTGTCTTCTGCTGCTCCTGTCACCTGCATGCAGCAGAGGTGGACGCGACGCTGTAGGACCGTGGATTACGCCGGACATGGAGGCTTTTGCGGGGTTAATAAATTGGTAATGAGGGAATGTGTTTGGGTTTTTTATTTCTAATAAAGGATTTTTTCGGGTGTGTGTGTTTATTTACTGTAATTTACAGATTAATCATGGAGGGTGTCTCATAGACGCCTGACATGATTAATCTAGGACTTATTGGCAGCTATGGGCTGCCAATAACTCCTTATTACCCCGATTTGCCAACGCACCAGGGTAAATCGGGAAGAGCCGGGAAAAGTGACAGAGCAGTCTCATCTCATTGATGAGGCTATTCTGGGCATCAGAGGGCCGATATTGTTAGGCTGGGGGGCTCCCCAGACTGTGGGGCACCCCATCCTGATAATACCTGCCTTCTGCTGTGTTACTTTCCCTGGCTGGTTTCAAAATTGTGGGGGGGACACACGTTTTTTTTTTTTTTAAATAATTAATTAATTTAGCTGTACAGTTTAGTCACGCCCACAGGCATATGTAAACTGATGATGTCATTAGGGGGCGACAAAGCGCGTAGCCGTCTCAGACCTGTACCTATCCTCAATGCATCCTGCCTTGTTTTTTGGAATCTAAATGGATTATTATTGAAGAAACACATGTTGTGAGTATGTTTTTTTCATATTTTGCCGACTTGAACATAATAATATTGTCCAGTCGTGTTCCACATTTATCCAAGTAGTGATTTAGTTGGTAATACAATTACCTAGAATATATGTGTAATATTTATAATGTTTACATGATCACCCTATTATTTATAATATGTTAAATTTTTTGTTAAAAAATACAAGCTAGTTAACAATTTTTAAAAAAATTAAAATAAAAAAAGAAATTAACATAGTGATATTTTTCAAAAAACAGTCTTTATTTTACATCATAAAGAATGTGAAATAATATTGTAACATTGTTATGAAGCAACTTAGACTATTTTAATTGCGTAAAGTTATCTTACAAAAAACATAAGTAAAAACACTATATTTAGCAAACAAACATTATTGATAATGAAAGACATTCAACATATTATGGTTTATTAATATTTGAAAACAAAACAAAAACATGCAAACCAAATTAGATCTGGCTTGTAATATATTATTGAATGTAATCAACATTTTATTACATTACATAATATTTTCAATCTTCATTGTTATTACCTCACAATGAAATTACATTTTATTAAAAAATTAAAAAAAAAAAAAACAAAAAAAAAAAAAAAAAACATTATTCATAAAATGCATCATTACTATTACCCGACTCTTGACTCACACTTATGTGACAATCTGCTTCTGCAGATGTTAGAGTTACACTTGTGGTAGGTATTGTTCTACTGGTACATGGCAATATTGTCACATCAGCACCTGAGGTAGAAGGTAATCCCTGTGTGTTTTGAGCATACACAGATTGCCCAATCGGTTGAGTATATATAATATTTGGCTGATTTTGTTGTTGTGGAGTGTATGGGTAAGGATTTTGCATGTGTGGGGTCGTTAATAGTGTTTGTGCACTAGTTTGGGCATGGAACAAAGATGGATTGACATTTAATATTGGATTAATATTTGGTATATTTTGAAAAATGCTCGGATTAATTTGAGCTTGACTAAGTTGCTGTATTTGAGTGGGGAAAGTAGGGTTAACATTAACTGTTGATGGTAATGTACTAGCTGAGGGCATGTTTGTATGTTGGGCAGGCCACATTGATATATGAGAAGGTTGTGGCACATTCAATATGTTTGGAATATCATAGGTTCTAGCAGTAGGATTTGACAACTGACTAGTGATATTATTTGAAGTTGGTTGGTTAGACATTGGTATAGATTGTGTTACTGCAACATCACTACTAGTGTCATGGAAATTAGTGCGCCACTGCTCTATTGTTAGTAGAACATTATTTGGAAATGGTCTTTTTTGACAGGCATCTATAAGGGTAATTATAGCAGCCCTAACCCTATCCTGATGTTCAGAATCTATTTTGGCTAGACTTGTTGGCAATGATCTACAAAACCGTTCACAATCAGTTTCAGGAATTAAACTATTCATAATATTCATCACTCTTGTGTCTATTAACCCCTTAACGACCGCGGGCCGTAAAATTACGTCCTAAATGACATAATCTTACTGCCCGCGGTCCTCCGGCGGCAGCATGCCGCGATCGGCACACATCTCAGCTGATTTTCACAGCTGAGATGTGTGCCTGCTAGGCACGAGCAGAATCGTTATCTGCTCGTGCCGATTAACCCCTTATAATGGCGCTGTCAATACATGACAGCGCCATTATAAGCGCAATCGCGGTAAAGTTTTACTTACCGCCGAAACCGGAAGTCACGTGACGCGATCACGTGACTCCCGATAGTTGTCATGGTAGTACAGGGTCATGTGATGACTCCTGTACTACACATGAATTGGTTTCACTTTCGCTGTGCCCGGGGCACAGCAAAAGAGAAAGAGAGCGTATCTGCTGTTTACAGCCTTCCAGCTGTGATCAGCAGATACTGCAGAGCGATCGGAATGCTGATCGCAATAGCCCCCTAGGGGGACTAGTAAAATAAAAAAAAAAAGTAAAAAAATAAGTTTTAAAAAATTAAAAAAAAACAAAAAAACCTAAAAGTTCAAATCACCCCCCATTCGCCCCATTGAAAATTAAAGGGTTAAAAAAATAAAAAATATACACACATTTGGTATCGCCGCGTTCAGAAACGCCCGATCTATCAAAATATAAAATCAATTAATCTGATCAGTAAACGGCGTAGCGGCAAAAAAATTCCAAACGCCAAAACGACGTTTTTTTGTCGCCACAACTTTTGCGCAAAATGCAATAAGAGGCGATCAAAACGTAGCATCTGCGCAAAAATGGTACCGTTAAAAACGTCAGCTCGAGACGCAAAAAATAAGCCGTCATTGAGCCTAAGATCCCAAAAAATGAGAACGCTACGGGTCACGGAATATGGCGTAAAACGTGCGCCACTTTTTTCGGACAAACTTCCGATTTTTTTTTAACCCCTTATATAAAAGTAAACCTATACATGTTTGGTGTCTACGAACTCGCACTGACCTGAGGCATCACACCCACACATCAGTTTTACCATATAGTGAACACAGTGAATAAAATATCTCAAAAACTATAGTGCTATCGCACTTTTTTTGCAATTTTTCAGCATTTGGAATTTTTTTGCCATTTTCTAGTACACAATATGGTAAAACTGATGGTTTCATTTAAAAGTACAGCTCGTTCCGCAAAAAATGAGCCCTCACATGACCATATTGACTGAAAAATAAAAAAGTTACGTCTCTCAGAAAAAGAATGGCGAAAAAAAAAAACGGAAAGCGAAAAATCGGCCGGTCGTGAAAGGGTTAATTCAGGCAAAGCTCTCATATCATCCCCTCTTCTCATTCTTCGACCCCTTAGTGTAATTGGATTAAAGCGTGGTACATTTGTTGCTATAGGAGATTGAGATCGACTTGGAATGGTTGGTTGTGTTGAAGTTTGCTGAGTTTGTACTGTTGATAACACACCTGTGTCACTGGTTTGATGTTCACTTTGATGACTGTCAGGTCTGTCAGTTTCTTGGGTATTGGCTACACCTGGTTCAACTTCAGCCTCAGAAGTGGCAGATGCAGATTGTATTGTGGCAGATTGCTCATCTAAATCATCAAGATTGTCATCTGTCCTGTAATTATGTGAAATAATTTAGAATAAAATTATTTGGCATTGTAAATTTATTTTTCTTTTTTTTTTTTTATATAATAACATTTTTAAAATCATTATTTAATAAAAATGATGAAAGACAACGTACTGGGTGACCTCCATTATTGGTCTCAAGAAATCCAGATTATTAAAATAAACATAACGCCTTTTTCGGGTTGACAATGAGGAAGACGGAATGGGATTAAACTCCCTCCGATATTGATCTCTTGCAGATCTCCATCGTCTGCGAACTGTATCGACTATAGAAATAGATGAGAAAAAAAAAACCCCATTTATTTTTTTTTTTTGGTATATTGTTTTTGTAACATTCAATTTATATTTTTAAAGACAATAACATAAAACATATCACTAATGATGTAAAATATGTACATATTTTAACCACGAAAAATAGGATTACACATAGATTTTTAACATAAAATGTACCAAATTAGTAGAGTAATAAATATAATAATTAAATTAACTATCGTTACAATTCATCCAAAAAAAAAAAACCATTACACTTTTTTTTTTTTTTTGGATAAAAATAACAAACAACACAATTAAATATAGACTTGTCATAATCGGACATTTAGACATAAACATTATTAAATTGGCAAATTGTGTGAAGGATGTTTAAAAGTGAAAAGAACAATATGTTCTGTATATTTCAATATGCTACTATTATGGGACATTATAATTTGTATCTATATACATAGAGTATGATTGAAAAATATTTTAAGAATAGAGAATTTATAATACAAATTTTAAAATTAAACACATAACATCATTTTATGAAAAAATATTTACATGACAATAGATAATATAACCCAAAAAAAAAAAACTTACCAAAACGAGCACGTTTAACTGGAGAACATCGCTCCCATCCATTGTTAGGATAAAGTTCTTGGGCAACATCCTCCCATGCCCTCTCCACTATTAGCCGATCCCTGTAGCCTTCAATTCTGGTGTCCCACAGTACAGGATGCCGTTCGACAGCAGTGATGATTCTTTCGGTATCAACTCGGGGAGACATATTTTCTTTAAATTTTTAGACACACTTAAAGCACTGACAAGGAATTAGACATGTGCATTTGGAAATACACACAATGTGCCTAGCCAGCTAGTAATGCAGGACGGCTGCACGATTCTTATACCTTACACCTGCTGGCCGATTTTACATTCACAATTGTAAAATCTGCAGCACGCACACGCACCATTAGAACACGTATCCGTGTTTCATTAATTGTTTGAACCAAATCATTGATTTTAATGGTGTCCGTGGATGCGTTCTCCGTGCACAAAACGGACATGCTGGCGTGAGACACGGGCCACAAAACGCATCACGGAGACGGACTCACGGACATAACCAAAAACGCAAGTGTAACCGCTGAGATATGGTAACATTGGTGCACGTTTGGCCGTGTCTCCAGTATACACGGAAACGGACCAAACACGCACGTGTTTCACGGATGTGTGGCGGAGCCCTAAGGCAGTGTGAGAGAAAAAAATTCACATATGTTCGTGCCTATGAACAAATACTTAATACCTCGTACATCTCAACAATTATACTGGAAGATGAAATATGAATAATATTAACTAACATATTAAATATGAATTGAAAATAATTTTGTCCTGTCCCTTTGTCTTATATTTGCTTTTTCATCGGATAAAACCCTATGTGCGCTTTTTCTCCACAGCTTTCTCTTATACAATATATAGTAATAGATCACTCTGTGTGTAATGACTCTATATAATATATAGAAATAGATCCTTCTGTGTGTAATGACTTTATATAATATATAGGAATAGATGCCTCTGTGTGTAACGACTCTACATAATATATGCGTTTCCCTTTTTGTATTGAATCACTGAAATAAATTAATTTTGTGATGATATTCTAATTTATTGAGATGCACTAGTACATTGTATGTATCAGTGTATTTCTATGTCCCTATATTCTAGAGGGAGAATAAAGGAGATTTTTTTTCCTTCTTATAACATAACTAAAAAATAATTAAAAAAAACAACACGAATATTGACATTTTTAATGCTTTTTTTTTAAATAATAAACATCACAAATCAGCAAATAACAAAATAACATGGTCATATTTTGTGCCATTGTAATTGTGACAACCCACACAAGACAGTGACTAGAAAAAAATTGGCCTGATTATTTTTCTCTAAAAAAACATTAAAAATGTAACAAAACTATAATGCTTAGGCTGTGTTCACATATAGAGTATATGCTGTGTTTTTTCCTCTAGTGTCCATACCACGCATCGCAAAAACAATCATCTCTCATTGTTGCATGTTTTCAGTATTTCTTTTAAGCATTTTCCCCCTTATTTAATGAGTTTATGGTGCAGATGTGAATCCGGGTTTTTAATGCTTTTAACACTATGCAATTTCGGGATGTTGATGGGCTGCAGTGACAGCCATGGCTCTGCTGAAGACCCCTGTGCCTGTCATAATTGGACCGTAAGCTTCTGCTTTTATGTATTGTATTGCTGTATGTAGCACAATCAATCAGATGATAACAGACTCAAGTCCCAAATACCCCCCAAAAATTAAAAAAAGTTTTTTTTTGTTTTTGTTTTTTTTTTAAAATATGTACAGTATATAAAAGTTCAAATCACCCCCTTCTCCTCCATTAAAAATGAAGACAAAACATTTTTTAAAAAATAAACACTATTGCTACATTGGGAAAAGTCCAATCTATCAAAATATGATAAATTAATCCAATTGGTAAATGACGTAACGAGAAAAAAATGTAAATGCTGCAACTGCTGCAACAGTGCACAAAAATAGTAATACGTGGCAATGAAAACATTGTACGAGGGGCTGCTTATGAGTCTTAGCTTCGTGATGTTTTTTGTTTCTTTGGTAACGAATGTTACATCACATGAAAGCCTTATATGTCTAATATACATTTTCAAAATTTTGTGTTTGTTACCTATGGCAACAGTGTTCTACGCACGCGGAAAAAAAAATGGCGGAGTCTAATGCAATATTCATTGCAGCTGAGAGCAGAGGAGGGATAAAATTCTTGTTTCTGCAAGGAAAGTCCGCAAAGGATATTCATGGTGATGTGTCGCAGACATTGGGGGATCAATGCTCTTCATATTCCACAGTTAGGAATGGAATTGGCAAATTTAAAATGGGCCTCTTCAGCACCAACGATGAGGAACGTCTTAGGCTATGTTCACACGTTGCGTTTTTTACCGCGTTTCTGCAGCGTTTTTGGCAGCAGCGTTTTTGGGCAAAAAGGCATGCGTTTTTGTTTTCCAGCAAAGTCTATGGGAAAAGCAGAAATCCTGTCTGCACTTTGCTTTTTTTTCTGCAGCGTTTAATTTGCATATTTGTGGTCAAAAACCATGCTGAAAAAGAAGCAGCATGTCAGTTGTTTTTGCCATTTCTGCAGCGTTTCCTTAACATTGGAGTCAATGAGAAATGGCAAAATGCAACCAAAATCACAATTCCTGCGTTTTTCATGCTTTTTACCTGCTTTTCAACTGCGTTTTTGGCTCCAAAAACGCATGCTTTTCTGGCCAAAAAGTAATGGGTTCTAATGTTCCTTTACACACACACAATAACCGAAAATTTAAATGTAAAAAAATAATAAACTTTACCTATTTTTCTGTTAAAATGTGCATAACCACTATTATTACATTAAAATTGATAATTTACCATATAATTTTATTAAAAGTTAATTTTATACTTTTTTTCTCTTTTTTCATTCTTTTTGACTAATTCAACTTTATTTCTCAGTGTCTTGATCTCAAAAACGCATCTGCAGAAACGCAGGTGAAAACGCTGGTAAAAAGCGCTAAAAACGCACTAAAAACGCGGTAAAAACGCATGCGTTTTTAGCGCTAAAAAATGGTCAAAAGCCATTTGGTCAAAAACCAAGGGAAGGAAAATGTGCAGAATAAACTGCAGGTACACCGACGCAACGTGCGGACATAGCCTTAGACGACCGAGAGTGATTGTTATTCTGGAGATTGTCGATGCTGTGTTCAACCTCATGCTGGAGAATCAACAAATTTCAGCTAAAGCAATAGCAGACATCATGGGGATTTCCCGTGAATGTGTTTGTGTCACTATCCATGAACATTTAGACATGAGGAAACTATCTGCAAGGTGGATCCCCAAATTTTTGAAAACAGATCAGAGAAGCACGGAGTGAAAATGTCCCGGTCCATTTGTCAGCGTTTCCGGACTGATAAGAACTTCCTGGATCGACTGGTCATTATGGATGAGACCTAGATTTATTTGTATGACCCTGAAAACAAAGCAGTTAAAAGAGTGGAGGCACAGGGGTTCTCCTCATCCAAAGCAGTTCAGGGTGCAAAAATGAGCCACTAAGATGATGGCGTCTGTGTTCTGGTATAAGGAGGGTGTGCTGCTAGTGGACTACCTTCAAAAGGGTTCCACCATCAATGCAAGGTATTACATTGAACTTTTGGACCAATTGAAGGCAGCTCTGAAGGCCAAAAGGCAAGGCAAGCTGTCCAAAGGAATCTTGTTCCTGCGAGACAATGCCTCCGCTCACACTGCACAAGCGACCACGGCAAAACTGGCAGAGCTGGGCTTTCAGCTGATTGAGCACCCATCTTATTCACCAGATCTAAATTCCTCCGAGTATCATCTGTTTCCAAATCTGAAGAAACACCTCAAGGGTACCAAATTTCAAACCATTTCTGATGCCATGGCTGCTACGGATGCCTGGTACAAAAGAAATCCTTCCTTTTGCTAGGCTTACAGAACTTGGAATACCGATGTAAGAAGTGTGTTGTCATCAGTGGAGAGTATGTGGAATAAATGTAAAGTTTCATCATCCTATCTCATTTCTTTCTGGGAAAAGCCAAAGACTTATCAGCAGCCCCTCGTATCTGTCCCAAAATAGTTTCAATAGAAACATTAGCTCAGGATTACAACAAGTCCTCAAAATTTTCCATATCCCAAAATATGAAAATGTTACCGCTGTCAACATTTTTTTTACATAAGTGGGGTTTTTTTTACATATTTCTGCGCTTTTTTTTCACCACGTAAACAAAACAAAAACTCTGCATATTTGGTGGTAACGTCAGAATTGTGCTGACCTGAAAAATCATATTTCCAGGTCCTTTGCACTGTAAAATGAGCGACATGAGTAAAAAAGACAATATACAATATATATATGTCAGAATTGTACTTTTTTTGCTATTTTGCCATAATTGGAATTGTTTTTCCCACTTTCTAGGACGCCACATAATAAATTCGATGATGTCATTCAAAAGTAAAACTTGTCCT
Organism: Anomaloglossus baeobatrachus; assembly: GCF_048569485.1. Lineage (NCBI taxonomy): Eukaryota > Metazoa > Chordata > Amphibia > Anura > Aromobatidae > Anomaloglossus > Anomaloglossus baeobatrachus. Next base: position 159,462,147 of record NC_134362.1, read on the forward strand.
GCTAAAAAACAAGCCGATAGGAAAATTGAAAAGATATGTCTCTTGTAACAAGGAGACGCTTGCAGTGTTTGAATGGCTCTCACTGGGTCAATAACAGCGTGATCAGATGTAGTGTGTAACCCCCAGAAAAAAGGAAAATCCCCCCACACCTTACCCCGGAAGTGATCTGTTTAGGGCTGGCTACATGTGAGCAGAGACCTGAACTGCCAATCAGTAATTTCCATTGGGGTTTGGGCTAAGTTCGAACCAGGCAACGTTCGGTTCAAATGCTGCTGTCGAACTGAACTTCCATGGGTTGACTCTTTAGTGCTGACTACGCTTTTTTGTTAAAGTGCGTAAAAGATACAATAAGCTAACAAGCAGGTGTGCTGAGAGCTGCTATGTTTTCATGAGCCAATGACCAGCCTGTTAAATGGTCTTAAGGGTTATTTCAACGTTTATGGGCTATCCATAGGATAGGTGATAACTTACTGATCACTAGAGGTCTATAAACTGAGACCTCCATTACTAGGCTGGCTATACTCAACTATCTCCATCAATAAGTGGAGTGGTGGTATGTATGCGCTGCTACCACTCTATTATAATGGGGTCTCTCAGAACCTCGTTCTTAGAATCACAGGTTATCTCAGAGATCGGACCCTCTGCATGATCAGCATGTTTTCACCCTTCTGTTTATAGATATTGAGAAGAATAGGTTATCCAGATTGGACAACTGATGTGGATACTTCGCTAATTTTATTCAATGTGGCTTTGAATTCCCAGATCCTTGGAACAGGTGGAGTCTTTGCTTCGCCTCTTTACCACACTGATATAACATTTTCTCAATGATCCTAATTTCATAACGCATCTCTAGAACATTCTTAAAAAAACAACAAGTTGCTTTTTTGGCTTTCCCCCCAATCCATGTGGGTGAACTTAATGTTTGGAAGAGGTTGTCAAGCTTCCTAGAGTGGTGGCCTATCCCTAGGAATGAAAGATTATCAATATCAGATTGGTGGTGGTCAGACACAAGGAACCCTCACTCTGCTCAGGTTTAGGCTGGATGTAATCCATGAACAGAGCTGAACAGCAGAGCTCCGGTCTCTGTGTTGTGGCCATCCCAAGGGAATAGGAGCTGAGCTGCAGTGAATGACTGTTTACATACTGTCACACTGGAGCGAGGACCACTCGGCATGTGGCACAAGAGGAGGGGTAAACCATGGAAGATGTAAAATGAAGCCCTGATGATAGAGAGAGGGGTTACCAACTAAACTCACCTGTGGCTGATCACTGAACACCCTAATGTCCCTAGACTGGTCCTTCCCCCGTGGGTGAACACGTGCCAAGGCCCTGGTTGACCCTAGATTAGCCCTGTCTAGTGTGCAGGCCAGCAGGACATTAGTCTTATGAGTAGTGTAAAGAAAACTTGAGGAAGAGGGACAGACAAGGGAAACAAATACATTATACAACTCCAATTCTTCTCCATTGAGAGACTCTACCACATCTGCTGGAAACATCACTGTCACAACGCCACCAGCGTTCACTCCTGCGACTTCTCCTTTAGTCACCAGGAGTTGCCGTATTCCTGCCATGGGCAGGGCTAGTGATAGGGGAGGAGTCGGTGCCAGTGGCTTTGTTGGGCGCAGGCTCCGCGCATCCACTAAGCTGGGTTTCCCTGGGACCTGCAGTACCACTGGCTGACTGTGGTGGTGTGTGCCTTCCAGCTGAAGTTACAACCTTTCAGCCACAGCCAATGAGAAGTCACCACACCCTTCTTATTCCTTCTTCTGTCTGCTGGTCGCCGCCAGACATAGTCTTGTAGTATTCTGCTGGTCTCTGGTTCACACCCTGCTCCTGAATTCTGATTCTGGTGTTTTGACCTCTGCTGTTTACTGATGACTCTCCTGCCTGCCGTGTTTTGTACTTTGCTCCTGTCTTTGGTTTGACCTTTCCCTGGTTTCCTGACTACGCTCTTGCTTGCCGTTTTTATCCCATTTTTGTACCTCCTGGTTTTGACTTTGCCTGACTACTATTCTTCTCTGGACTGCAGCTTTCCATAGCAGTGATCTCTTGGACCTTGGATTCCAAATCCATGTATAGGGGTTAAAGTATTTTAGGGTTCTCAGGATTCTGCTGAGTGGGTAGCTTACCTCTAGTCTGTCCTTGACAGCCATCCTGAGGCTGTGGTAGTTTCCGGGCAGATGTAACAATCACCATCACTGCTTTCCCCAAAGACAACTCCTCCTCAGGTCAGCTTAGAATGAACTATAGCTGGAGAAGTGAGGAGTGGCTGCGGCTGAAGTTACAACTATCTGTTTAATCACTGCAGGATAGAAAGGAATATTAACCCCTTCAGGACCGGATGACATTAAATAAGACCCAACTCAGGGTAAACAATGAGTAAGCACTAAAGAGGACCTGCAATCAACTAAACTCTGTAACTTTCAGCTCCCACTGAGGTCACATTAGGCCATGACACACTCCTGACACATACTTCTGAGCTGAAAACAGCTAATCGATGGTGGTGTAAGGTTTCAAGCCCTCCACTGTGAGTACATTTCCAAAAGATATGTTATCTATATAAAAAGCCTGGAGAACTCCTTTAAAAAAATGCAATTCTCCAAGATGTTAAGTTTGTTCTTTTCTGGTTTAAGAGTAGAGAATTAAGTATTTTGGTGACTTTACAACATGTATTTTGGACCTGTGGACTCTATTGAAATCTCTATACCTTTTTTTGTATATGTTTTTGCAAACTATACACTCTGTGCAGAATTATTAGGCAAATGAGTATTTTGATCACATGATACTTTTTATACATGTTGTCCTACTCCAAGCTGCATAGGCTTGATAGCCAACTACCAATTAAGTAAATCAGGTGATGTGCATCTCTGTAATGAGGAGGGGTGCGGTGTAATGACATCAACACCCTATATAAGGTGTACTTAATTATTAGGCAACTTCCTTTCCTTTGGCAAAATGGGTCAGAAGAGAAATTTGACAAGCTCTGAAAAGTCCAAAATAATGAGATGCCTTGCAGAGGGATGATAGATAGCAGAATGGGGTCAAACCAAGGAAACAAAAATCCTAAAACATAACATTTATTAGATATGCAGATAAAAGGTGGACTGCCACCATAAAAGAATAAAACGTTTGTCAAGGGCTGCAGAATGTATAATACCAGCCTCCAAACAAATCATGCAAGGCACACACTGCAGGAGGTATGAATACAAGTCACACTCAAACCTGCATTGATAATGACAGCTAGGATGGTCGCTTCATCAGGATCAAACAATTGTTCGCAACCATTAAAACAGAAAAAACGGCCTTACCGTATTTTCAAAGGGCATATGATGATATGGCTCAAAGTCAGGTGACCTCATATAGGTCTAGCACAAATACCTTCACTTTGCTCGAACCATACCACAGTACCTCCCGACGCGTTTCAAAGAATAATCATCAGGGGAGTCTTCTCAGGGTACAAGTCGTCATATCAGTAAACATCACCAGACTGATATATGGTCAAAGTTGCCCCATGGACGGACTGTGGAAAAAATAATCATACCTTACAGCCCATCCAAACCACCAAACATGAGGAATAACCTCATAAACCAAACTGCTTACCCCAAATAAAGTCCAGCAAGGAAGAACGCCAAGCTGCAGGTGCCGCGCCGGTTAGTTTGAAAACCGCGCTTCTTATAGGGGCCGCGCATGCGCGGTAAGTCCACCGCAGCGTCGTGACGTCAGTCCCGGCATACACCATGCCGGAAGCCGCGACGTCACCATCATGCCCGTCGGCCGCATCAACATACCTGCGCCGCCGACGTCATAGGCAGGAGCCTGGAACGCAAGCCAATAGTCGGAACAAAACCGGAAGTATCCGATAAACAGTTGCTTATTAACCAGGCTGCGCCTACATCCAATTCCAACAGCAAGGTATAAATCCTTGTGTCCAGTAAAGGTACACGGGGCCTACACGATCGCAGGATCATCCAAGACACACTAGAGATACCAATTAAGACAGAAAGGCCAATAGATCAATCAGACAATACTCCAACCTATAAAATACATATACATCCCCCCATGAAAGCACAAAACCCAAACCACAATTTGCGTGAGCAGGAGGACAAACAGACCCAAGGGTTAACCAGGATACAGGGGGGGGGGGAGGGGTTTAAGTATACATCAGACTCAGAAGTACAGAAGCGTCCATAAAGAGGGGACAGTAACCAACTCCAAAGGAGAACCGTCATGGACCATAAGATAAAAAGGAGGAAAAAAGGAAGGAAAAAACCTAAGTGCACACTGCACATACCCTAGACTTATAGACTGTCCCTACCTAGCCTGTGGAGGTCGGCACCCTAGAACCCCACGCCAATGGCGCCCCCACTCACCGTAGTCTATCCCTCCTACGATGCACCCTACACTAAGGTGCATCTAAAAAAGGGAGGAAAGACAGTTGTTCGTTCAGTCCAGTCGGTACCTCAGTCTTTAAGGTATAAATCCAAAAGCATTCCTTCCGCAGTAATAGTCTGTCCCAGTTGCCTCCTCTTACTGGGGGTCTGATGTAATCAATACCCATCACTCTTATGGCATCCTCCCTCCCACCATGAAAGCTATTAACATGCCTTGCTATGGACGTGTCGTTATTCTTCCGAATATCATTTTTGTGTTCCCCCACCCTCCTGCGCAACTCTCGAATGGTCTTGCCAACATACTGTTTGCCGCAGCAGCAAAGGATCCTGTAGATAACTCCCTTGGTTCTGCAGGTGATAAGGGACCTGATTTCAAAAGTCTTGTCATTCCCTACACTGCTAAAAGTCTTTCCCTCCTCAATCAGCTTGCAATTGACGCAGTCCCGACATTTAAAACAGCCTCTGATGTTATTATCAGCCCGGACAACCTGATTGTCACGAAAATGGCTGTGCACCAACCTGTCTTTAAGTGACCTCGCTTTCCGAAAAGTGACAGAGGGATAATCAGAGAGATGTTTATCCAGTACGGGATCCATTTTGAGAATGGGCCAGAATTTAGTCAAAGTGCGCCTCAAGTCATTTGCACCATTAGAGAAGGTAGTAACGAACCGTAGGGTATTTATTTGATCCTCCTGCTCACGTCTTGGGTTCAGCACAGTAGCCCGATCCATCCTCGCCACAGAATCAAAGGCATTCATAACCACCCTCCTGGGATAGCCCCTATCATCAAGTCGCCCCATAAGGTCAACGGACTGTGTCCTAAAACCAGATTCCTCAGAACAATTGCGTCGCATTCTGACAAACTGGCTCTTGGGTATGCCCTTTTTCTGGGATTTAGGATGAGCACTTTCCCACCTCAAAAGTGAATTTGAGGCAGTTTGCTTCCTGAAGGTGCTTGTCATTAGACGGCCACCTTCCCCTATCTCTACCATGATGTCCAAAAAGGCCAGTCTCTCGCTGCTAACCTCATAGGTAAAATGCAGGCCAATCCCATTGTGGTTGAGGGCATCGATGAAAGTCAGGAACCCTGCTTCGGGTCCCTTCCAGATGACAAAAATATCATCGATGTACCTCAACCACAGTACAACATCCTCAGTGTCCAAGTCCCCTCCAAAAACGACGGTTTCCTCCCACCAGCCCAGGAGCAAGTTGGCATACGATGGGGCACAGCAACTCCCCATCGCAGTGCCCCTGCGCTGGTGGAAGTACTTACCGTCGAAAACAAACACATTCTTAGTTAAACAGAAACGTAGAGCCCTGAGTACAAACTCACTATGTCCAGACAGATGGTTACCCCTTGAGTTGAGATAGTATTTCGTGGCCTCCAAACCTGCTGTATGTGGGATTGATGAATAAAGAGCCTCAACATCCACACTACAAAGCAGCATACCCTCCTCCAGGAAAATATCATCAATTTTTTTCAAAAAGTCCGTCGTATCTCCCAAATAAGAGTTTAATGAGACAACAAACGGCCGTAAGATTTTATCAACGTAAATACTCAATTTCTCGGTAAGGCTGCCCACACCTGACACAATCGGGCGCCCCTTCAGAGGGGACAACCCCTTGTGGATTTTAGGCAAAGTGTAGAAAGTTGCCATTACCGGAAATGGGGGAAAAAGGTAATCATGTTCATTTTTATCAATGATGCCATCTCTTAGGGCTTCCGCCAGGAGACTCTTCAGTTCATCCCTAAATCCTGGAATAGGGTTAGATGAAAGACAGGTATAACAATCTTCATCCTTTAAAATATCCCAACATAGGTTTCTGTATCTCTGGGTGTCCAGTATCACCACATTCCCCCCTTTGTCAGAGGGCTTTATGGTGATACTGGAGTCCTGTTCCAAAGCCCGAAGACTATCCATCTCGGCCTTTGTAAGATTGTATTTAGCATCCCAAGAGTTATATCCTTTTTGTATCTCCTCGGTCACTAAGTTGACAAAAATGTCGACCACATCCACTGAGGAGGTATTTGGCGGCATCCTATTGCTCTTATTTTTAAGGTTCGTAAATGGACCCTCGCCATAATCGTTGGGATTACGATCATCAAGATGAAACAGGAAACGTACGTCCTGTAAGAGATCCTCAGATATACCCAACTCATTAGCAGATTTCTCTGCTTCCTTCCCATGGAAAATCTTCCATTTGAGGAGTCTAGCAAAAAGATGTAAATCCTTGATAGCCCCAAACTCCTCAAAATTGGAAGTAGGTACAAAAGAAAGTCCCCTGTTCAGCAACTGTAACTCAGTTGCACTCAAGATTTTGGAGGATAAATTCACTATCTGAGGAGCCCTCATGCCTGCGGATGTTGCTGATTCTTGCTTCTCAGATAGTATTGGCTGTCTAAAAAACCGCCCCTTCCTGAGGCCTGTGCCGACCCACGTCCTGGTCTACCCCTACCGCCGGGTTTCTTGAAGCGCTGTTGTGGACGAAAGTTACTATTGTTGTTACCACCCTCACCATCAGACAATTCAGCATCCGTGGATGAGATATCAGTGTCATATGTTCTCACCCCACGGTTATTGGTGTAAACATAGACTCTATTATCCTTAAAATCTTGTAAATCCCTGATAAAGAATCTATGTTTACGTTCCTTCAGCTTGTACTGGAACTTTTCGACAACCCCTTGAAGGGCTAATTCTTTTGTCTGAAACTCTGCTTCCCCAGAGAATTTCTTGGTAATCTCAATATTTTCTTTTAAAGAGTCCTCAAGATTAACCAAATTTTTCTTCTCCTCCTCTAGCAGTAGTCTCATAAGTTTAAGAGAGCTCTCAGTAACCTCTTTCTCCCATTTGGCAAGAAAGTCAGCGTTTTTAAACCTATACCCCGGCTGCAGGGTAATCCTTAAATGACGTGGCACTATTTTTTCTTTCAAGTAGCTCTCCAAGGTCTGAACCTCCCACCATGCAATAATTCTTTCCTTGTAGACCTTGGTGAGGTCCTTGAAGGCCCCGTTTAAGGTAGGTGTATATCTCTTAAGAGTTAGATTTCTGTCCGAAAAGACCTCCCTGGCCTCGTTTACCCACTGTCGCGTATCAAGGTCAGAGGAAAGAAATCCTGCCATTTATCGGCACTAATAATCACAATAGCAAAAACCTTTATGAAATCCCCCTGTTCAGAGAGTGATAGATAGCAGAATGGGGTCAAACCAAGGAAACAAAAATCCTAAAACATAACATTTATTAGATATGCAGATAAAAGGTGGACTGCCACCATAAAAGAATAAAACGTTTGTCAAGGGCTGCAGAATGTATAATACCAGCCTCCAAACAAATCATGCAAGGCACACACTGCAGGAGGTATGAATACAAGTCACACTCAAACCTGCATTGATAATGACAGCTAGGATGGTCGCTTCATCAGGATCAAACAATTGTTCGCAACCATTAAAACAGAAAAAACGGCCTTACCGTATTTTCAAAGGGCATATGATGATATGGCTCAAAGTCAGGTGACCTCATATAGGTCTAGCACAAATACCTTCACTTTGCTCGAACCATACCACAGTACCTCCCGACGCGTTTCAAAGAATAATCATCAGGGGAGTCTTCTCAGGGTACAAGTCGTCATATCAGTAAACATCACCAGACTGATATATAGTCAAAGTTGCCCCATGGACGGACTGTGGAAAAAATAATCATACCTTACAGCCCATCCAAACCACCAAACATGAGGAATAACCTCATAAACCAAACTGCTTACCCCAAATAAAGTCCAGCAAGGAAGAACGCCAAGCTGCAGGTGCCGCGCCGGTTAGTTTGAAAACCGCGCTTCTTATAGGGGCCGCGCATGCGCGGTAAGTCCACCGCAGCGTCGTGACGTCAGTCCCGGCATACACCATGCCGGAAGCCGCGACGTCACCATCATGCCCGTCGGCCGCATCAACATACCTGCGCCGCCGACGTCATAGGCAGGAGCCTGGAATGCAAGCCAATAGTCGGAACAAAACCGGAAGTATCCGATAAACAGTTGCTTATTAACCAGGCTGCGCCTACATCCAATTCCAACAGCAAGGTATAAATCCTTGTGTCCAGTATTGTAGTATTTTATAGGTTGGAGTATTGTCTGATTGATCTATTGGCCTTTCTGTCTTAATTGGTATCTCTAGTGTGTCTTGGATGATCCTGCGATCGTGTAGGCCCCGTGTACCTTTACTGGACACAAGGATTTATACCTTGCTGTTGGAATTGGATGTAGGCGCAGCCTGGTTAATAAGCAACTGTTTATCGGATACTTCCGGTTTTGTTCCGACTATTGGCTTGCGTTCCAGGCTCCTGCCTATGACGTCGGCGGCGCAGGTATGTTGATGCGGCCGACGGGCATGATGGTGACGTCGCGGCTTCCGGCATGGTGTATGCCGGGACTGACGTCACGACGCTGCGGTGGACTTACCGCGCATGCGCGGCCCCTATAAGAAGCGCGGTTTTCAAACTAACCGGCGCGGCACCTGCAGCTTGGCGTTCTTCCTTGCTGGACTTTATTTGGGGTAAGCAGTTTGGTTTATGAGGTTATTCCTCATGTTTGGTGGTTTGGATGGGCTGTAAGGTATGATTATTTTTTCCACAGTCCGTCCATGGGGCAACTTTGACTATATATCAGTCTGGTGATGTTTACTGATATGACGACTTGTACCCTGAGAAGACTCCCCTGATGATTATTCTTTGAAACGCGTCGGGAGGTACTGTGGTATGGTTCGAGCAAAGTGAAGGTATTTGTGCTAGACCTATATGAGGTCACCTGACTTTGAGCCATATCATCATATGCCCTTTGAAAATACGGTAAGGCCGTTTTTTCTGTTTTAATGGTTGCGAACAATTGTTTGATCCTGATGAAGCGACCATCCTAGCTGTCATTATCAATGCAGGTTTGAGTGTGACTTGTATTCATACCTCCTGCAGTGTGTGCCTTGCATGATTTGTTTGGAGGCTGGTATTATACATTCTGCAGCCCTTGACAAACGTTTTATTCTTTTATGGTGGCAGTCCACCTTTTATCTGCATATCTAATAAATGTTATGTTTTAGGATTTTTGTTTCCTTGGTTTGACCCCATTCTGCTATCTATCACTCTCTGAACAGGGGGATTTCATAAAGGTTTTTGCTATTGTGAGCCTTGCAGAGGGATGCAGCAGTCTTGAAATTGCCAAATTATTGAAGCATGATCGCCGAACAATCAAGCGTTTCATGGCAAATAGCCAACATGGTCACAAGAAGCAAGTTGGGCAAAAAAGGCGCAACATAACTGCCCATGAATTGAGGAAAATCAAGAGTGAAGCTGCCAAGATGCCATTTGCCACCAGTTTGGCCATATTTCAGAGCTGCAACGTTACTGGAGTATCAAAAAGCACAAGGTGTGCCATACTCAGGAACATGGCCAAGGTAAGGAAGGCTGAAAAGCGACCACCTTTGAACAAGAAAATTAAGATTAAGATAAAACGTCAAGATTGGGCCAAGAAATATCTTAAGACTGATTTTTCAAAGGTTTTATGGACTGATGACATGAGAGTGACTCTTGATGGGCCACATGGATGGGCCAGAGGCTGGATCAGTAAAGGGCAGAGAGCTCCACTCCGACTCAGACGCCAGCAAGGTGGAGGTGGAGTACTGGTATGGGCTGGTATCAGCAAAGATGAACTTGTGGGACCTTTTCAGGTATAGGAGGGAGTGAAGCTCAACTCCCAGACCTACTGCCAGTTTCTGGAAGACATCTTCTTCAAGCAGTGGTACAGGAAGAAGTCGGTATCGTTCAAGAAAAACATGATTTTCATTCAGTACAATGCTCCATCACATGCATCAAACTACTCCACAGCGTGGCTGGCCAGTAAAGGTCTAAAAGGCGAAAAAAAAAAAAATGACATGGCCCCCTTGTTCACCTGATCTGAACCCCATAGAAAACCTGTGGTCCCTCATAAAATGTGAGATCTACAGGGAGGGAAAACAGTACACCTCTCGGAACAGTGTCTGGAGGCTGTGGTGGCTGCTGCACGCAATGTTGATTGATTTTGCATGTCAGAAATGTTTATTTCTCCATTTTGTGCAGTTATATTGGTTTACCTGGTGAAAATAAACAAGTGAGATGGGAATATATTTGGTTTTTATTAAGTTGCCTAATAATTCTGCACAGTAATAGTTACCTGCACAAACAGATATCCTCCTAAGATAGTCAAATCTAAAAAAAAAACCACTCCAACTTCCAAAAATATTAAGCTTTGATATTTATGAGTCTTTTGGGTTGATTGAGAACATAGTTGTTGATCAATAATAAAAAAAATCCTTTAAAAAACAACTTGCCTAATAATTCTGCACACAGTGTATTTGTATATAATATTTAGATGCCAGTCCATAAATCTGAATGACATTTCAACCTATATACAAGCAAACAAAAGTGGCCTTTGATTTTGCTATATGGTGCACAGATATCTGCAAGGCACGTAACTGTGTGACAATGGATTTCTCACATTAGATGGAGCATGAGTATCTGAATTCCCACTCTATTATATTGATTGTGCCAAGCTGTCACCAATTTTCTCTTTGTTTTCACCAGTTATTTGAGAAACAGCTATGTAATATCTCAAAAATTACTATCTTTCTCTGTATGGATTCTGTAACATTACTGTCCCATGCATTAAAAAGTTTTGGTTAGTCTGAAATATCTATTTCTCAACCACGCAGACATTGGCGAGATTATGAATTTTTTTTTTCCAATCTCGTGGGGGAGCCGGTTCCAAAAATAAGTTGCATGGTAAATTTAACTAATATATACAGTATATACTAGCTGTAGTACTCGGGCGTTGCCCGGGATAGTAACTGTCTCTTTGTCTCTATCCCAGTCTGTCTGTCTGTGTCTGTCTGTCTATCTCTTTCTGTCTGTGTGTCTGTCTCTTTCCCTGTCTGTTTGTGTGTCAGTCTCTATCCATGTCTGTCTGTGTATATCTCTCTGTCTATCTCTGCATCAGTCTCTCTGTCTATCTTTCTATGTCTGTGTCTGTCTGTCTCCCCACCCTCTGTCTCTCCCCCCGTCTCTCACCCCCCCGTCTCTCTTCCCCCGTCTCTCTCTCTCTGTCTCTTTCCCTGTCTGTCTCTTTCTCTCTCTGTTTCTATCTGTCTCACCACCGACATCTTGTTGCCTCACACATAAGCTTCTTATACTAACAATTTATTTTGTTCCTATTGTTCCTATTTGTTCCTATACCAACCACTCACAATTGCTATTAATAAGCTGTAGCTCCTATCTCCATTGACAGGATTTTGGAGTGTAACTGTAAAGCGCGGGGTTAAATTTTCCTGTCAAAACATAGTCTACAATATTCCCTGGGTCACATGGGGTGTCTGTGCAAAATTTTGTGATTGTAAATGCGACGGTGCGGATTCCTTTAGCGGATATACACACATACATACATACATACATACATACACACATACATACATACACTCAGCTTTTTTATATATATATATATATATATATATATATATATATGTATATATATATGTATATATATATATATATAGAAATATATATACATATATAAAATTTGTACACTATATAGACAAAAGTATTATGACATCTACAAATCACACCTAAAGGAGCTTTTATGACCTCCAATTCTACATCCATAGACATTAATATGGAATCGGTCCCCTCTTTGCAGCTAAAACAGCTTCCACTCTTCTGGAGTGTTTTTGTGGGACTTTTTGCCACTTCATGCAGAAGAAAATTTGTGAATTTCATCCGGGCTCTCAGACAGCCAAGTTTTTCCAGACCAACTCCACCAACCCTTTTTCCTTTTTCCTTTTTCCTTTTTCCTTTTTCCTTTTTCCTTTTCCTTTTCCTTTCCCTTTCCCTTTTCCTTTTCCTTTTCCTTTTCCTTTCCCTTTCCCTTTTCCTTTTCCTTTTCCTTTTCCTTTCCCTTTCCCTTTCCCTTTCCCTTTCCCTTTCCCTTTTCCTTTTCCTTTTCCTTTTCCTTTTCTTTCCTTTCCTTTTCCTTTCCTTTCCTTTCCTTTCCTTTCCTTTCCTTTTCCTTTCCCTTTCCTTTCCTTTCCTTTCCTTTCCTTTCCCTTTTCCTTTCCTTTCCTTTCCTTTCCTTTTCCTTTCCTTTCCTTTCCTTTCCTTTCCTTTCCTTTCCTTTTCCTTTCCTTTCCTTTCCTTTCCTTTCCTTTCCCTTTCCCTTTCCCTTTCCCTTTTCCTTTCCTTTCCTTTCCTTTCCTTTCCTTTTCCTTTTCCTTTCCTTTCCTTTCCCTTTCCTTTCCTTTCCTTTCCTTTCCTTTCCCTTTTCCTTTCCTTTCCTTTCCTTTCCTTTCCCTTTTCCTTTCCTTTTCATTATCTTTTCCATTCCTTTTATTTCATTTCCTTTCCTTCTCTTCCCCAAACTGTGACCTATAGAGCTGAACCCATATAATTGTTTAAAATATTTTGGTATGCTAAAGCCCTAATATTTCTCTTCACTGGAAAGCATGGGCCTAAGACAATCCATGAAAAACAGCTTTATCCCTCATCCACCAACCAGCTGGCACAATGCAGTCAGGCAGGTAACAATCTCTAAATCCAGACTCATTCATGCCAGAGAGGTGAGCATGGTTTGTCACTCCGCACTTTTCCAGAGTCCAACGGTGGCTGCTTTACACCTATCTAACCAGGTCAAGGTATATACAAAGTGGTAGGAAATTGGCACAGCCTGCTGGAAGGCACAAGGAACAGTTAAAGAGGAACAACCACCAGGATTGTCCTATATAAACTAAAGCCAGTGCTATACTGGCGCTATCATGCTGATTCTATACATACCTTTAGTTGTGAGATCGGATCTATACTTTCTGAAATATAGGCAAGTAAAGTCTGTGAAATGCACTGTTATTTGATTGATAGCAGCTGCAGAATAGCTAATAGGTGGGTCAGGTTTTTTAGTTATTCCCGCCCCTGTCTGTCTGCCTGTTCTTCCTCCTCCCTGTCCTTTCTCCCTTCTTCCTCCCCCTGTAATATCAGTAGGAATTACAGGCAGGGAGACAGGGGCGGGGATAACTAAAAAACTGACCCACCTATTAGATATTCTGCAGCACCTAGCAATCAAATAACAGTGCATTTCACAAACTTTACTTGCCTATATTTCATAAAGTATAGATCCGATCTCACCACTAAAGGTACAGTCATATGAAAAAGTTTGGGCACCCCTATTAATGTTAACCTTTTTTCTTTATAACAATTTGGGTTTTTGCAACAGCTATTTCAGTTTCATATATCTAATAACTGATGGACTCAGTAATATTTCTGGATTGAAATGAGGTTTATTGTACTAACAGAAAATGTGCAATCCACATTTAAACAAAATTTGACCGGTGCAAAAGTATGGGCACCTCAACATAAAAGTGACATTAACTTTTTGTAGATCCTCCTTTTGCAAAAATCACAGCCTCTAGTCGCTTCCTGTAGCTTTTAATGAGTTCCTGGATCCTGGATGAAGGTATATTTGACCATTCCTGTTTACAAAACAATTCCAGTTCAGTTAAGTTTGATGGTCGCCGAGCATGGACAGCACACTTCAAATCATCTCACAGATTTTCAATGATATTCAGGTCTGGGGACTGGGATGGCCATTCCAGAACATTGTAATTGTTCCTCTGCATGAATGCCTGAGTAGATTTGGAGCCGTGTTTTGGATCATTGTCTTGCTGAAATATCCATCCCCTCCGTAACTTCAACTTCGTCACTGATTCTTGCACATTATTTTCAAAAATCTGCTGATACTGAGTTGAATCCATGCGACCCTCAACTTTAACAAGATTCCCGGTGCCGGCATTGGCCACACAGCCCCAAAGCATGATGGAACCTCCACCAAATTTTACTGTGGGTAGCAAGTTCTTTTCTTGGAATGCCGCGTTTTTTTGCCTCCATGCATAACGCCTTTTTGTATAACCAAACAACTCAATCTTTGTTTCATCAGTCCACAGGACCTTCTTCCAAAATGTAACTGGCTTGTCCAAATGTGCTTTTGCATACCTCAGGCGACTCTGTGGCGTGCTTGCAGAAACAGCTTCTTTTGCATCACTCTCCCATACAGCTTCTCCTTGTGCAACGTGCGCTGTAATGTTGACCGATGCACATTGACACCATCTGCAGCAAGATGATGCTGCGAATCTTTGGAGGTGGTCTGTGGATTGTCCTTGACTGTTCTCACCATTCTTCTTCTCTGCCTTTCTGATATTTTTCTTGGCCTGCCACTTCTGGGCTTAACAAGAGCTGTACCTGTGTTCTTCCATTTCCTTACTATGCTCCTCACAGTGGAAACTGACAGTTTAAATCTCTGAGACAACTTTTTGTATCCTTCCTCTGAACAACTATGTTGAATAATCTTTGTTTTCAGATCATTTGAGAGTTGTTTTGAGGAGCCCATGATGACACTCTTCATAGGAGATTCAAATAGGAGAACAACTTGCAAGTGGCCACCTTAAATACCTTTTCTCATGATTGGATACACCTGCCTATGAAGTTCAAAGCTCAATGAGGTTACAAAACCGATTTAGGGCTTTAGTAAGTCAGTAAAAGTAGTTAGGAGTGTTCAAATCAAGAAATTGATAAGGGTGCCCATACTTTTGCACCGGTCAAATTTTGTTTAAATGCGGATTGCACACCTCATTTCAATCCAGAAATATTACTCAGTCCATCAGTTATTAGATATATGAAACTGAAATAGCCGTTGCAAAAACCCAAATTGTTATAAAGCAAAAAGGTTAACATTAATAGGGGTGCCCAAACTTTTTCATATGACTGTATGTATAGAATCAGCATGATGGCACCAGTATAGCACTGGCTTTACTGTATATAGGAAAATCCTGGTGTTTTGTCCTCTTTAACCCCTTCACGACCGGCCGATTTTTCGCTTTCCATTTTTTTTTTCGCCATTCTTTTCTGAGAGACATAACTTTTTTTTTTCAGTCAATATGGTCATGTGAGGGCTCATTTTTTGTGGAACGAGCTGTACTTTTAAATGAAACCATAAGTTTTACCATATAGTGTACTGGAAAACGGCAAAAAAATTCCAAATGCAGAAAAATTGCAAAAAAAGTGCGATAGCACTATTGTTTTTCAGATATTTTATTCACTGTGTTCACTATATGGTAAAACTGATGTGTGGGTGTGATGCCTCAGGTCAGTGCGAGTTCGTAGACACCAAACATGTATAGGTTTACTTTTATATAAGGGGTTAAACAAAATCGGAAGTTTAACCGAAAAAAAAGTGGCGCACGTTTTACGCCATATTCCGTGACCCGTAGCGTTCTCATTTTTCGGGATCTATGGCTCAGTGACGGCTTATTTTTTGCGTCTCAAGCTGACGTTTTTAACGGTACCATTTTTGCGCAGATGCTACGTTTGATCGCCTCTTATAGCATTTTGCGCAAAAGTTGTGGCGACAAAAAAACGTCGTTTTGGCGTTTGGAATTTTTTTGCCTCTGCGCCGTATACTGATCAGATTAATTGATTTTATATTTTGATAGATCGGGCGTTTCTGAACGCGGCGATACCAAATGTGTGTATATTTTTTATTTTTTTAACCCTTTAATTTTCAATGGGGCGAATGGGGGGGTGATTTGAACTTTTAGGTTTTTTGTTTTTTTTTAAATTTTTTAAAACTTTTTTTTAACTTTTTTTTTTTATTTTACTAGTCCCCCTAGGGGGCTATTGCGATCAGCATTCCGATCACTGCACTATCTGCTGATCACAGCTATACAGCTGTAAACAGCAGATACGCTCTCTTTCTCTTTTGCTGTGCTGCTGGCACAGCGAAAGTGAAAGCAATTCATGTGTAGTAAAGGAGTCATCACATGACCCTGTGCTACCATGACAACTAACGGAAGTCACGTGATCGCATCACGTGACTTCCGGTATCGGGCGGTAAGTAAAAGTTTACCGCGATCGCGCTTATAATGGCGCTGTCACATATTGACAGCGCCATTTAAGGGGTTAAACGGCACGAGCAGATAACGATTCTGCTCGTGCCTAGCAGGCCCACATCTCAGCTGTGAAAATCAGCTGAGATGTGTGCCGATCGCAGCATGATGCTGCCGGCAGACCACGGGCAGTAACATTATGACCGCTAGGACGTAATTTTATGGCCCGCGGTCGTTAAGGTGTTAATAGGCTATTCTGAACAGCAGACAAACAAATAAGACAGGACACACCGAAAGCCATAGAATTAGGAGGGCAGATGAAGAAAACAATATATCTGAAGCAGAACTTAGATGTAGGTTGTAGAAATCACACAAATCTACAGAGTTGAACAGACTCTACTAACAGTTCATGATGCTTACAGAAAATGATGGGTTAAGCAGCACGTCTCGTAAATTAATACATCAATTTGAATAACGACAGAGATGCACAGTGCTCCAACTAGAGGACTTGTCTATGGGAAGCTATTGTGAGTGAAATACACTCCTTTTATGCCATTGGAACTCCAAATTAGTAAGTTTTGTTTTACGAGCGCTCGAGAAATCATTGCAGCACAGCCAAATGTGGTGTACTGAAAGTTTCTGCTTTATTACATCATGTGACCAGTTTATATAGTATCCCAAACAAAGAAATGACTCCTCAGAACTATGCACCAATTAGAGTCCTAAGGATGTGTATAGAAATGTGAAACTTCCTCACCCATCGGTGTTAGCTGAGCCCTATGACATCATTCAGTTATAAGACAAGATGGTTTCTATAAGAACAAAATGGATTGTATTCTCTCACACTATCTAGATGAGGTGTCTAGCTCAAAGGGAGTGACTATGTCTCCAAAATTTTTGTAGTGTTGGGATTCAACACTTCTTTTTGTTAAAAGAAAAATTACACTTCTCAGAAGTGGATGCAAAAGAAATGCAAAAATCTGCTTATTACTTCTCAATGTAACCAGTCAGCATGAAAATTTTCCAATTTCAGTGGAAAAATTACGACAGAGGGGTCTTAATCTGCTTTCCTGGTTGGTAGTGCTACACAAATTAATAAAAATATTGTGTAAATTAATTCACAGGCAGCTGGAAAGGGCAGTTTACTTGAATATATCACTTTCTGATCAATTAAACAAAGACTGCAGCTACTGGCAACTCTCATGTCGCTCTCTCCAACAATCAATTGAATCTATATATTATTCATAGACTACTATAACTCCAATTTTCTATATTTACAGTGGTTTAGGCATTATTCTTCCTATTTTAATGCTCAGCTGTGTACTGTGAAGCTTTCCTTGTATGCTGTAAAGCCCTAAAATTGCTGCTACTTACCCTGCCTCAACTTTTATACAGCCTCTAATAGTCTTTCCCAATTGGCTGTGCTATACCATGTGATATGATAGCTGCAAGGCATTATTGCTGGCTGCAGAATGAGTTAAGCTGGTGTCACACTAAACGACAGCGACAACGACGTCGCTGTTACGTCACCATTTTCGGTGACGTAACAGCGACCTTGTAAGTCGCTGTTATGATCGCTGCTTAGCTGTCAAACACAGCAGAAGCAGCGATCATAACGTCGCTGTGTTACATGTTCAGAGAGCAGGGAGCCGCGCTTAGCGCTGGCTCCTTGCTCTCCTGCAGCACACATCGGGTTAATTAACCCGATGTGTGCTGCAGCTACATGTCACAGTTCAGAGAGCAGGGAGCCGCGCTTAGCGCTGGCTCCTTGCTCTCCTGCAGCACACATCGGGTTAATTAACCCGATGTGTGCTGCAGCTACATGTCACAGTGCAGAGAGCAGGGAGCCGCGCTCACTGCTTAGCGCTGGCTCCTTGCTCTCCTTGCTACAGTATGCATCGGGTTAATTACCCGATGCATACTGCAGCCACATGTCACAGTGCAGGAGCCGGCACTGGCAGCAAGAGCGGAGGCTGGTAACCAGCGTAAACATCGGGTAACTAGGGAAAGGGCTTCCCTTGGTTACCCGATGTTTACGCTGGTTACAGCTTACCGCAGCTGCCAGTGCCGGCTCCTGATCGCTTCATTTCGTCGCTCTCTCGCTGTCACACACAGCGATGTGTGTGTCACAGCGGGAGAGTGACGACCAAAAAATGAAGCTGGACATTCAGCAACGACCGGCGACCTCACAGCAGGGGCCAGGTCGTTGCTGGATGTCACACACAGCGACAGCGACGGGACGTCGCTGCAACGTCACAGAAAATGGTGACGTAGCAGCGACGTCGTTGTCGTCGTCGTTATGTGTGACACCAGCTTTAGCTCAGTGTGCTCTATAACAAGAGAGTTTATAGCTCTTATCTTTCATCTACTGACCTTTACACAGCAATTTCATGACCACATGAAAGTTAAGCTGGATCTTCATGAGGTTATAAACCAGCACTGAGGAACTTAGAAGAATAAAGCCTTTTTACGAGAATCAACAGATTGAGCTGCCTGAGGGGCAGCATGTGGCTCTTGGGCCGCATGTTTGAGACCCCTAATTTAGAACTATTCAACTTCATGCGCCATTTTGAAGAGTTTGGCCTAAATACTCATATTGTGGTTAAATGGTGAAAACCACGGAATCTTAAACATTGCTAAGTAATGTCTTCAGAGCCAAGCTTGACCACCTTTCAGTAGATTGCTTGATACAACTAAAATGGTATTAGTATTTGCTTGTAGACTCATATCTTTATAACAAATGTATAAAAGGATTACAGACATTTTTTTTATCCAGCCTATAATTTATGCCAGTACAGTAATCCCTTGCAATATACATAACATACACAATAATCCTTGTCCAATATATACTAGAAATTTGGCTCCTCTCCGTATCTCAATATCTTGGACTCGCCACTGCTAAACGTTATCACACATTAGATTAACGAGCTATTATTGTCATCCAGAAACCTTCATAAAATTTAATTTTATTTGTGTAAACTTTGATGGATTCTGATTAAAACTTGGAGCCAGTTTATGCAACAAGACAGCTCATATCTATCAGTTCATTAAGCAGACTGGAGCTGAGATTATGAGATGTATCACAAGCGCTAATGGTCAGGCCTGATTGATTTGTAATGCGAATATAATTACACAGACATAGAGGGAATTTCAGCATTTCCATAGAGCTAATTGGTCTTTTTTTATCAAAACATTACAAATTAGAAGCTCCTTAAAAAAAGATTTCTGCTATATTAAAATTTTAAAGATGTAAAGTGCTATTCATTTGTATATCATACATGTAACATGGAAAAGCAGGGAATCCAGCAGCTGGTTCACCCAAAAATGTCCATAATTTATTAATAGAAAATATAAAAACAGAAAATCCCTCCACCAATCTATTAAAACATTTAAAATACATAGCAAACACATTTCAGACACAAGTGCTTACTAATTGCAATTAGTCATTGCATTGGATTGGTGTTTTTTTAATATTTATATTAATAAATTATGGACTTTTTTGGATGACCCAGCTGCTGGATTTCCTGATTTTCCTCCTGTTCTGATTTACCGCAGTGTCCGCGCAGTGGATCTCTCCTCGGGTGAGTTGACTACCGAAGGATTCCTCTCCTTTTTTTCATAAATGTAAAATATATACACTACAATTCAAATGTTTGGGGTCACCCAGACAATTTCTGTATTTTCCATGAAAAATCATACTTTTATTTATCAAATGAGTTGCATAATGAATAGAAAATATAGTCCAGACATTGACGAGGTTAGAAATAATGATTTTTACATGAAATAATAGTTTTCTCCTTCACACTTCGGCATAGAATGCTCCTTTGCAGCAATTCCAGCTTTGCAGACCTTTGGCATTCTAGGTGTTAATTTTTGGAGGTAATCTGGAGATATTTCACCCCATGCTTCCCCCCTCCCACAAGTTGGATTGGCTTGATGGGCACTTTTTGCACCATATGGTCCAGCTGCTCCCATAACAGCTCAATAGGGTTTAGATCTGGTGACGGGGCTGGCCACTCCATTACAGATAGAATACCAGCTGCCGGCTTCTTCCCTAAATAGTTCATGCATAATTTGGAGTTGAGCTTTGGGTCATTGTCCTGTTGTAGGATGAAATTGGCTCCAATCACGCGCTGTCCACAGGGTATAGCATGGTGTTACAAAATGGAGTGATAGCCTTCCTTATTCAAAATCCCTTTTACATTGTACAAATCTCCAACTTTACCAGCACCAGAGCAGCCCCAGACCATCACATTACCTCCACCATGCTTGACAGATGGCGTCAGGCACTCTTTCAGCATCCTTTCCGTAATTCTGCGTCTCACAAATGTGATCCTTCTGTGATTCTGTGTGATCCAAACACCTCAAACTTTGATTTGTCTGTCTATAACACTTTTTTTTTCCAATCTTCCTCTGTCCAATATCTGTGTTCCTTTGCCCATATTAGTATTTTCCTTTTAATAGCCAGTCTCAGATAGGGCTTTTTCTTTGACACTCTGCCCTGAAGGCCAGCATCCTGGAGTCGCTTCTTTACTGTAGTCGTTGACACTGGCGTTTTGAGGGTACTATTTAATGAAGCTGCCAGTTGAGGACCTGTGAGGTGTCGATTTCTCAAACTAGAGACTCTAATGTACTTGTCTTGTTGCTCAGTTGTGCAGCGGGACCTCCCACCTCTCAGTTTTAGAGTCAGTTTTAGGTCAGTTTTATAGCTTCTCTAATCAGCAAAACTGTTTTCAGCTGTGCTAACATACTTGCGCAAGGGTTTTCAAGAGATTTCTAAACATCCATTAGCCTTCTAACACAGTTAGCAAACACAATGTACCATTAGAACACTGGAGTGGTGGTTGTTGGAAATGGACCTCTATACACCTACTGTATGTAGATATTGCATTCAAAACCAGATGTTTGCAGCTAGAATAGTCTCTATATGAGTGCTGATTATATTTTACCTTTGTTTAATTCTTTTTGGTCAGCAGGTGTTTTCAAAAGTCATATAGTCTTCCCTATCAGATTGCAACATTTATACCTTCCAGGTGCAGATGCCCCAGTGACATTTTACATCCACAGTTTGTCCCTGCAGACTTCCATCTTCTCCAATCTTCTGCAGCACATCTCAACACATGGTGCCTTTAAAAATAACTGTGATTATAATACTCCTGGATAAAAAATATCTGCCCTATGCTATGCTCCAGAATAATAATTAGATCTCATGGTAAATGATTTCAGCACTGTCCTCTCCTCCACACTTATATGTTCCTCATCCAATTCCCTCCAAAACTTCTCCATAGTATCCCCCATCCTTTGGAATCAGCAGCCTGATAGGTAATGAATGGAGTGGCAGTCAGGTATGTATATTGCTTCACCATACTAACAGGAATACAATTTTTTTATTCTTCAGATCCTAACAAATTCCAGTCATAGGTCCCCCCCTCCCCCGATTAATAGCATATAATCTATTCTATAGATAGGTGGTACCCTGTTTTGATTTGTCAACCCCTGAAAGTAGCGGACAACCTCTTTAAATTCTTAATTTTATAACATTTCCTCTTTAAATTCAGAGTATAAAGTTACCTTATCTTGCTCACATAGCTCAGGATTGTCTACTACCCTGGTTCCCCAAAAATAAGACATCCCCTGAAAATAAGACCTAGCCAAACCCTGGGAGCAAAAATTAATATAAGACACTGTCTTATTTTGGGGGGAAAAGGGTATTATATCCAGTCTAACTAAACAGCCTACATTCTAGATTACTACAAGTACACCATATACAGTACAGACCAAAAGTTTGGACACACCTTCTCCTCTCTAGAACAACTATTAAGAAGAGACTTTGTGCAGCAGGCCTTCATGGTAAAATAGTTGCTAGGAATCCTCTGCTAAGGAGAGGCAAAAAGCAGAAGAGACTTGTTTGGGCTAAAGAACACAAGGAATGGACATTAGACTAGTGGAAATCTGTGCTTTGGTCTGATGAGTCCAAATTTGAGATCTTTGGATCCAACCACCGTGTCTTTGTAGAAAAGGTGAACGGATGGACTCTACAAGGCTGGTTCCCACCGTGAAGCATGGAGGAGGAGGTGTGATGGTGTGGGGGGGCTTTGCTGGTGACACTGTTGGGCATTTATTCAAAATTGAAGGCATACTGAACCAGCATGGCTACCACAGCATCTTGCAGCGGCATGCTATTCCATCCGGTTTGCATTTAGTTGGACCATCATTTATTTTTCAACAAGACAATGACCCCAAACACACTTCCAGGCTGTGTAAGGGCTATTTGACTAAGAAGGAGAGTGATGGGGTGCTACACCAGATAACCTGGCCTCCACAGTCACCAGACCTGGACCCAATTGAGATGGTTTGGGGTGAGCTGGACCGCAGAGTGAAGGCAAAAGGGCCAACAAGTGCTAAGCTTCTCTGGGAACGCCTTCAAGACTGTTGGAAAACCATTTCCGGTGACTACCTCTTGAAGCTCATCAAGAGAATGCCAAGAGTGTGCAAAGCAGTAATCAAAGCAAAAGGTAGCTACTTTGAAGAACCTAGAATATAAGACATATTTTCAGTTGTTTCCCACTTTTTTAAGTATTTCATTCCACATGTTTTCATTCATAGTTTTGATGTCTTCAATATGAATCTACAATTTTTAGAGTCATGAAAATAAATAAAACTCTTTGAATGAGAAGGTGTGTTCAAACTTTTGGTCTGTACTGTACTTTAATTAAAGGTTTGTTGTAATGTTTTAACTTCAAGAGAATACCACTCCTCTACCCAGTGGTATAACTGGAGTCCGATGGGCCCTAGAGCAAAATTTGGTTTGGCTCCTCCTATTCTACCCACCCGTGCATCATGTTGGTCAGATGTATGGGCTCTTCTAGCTTTCTAAATCTTTTAAAGACATGTTTTTTGCCCTCCCCCATTATGTAGTAATGTCCTCCATTCTGTACTAATGTCCCTTATCCTGTGCCCCTTCCAGGTATATATCCCCCATCCTGGGCGTTTTCTGGTATATATGTCCCCCATCGTGGCATATATGTCCTATATCCTGTTATAAATGGTCCCCCATCTCGGTATATATGTTCCCCTGTTTTGCAGAAAAATCCACATTCTGCTCACCTTCCCCCACTTGACCACAACGCAGCATGCCTTTCTACAGCCAGCATAGGAGCTGGTCGCTGACACTGACATGCTCACCATTGTGCACAACATCACTTCTATATGCCCCCAGTCATGGGCACACCAGTGTTAGCTGCAAGCCTCTCATTGGATGTCAGCATTATAGCTGTGCAGGGACCCAATGGGTCTCTTCATAGCTATACATTTCAACCGAATGTAGATGCTCAGACTCACATCTGGACCTGCATTACTGGATGTGTTTTTCTTTTTACTATATTTATTACAATATTATAGGTGTTGATATATTTTCACTTGACCTACATTTTTAGTCTATGGCACACTTCATGACTATTGTATGAGGGGTTTATTGGGGGGGGAGGGTCGAAGTTTGTCCTCTCCCTCGTGCTGAAGACTTCTAGTTTGCAGTACCTTAGTCTGCCTTTTAATGCACCTTTGAAATTTAGTTTGGCTTTGGTGGTGGATACCTCATCAGGTGGGTATTAGAGGAACAGATAGGGAGAGCTGCTGTGGAGCAGGGCACCAATAACATTTCTCCACTGTTAGGTAGGGGATAATTAAAGGAGTGGTGCACTCCTCTACAATAATGGCCACATCCCTTTAAAACTGATAGGGAAGGCTTTTGTCAAATGCCTTGTTCAGCCAACTGTGCCTTTCAGTGGCGCTGTTGCGGTCCGTTCATCCCCATGAAGTGACCCCCAGGCTCTGTGACCTCTGAGATTTGGTGATGTCATGTCAACTTCCAGTTGACCTGACATCACCGAGGTGGCCCCAGTCTCCCTGAATGACTGGGATGATGGCAGTGTTTCACTGCTCGTCACAGCCCAGTGTCACAGCCCAGCATGTTGCTCGTGCTTTCCTTCACTGCAGAGTGCCGCAAGCAGGAGCGATGCTGGGCTGTGACGAGCAGGGAAACTCCAACTACAGCTCAATCACTCAGGGAGACTAGGACCGGCCTCGGTGATGTTGGGTCAAATGGAAGTTGATGTGACATCACCGAATCTCAGAGGTCACAGAGCCTAGGGGTCACTTGATGGGGATGGGCGAACCGCAATAGCGCTGCTCAGAGGCAGATTTGGATGAGCAATGTATTCAGAAAAGCCTTCCCTATCAGTTTTACAGAGGTGTGGCCACTATTGCAGAGTAGTCAACCACCCCTTTAAGAAACAGTTAAACATTAAAGTACATTTCCTCCCTTATCCTACCTTAAATTAAGGCCCCAATTCTCTCCTTGGCACCACCCCTATTGTTATCTGTGTGTCATTTGCTCACTAAACCCTGTATTTTTGACTGTTTTAATTCAGATTTAATTAAGTATTTATTTTAGAGTGTTTATTATTTGGGATTTTCTATGTTTTAGCCCTTAAATATATATTTTTAAGGTTTTCTAAATTCTGGAAACCAGCAATTATTTTCTGTCATTTTCTGGATTCCATTTGAGTTGTATTGTTATCTTCATTTAGCGTTACCTATAATTGTAGATCAATCGTATAACATAATTTAGAAATGGCTTTGTAATGATTTTCATGCTGATTCCTTATCTATTTTTCCTTCTCCGCTGTGTATTTTTCCAATTGTGGCTTAATGTAGTGGAATAAAATATTTTCGTATTTACTGAATTTCCAACCTATTCTATTATTTAGTGTACACCAAAGTTTACCGTGAAATAGGAAGCAAGGGGGCAGCTATTTTTCTTATGGGCTGTATGAATGTTGGCCAATTATGGTTTTTAAAATAACTTTGTAATTAATGGCAGCATTTATGTGCTTACACATTTTCCCTTGGGTTAACATTTCATTTAAAGGTCAGAAAGCATTCAGTTAGACAAATATGCAAACCTAGAGATATCCCCCATTACTTCATATATGTCACAGCATGGAATTTCTTCTCCTTGTTCTTCTGCAGATTCCTATCAAAATTCATTTTCTTGACAGTATCTTATATTGGAATATATATTTTGGAATATATTGCCTTATTAACTTTTAAACTTTTTTTTCTCATGAAAACAACAATAGTCTGTATGTGACACATGGACATCATGGTGGTGTCACGCTAGGTATGGGCAAGTACCAAGCGCGTTGCGAAAGGGAAGGGAAGCCCTATGTCTAGAGAGAAGGAAGATGATGACCCCTGAACGATCCTACTGTTGCTTCCTTGAGTCACTCACCACCTTAGATAGGTTCCTCACCAAGCCAGATACCTGACCCTAGGTACCCTAGTGCTGGACCCTAAATAGGGAACAAGTGGGATGAGCTTAACCCCACTAAACAACTATAGAAGGCGCAAGGGAGACACACAGGGGGAAAAAACATGAACTACTTATCATTAGATGAATTAGCAGAGCTTCCAGCAACAATACCACAGAAGAGTACAAGCCACCTGCTTGCCACATCAGCTTGAATGAACTGAAAATATCACCAGCACCAGTCCATGGCAAGGAATGGATATTTAAACACCATTGCAATACTGATCATCAGCAGCTGGGTGGAAGAAAGAGAGAGTTGAATCCAGCAGGAAAGCTACCTATACCAATGAATATTAACGGCAATAACAATGGAAAGTCAAGGAGCCTTCTGTGCCTTGCAATTGCAGTGACCCTCCACAACCCGAAAACACATGACTGTGTAATCTGTGACACACCCGTGACAGGTGATCTCTTACCTTGGACCCCTTTTGTTGACCAGGGTGAGGAGCCACTAACAAAGAGTGGCTCTAAGTCTGCAATATGTATCATCAATGCTTTATTTGGTCAGCCACCCATCCATTAGTGTTAATACAGTTTACCGACAATGGCCCTTGCATAGAGAAATGTGTATGTTGTAACTTCCTATATCAATAACATTTGATAGTGGGGAAGGATTTGAAGCTGCACCTGTGCCAATCGGTTGATCACTGGGTCAGTCTAAATCTAAACAAAAAGTGGTGTGATGAGACAACCCCTTCTCGGCACTGAACAAACCAGCATATGCAATGTCAGGTCCCGGTCTTTATTGCAGATTTAGGATCTGAGCCTGCATTATTACCTACAGTTCAACATAGCTGGAGAATAAGACATGAACTGAACAACCAAAAATCATCAGTTCATCTAATGTTGCGAGACAAAAATGTATATACCTTAAAAAGAGGTAGTTCAGATGGTGACTGTGTTACCCTACTGGTTCCAGGTCAGACTAGTATCCCTAGTTGAACTGCCCCTAATAGCATCTGCACAGGATGGAATATCCCTACCTGCAACAAAGGAAACTGCAATTCGGACCAGTCTACCTGAAAGGCTGTTGAGTTGTTCCTTGTAACTCTCGAGGAACCAGGAGGAAAGTTGAAATTAACTATAACCTAAAATAAGAAAAGTGTGCAGAGATAGGCAGCGATCCAATGTGTGAACAATAAAACACTTGCATAAGTGGAAAAGGTGAAATAGCAACTGCAAGTCAGGGTAACCTCTTACAAACCTAACAGCATACAGGAGAAAGATGTACATAGAAATATGAGAAAGCACGGAACAAATACCAAGTTGGTCTCTGTCTAAAAGGCAAAAAATGCTAGCAGCAGGGCTGGAATTCCATAGAAGAATCCACATAGGAATATAGCCAGCAGAGAAGGATAGTATCAGGAGAGTAAAAAAAGCCCCACCTGGGATAGGACAGAGAAAATAAGAAAGTGAGAACACCTGTAAATCACAAACCAAAAGAAGAGATACAAAAGTAAAAGACCATCAGCATTTTCACAGGGACTGACCAAGCTGTGGCTCAACAGGGAAGGAAACTGCTCACGCAGCATAAGGTCATCATATCAAGTGTCAAACCCGAGACATCACAGTACCTCCACTTCTATGTGGGGCCACTGGACCCTCAGAGACCCCAATCCTCTGATGGAACTCTCGCACCAGGTGATCCGCATGAAGATCCTATGCATTAACCCAGGAGTTATGTCATTCTTTGGATTTGATTTGGCTGCTTCTTGTGCTGGGGTCAATTTCCCTGTCCGTTGGACCACAGCCATGTTCGGTTGCTGTATTTGTCCTGAACTAATAGTCTCTATTTATAACATGTTTGGTATGGTATTCATTGCCTTTCTGCCAACAAGTGTTCCCTATTATGTAATTTTGTATGCTCTATCATCTGGCGGGTGTAAATATTTAATGCCTCCCCTGACTTCCATTCCCAACTGGTGGTTGGTATTTTTAAAGTTGACCCTACTTGGACTACAGCCTGTTGGATTTGTGTTTCTCTTGGTTTATTATTTACTTTTGGTTTACCTAGTTTTACTCTGAACTAGAGATGAGCGAACCGGTCGCGTTTCGGCTCGAGTTCGGTTCGCCGAACAGAGGCCGCGTTCGAGTTCGGTTCGGCGAATCGTTCGACGAACCACTTGAACCCCATAGGAAACAATGTGAGGCAATCACAAACACATAAAAACACCTAGAAAACACCCTCAAAGGTGCCCAAAAGGTGACAAACAACTCACAACACAACACAAACACATGGGAAAGTGACAAGGACAAATTCTTATGCGAAAACAAAACAGCTTGACGAGGAAAAAGAGGACGAGACACAGATATAGGCATGGCATGCCCTTCTAAAATCATGCAAATTACCGCAACGGGACTCCAAGCGAAGTCTCCCGTTTTTTTTCAAAAATTGGGCCACACAGACACCCCTTCAGTGGCAGCACTTGTGCCCCAGTTGTACACTTCACAGGTACATTTGCCTCAAGCACATTCAAAAATACGCCATCCTTAACTGTCCCCAGGATGGCACCGGGGTAGGTAGCAAAGTCTTTGCTGATCCCAGATCTGTTCATCTTGGATCATTTTTAGAAACACTGCAAGCAAGGGTTACTCCAAAAGGAGTCTCCCTTTTTTTCCAAAAATTGGGCCACACAGACACCCCTTCAATGGCAGCACTTGTGCCCCAGTTGTACACTTCACAGGTAGCATTGGGCCCCACAGACACCCCTTTAGTGGCAGCACTTGTACCCTAGTTGCAAACTTGACAGGTACATTTGCATCAAGCACATTCCAAATCCACAAGCATTTACTCTCCCCAGGATGACACAGGGGTAGTAAAGTCTTTGCTGATCCATGACTTGTTCATTTCGATGAACGTTAGTCTGTCCACATTGTCACTGGACAGACGCATGCGCTTATCTGTCAGCACACACCCAGCAGCACTGAAGACACGTTCAGAGACAATGCTGGCAGCTGGACGCGACAATATCTCCAAGGCGTAAGTGGCGAGCTCAGGCCATTTTTCAAGATTTGAAGCCCAAAATGAGCAAGGCTCCAGTTGCAAAGTCATGGCATCGATGTTCATTTGGAGATACTCCTGTATCATCCTCTCCAGCCGTTGACTATGTGTCAGACTTCTTGTCTCTATTGGCCTTGCAAAGGATGGTCTAAAAAAATTATGAAACGATTCAATTAAATTGCTGTTACAAGCACCAGATACGGTGCTGCTGGTACGGTTAGACTGTTGATGATGAGACCGACCCATGTTTATCAAGTTACAACTGGGAGATTCACTTCGTGCACCATGGTTGTTTAGTGGAAAAGCCGAGCTAAGATTGAGTAACAGCTTCTGCTGATACTCCTGCGTATGTGCGTCCCTTTCTATGGCTGGAATTATTTCACAAAATTTGGACTTGTACCGGGGATCTAATAGTGTGGCAACCCAGTAGTCATCATCACTTCTAATTTTGACAATCCGAGGGTCATGTTGTAGGTAGTGCAGCAAGAAGGTGCTCTTGTGTCTTGCGCATCGATGCGGACCAAGTCCGCGCTGTATTTGTGGCATAGAGGTGCTAACCGTGCTTTCTTCCTCTGACATCTCCCCCCAACCTCTTTCAACTGAAATTTGACCAAGGTCTCACTCATCTGCTGAGTCTTCCATGTCCATGGACAGTTCGTCCTCCATTTCTTCATGTTCTCCTGCACCTTCCTCCACATTTTGGCTGCTACCATGCGCCCTTGTTGATCCCTCTCCCCCACCGTCCCATGCCTGCCGCCTTGGTGATGACGAACGTCTGGACCTTGGTGATGCTGTTATCCCTCGCGCATATGAATCCTCCTGTACTTCCTCCCCTTCCTGTTGTCCCACCCCCTGACTCCGAATAGTGATTAGCGTGTGCTCCAGCATGTAAATGACTGGAATTGTCATGCTGATAATGGCTTTATCAGCGCTAAAGATATTCGTCGCCATGTCGAAACTTTGCAGAAGGGTGTATAGGTCATTGATCTCCATCAGGGTGATCTGCCCCACCTCTGCATCTCATTGGCAGAGGCTATACGTCATGACGTATTGCACCAGTGCTCGGCGGTGCTGCCACAGTCGCTGTAACATGTGGAGAGTCGAATTCCAGCGTGTCGGCAAATCGCATTTCAGGCGATGAACCGGCAGGCCGAAAGACTTTTGGAGCGATGCAAGTCGGTCAGCTGCGGCGCTTGAACGGCGGAAGTGAGCAGACAGTTTTCGTGCCCTGTTCAGAAGGCCATCTAGGCTGGGAAAGTGTGTTAAAAATTGCTGGACAACAAGGTTCAACATGTGAGCTATACAAGGCACGTGTGTCACCTTGCCTAGGCGAAGGGCTGCACCCAGTTTTGCAGCATTGTCGCACACGGCCTTACCTGGCTGCAGGTTGAGTGGAGACAACCATTTACCAAACTCGGTCTCCAGAGCTGCCCACAACTCAGCCGCTGTGTGACTCTTATTTCCAAGACATTTCAAGCTAAAGACCACCAGATGCTGTTGAGCTCTGCTGCCAGCATAGTAAGGAGGTGTGCGTGATTCCTTGTGCGCAGTTACAACGCTGGTGGCCTGACCAGGCAGGCTTGGGGCGGTGGTGGAGGACCCAGACGAGGTTGAGGAGGCAGAAGCATTGGAGGAACTAAGACAGAAAGAGGATTGACGCACAAGTCGTGGGGACGGCAAGACTTGTTCAGCAGACCCTTCTATAATGCCTGATTGGAGCCACAGACTCAGACTGGCTGTAAGGGGAGTCTACAGAAAAGCTGCTCACAATGCAGGACCTGAAGAACTCTGCAACCCTTTAACCCCTATACAGGGATTTGGAATTACACAGAGTTCCAGAGATCACTACCTGTGGTAGGCTGTAGTCCGTGGTCATCAGGCAGGGTCAAAAACCAGGAGATGCAAAACAGTAACCGAATCGGCAGGCAAGGGCGTAGTGAGGAGACAAACCAGAGGTCAAATTCGAAACTGGCAGCAAGGTACAAAAACGACAGGCAGGAGGGTAGTCAAAAAACAAGCAAAGGTCAGTGCACAGGAATCAACATACAAACAGCACATGAGCCAGGAGTACAGAACTATCTCTGGCAGTGGTCATGTGACAGGAGGGGGAATAAGAAGGGTGTGGTGTCTTCCATTGGCTGCAGATGAATGTTGGTAAACTTCAGCTGGAAGACACACACGCCACTTACAGCCTGCCAG
Organism: Anomaloglossus baeobatrachus; assembly: GCF_048569485.1. NCBI lineage: Eukaryota > Metazoa > Chordata > Amphibia > Anura > Aromobatidae > Anomaloglossus > Anomaloglossus baeobatrachus. The sequence goes on from NC_134362.1 coordinate 159,493,040, forward strand.
TGGTACTGCAGGTTCCAGGGAAACCCAGCCTAGTGGATGAGCGGAGCCTGTGCTCCGCAGAGCCACGGGCACCGACTCCTCTCCCATCACCAGCACTATCCATGATGGGAACATGGCATTGTCTGGCGATCGGAGCAGAAGTCGCAGGAGCGGGCTCCGGTGGGGACGTGACACCTTCTCCATCTATCACCATAGTTACCCAGTGCCCAGTCAGCGACATGTAACGTCCCTCTCCATGCTTACTGGTCCAAGTATTGGTGGTGAAATGCACCCGTTCCCACACAGAGTTTCTCAAGGAAGCGGTGATGTTGTGTGCGACATGCAGGTGTAGCGCAGGCACACCTTTCTTAGAGAAGTAGTGGCGGCTGGGCATCTGGTACTGGGGCACAGCGACGGACATAAGGTCTCGAAAATCCGCTGTGTCCACCAGGCGGAAAGGCAGCATTTCGGTAGCCAAGAGCTTACAGAAGGATAAAGTCAACCTCTTAGCTCGGGTCGGAGGAAATTACCTTTTATTTGTCCACATCTGAGGGACAGAGATCTGGCTGCTGTGTGGAGACGGTGGTGAGTAGTGTGTCCCTAGAAAAATGCAGGTTTCTGAGGAAAGTGCAGGCGGAGACATGATGTTGCCTTCATCCTAAGTTGGTGCTATTGATGTCAGAGAGAGCTGTACACCCGCACTTGTTTCCCTTGCCAAACCAACTGACGACCGGGCAACCAAACTGCCTGTTGTGGTTAAAGAGGTGGAAGGTCTGCGTGGAAGAACAGATGTGTTAGCTGTTCCCACAGTCATAGAAAATGAAGAGCGCGCGGATGCACTGGAAGGGGCAGGCGGTGGTTGGCCCTCTACGCTAGGCCCCATTTCAGCACAGTGAGCTTCCCACTGGGACTTATGATAGCTATTCATGTGACGATTCATGTAAGAAGTTGTCAAACAGCTGAGGTTTTTGCCTCTACTTACAGATTCCCGACAAATTTTACAGATCACATGATTTGGGCGATCCTTTCCAAGGTCAAAAACGGACCAGGCTAGGCAAGGCTTAGAGGACATGCGACCTGCTGAGCCACCCGACTGGTGCTCAGAGGCAGAGTGGTGGCTGAGGATGCAGTTGTAGACATGCTACCAGTACTCCTCCTCTGTCCAGGAAGGTGCAAGGTAACTTCGTCGTCAGTTGCATCCTCCTCCACCGCCTCTGTTGACCTTGAGTGCCTGACTGTGGGTTGACAGTAGGTGGGATCTAGAACTTCATCATCAAGCGTTGTGTTTGCACTCCCCTCACCCTCAGACCTAGCCTCTTCCTGCCCTGACCGAATATTTAAGTTGTTATCACAAACTGGTATCTGTCTCATCGTCATCAGTATGCTCCTCATTGTCTCCACCAACAGGTGTTACAGTTTGTGAATGAGGGTCTACATTATGCTCAGAAACTTGGTCATCAGGGCCTGGATCTGAGTCACAAAGCTTCTGAGCATCACTGTAGACCATTTCCTGGTCTGTACTCACTGTAGCTTGGGAGCAGACCTCTGATTCCCAGCCTTTAGTGTGACTGAACCGCTCTGCAGACTCAGCCATCTCTGTTACACCATACTCTACAGGGCGGGTGGAGACTTGAGAGCAGGGAGATAGCAAGTGCGATTGGGATGACAACTCAGAGGACTGTTGTTTTTTGGATTTCGAAGTTGAAGTGGAGGAGAGGCTACTTGTTGGAGCACTTGAGATCCATTCAAGCATGTGCTTTTTTTGTGCATCATCTACCTTTGTTCCAGTTGTTTTGTTCCGTAAAAAAGGGAGCACATCGGTTTGTCCATGGAAAGTAGTAGACATCTTACTTTTGCAGGAAGATTGCCTATCTTCAGCAGATGTTAATGTAGCTTTCCCACCTTCCCCACGGACACAAACTTTTTTTCCTTTTCCAACACGCCTGTTCCCCTTTCACCCAGCATTTGTCCTTTTGCACTCATTTAGTTAGCGACAAGATTGGCCACTTAAAATGTGGTAGCAAAAATTGAGAGGTGGTGTAGATTGCAGACGTGGTCTAGGTTTATTGACAGCTGAAGAAACAACACTGACTATCCCTGACAATGCAACTATGGTCCTACAACTGGCAGCACTCTTTGCTATTAAAAATAGCTTTGCAAAAAAGGGCAGCAGGGTACAATGCAGAGGTGGTGGGACTTGCTTGGCACAAGTGGGACACTAATTGCGTACAGCAGCCACCTTTTGGATGGCACTAACTGGCAGCACTCTTTGCTATTAAAATAGCTTTCAAAAAAGGGCAGCAGGGTACAATGCAGAGGTGGCGGGACTTGCTTGGCACAAGTGGGACACTAATGGAGTATAGCAGCAACTTTTTGGATGGCACTAACTGGCAGCGCTCTTTGCTATTAAAATAGCTTTGCAAAAAAGGGCAGCAGGGTACAATGCAGAGGTGGTGGGACTTGCTTGGCACAAGTGGGACACTAATGGAGTACAGCAGCCACTTTTTGGATGGCACTAACTGGCAGCACACTTTGCTATTAAAATAGCTTTGCAAAAAAAGGCAGCAGGGTACAATGCAGAGGTGGTAGGACTTGCTTGGCACAAGTGGGACACTAATGGAATATAGCAGCCACTTCTTGGATGGCACTAACTGGCAGCACTCTTTGCTATTAAAATAGCTTTCAAAAAAGGGCAGCAGGTTACAATACAGAGGTGGTGGGACTTGCTTGGCACAAGTGGGACACTAATGGAGTATAGCAGCCACTTTTTGGATGGCACTAACTGGCAGCACTCTTTTCTATTAAAATAGCTTTGGAAAAAAGGGCAGCAGGGTACAATGCAGAGGTGGTAGGACACTTTTTGGATGGCAATAACTGGCAGCACTCTTTCTATTTAGATAGCTTTGCAAAAAAGGGCAGGAGGGTACAGTGGCCGGGTTGTTGGTCAGTGTAGAGGAAAGCTATCCCTCCTAATGGTGAAATGCAGCAAGGAGTTCCCTGACCTTAGGTACACAGACGCTGTTATCTGAAGCTGTATACAGCGATTCAATGGACCTGACCTCACCTATGGCTCTGAGCCTGAGGAAATGAGCCCTGAAAAGGGCTGAAATAAACTTCTGTCCCTATTCTGTAGAGCGCTGTGTGTATAGCGTACACAACAGGACTGGCGACAGGAGCTGCGTGAGCGGTGACTGTCACCCTGACGCAGAAGGCAGATAATGGCGCCGTGAGGAAAAATGGCCGTATTTATAATGCAAGGACATGTGACATTCACAACCTATGACACATGCCCTTGCTTGTCTGGCAAAAAGTCCACTTACCTGTGTGTGTGTCTGGGATTGGCTGACATGCTGGCCCGTCCCACTACACGCGTGCTTAGGGAAGAACAAAAAAAAAAAATGGCGATCGGCATTCTCTCAGCAACACAGATCTAAACCCCGTCCCCCCCACACATTATACGCTGAAATTTGATTATAGTGTGAATCACAGAGCGACTCACACTAATCCAGTGAAAAGCCAGCTAGTAATTAGCTAGGCTTTTTGTGATCGAACCGTTCTCGAACGTAACTCGAGCTGCCGAACTTTTAGCAAAAAGCTCGAGTTCTAGTTCGATCTAGAACGCCCCCCAAAATCACTCGAACATGAAATTGGCGAACCTTGAACCTCGAACCGAGCACAACTCTACTCTGCACCTTCCCCCGGTTTCTAAAGGAGGTATTTGGAACCCTCGATGACCGCTTATGAAGCTATTGAAACGAGTGGACTACTGAGTTAACTAGTTAGGGTTGTTTCAGTCTGCAAAGGGGCCTTTAGGGACTGTGCAGCTGGGACCTATAGTCTGTACAAGAACCGGACTTTTCATTTCTATGAGTCTTAAGTAAAACCTTATTTCACATTTTTTACCACATATGCACTATGTGCGCATGTTATCTTCCAGACCATAACCTTTTCTCTTGGCAAGATGCTGCAACTGACATCTGACATGCCTGTGTAGCATCCCTGAGGTATCAGGTGCCACAAAATGTGACCTGTGGAAACCCAAACTTCGGAATATCCGTGCCAGTCAACACACCAGCACCCTCAGGCCACAAATACAGTGCCTACAAGTAGTCTTCAACCCCCTGCAGATTTAGCAGGTTTGATAAGATGCAAATAAGTTAGAGCCTGCAAACTTCAAACAAGAGCAGGATTTATTAACAGATGCATAAATCTTACAAACCAACAAGTTATGTTGCTCAGTTAAATTTTAATTTTCAACATAAAAGTGTGGGTCAATTATTATTCAACCCCTAGGTTTAATATTTTGTGGAATAACCCTTGTTTGCAATTACAGCTAATAATCGTCTTTTATAAGACCTGATCAGGCTGGCACAGGTCTCTGGAGTTATCTTGGCCCACTCCTCCATGCAGATCTTTTCCAAGTTATCTAGGTTCTTTGGGTGTCTCATGTGGACTTTAATCTTGAGCGCCTTCCACAAGTTTTCAATTGGGTTAAGGTCAGGAGACTGACTAGGCCACTGCAACACCTTGATTTTTTCCCTCTTGAACCAGGCCTTGGTTTTCTTGGGTGTGTGCTTTGGGTCGTTGTCTTGTTGGAAGATGAAATGACGACCCATCTTAAGATCCTTGATGGAGGAGCGGAGGTTCTTGGCCAAAATCTCCAGGTAGGCCGTGCTATCAATCTTCCCATGGATGCGAACCAGATGGCCAGGCCCCTTGGCTGAGAAACAGCCCCACAGCATGATGCTGCCACCACCATGCTTGACTGTAGGGATGGTATTCTTGGGGTCGTATGCAGTGCCATCCAGTCTCCAAACGTCACGTGTGTGGTTGGCACCAAAGATCTCGATCTTGGTCTCATCAGACCAGAGAACCTTGAACCAGTCTGTCTCAGAGTCCTCCAAGTGATCATGAGCAAACTGTAGACGAGCCTTGACATGACGCTTTGAAAGTAAAGGTACCTTACGGGCTCGTCTTGAACGGAGACCATTGCGGTGGAGTACGTTACTTATGGTATTGACTGAAACCAATGTCCCCACTGCCATGAGATCTTCCCGGAGCTCCTTCCTTGTTGTCCTTGGGTTAGCCTTGACTCTTCGGACAAGCCTGGCCTCGGCACGGGTGGAAACTTTCAAAGGCTGTCCAGGCCGTGGAAGGCTAATAGTAGTTCCATAAGCCTTCCACTTCCGGATGATGCTCCCAACAGTGGAGACAGGTAGGCCCAACTCCTTGGAAAGGGTTTTGTACCCCTTGCCAGCCTTGTGACCCTCCACGATCTTGTCTCTGATGGCCTTGGAATGCTCCTTTGTCTTTCCCATGTTGACCAAGTATGAGTGTGACTCGCCCACCCCAGGGCTATGGGACACCCGGTGCCGGGCCGTACTAGTCCGGTGGTAGTCAGTGGTGGCTGGGCCCGGCTCCGTGGCCCTGGTGGGTGTCAGTAAAATATGTGGCTGATGACTTTAAGTTTGTGTTCGTGACGCCACCTGTGGTATGCGGCTATTAAGCCGCCGCTGCTGTGTGAGGCCTCCGGGATGGTGTTATGGCAGCAATGGTGATACTGCTCCCCACAGGTGGAGCAATGCCCGGGGCACAGTTGGTGCTTGTGAGTGTCTATGCAGATGAAATGACAGAGGCAACTCCAAGGGTGCAGTTCAAGTTCTTTACTCACAGTTCATGTCGGGGCAGCAGGACCCTTGGACTGCTGGAATCTCTGTCAGGGACCTCCGCCTTCTGGGTGATTCAGGGCGTGAAATCCGGTGCCCTTCACTTAGTGTCTCCTTCTCTGCTGTCTTCACTAGCCTTGCCTTAGTTAAGATGACCCTGGCTTGGCCTCCACTGCAGCCTCCAGGCTGGGGGGGTCACCTGTCGGCTGATTACCCCTTTTCTGAAGGTCTGCTATGGGTTCTGGCCCTGGGAGCTTGCAACGTCCCTGGGCCTCGGTTTTTACTGTTTGGAGATTGTCTTTGCACTCCTCCAGTCTCTAGGGACCGTCCCCTGTCGCAGCTTAATCACTCCACCGATGTCAATGTGGAACAGGCCCCCGCAGCCCGCAGCTACCCGTAGCTGCCTCTAGGCCCTCGGCTTCGGTACCTAACAAGGACTGCTCGTGGTACCTCCAGGACTACCCGTGGCCCTGCGACTCCTTCTGTCTCTGCGTGGTGTCACCTGGACTTCTGGGTCCCAGGTTCTTCACCAGGAAGCGTCTCCTTCTGGTTCTCTGCTCCTGACTGACTTGGAGCCTTTCTTTCTTTCTTTCTTTCTTTCTTTCTTTCTCCTCCTTGCCTGCCTCCAGCAGGCCTCCTCCTCCCTCCTTTCTCTCGTTCTTCTTCTCCAACTACATGCTCACTCTCTCACTCCCTGAGGTAAAACTGAAACTAACTTGACCTTCCTTTCTCTATCTGCTCTCTGGTGGCTCCTCCCACCTCCCCAGTTGCTAAGCTACCACCCTATGAGAGCAGGGATGGGTCTTACGGCCCCTCTCAGCATGCAGCATGGGAGGGTTGCCTGCCACTTTCCCTGGTCCCAGTGTGTTCCTAGCAATGGGTGTAGTGTGGATTTACCAGGGGACCGGAGTTCACTCTCTTCCTCTCTCAGAATGGGCATCACACCGCTGGATGGGGTGCAATGACCTGTGGCGACGGAAGCCTCAGGGGCACCACACTCCCCCACAGCAAATCCCAGCACGTCCTCGGGCTGAAAAACAACAAAAACATGTGGAGAAACTGCAAAACATTTTTGGTATGCAAAACATAAAACAGTAAAACTTTTCTTCCCTTTATGGGAGGCATAAATCACTTTAACGTTGCAAACTTCTTATAAAGAAACTATGTGTGCACTTCCAGTCCATTGCACGGTTTGGGCACTTCCCCCATAATTCTGGTAGGGGGCACAACAGGTGCAACTATATACATTTTCGGCTACAACAAGTCCAGTAGCCTGGCAGTTCGTTTCCTTTCAAACATCAATGGGACATAATCAACCAGCCATTAAGTCCAATGGCCTGGTTACATAAGACATCACATTTACCGGGGCCCACATTCCAGTTCAGTGGCCCGGTACACATAAACATGGGGGTGACATCTTCAAAAAGCATGAGGGGCAGTAGAGCAGGAAAGGGTGTCATCTTCGAAAAGAACATTGGGGCAGAACACAAGGGACATCTTCAAAAAGAATGTGGGGCAGACAGGGGCTATATACAGTTCAGCATCTCTTCTTTCTTTACATGTAGGGATTCTTCTCCGGCTCCCCACCTGGAAGCAGGTAGACAGCGGTCAGCACAGTCTGCGTCTGCTGGTCTTGGCGGGCCGCGCCTGGCATGGCGGCGGCCTGTATTGGAGTCGCTGCTGTGACCAATTCTTGACGGGCCGCACCTGGCGTGGCTGCGGCCTGGGCTTGGTGGGCCGCATCTGCGGCGTGGATTAACGTCGCCGCTGCGGCGGGATCTTGCTTGTCCGAGCGGGGCATCGCTGCTGGGGCCCGAGCTGGATGGGCCGGGCTTGGCGTCGCTGCTGCGGTGTGGATGGGCGCCGCTCCGGCGGCGAAATCTTGGCGGGCCGCACCTGGCGTAGCTGCGGCCCGGATCGGCGTCGCCGTGACGGGCGTCTCTCCAGGGACCGCGGGCATGGCAGCGGGGGTTGGGGCTTTCGCGCCGGCAGGGGCATTAAATGACTCACCCCTCAGTAGCATCTCCGGTGTTCTGGTGGTCGCTGTCTTGCTGCAGGGTGCTGGTATCGGAGCTGCGGTGGTGGCACGCGCGCCTGCAGGAGGACTGGGCAGGAACCCCACCTGGCAATCCGGGCTCCGCCGGCTGGGGGTGTCACTCCCTTTACCCGGCTCTGCAGCGGCTGCTGGCTTTTCTCCGCTCTCCTGGACGCAGGACACAACCCGGTTCTGAGGTGCGTGTCCCGGCTCGGCCACTCCTCCTCTGGCCGCTCGTTGCTCGGCGTCCATCCTTTTAGCTTCTTCACGCGCCATCTTTTCTTCCTTCGCCTTCTATGGCGGGCACTGCTTCGCGCTCTTTTCTTGGACAAGGGGGCGGGGCTTCTCTTCGCGCCCTTTCTTCTTTCACGCCCCCCTTCTTCCCGCGCTCAGTGACTTCAATGGCGGCAGTTTCTCACAGTAAACACAGGCTATTTCACGATTCTTCAGGCGCACAGTACCCGGTGGGACCGGGCACGAAATCCTGTTCGTGACGCCAAAAGTTGACTCGCCCACCCCAGGGCTATGGGACACCAGGTGCCGGGCCGGACTAGTCCGGTGGTAGTCAGTGGTGGCTGGGCCCGGCTCCGTGGCCCTGGTGGGTGTCAGTAAAAATATGTGGCTGATGACTTTAAGTTTGTGTTCGTGACGCCACCTGTGGTATGCGGCTATTAAGCCGCCGCTGCTGTGTGAGGCCTCCGGGATGGTGTTATGGCAGCAATGGTGATACTGCTCCCCACAGGTGGAGCAATGCCCGGGGCACAGTTGGTGCTTGTGAGTGTCTATGCAGATGAAATGACAGAGGCAACTCCAAGGGTGCAGTTCAAGTTCTTTACTCACAGTTCATGTCGGGGCAGCAGGACCCTTGGACTGCTGGAATCTCTGTCAGGGACCTCCGCCTTCTGGGTGATTCAGGGCGTGAAATCCGGTGCCCTTCACTTAGTGTCTCCTTCTCTGCTGTCTTCACTAGCCTTGCCTTAGTTAAGATGACCCTGGCTTGGCCTCCACTGCAGCCTCCAGGCTGGGGGGGGTCACCTGTCGGCTGATTACCCCTTTTCTGAAGGTCTGCTATGGGTTCTGGCCCTGGGAGCTTGCAACGTCCCTGGGCCTCGGTTTTTACTGTTTGGAGATTGTCTTTGCACTCCTCCAGTCTCTAGGGACCGTCCCCTGTCGCAGCTTAATCACTCCACCGATGTCAATGTGGAACAGGCCCCCGCAGCCCGCAGCTACCCGTAGCTGCCTCTAGGCCCTCGGCTTCGGTACCCAACAAGGACTGCTCGTGGTACCTCCAGGACTACCCGTGGCCCTGCGACTCCTTCTGTCTCTGCGTGGTGTCACCTGGACCTCTGGGTCCCAGGTTCTTCACCAGGAAGCGTCTCCTTCTGGTTCTCTGCTCCTGACTGACTTGGAGCCTTTCTTTCTTTCTTTCTTTCTTTCTTTCTTTCTTTCTTTCTTTCTTTCTTTCTTTCTTTCTTTCTTTCTCCTCCTTGCCTGTCTCCAGCAGGCCTCCTCCTCCCTCCTTTCTCTCGTTCTTCTTCTCCAACTACATGCTCACTCTCTCACTCCCTGAGGTAAAACTGAAACTAACTTGACCTTCCTTTCTCTATCTGCTCTCTGGTGGCTCCTCCCACCTCCCCAGTTGCTAAGCTACCACCCTATGAGAGCAGGGATGGGTCTTACGGCCCCTCTCAGCATGCAGCATGGGAGGGTTGCCTGCCACTTTCCCTGGTCCCAGTGTGTTCCTAGCAATGGGTGTAGTGTGGATTTACCAGGGGACCGGAGTTCACTCTCTTCCTCTCTCAGAATGGGCATCACACCGCTGGATGGGGTGCAATGACCTGTGGCGACGGAAGCCTCAGGGGCGCCACAAGTGCTGTTCACAAGTTTGGGGAGGGTCTTAATTAGTCAGAAAAGGCTGGAAAAAGAGATAATTAATCCAAACATGTGAAGCTCATTGTTCTTTGTGCCTGAAATACTTCTTAATACTTTAGGGGAACCAAACAGAATTCTGGTGGTTTGAGGGGTTGAATAATAAATGACCCTCTGAATAAACTTTTCACAATTTAAAAAAAAAAAAAAAAAAAAAAAAGAAACATTCTTTTTTGCTGCAGTGCATTTTACACTTCCAGGCTGATCTACAGTCCAAATGTCACAATGCCAAGTTAATTCTGAATGTGTAAACCTGCTAAATCTGCAGGGGGTTGAATACTACTTGTAGGCACTGTATAACCCCAATTCCAGACTGGGAGACTGCCTAGCAACAGGTAGAAGGGATGGGCACTTATTGGCTAATTGTCACCCAATCTGTAGGGAGAGACCCAGCAAAGGGAGCAGCCAGTGGGCAGTTGGGAAGTTGGCGGAAGGAAGTGAAGAAGAAAGTTGGAAGTGAAGGAGTGAGGAGTGAGAAAGTGTGAGGAGTGAAGTAAAGAAGGAAAGGTGTAAAGACCTAAAGTAAGAACGGGCACTGTAAAGAGTTTTAGACTACGCCACACTTGCGGTGTGTGGCCAGATTATTGAAGCCACCGCTGCAAGGTCCTGCTGGGGATGGTGGAGTAATGCAGCTTAGGTGTTTTGGCATACCTCCCAACCGTCCCGGATACAGCGGGACAGCCCCGATTTTATACTCCAGTCCCGTTCTCACGCCCGGGAGCTCTGTAATCCCGCAGTGTAGTGAGAGGCAGCTGCCACACCCCCGCACTCTGCTGACCACGCCCCCTCTGGATGCAGGCCCTCCGGATGCAGGCCACAATCTCTGGATGCCTTCCATGGCATCTATGCTGCTGGGCACACCCCTTTGCTGTCGTCCACGCCTCCTCTGAATGCTGGACACATACACTCCCCGAGATGCCTTCCTTGTCCCCTCCTGCTGCTCTCTCTATGCTGGCCACGCCCACTTTGCCTGCCTCTTCTGCCCATGTTCCTCACATGTGACCGGCTCTCCACAGCGGCTGCTTTATTTGTTCTGCAACTGAGGTAAGAGCAGCAGCAGGGAGAGAGCAGTGCGCCTACAGGAGGGGGGAACAGTGTGAGTGCAGGAGGACAGTGCAGAGTGAGTGCAGGAGGGGGGAGCAGTGTGCCTGCAGGAGGGGGGAGCAGTGTGAGTGCATGAGGACAGTGCAGAGTGAGTGCAGCAGGGAGAGAGCAGTGCGCCTACAGGAGGGGGGAACAGTGTGAGTGCAGGAGGACAGTGCAGAGTGAGTGCAGGAGGGGGGAGCAGTGTGCCTGCAGGAGGGGGGAGCAGTGTGAGTGCATGAGGACAGTGCAGAGTGAGTGCAGCAGGGAGAGAGCAGTGCGCCTACAGGAGGGGGGAACAGTGTGAGTGCAGGAGGACAGTGCAGAGTCAGTGCAGGAGGGGGGAGCAGTGTGCCTGCAGGAGGGGGGAGCAGTGTGAGTGCATGAGGACAGTGCAGAGTGAGTGCAGCAGGGAGAGAGCAGTGTGAGTGCAGGAGGACAGTGCAGAGTGAGTGCAGGAGGACAGTGCAGAGTGAGTACAGGAGGACAGTGCAGAGTGAGTGCAGGAGGACAGTGCAGTGTGCCTACAGGAGGGGGGAGCAGTGTGAGTGCAGGAGGACAGTGCAGAGTGAGTGCAGGAGGACAGTGCAGAGTGAGTGCAGGAGGACAGTGCAGAGTGAGTGCAGGAGGACAGTGCAGAGTGAGTGCAGGAGGGGGGAGCAGTGTGCCTGCAGGAGGACAGTGCAGAGTGAGTGCAGGAGGGGGGAGCAGTGTGCCTGCAGGAGGACAGTGCAGAGTGAGTGCAGGAGGACAGTGCAGAGTGAGTGCAGGAGGGGGGAGCAGTGTGCCTGCAGGAGGACAGTGCAGAGTGAGTGCAGGAGGGGGGAGCAGTGTGCCTGCAGGAGGACAGTGCAGAGTGAGTACAGGAGGACAGTGGAGAGTGAGTGCAGGAGAGGGGAGCAGTGTGCCTGCAGGAGGACAGTGCAGAGTGAGTGCAGGAGGGGGGAGCAGTGTGAGTGCAGGAGGACAGTGCAGAGTGAGTGCAGGAGGGGGGAGCAGTGTGAGTACAGGATTACAGTGCAGAGTGAGTGCAGGAGGACAGTGCAGAGTGAGTGCCGGAGGACAGTGCAGAGTGAGTGCAGGAGGGGGGAGCAGTGTGAGTGCAGGAGGACAGTGCAGAGTGAGTGCAGGAGGACAATGCAGAGTGAGTGCAGGAGGGGGAGCAGTGTGCCTGCAGGAGGACAGTGCAGAGTGAGTGCAGGAGGAGGGAGCAGTGTGCCTGCAGGAGGACAGTGCAGAGTGAGTGCAGGAGGGGGGAGCAGGGGAGAGTCCAGCACTTGTGTCTTCTAAGGTTCCCCTGTACCTGCAATAGAAAAAGCAGAAACAGAGGGGACTCAGAGAAAGCAGCCAGAGGAGCCCTCAGTGCCCCCCAGTGCTGCCATCCTGTGCCCTCAGTGCTGCCATCCTGTGCCCTCAGTGCCCCCCCAGTGCTGCCATCCTGTGCCCTCAGTGCCCCCCAGTGCTGCCATCCTGTGCCTTCAGCGCCCCCCCCCAGTGCTGCCAGCCAGTGTGCTCAGAACCCTCCCCCCAGTACTGCCGGCCTGTGCCCTCAGTGCCCCCCCCGCAGTGCTGCCAGCTTATGCCCTCAGCACCCTCCAGTGCTGCCAGCTTGGGCCCTCAGCGTCTTCCAGCGCTGCCAGCCTGTGCCCTAAGTATCCCTAGGGCCAGTATGTATGCCCCACAGGCCACCACTGTCAGTATGTAGGCTCCACAGGCCCTAGTAATGTGTATGCCCCCCACTGACCCCAGTAATGTTTATGCCCCCAGTAATGTGTATGCCCCCGCCCACAGACCCCAGTAATGTGTATGCCCCCCCCACTGACCCCAGTAATGTGTATGCCACCCGAGTACCATGGATGCCCCCAGTGATGTCTATGCATCCCCAGTAATGTGTATACCACCTGGTGACACCAGTAACATATATGCCCCACCCAGTGCTGTCTATGCCCCCTGTGCTGTATTTGCCCCCAGCCATCACGCAGTGCAGCCTGCACAGTCACATACCCTAGAGGAGCTGGACGAAGACAAGCGGAGGAGGTGAGTAAGGCTGCTGCTGGCTTCCCCATATTAATACCTCTTATGTGTCTGTGTGTATGACTGTGTGTAGATTTATGTCTGTTTATGTGAATTTTGTGAATTTTTCTTCAAATATATGTGTGTACTAGCTGTACTATTGTCGGTCGGTCTCACTCTCTCTCTGTCTGTCGGTCTCCCCCCTCTCTCATACTCACAGCTCATGGGCGTCTCGCTGCACGGCGTTCACACTGCTCTGGCGGCTTTTCCTCTTTTGAAAATGCCGGCCGCTCATTATTCCATCTCATATTCCCTGCTTTCCCCGCCCACCAGCACCTATAATTGGTGGACACGCCCCCATGCTGAGTGACAGCTGTCTCACTGCAATCAATTACAGCCGCCGGTGGGCACGTCTATATTGTGGAGTAAAATAAATAAATAATTTAAAAAAAACGACGTGCGGTCCCCCCCCAATTTTGATACCAGCCAGGGTAAAGCCACATGGCTGAAGGCTGGAATTCTCAGGATGGGGAGCTCCACATTATGGGAAGCCGCCAGCCTTACAATGTCAGCCAGCAGCCACGCGGAATTGCTGAATCCATTAGATGCACCAGTTCCGGGACTCTACCCAGCTCATCCCGAATTGACCTGGTGCGATGGCAATCGGGGTAATAAGGAGTTAATGGCAGCCCATAGCTACCACTAAGTCCTAGGTTAATCATGGCAGGCGTCTCCCCGAGATACCTTCCATGATTAACCTGTAAGTTAAAGAAAATAAACACACACACACACCTGAAAAAATCCTTTATTTGGAGTAAAAGACAAAAAAACCCACCCTCTTTCACCACTTTATTAATCCCCAAATACCAGGCCAGGTCCGACGTAATCCACATGAGGTTCCGCGACGCATCCAGCTCTGCTACATGAAGCTGACAGGAGCGGTCACAGATCAGACAGCTCTCTATCAGCTCCACGCAGCAACTGAAGTGAGCCGCACGATCAGCGATGACGTCATTTAGGTTACCCGCGGCCACCACTGGTTCCTCCAACTGTTACAGCAAGTTGCCCGAGTGACTGAAGTGAGCAGCGCGATTAGCAATGACATCACAGGTGAGTTGCGATCTCAGATGGAGGACTCCAGCTGGCCGCAGGTAAGGGCTGAGTGACGTCACCGCTGATCGCGCTGCTCACTTCAGTCACTCAGGGGATTTGCGGTCACCGGTGAGTCCTTCACAGGTGACCGCTAACCAGGACGCGACAGACAGAGCCGCGGGGTGACAATGAAGTTGGGTGAAGTTCATCTGAGTTCATTCTCATCGCACGACTCTGTCTGTGTCCGCTGTCAGCGGGCATGTAGCAGAGCTGAATTGACGGGGGAACGCACTGTCAAAAGTGCATCCAAAACGCATGCAAAACGCATGGAAAATGCATCCAAAATGCATGCGTTTTGGATGCATTTTTTTTTTACAAACACAGTGTATACATTTGTCCAGTCTGCCAGAGGGTGCGTTTTTTTCCGCACTGCGCACATACCAAGCTGAGGTCACACTGCATATCACATAAGATGCGATATGCTAATGACCCTCGGCTCCTGCTGTGCTGTGAGCGTGAGCCATTACACTGTGATCTGATCCTGCAATCGGATCACAGCTGAGGAGGAGAGGGAGGATTAAGGATGTCAGGCGTTCAGTTGGGATGAGCCCTGGGCCACGCTGTCTTTTTAAAGGCGACTGGATCAGCGGACGAAAGCACCCACTGACCCCCGTGTCTCCACAATTGGAACAATCAGAACAGTAAGTTGCCTGTATTCACTAATTCCTCCCATTAACCAAAAGCACAGTATTACAGATATTTTATCTAAAAGAGCGGTTCTGTCATGAAGTCTGCAGTTTTGTACATGGGGCAGATTTAGGGGAAAGATCTGCTTTAAAACAGAATTTTGTGGTCTTAAATATTCTAGTTTAAAAGTAACACAGCCAAGTTTGCATTTATATTTTAATTTACTACTTAGAAATAAATTATGTATATTTTTTTAATTATTGTTTCTAAAACAATGATTGTCATTGCTGACTGGGTGTGGTTAGAGGCGTGATCATGGGCGTGGCCTAAAAATGTGCCCTCTTTCCATTCTTTCAAAGTTGGGAGGTATGGTTTTGGGCCCTCTGCAAGAAGGGCTAGGCCCCAGCAGTGGATGATGAGGGGTCTATAGTAGGGGGCAGTCAGTGTATGTGTACGGAGGCGAGAAGGAAACAGTCCACACCAGTATTGCAGTTTCAACTTGCTTTTTTACTTTGGCTTGGTATCTGGACCCACTTGGTGTTCACGCTCCCCTTGTTCTCCATGCCAGCTGTGACCTAGGGTAGCTGTCCTACATGCACACTTGTTGGTAGTGGACTCCCGTGGCTTAAAGTATCTGGGGGAGCCCCTCTGTTTCAGTTTTGATCCTATTGCATGCATCCTGGACTATTTAATGGGTGGACATCTGTCCCTTGTCCCAGATCCCCACTTTGCTCCTGATACTTCAGACTCTTTGGTTGGTGAGGGACTCTGGAGATCCCCTCACTTGGCAGATTTAACAGTTGACCTTAAAGTGTCCCGCTGTCCTAGGGTCTGCACCCCATCTTGTGCTGAGTCCTGTGAGCCTTGGTTCCGGACTTCCACAGGCGTCCCACGGTCCCTGGAGTATTATACTTCCACAGGTAACCCACAGTTCATGAAGTCCTGGTTCCTTACTCCACAGTACTTTTCTCCTTTACAGTGCCCGTTCTTACTTTAGGTCTTTGGATATGGAGGAGGAGCAGGAGTATGAAGTGGAAGAAGTTCTGGGTTCCAGGTGTGACGCTCCAGGGCTGTGGGGAAGTCGGTCCCGGGCTGGTGGTGCGCAGGGGGAACAGTCGTGGTTGCAGCCGATGCCTGGTTCAGTGACCCTGGGGGTTGCTCCGACAAAAGGGGTGAAAAATGGGAAAAATGACCGGTTAATAGCCAATCTGGAGCAAAATCTGCTATCACTATCCTCCTTCGATAATGTGAATGATGCTTCCGGCACCATCCATGTAGCCGAATAAAATCTTGTGCCTGAGCAGAGACATTGATGGCTCACGCAGATGCACTTTGCTTTGCTCTATTGCAGACAGAGCAAAAAGCATAGGTGCACATGCACAAAATGGCAAGTTCTCCATGCAGGCGTGAGATTTTGCCCGGCTATGTGGATGGTGATAGAGGCATCATCCAAGCCAATTATCAAAGGAGGATGGCGATCAGCGCTGAAAGAACAAGCAGGAGCTGCAAAATAAGATACTCACAAATTTGCATACATGACAAAATAATCACTGATCTCGGGGAGACCAGCCAGAGAAAACACTGCCGGCAGCCATCAAAGGCACTCAAAACAGTGAAATCCTAGGTGCATTGCCCTCGGGAAGTATGCAAATCAGAAAAGGTCCATGGAGCCTCTGTTAGGAGTCTCAACACAGAAAATAGCCAGATATCCCTCCGGCAAAGCACCTAGGATTTCACTGTGTTGAGCGCCTTTGTTGGCTGCCGGCAGTGTTTTCTCTGGCTGGTCTCCCCGAGATCAGTCATTGTTTTGTCTTTTTGGTCTACTATGCATTGCTCCCACCTAGCCAGAATCCTACTCCACACTGATGAGGGGCAACACCCTGAAACAGCTGTCTGTGGATGGATACCTGGCCTTGGTATTTCCCTTGTCATATCTTTAAACTTGTCAAAGAGTTGGATATTGACTAAAAAGAGCCACTCCTTGGCTAGGTCCTTCCCGGAGGGATATCTGGCTATCTTCTTTGTTGAGACTCCTAACAGAGGCTCCACAGACCTTTTTTGATTTGCAAATTTGCATCCATGGCAGGAGATATTATAAAGGTCTTTGTAGGCTCTACAGGGATTTCAGGGGGTAACTTGCACCTTAATAGAATACAGCACGGGCACTGCTTAAGGTGCTAGTTTTAGCTTAGAATGCCAAAATCTGGTGACAGGTTCCCATTAAATGCGGAAAATATGCATGTAAAAAAGGCATGTAATATGCACATAAGTATATAAAGTATCAAAAACAAAGCAGCTTTATTTACCAAGAAACAAAAAAGCACAGCATCAAACACAATAAAAATGCATGTAAAAATACTCAAAAATGCAATGAATAAAACTCTTATTTTACAGGAATTCTGCATCACCAAAAACTCATTGTGGGAACGTAGCCCAGCATACCTATTACTATTATTTTTTTCTATATATCAAATCCTCTTTTTAATTAATTAAATTAAATTAATGAAATAATAATAATTTTTTTATTAGCAAGTTTTCATATATGGGTACCGATTTTATTCTATTTATGATGTCACGCTCCCTGTGTCCCAGCACCACTCCTTACCCACTGATCCAGTCCATGTGTCCACCAGTCTTGGCTGCCTCTCCCGCTCTTGCTCCCCTGAGTCCTGTTCCTGGTCTCAGGAGTCTGATTCTGACTAATGTTCTGTATAGGACCGGGCCGCGCCCACTCACCTGGTCCTATAGCCCCAGCACTGCTGCAACAGGAAATGACCTGAGGCTGTGCTGAGTATATAAGACTAGCCTCTCCATGTGGGCGGCGCCTGATCATCGCTTGTGTTTCTATGCCTTGTCTTGTGAGCTAGATGCTCAGGTCTTTGTTCCTGTTTCCTATTACTGCCTTAAAGTTCGCTGTGACCTTAGTGACCTGGTCCTGTCTTTGCTTCCTGATACCTGCACCTGTTCCTGCCACGTTAGTGCTCCAGCTACCGTGTACCCTGCCCTCCAGGTGGGGTGCTCGGTCCAGTGGATCCACCTCCTGGGCCTACCAGTCCTCCCTGGTCCTCACAGTATGATCAGGCCATGGATCCCACTGGAGCACAGGCCATGGATCCCGCTGAGGCACAGAAATCAGAGCTGGCTGAGCTGCGCCAGGAGCTGGCATAACAGCGTGAAACCCTGAACCGGATGCTGAAATTCCTGGCGTCCGTGGACCACCGGTTGTATACACTGCAGACCGCCGCCTCGTCCACGCAGCAACCAGTCTCCAGGTCTGAACCAGGTTCCTCCACAGCCTCGCAACTTCGCCTTGCTGCTCCGCCTCGCTACGCAGGGGATCCCAAGTCCTGCCGAGGCTTCCTGAACCAGTGCTCCCTGCACTTCCAGTTGCTCCCGCACTTGTTTGCCTCAGACCAGGCTAAGGTGGCGTTCCTTATGTCACACCTGGAAGGCGAAGCCCTGGCCTGGATTAACCCCCTGTGGGAAAATGAGGACCCGATGATCACCGACATCCAGGAGTTCCTGCAAGCTTTCCGAAGTACCTTCGATGAGCCCGGACGAACTACCGCAGTGACCTCTTCGCTTCTCTGGCTACGCCAAGGGACCCTGACCGTCGGCCAATACGCCATCCAGTTCCGCACGCTCGACTCTGAGCTGGGCTGGTACAATGAGGCCTTGACGGCAAACCGCTCTACAAACCTGTCCGGTTTACCACCGAGGCCGTGAACCTCCAGGTTGGCACTTCGCATACGGAGACCATCGCCTTCTATGTGATCCCGAGGATGGCTCCTGAGCGCCTGTTGGGCCTGCCCTGGCTGAAACTCCATGACCCTGTTATTAGTTGGCGCTCTGGCGCGATTAACCGCTGGAGTCCCTTGTGCCACGAAACCTGCTTGCAGCCTGTTCCTCAGCCCCTGGCACTTGACTCAGTCAAGCTGCAGGATCCTGAAGAAGAGACTACGCTATCCAGTGACGTTCCACCGCCCCAGGCATCCGAGACCTTGATTCTACCATCTTCTGGAGATGAGACTTTGATTTCACCACCTTCTAGAGTTGAGACTTTGATTCCACCGGCTGCCCAGGATGAGACATTGTCTGATACCCGATCCGAGACGCCCGATCCGGTCATCCAAGATTCCAGTCCTGCTTCTGACTGTCCTTCCCTTTCCGTTGCCTCCCTTGCCGCTGACATGGGTTCCCCGATACGGGACATAGTGGCCATGAAAACGGTCCGGGGTAAGCAGTCCTTCCTGGTCGATTGGGTGGATTGCGGTCCTGGGGCCCGATCCTGGTTGTCCCGGAAGTACGTTGCTGCCCCTCTTCGGGGTGCCTTCATGTCTTGGCGGAGGAGAGGGGGGCTTCAAGGGGGGGGGTACTGTCATGCTCCCCGTGTCCCAGCACCACTCCTTACCCACTGATCCAGTCCATGTGTCCACCAGTCATGGCTGCCGCTCCCGCTCTTGCTCCCCTGAGTCCTGTTCCTGGTCACAGGAGTCTGATTCTGACTAATGTTCTGTATAGGACCGGGCCGCGCCCACTCACCTGGTCTTATAGCCCCAGCACTGCTGCAACAGGAAATGACCTGAGGCTGTGCTGAGTATATAAGACTGGCCTCTCCATGTGGGCGGGGCCTGATCATCGCTTGTGTTTCTATGCCTTGTCTTGTGAGCTAGATGCTCAGGTCTTTGTTCCTGTTTCCTATTACTGCCTTAAAGTACGCTGTGACCTTAGTGACCTGGTCCTGTCTTTGCTTCCTGATACCTGCACCTGTTCCTGCCACGTTAGTGCTCCAGCTACCGTGTACCCTGCCCTCCAGGTGGGGTGCTCGGCCCAGTGGATCCACCTCCTGGGCCTACCAGTCCTCCCTGGTCCTCACATATGACTATTTAAACATTAATTCGGTAGGACATCACAACTGCCAACTGCCGTTTTTTCCTAGACTTTTTTTTATTTAAAGCATGTGTGCGGTTTGATTAACCAGACAAAGCCATTAGCCAACTCAATAAAAATATTTGAAAATATTCCTTTACGCTCGCTACCTTTTCAGCGAGGAAGAAGACAAACTCTAGTGCAACCTATTGGAGGTAGCAATTCTAGAAGTCAAAGTGATCCTCTAACGAGCCTTGTCATATGTCTTAGGATTTATGACAGATCAGAACCTGAATTTGCAGACACGCTGTTTCGGGATGGTTGTCCCTCATCAATGCAAAGTATGAGATCTGATCAGACTGTATGACGGGGTCTAAAAGGGAAGCTACTCTCCTTGTGGAGACTGATACACAATTCCAGCATGCCAGTGAGGTGACTATAAGCCGCAGTGCTCCTCTGGGAATTATACAAATTGTCTCTTCAGTGAGGAAGAAGACGAACTCTAGTGCAACCTAAAGGAGGTAGCAATCCTAGAAGTCAAAGTGACCCTCCAACGAGCCTTGTCATTTGACTTAGGATTTATGCTAGATATGAACCTCAATTTGCAGACACAGTTTTTTTGGGGATGGTTGTCCCTCATCAGTGCAAACTATGAGATCTGATCTGGCTGTATGAGAGGATAAGATGGGGTCTAAAGGGGAAGCTATTCTCCTTACGTAGACTGACACATCAATCCAAAGCATGCCAGTGAGGAGAATTTAAGCCGCAATGCTTCTCTGGGAAATATGCAAATTGTCTCTTCAGGGAGGAAGAAGACGAACTTTGGTGTCACCTATTAGTTGTAGCAATCCTAAAAGTCAAAGATACCCTCCAACGAGTCTTGTCATATGACTTAGGATTTATGCTAGATCAGATTCTCAATTTGCAGACAGTGTGCTTCAGGATGGTTGTCTCTTATCTGTGCAAAGTATGAGATCTCATCTGGCTGTATGAGAGTATAAGACAGGGTCTAAAGGGGAAGCTTTTCTCCTTACGGAGACTGAAACACCAATCCAGCATGCCAGTGGTGAGGAGACTTTAAGCTGCAATGCTGCTCTGGGAAATATGCAAATTGTCTCTTTAGGGAGGAAGAAGATGAACTCTGGTGTCACCTACTGGAGGTAGCAATCCTAAAAGTCAAAGTGGCCCTCCAATGAGCCTTGTCATATGACTTAGCATTTATGCCAGATCAGAACCTCAATTTGCAGAATATTTCCCAGAGGAGCATTGCAGCTTAAAAGTCTCCTCACTGGCATGCTGGAATGGTGTGTCAGTCTCCACAAGGAGAATAGCTTCCCCTTTAGACTACGTTTTCAGCAACGCTCAATGAGAATTACCCAAAGCATTTCAAGGTATTTTACCAGTATTGCAATTAATGTGTAATTTACTTCAAAGTTGAAGAGCTGCAATACCAGCACTGGCCATGCATAGGAGGGGTGATATATCTAGGAAGAATGCAGAGCATTTTTTCTGAAATACCTTTTTAGTAACTGTCAATTATACGTAGAAGTAGATTAAGGTTTATTGCACACTTGGAAATGTAGGTGCTCAAGAAAGGTTCAATCCCTTTATTAGATGCAAAAGTACTTGACACACCAGAATAAATATAAGCACTTTATTGTATAGGCCAGGGGTGGGGAACCTTTTTTCAGCCGGGGGCAATTTGGAAATTTCTACCAACCTTCGGGGGCTGCACAAAATTATCAATGTGAAAATGACCCTGCTATATTTGGTCAAACAATTAATTAACTCACCCCTACTGTGGCGGCCGAAGCGGCTTCTTTTTGGTGCGGCTGTGATGTTGGATGATACTAATCATGTTGCTTCTCACAGCTGCTTTTCTGTCTCGGTCTGAAGCGCAGTCAACTCTTTGTCATAATAATATTTGATAAATCATATACATCACATAGGAGACGCTGGAGGTACACAACACATAGGAGACACTGGGACTGCTCTATATACATTACAGAAGTCACTGAAGGCACATACATCACTGGAGGGGCTGGGGGCATATACATCACATAGATAACGCTGGGACTGACGTATACACAACAGAAAGGAGACGCTGGGACTGCTGTATATACACATCACAGGAGACACTGTAGGCACATACATCACATGAGGAGCTGGGGACATATATATGTTCCCAGCCCCTCTTGTGATGTAAATGCCCACAGCCCCTCCTGTGTTGTGTATGTGCCCAGTGTCTCCTATGATGTATTTGCCCCTAGCATCTCCAATATGATGTAAAAGTCACAGGAGACGCTGAAGGCAAACAAAACAAGAGGGGCTGGGGGCATACACATAACAGGAGATGCTGGGGGGCATACACAACGCAAGAGGTGCTGGGGGGCATACACAACGCAAGAGGGGCTGGGGGTCATACACATAGCAGGAGATGCTGGGGGCATACACAACGCAAGAGGTGCTGGGGGCATACACAATGCAAGAGGGGCTGGGGGCACACACATCACAAGAGGGGCTGGGGGCACAAACATCACAAGAGGAGCTGGGGGCAAATACATCACTGAGGGGGCACAGACATCACTGGGAGAACACAACACTGGGGGTGATACACAGCATTGGGAGGGCACACAGCACTGCCCCCCAGTAATGTTAGGGCTCCTCACACAGCACCTGCAGAGCCCTGACATTACTGGGGAGCCACAAACCTGAGGTGATACACAGCATGGGGTGAGGGACACAGCACTGATTGTTGCACACAACTCTGGGGGGATGGTACACAAAGTACTGGACGGGGAGCAGAGTGCAGGCGCGTGCACACAGCGCCGGAGACAGTGCAGGCAGGAGGGCAGAGGGGCGGGCACACCGCGCCGGAGGACAGAGGGGCGGGCAGACTGGTCCGGAGATCAAAGGTGCGGTCACACCACACGAGAGGACATAGGGGCGGGCACATCGCTCCGGAGGGCAGAGGGGGCAGATTGCTCCGGAGGGCAGAGGGGCGAGAACACCGCACGAGGGGACAGAGGGGCGGGCAAATCGCTCCGGAGGGCAGAGGGGCGGGCACACACACAGCACGAGAGGACAGAAGGGCGGGCAGATCGCTCCAGAGGGCAGAGGGGCGGGCACACACACAGCACGAGAGGACAGAGGGGCAGGCAGATTGCTCCGGAGGGCAGAGGGGTGGGCAGACTCCACGAGAGGACAGAGGGGCGGGCAGATCGCTCCGGAGGGCAGAGGGGCGGGCACACTCTACGAGAGGAAAGAGGGGCTGGCAGATCGCTCCGGAGGGCAGAGAGGCAAGCACACCGCACGAGAGGAAAGAGGGGTGGGCAGATCGATCCGGAGGGCAGAGGGGCGGGCACACACACAGCACGAGAGAACAGAGGGGCGGACACACACCGCTGATTACGCTAACACTGGACAGCGGGAGAGCCCATTGGTTCTCCCAAACAGTGCATGTGGTCATTTAAAGGGCCGGTGGCCCCAGCACTGCAGCCCCCAGGAATTTGCCCGGGGGCCGCATGCGGCCCGCGGGCCGGAGGTTCCCCACCCCTGGTATAGGCAATCCCTTAAAAATGTAACGTTTCGACCCCTATATTTGGGTCTTCATAAGACACAATAGATTCTTGTGGCCTTTAAGATGGTGATACTGTAAAAATCACTGTGAGATTTATAGATAAATCAGATTACTGTACTGTATAGATGTGATGACGTGGTATAGCAGGGCATCTTACACTCTTTTGGAGGACGCCCTGTGTTATACCGCGCCATCTTAAAGGCATATCCCTATACAAGAATTCATTGTGTCTGATGAAGGCCCAAATACAGGGGTCGAAACATTACATTTTTTTGGGGCTTGCCTGTACAATAAAGTCCTTATAGTCATTCTGGAGTGCCAAGTACTTGTTATACCGTGCTGTCATGCTGTACAAAGGGCTGGTGAGAAGTAGTACAGAGTATTCTCCACTAGGTGGCAGCAGTGTAGTGAAAGAGAGTCAAAGTAACACTCTAAAAGAAGGGAGGCTGAAGTACAGCAGAGTTACTTCAGCAGGAAGTTCACAGGTGAACCACCAGGGGGCAATAGAGTAGTCAAGCAGTCAGAGGGAGGATCAAGATCAGGTCAGAAAATGAACCGAGGTCGGACACGGTGAGATCAGTTAGGCAGAGGGAAACACAAAGGGCACAGGGAACATAAGACTAGATCAGAGGGTGAGGAGGCACAAACACGCACGGGAAGAGGATGAACCAGGATGGCTAAACAACTGACAGGAGCGGGAAGTCAGTGACTGGGACAGATGGACAAATGGGGAAGGGTACAGGTCAGGGCACGGTAACTAGGAGTCAGATCAAACAGCAAATCTCACCAGAGCCAGTCACAGGATGCAGAGCAAAACTATAACCAGTGCTGGAATGCTGGTGCAGTACCGGGATATAGTGTCTCCTGAAACCGGAACGAGGCCGATGAGAGTTAACCTCTGACATGACCAGGCCGGATCTGGGCAACTCTGGAGCGGGGAATATCGGTCCTAGATCATGACATGTGCCATCTTAAAGGCATATCCCTACAGAAGAATCCATTGTGTCTGATGAAGGCCCAAATATAGGGGTCAAAACGTTTCATTTATTTGGTATTGCCTACACAATAAAGACCTTATATTCATTCTGTTGTTCCAAGTATTTTTGCGTCAATTATACATGTCACCTTTTTTTATATATATTTTTCGCAAAAGATTGTGCTTAAGATAGAATATACGGATAGTAAACCTTCTGGTTGTACTGGGTCATATAGAACATAATATCTCACTCTTCTTTTTTTAGCCTTTAAAGGGATCATATTCCTCTGACCTATTTATGTGATTGATTAGACAACATAAGACGTATAGGTGTATAAAGCAGCTACGTGTAGAGCATCTTTCATCCTCGTTCACACTAATACTATGCACCATTTATGTCATTACTATTTAGTGTCTCTGCATTGCAATTTTTTTCATTGCTCATAAAGCTGTCCAGTGCTGCAAATATGTCACAACATCAATATAAATATCAAGATTTAACAATCCATAAGTCACACAATCCGAATCGTAACTGAAACCTCCACGTCCTGTGCGGAAGCCGCCATCTGAAGCATGCAAATTACATCTGGATTTGCCGGCCTTGTGCAAACATTAGCATAATGAGGACAGAATTTATATTAGCAAAGGATTTGATTAAATATGCAGTTGTAAATATAGCAAAATGAGCCACATTACGTTGATCAGGACAGACATAAACATATTATAAACAATTCTGCATAAAATGTGTAGAATATTTTGATTGAAAGTACTAGCATTATAGTCTTTATCTGCAATCATCACGCCCCGCTCAGTAAGTTCACGGCTATTATAGTTTATAGAATATAAGTATTTTCGTTAAATATATCAGAACATCTCAGTGTCTGTTCATAGGAAATGACATTTACATTTTGATTTTGTCATGCGATGTTTGGCTCTGCACCCACTTGGTGACACGGCGACTTCGGACTCTGTTCACACTATAGAGTCTGACAGGAAACCTGATGTTTCAAAGTTGTTCACCCAGAGCCGGGCATTGGCTGATTCAGGTTCACTGGTCTTCAGTCCTGCAGCAGTTAATTCCTGCAGACTGGTGAGCAGGAACTAGGAGCTCAGGTTGGAAATTACCACGTGCAACTGTCTCCTTCTTATTTAAGGTACCAGTTTCTTTCTGTCTGAGCCGATTATAGCACCAGCTTGTGCAGCGACTCCGGTCCTATTGTGGTGATCCTCTTTTGGTGAGCTGTAATGTATTTATCGTACGGTGTGGAAGTTTCTTGGTTGTCAGCTTACTTCCCCCTTGTGATGACTGTCACAAGGTGGCGTTAGACATTATTTGTATGCAGTAAATGGAGTGGTAGTCAGACAGGCCAAGATCATAAACCAAGAGGGCACAACAGTACATTAAGGGGGAAGCAGACAGAGATGAGGTCAAGATATAAGCTAAAGGTCAGGGTTCCCGGAGAGTATGTAAAAAATACAGGGAGCAGGGGGGGATGTGGTCAGGAAGACGTCCGAGGTCAGAAGCTGGGAAGTCACAATAGAAACAGGGGAGGAAAGGCAGAGACGGGTCGAAAGTTGTCCAGAGTAGACCAAGATCTGAAAACTGATCACCACAAGAGCCAACAGCACAACTGTAAACAGGAAGTATGACTGGTAGTGTCCTGATCTAACACGCTCCCTAATGAAGCAGAGCAATGACCAGGAACAAGAAGCATCTGCGTGAGCACCTCAGAGGACCAGCGTGAAACCCAGTGCTGTGAAACAACCAGCAGAGCATTCATCCTACAAAACGCTTTGCACCATAGGCAACATATACAGGCTCCGCAGGAGAGCATAGATGAATTTTACAGAATGTTCTGCAAATAGGAATCGGGACACCCTTTTATGTTATTTTTCTCTGTGCACGTATTGTCACTCCCTTGTGTTTGCTTGCTGTATGTACGATTTTTGATTTCTCCCTTGTCCATGTTTTGTAGTGGGGTTTGTGACTACCTTCCCAGCTAGTGTGGAGGAGAGGGAGGGAGTTATACCAGGGCTTGGACAGGAGTTAGGGTCATGTTGGTGACTCAGACTTTGCTACCATCAAGCATACCTCTGAGCTAATGCACAGTGCAGGGTCCCCAGTCTGAAGATCAGCCTAGGTGTCCCCACTTTGTCACTCTGCCTCGTGACAGATTTCTAAGTTAGACATTTGCAAATGTTTTGTGTAGGGACTTGGAATCAGATTATCAAGAAAGAATTCACTTTTGGTACAGCCCTGTTAACACTTCATATTGGGAAAAGTATTCTGTTTGGTTGTCCACATTAAATCCACATGATTTCTTTTAATGGTGTTGTACCCATGTCAATAATATATCAAGATAACACTGTTGCTACCATCATCCATACCAAGAAAGAACAAATGTTTAAATTAATGGTGCTAATTAAAGATAAACAGATGTTTTGAACTTCAAATTTGCCTACTTTGTAGAATTTTCCCAATAAATTTGATTTGCAGTGAATACATTTATGCAAATCTCAATACTGGAAAGCTTGTAATTGCTCAGAAAATCCACATACAGGATGGGAGAGAGAGAGAGAGGGCAAAAGAATTTACATTTTACAGGATAGAGAGATAACACCTCTGATCATAAGAGCTTATATTATACAGAAAAGAGTGGCCCACACTGATTATAAGAGCTTACACTCTATAGGAGAGCACAGATCCCGCTGACTATAAGAGCTTACACTCTATAGGAGAGAGAGAGAGAAAGAGAGAGATAAGACCCCTCTGATCATAAGAGCTTACACTCTACAGTAGAGAGAGTACCTGTACTGCCCCGTGGCCTCGGCTGCGACCGCCGAGCCGCTCGGATCCGTGCTTGTACTGCGGGCGGTGGCTCGAGCTTCTCACGGACCCGGGGGTCACGTCGCTCTGCAAGGGGGGTTGGCGCTACGCGCGGGGGTTGCGGGTATTTGGTTTTGAGATGATTGTTGGTGACGCCACCCACGGGTTGTGGTGATGGTGGACACCACCGCTGCGGTGAAGGTACGGGGACTCCCGGGAGCGGTGTAGTGGGGCAGCTAGGTGTTGACCCCTCCGTGGGTAGGGGATGTTGGTCCCGGGATCCAGTTGGTGAGGGCCGGGGTGCAGGGCGCAGTGTTGTGGTGCGGCGCAGTGCGGTGCCCGAGGGCACAAGTGTGCTCACGATTGAACCACACAGAGTCACTGGTAAACCAAACGGAGTGATGAACGGGGCCCGCAGCAGGCTGCAGCTTCCTAGTTGGGTTGGCAATGTCCGCCTTTCTCCTGCACCTGTGTTTGTAGTGTGACCACTGTGCATGGGCACTGGTAGTCCGCTCCCCGGTGTGTATGTGTTGTAGGAGCCCCTTTTGCCCGCAGACGCTGGCCCTTGGATCTCTGGCCTCTGGCGGTGGCTCTTATCCGGACGGGTTGGGTTGTTGCCTTCAATCGGGACTTTGGTGGGAATGAACCCCTGAGGTCCAGACCGCAATCAGGTAATTCAACTATGGTGGTGGCGTATAGCCTAGTTCAGGGTCTGAGTACCCTGCCTGGTGCTCCAGTATCCTGTTGGCTCCCCGGTTCGGTTCCGGCGGGCCGTTACCCTGTCCCGGTCCCTTACGGTTCCACCGGTCATATTCCCGGTCTCCTGCAGGCAGCCACTGCCGTCTGCCTGCCTGACTGTTTGGGGGTCCTAGGCTCCAACCCAGGCCCCGCGCAGAACCGTACTCCACTACTCTCCACTCTACTGTACTGAACTGTCTGTCCACTGTTTTCCTGCCTCAGGCCAGCAGACTCCTTTGGGGGCATGTCTTTCTGCCTGACTCCGCCCACCTGGTGTATCTGTCTGACTCTGAGGGAGGCAATCAGGTCTTTGTGGTTGACGGTTGGTACCTTTCTAGTGTGGGGGGTGTGTGGTGAGTGTAGTAACCTGTGACCCCTGGGATCCAGGGCGTCACATACCCCACTGATCATAAGGGATTACACTCTACAGGAGACAGAGAGAGAAAGAGAGAGGACCCTCTGATCATAAGAGCTTATATTCTACAGGAGAGGGAGTATCCTGTTGATCATAAGAGCTCCCACTAGACAGAAAAGAAAGAGAGGACCTTGCTGACCATAGGAGCTTACACTCTACAGGACAGTAAGCACCCTGCTGACTATAAGAGCTTATACTCTACTGGAGAGCAAGGACCCCACTGATCATATGAGCTTACACTCTATAGGAGAGTGAGGTTCCCACTGATCATAAGAGCTTACACTCTACAGGAGAGAGAAAAAGGACCCCACTGATCATAAGAGCTTACACTCTACAGGAGAGAGAGAGAGAGGACCCCGCTGATCATAAGAGCTTACACTCTACAGGAGAGAGAGAGAGAGGACCCCGCTGATCATAAGAGCTTACACTCTACGAGAGAGAGAGAGAGAGAGAGAGAGAGGACCCCGCTTATCATAAGAGCTTACACTCTACAGGAGAGAGAGGACCCCACTGATCATAAGAGCTTACACTCTACAGGAGAGAGAGAGGACCCCACTGATCATAAGAGCTTACACTCTACAGGAGAGAGATGACCCCGCTGATCATAACAGCTTTCACTTGGCAGAAGAGAGAGAGGATACTGCTCACTATAAGAGTTGAGCTCATCCAGAAAAGGCGGATGATTTTTTTTTTCCCATTTGTCATCTGTTTTTTTTTGTGTTTTTTTTACTCAGCAGCTATTAATTTGTTACAGGAGCATTTACAGTTTCCCATATTACATAATTGTAATGTATCCAAAAAAATCAGATGCCATACTGATTGTGTGATTACTTGCACTGTAGGAATTTGGATTTTTTTTTCATGTCAAATACAGCTCAGAAAAAAAACCCCCTCAGATCTGCACTGTCTCAGTGACTTACATTGGTCTAAATGCAATCCATTTTTTCATCAGATTGCACTCGTCCGATTTATACACTCGTTAGAGTGAGCACTTACCTAGTAGTGATTTAGAAGATGGAAAACAATTCTGCCATTCAAACTGTGCTCTCCTGGGAACTGTTAATCTCTGATGGCCCATGCGGACACACAAAATGACGTTATAATCTAAAATGAAAAAGATGATGGCACTTCCTAAGAAACAAATGTGAAGAGATTCTAACTGAACATGAAATATACTCTATCAAATATACAGCTGCACTCTGAGACGCTAAGGTATACAAACATTGAATATAGGAATTTGGACATGCATTAATGCTAAGGAAATAACTAATAAAATTAATATGCTTATTGCAGTTTTATGTGCGCCCAGTAGCCAGCATCAAGGCGTATCAATTTTTGCTGTGTCCCTACCTAAATGCCTCTACCCAGGCTGAAAGACCTACAATTTTATGGGCTGGCAGGAACCTTCTAATAGAAAAATAAAAATCGCTTCCTGGTGGAAAGGATTATTTAGTCAGAAATCCTGGCCCTATAATCTAAAATGAAAAAACTGATGGCACTTCCAAACAGACAATTGTGAACAGGTGCACACTGAATATGAAATATACTCTAACAAATATACAGCTGCACTCTGAGACCCTAAGGTATCCAAACATTGAATACAGGAATTTGGATATGCATTACTCCTATGGAAATACATTTAAAAGTTAAGATACTTAGAAAGGACAGTTTTAAATGTATTTCCTTAGCAGTAATGATGACCAAATGCCTTTATTTAATGTTTGCATACCTTGTAGGGACTGGGTTAAATGCTAGCACTGCAGATCTTGATTAGGTGCACCTGGCTGGCTTTGACTATGAGCCAGGCATGTGTTCACCTTTACCTCTCAGACTGCTAGTGATGTTGAGCAGAGTGGAGGGTCTTTGAGCTTCAGACTAATGTGTAGAAGCTGCAGCCCGTGCAGTGTGAACTGTGCCTAGAGTTGAACACTTCTGTTTAGTGCTGGAAGCTTCTGGAGAGCCTAAGGCTGGTAGGACCATACCTCCTCTTAGTTTAAAGTTTGCTACTGGAAAATTACTCACTTATATATCACTAAAACGGGCTTTATACACAACAACATCGCTAACCAGATGTCGTTGGGGTCACGGAATTCATGACGCACAGCCGGCCTTGTTAGCAACGTCGTTGCGTGTGAAACGCTGGAACGACTGTTAACGATCAAAAATACTCACCATATCGTTGATCGTTGACACGTCGTTCTAATCCCAATTATCAGTACAATTCCCAATAAACGAGCCATAAGGTGGACACGCTGCCAGCATGAGTATACTGGCAACGTGTCTGCACTACTCAAATTCAATTAAAAAAAGGAGAAAATGCGAATATATATGCAAATACAAGAACTTTATTGATAAAGATCACAAGCAAAAAGACAGCACAAAATACTTAAAATACTACCGAAATATCAATACATCAAGGGGGTACACGGTGTGAAATCAATTAGTGGTACCAAAATTTCCTATCAGTGTCAAATAGCCATGGGAGAGGTAGTTTCAGTCCAATAGGGCAGAAAAGTATGATATAATATAGGAAAAATAATGACATGAGTCAGACTCCATTGCATGGTTCAGTGGGGTTGCCGTCATCAACCATGCAGTACAATGAGGAGTATGACCCAAGTCATAGGTAAACACAATATGGATGTAAAAATACAATACAGATAAGGAATCAAATATATTGTACAAGTGTAAATGTTAGTCTACCCGACCCAAAGTGTAAAACATATAACAGGGAAAACCTAGATGGGTCACAATATTATTAGAATAAATAAAGTGCAAATGCGCATACCCATACTGGCATCCCAGGTATAGTGGTGCACTATAAAGGGTTAAAAACCATTTCCCAAAGCTAGAGAAGTTGACGTAAGAAAACAGGAGGTCCTGAGCTGTAAGAACACCTATGTACACATACCCAAAGGATAGGGATCACCACCGACGCGCGTTTCTCGGAGGTACTGTTGCTTTCTCAAGGAGGAAGACCTTAATGGCGGTATGAACCCAGTGAGTATAAATAGTCTCTCCATTAATTATCATGACCATCAGGTGTGGAGGAATATGTGATGCAACAGGCAGTAACGCCCATCTGCCAGCTGATAGGGTATTAACAACAGGGTGGGCGGGTGCCAAAGGAAGTAAGATACATCATGATCACATGTGAGAGGTAATAAAAGAATAGCGTAAATTATTCTCAGGTAATGCGATCCAAAGTGGCAGCCTCAGTAGTGTAATGCGCCGCTGATAATAAGAAACAGAATGCATTAAAGACTAAGGCTACTTTCACACTTGCGTTGAACGGTATCCGTTGCATTGCGTTGTGTAACGGATGCAACGGATGTGTTGCATATAGTGACACAACGGATGCAACGGATGCTGCAAAACAACGCAATTCGTTTTGATTTTTTTTTTTTTTTTTCCCGGTTTTACCAGCGGCAGACTATAGTGAACGATCAGCTGATCGTTCCCTGCAGCCGGCCGCTGGGTGATCAGCTGATTGCTCCCAGTAGCCGGCCGCCGGGTGATCAGCTGATCGCTCCCGCCCGCCGGGTGATCAGCTGATCGCTCCCGCCCGCCGGGTGATCAGCTGATCGCTCCCGGCTGCCGGGTGATCAGCTGATCGCTCCCTGCAGCCGGCTGCCGGGTGATCAGCTGATCGCTCCCGGCCGCCGGGTGATCAGCTGATCGCTCCCTGCAGCCGGCCGCCGGGTGATCAGCTGATCGCTGTCACTTGCCGGCGCCCGGGCATGCCGGCGGGCGGGCGCTCAGCTGAGCGCTGTGACTTGCCGGCGGCCGGGCATGCTGGTGGCCGGTCATTCAGCTGAGCGCTGTCGCTTGCCGACGGCCGGGCGCTCAGCTGAACGTTCGGCCACCGCGAGCCAAAATAAAGTTTGATTTAAAAAAAAAAAAAAAAAAAAAAAAAAAAAAGAGCATGCGCAGTGAAATCCAGAGGATTCCGCTGCTCAAAATAACGTTACATGCTGCGTTCCTCCCGCTGGGCGGAAGCAACGGAGCGTCGCCCAGCGGAAGCAACGCAGCTCCTTTTGGTACAATCCGTCAACCATACAAGTCTATGGGAAACAGCGGAATCCGTTAACGGATTCCGCTGTTTCCCAAAAGGGCGGATTGTAACGGAAGGAAAATAACGCAAGTGTGAAAGTACCCTAAGGCGGGCTTTGCACACTACGACATCGCAGGTGCGATGTCAGTGGGGTCAAATCGAAAGTGACGCACATCCGGCGTCGCAGTCGATATCGTAATGTTGGAAATCATTTTTGATACGATTAACGAGCGCAAAAGCGTCGTATCGTATCTTCGGTGTAGGGTCCGACATTTCCATAATGCCGGTGCAGCGACAGGTACGATGTTGTTTCTCGTTCCTGCGGCCGCACACATCGCTGTGTATGAAGCCGCAGGAGCGAGGAACATCTCCTACCTGCGTCCCGGCTGCAATGCGGAATGAAGGAGGTGGGCGGGATGTTTACATCCCGCTCATCTCCGCCCTTCCGCTGCTATTGGCCGCCTGCCGTGTGACGTCGTTGTGACGCCGCACGACCCGCCCACTTAGGAAGGAGGCGGGTCGCCGGCCAGAGCGACGTTGCAGGGCAGGTGAGTGCATGTGAAGCTGCCGTAGTGATAATGTTCGCTACGCCAGCAATCACTAGATATCGTTGCTGCGATGGGGGCGGGGACTATCGCGCTCGACATCGCAGCATCGGCTTGCGATGTCACAGCGTGCAAAGTACCCCTTAGTGTTTATTGTGAAAAGGGTCAGGAAGTATCCAGCAGTGCCCGGATGTCCTGCCCTCTATCCAAGCCAGGGAGGTGTACATGGTGTCTGGGACGCGTTACCCCAGCAACCATGCAATGCAACCCAGCATTGGACATATCAGGGCGGGTAACATCACGTAATGGGCATAATACCGAAAGTCCCACCCCCAACTAATCAGTATACGTGGACAAACAACGCCGACAGCGCGTCACCACAGTGACCGCCCAACCAATCACAGGTGGGCAGAAGGTAAGAGGGGGTGTATACCGGTGAATGAATTATGTTATCAGTGAATGGCATCGCAGGGTGAAAACACTCCGCCCCAAGAGCGCATCCCCACAAAGGCTGACACACTGAAACGCAAGTCCATAGCAAAATACTGGGAACAGTCACACACATATTATTGTGATCTCAATGTGATGGGGCCGCAAAATTGCTGCTAAAAAACAAGAATATAAACAGGGGAAATCTTATAGCAGAAACGTCAGGGGATATGACGCACAGCCCAAAATGTCCCGCCCTCTAGTCGAGTCAGGAAGAAACACATGGTGCCGCGGACGCGTAACCCCGGCAACCATGTAGTCCAACCTAGCATCAGACATAATAGGGCATGGGACAATATTTAAAGGACAAGTCCCTGACAATTCAGGCCAGTCAAAAGGCTATCCCATATAGAGCCGGAAATACTTCAAAGTAGACCAAAATGGGGGCCAGTGAGTGGCCATCCCGACCTCAGCGCTGTCACTGTCACTAAGGGTTAGTATGAATGGATAATGAAAAAAACAAATTAAGTTTATAAAAGGCTAGCTAATCATTTAAGTCCCATATAATCATGGAAACACTGTCTGTCACTGAATATAATTATCCAATGGTAGATGTAATAAATACCAAATAACAGTGAATTATGGTAGACACAAATCGTGCATTAGCAGCAAATACATGTATATCAAAAATATAGTAATGAGGAGACGAGACTATTTATACTCACTGGGTTTATACCACCATTAGGGGCGGCACGGTGGCTCAGTGGTTAGCACTGCAGTCTTGCAGCACTGGGGTCCTGGGTTCAAATGCCACTAAGGACACCATCTGCAAGGAGTTTGTATGTTCTCCCCGTGTTTGCGTGGGTTTCCTCCGGGTTCTCCGGTTTCCTCCCACACTCAAAAGACATACAGATAGGGACTTTAGATTGTGAGCCCCAATGGGGACAGCGTTACCAATGTATGTAAAGCGCTGTGGAATTAATAGCGCTATATAAATTAATAAAATTATTATTATTATTATTCCTCCTTGAGAAAGCAACAGTACCTCCGCGATACACGCGTCGGTGGGATCCCTATCCTTTGCGTATGTGTACATAGGTGTTCTTACGGCTCAGGACCTCCTGTTTTCCTACCTCAACTTCTCTAGCTTTGGGAAATGGTTTTTAACCCTTTATAGTGTACCACTATACCTGTGATGCAGTATGGGTATGCGCACTTGCACTTTATTTATCCTAATAATATTGTGACCCATCTAGGTTTTCCCTGTTATATGTGGTACACTTTGGGTCGAGTAGACTAACATTTACACTTGTACAATATATTTGAGTCCTTATCTGTATTGTATTTTTACATCAATATTGTGTTTACCTATGACTTGGGTCATACTCCTCATTGTCCTGCATGGTTGATGATGGCAACCCCACTGAACCATGCAATGGAGTCTGACTCATGTCATTATTTTTCCTATATTATATCATACTTTTGTGCCCTATTAGACTAAAACCACCTCTCCCATGGTTATTTGAGACTGATAGGAAATTTTGGTACCACTAATTGATTTTACACCGTGTACCCCCCCTTGATGTATTGATATTTCGGTAGTATTTTAAGTATTTTGTGCTGTCTTTTTGCATGTGATCTTTATCACTAAAGCTCTTGTATTTGCATATATACTCGCATTTTCTCCTTTTGTTGATTAATCCCAATTGTCGTTGCTGTTGCAGGATGCAGGTTGTTCATTGTTCCTGCGGCAGCACACATTGCTAAGTGTGATACCGCAGGAACGAGGAACATCACCTTACCTGCGGCCACCCACAATGAGGAAGGAAGGAGGTGGGCGGGATGTTCGGCCTGCTCATCTCCGCCCCTCCACTTCTATTGGGCGGCCTCTTAGTGACGCCGCTGTGACGCTGAACGAACCACTCCCTTAGAAAGGAAGCGGTTCGCCAGCCACAGTGACGTCGCTACGCAGGTAAGTCCATGTGACGGGTCTGAGCGATGTTGTGCGCCACGGGCACCGATTTGCCCGTGACGCACAACAGACCGGGGGGGTGCTTTCACCAGCGACATCGCTAGCGATGTCGCTGTATGTAAAGCCCACTTGAGAATTCCATAGCTCTTCAAAGACGTGATCATCAATGTCCCCAGTTTGGTTCCCAATCTAGATTTCCTGTAATATATCTTTAGAGTAT
Source organism: Anomaloglossus baeobatrachus (assembly GCF_048569485.1). Classification (NCBI taxonomy): domain Eukaryota; kingdom Metazoa; phylum Chordata; class Amphibia; order Anura; family Aromobatidae; genus Anomaloglossus; species Anomaloglossus baeobatrachus. Next base: position 159,528,149 of record NC_134362.1, read on the forward strand.
GGGAAGAAACTGTATTACCTGGAGGAAACACATGCAAACACAGGGAGAACAATAAAACTCCTTGCAAATGTTGTCCTTATTGGGATATAAACCTAGGACTCCAGCACTGCAAGAATACAGTGCTAGCTATTGAGGCACCATGCTATCACCTTCTTTTGTTTGGGAGGAAGATAAGACCTCTGATGTTGAGAGGACTGTAATCTTATCTGGCCCTTACATATACTGTATGTGCCTGCTGAATTAACTGTTGTCTATCTTTGTGCCCAAAGAGTCTGGTTTTGGTTTTGAATTGTTTGGAGTTTTATGAAAACAATAAAACTGCATGTGTAGGCCCGTCACACACAACGAGATCGCTAATGAGATCGTTGCTGAGTCACAGTTTCTGTGACACAGCAGCGATCTTGCCTGCGATCTCGTTATGTGTGACACCTACCAGTGATCAGGCCCCTGCTGTGAGATCTCTAGTCGTTGCCGAAAGGTTCAGATCATTTTCTTCAAAGTCGATGTCCTGCTGGGCAGGACACATCGCTGTGTTTGACACTGTGTGACAGGGTCCCAATGACCGCCGAGATCGTTATACAGGTCGCTACTGCAACCTGTTTTGTTTCTGCGTCGTTGGTAAGGCCTGACTGTGTGACATCTCACCAGCTACCTCCCGGTGACTTACCAGCGATCCTTAAAAGGTCGTATCATTGTCGGGATCGCTGGTAAGTCATTGTGTGTGACTGGGCCTTGTGAGTTACCTAATGCCTACCTGAGAGAATGGATTCCTAATGTGTGTGGGGTCTAAAAGGGGAGAACGTTTCTCCTTACGGAGACTGACAAATCTATCTGGCTGTCAGGTGTGACGAGTCTTATAGCTGCAATGCTCCTCTGGGATATATTCAAATTGTCTCTTCAGGGAGGAAGGAGACAAACTCTAGTGCCAACTATTGGAACTAGGAATCCTAAAAGTCAAAAGTGTTTTTTTAACGAGCTTTGTCATATGACCTAGGATTTATGCCAGATCAGAACTTTAATTTGCAGACACGGTATTTCAGGATGATTGTCCCTTGTCAGTAGAGTTGAGCGATGTTCGATTCGAATGGTTCGCCAATTTCAAATTCGAGTGATTTTGGGCGATGTTTGAGTCGTTTGACGAACTCAAACGATTTGCTCCAAGTTCGACAGTTTGAGTTACGTTCGAGAATGGTTCGATCACCAAAAGCGTGGCTTTTCACAATCAGTATGTGGGCACGTTGCATATCTGCATGCTTCCTGCATCCCCAGCACAATCCCTCTCTCTTTCCTACTCACCGATCACGGGCGCGGCGCTGCACAGCTGTCACAAAGCTCGGGCGGCTTTTCCTCTTTTGAAAATGGCTGCCGCTTCATTATTCAATCTGGTATTCCCTGCTTTCCCCGCCCACCGGCGCCCATGATTGATTGCTGTCAGACACGCCCCCACGATGAGTGACAGCTGTCTCACTGCAACCAATCACAGCCGCCGGTGGGCGGGTCTATATCGTGCAGTAAAATAAATAAATAAATAAATAATAATAAAAAAAAACAAACTGCGGTTCCACCCAATTTTGATACCAGCCAGGATAAAGCCACACGGCTGGAGGCTGGTATTGTCATGATGGGGAGCGCCACGTTATGGGGAGCCCACCACCCTAACAATATCAGTAGGCAGCCGCCCGGAATTGCCGCATCCATTAGATGCGACAGTAACGGGACTCTACCCAGCTCATCCCGAATTGCCCTGGTGCTGTGGCAATAGGGGTAATAAGGGGTTAATCATGGCAGGCGTTTCCCCGAGATACCTTCCATGATTAACCTGTAAGTGAAATTAAATAAACACACACTATGAAAACTCCTTTATTTGGAATAAAAGACAAAAAAACACCCTCTTTCACCATTTTATTTAAGTCACCAAATACCCCTCCAGGTCCGGCGTAATCCACAGAGGTTCCTCGACGCATTCAGCTCTGCTACATGAAGCAGACAGGAGCGCCGTAGAACACGAGCGCTCTGTGTCAGATCCACGGAGCAACTGACGTGAGCCGCGCTGTCAGCGGGGACGTCACTGAGGTAATGCCTGCATGTGTGCGAGGATGATGGGGGTTGTAGTGCCTGCATGTGTGCGAGGAAGATGCATGCGGTGGTGCCTGTGTGTGTGCGAGGATGAGTGCGGTAGTGCCGGTGTTTGCCCTCTCATCCCTCCATCCATCCACTTATCCCTCCCTCCATCCCTCCATCCATCTCTCCATCCATTCATCCCTCCCTTCATCCCTTCCTTCATCCCTCCCTCTCACGCCTCCACGATCCTCTTCTTCTGTCTTCTTTCACCTTCAACCCATGCAGCTCTGCCACATCAGACAGCACTACATGGGAGGAAGACGCTGCTTCTCCCGTGCAGTCTAATCACTCAGTGAGTGAGCAGAGGCTGCGGGTTGTAAGCGGTGATGTCACCGCTGCCACCGTTGCTATAGTAACTGGCTGTGGCATCCAGTCCTTGCATGTGGGCTGACTCTGTAAAGAACGCTGACATTCAGGAACGAGGAGCCAAGCATGTGCCCAAGCATCTCGCCGGTACACGGAGATGCTCAAAAGAGCACCGCGAACCAGAGAGATGCACTGACAAGACCTAACATGACGTCTAGCCATGTGACCAGTCTGTAGCTAATGAGATAATAGACACGTGACTGGTCACATTCTATGACGACGTCACGGAAGGTCCTATTATCAGTGCTGGTTACCGGGATGGCGCAGCGACAATCGGAAGGAAAAGCGGAGGGAGGCAGAGTGCAGGACGCGTCGCGGGGACCTGTAATTGTAATGGCAATGTTTATTAACTGTATGTGTAAATGTATAATGTGTTTGTATGTGTTTGCCTCCCATTGTTTTCAATGGGGTTCGAAAGTGTTTGTCGAACGTTCGCCGAAATAAGCCACCGTTCAACGATTTGAACTGGAACTCTAGGGGGGTCGCTCATCTCTACTTGTCAGTGCAAAGTATGAGATCTGATCTGGCTGTATGAGAAGCTAAAGTGGGGTCTAAGGAGAGAACGTTTCTCCTTGCGGAGACTGACAAACCAATCTGGCTGTCAGTGGTGAGGAGTCTTATAGCTGCAATGCTCCTCTGGGATATATTCAAATTGCCTCTTCAGGGAGGAAGGAGACAAACTCTAATGCCACCTATTGAACGAAGCAATCTTAAAAGTCAAAAGTGTTTGGCTGAGATATGTGTGATACAGCTCTTGTCAGTTCACACACAGGTCTGAGTTGCTATATATCTGTAGCAATAGGGGTAATAAGGGGTTAATCATGGCAGGCGTTTCCCCGAGATACCTTCCATGATTAACCTGTAAGTGAAATTAAATAAACACACACTATGAAAACTCCTTTATTTGGAATAAAAGACAAAAAAACACCCTCTTTCACCATTTTATTTAAGTCACCAAATACCCCTCCAGGTCCGGCGTAATCCACAGAGGTTCCTCGACGCATTCAGCTCTGCTACATGAAGCAGACAGGAGCGCCGTAGAACACGAGCGCTCTGTGTCAGATCCACGGAGCAACTGACGTGAGCCGCGCTGTCAGCGGGGACGTCACTGAGGTAATGCCTGCATGTGTGCGAGGATGATGGGGGTTGTAGTGCCTGCATGTGTGCGAGGATGATGCATGCGGTGGTGCCTGTGTGTGTGCGAGGATGAGTGCGGTAGTGCCGGTGTTTGCCCTCTCATCCCTCCATCCATCCACTTATCCCTCCCTCCATCCCTCCATCCATCTCTCCATCCATTCATCCCTCCCTTCATCCCTTCCTTCATCCCTCCCTCCATTTCTCCATCCATTCATCCCTCCCTCCCTCCATCCTTCCTTTCATCCTTCCTTTCATCCTTCCCTCCATCCCTCCATCCCTCCCTCTATCCCTCCATCCATCCCTCTCTCCATCCATCGATCCATCCATCCTTGTAGCTGAATATTCTACTTCTGGATTCTCTATTAATCTAACCAAATCTTCCTATGCTTTTCATTACAGACAGTGGCTCAATGGATAGAGCTGCTGCCTAAGAAGAATTTGTTCATGAGTTTGAATCCCTGCTGTCCCGGTAAAGAATTTAATAAATTATAATTATTATTTATTTATAATTTAATTTAATTATGCACTGAAGGGAGGAGCCGGACATCAGCTGTGAGTTGCGGGACACAGCTCTAAAATCAGAGCAGTTCACGGAATGAGGCTGCATTGCTCTATCCTCTCTCTTTCTCCTCTCTCTCTTCTCTCTTCTCTCTCTTCTCTCACTCTTTTCTCTTCTCTCTCTCTCTCCCTCCCTCTCCTCTCTCTCCTCCCTCCCCTCTTTCTCCTCTCTCTCCTCGTTCTCCTCTCTCTCTCCTCCTCCCTCTTCTCTCTCTTTCTTCTCTCTATCTCTCATTTCTCTCTCCTCCCTCTCTCCTCTCTCTCTCTCCTCTCTCTCTTTCTCTCTCTCTCTTTCTCTTTCTTTCTCTCTCTTTTTCTCTTTCTCTCTCTTTCTTTCTCTATCTCTCTTGCTTTCTCTCTCTCTTTCTCTCTCTCTTTTTCTCTCTCTCTCTCTTTTTCTCTCTCTCTCTTTTTCTCTCTTTTTCACTCAGGTAGTGCCTGAGTGTGAGATATCTCTCTCTCTCTCTCTATCTCTCTCTTTCTCTCTCTCTTTCTTTCTCTCTTTCTCTCTCTTTCTCTCTCTTTCTCCCTCTCTCCTCTTTGCAGCTGAATAATCCACTTTTGGATTCTCTACTGCAATACAGAGGTCAAGATTACCAAATCTTTTTATACCTTTCATAACAGGCAGTGGCTCAATGGATAGAGCTGCCACCTAAGGAGAGTTAGTTCACGATTTCAAGTCCCGGTAAAGAACTTAATTTATTTATAATTTTAAATTATAATTATTATTTATTTATAATTATAATTTAATTTAATTATGCACTGAGGGAAGGAGCCAGACATCAGCTGTGAGCCGCGGGACACAGCTCTAAAATCGGAGCAGTACACTGAATGAGGCTGCATTGCTCTCTTCTCTCTCTTCTCTCTCTCTCCTCTCTCCTCTCTCTCCTCTCTCTTCTCTCTCTCTTCTCTCTCTTCTCTCTCTCTCTTTTTCTCTCTCTTTTTCTCTTTCTCTGTCTCTTTCTCTCACTATCTCTCTCTCTCTTTTTCTCTCTCTCTTTTTCTCTTTTTTCTCTCCCTTTTCTCTCTCTTTTCTCCCTCTCTCTCTCCCTCTCTTTCTCCCTCTCTCTCTTCTCTCTCTTCTCTCTCTTCTCTCTCTCTTTTCTCTCTCTTTTCTCTCTCTCAGACCTGGCGATGATCAGCTGATGCGGTCACCTGACGGCATCAGCTGACACTATAAGTCGAGCGGTGAGGCCGGCTTTTTAATGCCCGGCCGGCTAAACTATCAGCTGCTGCTGTCGGACAGGAGTCTGCACAGAAGTGTGTAGTTTTTTTTTTTTTTTTGCACTGATGTATCAGCTGATTGTATAAAAGCCGTTTATACAATCAGCTGCTGTGTCATGTGATTCAGGCTCTTGAACCTGACATATCATCTGATCTCTTTGCCTTCCAGCAAACCGATCAGATGATATTGGATCCGGATTGGATGGCACGGGACCCTTGACCCAGGATTACTGTGGAGGGGGGTTCTTTATGTCAATAAATATGGAGTCACTAATTGTGTTGTGTTTTTTTTCTAATAAAAATATTTTTCTTTGTGTTGTGTTTTTTTAATCTGTACTAGAAATTCATGGTGGCCATGTCTAATATTGGCGTGACACCATGAATTTTGGGCTTAGGGCCCTAATAGCCCTTATTACCCAGCGAGACAGCCGTCACCAGGGCAGCTAGAGGAGTTGGATACAGCACCAGAAGATGGCGCTTCTATGAAAGCTCCATTTTCTGGGGCGGCTTTGGACTGCAATTCGCAGCAGGGGTGCCGAGAAAGCTTGGGCATCCTGCGCTGAAGATTCCAATCCCCAGCTGCCTAGCTGTACTTGGCTGGACACAAAAATTGGGCAAAGCCCACGTCATTTTTTTTTTAAATTATTTCTTGAAATTCATGAAATAGTTAAAAAAAAAGGGCTTCCCTATATTTTTGGCTCCCACCCAGGTACAAATAGGCAGCTGGGGGTTGGGGGCAGCCCATAGCTGCCTGCTGTACCTGGCTAGCATACAAAAACATGGCATAGCCCACATAATTTTTTGGGGGGCAAAAAACTTCTGCATATAGTCCTGGATGGAGTATGCTGAGCCTTGTAGTTCTGCAGCTGTTGCTGCTGTCTATCTGTATGGAGGAGAGTAGACAGCAGCTGCAGAACTACAAGGCTCAGCATCCTCCATCCAGGACTGTATGCTGGAGGGAGAGGCAGGGGGAGCAGAACTGCAAGGCTCAGCATACTTCATCCACTAGTGTATGCAGGAGAGCAGACAGCAGCTGCAGAACTACAAGGCTCAGTATGCTGCATCCAGGACTATATGCTGGAGGGAGAGGCAAGGGGAGCAGAACTACAAGGCTTAGCATGCTCCATTCACTAGTGTATGCAGGAAAGCAGACAGCAGCTGCAGAACTACAAGGCTCAGCATGCTCCATTCACAAGTGTATGCAGGAGAGCAGGCAGCAGCTGCAAAACTACAAGGCTCAGCATCCTGCATCCAGGACTGTATGCTGGAGGGAGAGGCAGGGGGAGCAGAACTTTTTTTAACCACCAAAAAATGACATGGGCTTCACCATATTTTTGTATTCTAGCCAGGTACAGCAGACAGGTACGGCTGCCCCCAACCCCTAGCTGCCTATTTGTACCCCGCTGGGAACTAAAAATATAGGGAAGCCCTTTTTTTAATTATTTCATGAATTTTATTAAATAATTAAAAAAAAACCCAACATGGGCTTCGGCCCATTTTTGTGTCCAGCCAGGTACAACTAGGGATTGGAATCTGCGGCACAGGTTGGCCCAAGCTTTCTGGGCCCCTCTGCTGTGAATTGCAGTCCACAGCCGCCCCAGAAAATGGCGCTTTCATAGAAGTGTCATCATCTGGCACTGTAGCAAACTCTTCCAGCTGCCCTGGTGACGGTGGCTCGCCGGGTAATAATGGGTTAATACTAGCTTTGTTTTACTAGCTAGTATTAAGCCAGAGATTCTTAATGTCAGGAAAGTTTGACCCGGCCATTAAGAAACTTCAATAAAGGGTTAAAAAAAGATACCACACAGAGAAAAAATACTTTAATAGAAATAAATACACAAACACACTTAGAGACTCCATGTTTATAAAGCGGGTTTTACACGCTACGACATCGCTCCAGTGATCTCATTGGGGTCACGGAATTTGTGACGCACATCCGGTCGCTTTAGCGATGCCGTTGCGTGTGACACCTATGAGCGATTTTGCATCGTTGCAAAAACGTGGAAAATCGCTAACCGGTGACATGGGGTCCATTCTCAAATATCGTTACTGCAGCAGTAACGAAGTTGTTTCTCGTTCCTGCGGCAGCACACATCGCTCCATGTGACACCGCAGGAACGAGGAAGGTCTCCTTACCTGCCTCCTGGCCATAATGCGTAGGAAAGGAGGTGGGCGGGATGTTCGTCCCACTCATCTCCGCCCCTCCGCTTCTATTGGGCGGCGGTTCAGTGACGCTGCTGTGACTTCGCTGTGATGCTGAACGAACCGCCCCCTTAGAAAGGAGGCAGTTCGCCGGTCACAGCGACATTGCAGGACAGGTAAGTAGTGTGACGGGTCCGGGCGATGTTGTGCGACACGGACAGCGATTTGCCTGCGTCACACAACCGATGGGGGCGGGTACGCATGCTGGCGATATCGGTACCGATATTGCAGTGTGTAAAGTACCCTTTACTCCCTCTCACGCCTCCACGATCCTCTTCTTCTGTCTTCTTTCACCTTCAACCCATGCAGCTCTGCCACATCAGACAGCACTACATGGGAGGAAGACGCTGCTTCTCCCGTGCAGTCTAATCACTCAGTGAGTGAGCAGAGGCTGCGGGTTGTAAGCGGTGATGTCACCGCTGCCACCGTTGCTATAGTAACTGGCTGTGGCATCCAGTCCTTGCATGTGGGCTGACTCTGTAAAGAACGCTGACATTCAGGAACGAGGAGCCAAGCATGTGCCCAAGCATCTCGCCGGTACACGGAGATGCTCAAAAGAGCACCGCGAACCAGAGAGATGCACTGACAAGACCTAACATGACGTCTAGCCATGTGACCAGTCTGTAGCTAATGAGATAATAGACACGTGACTGGTCACATTCTATGACGACGTCACGGAAGGTCCTATTATCAGTGCTGGTTACCGGGATGGCGCAGCGACAATCGGAAGGAAAAGCGGAGGGAGGCAGAGTGCAGGACGCGTCGCGGGGACCTGTAATTGTAATGGCAATGTTTATTAACTGTATGTGTAAATGTATAATGTGTTTGTATGTGTTTGCCTCCCATTGTTTTCAATGGGGTTCGAAAGTGTTTGTCGAACGTTCGCCGAAATAAGCCACCGTTCAACGATTTGAACTGGAACTCTAGGGGGGTCGCTCATCTCTACTTGTCAGTGCAAAGTATGAGATCTGATCTGGCTGTATGAGAAGCTAAAGTGGGGTCTAAGGAGAGAACGTTTCTCCTTGCGGAGACTGACAAACCAATCTGGCTGTCAGTGGTGAGGAGTCTTATAGCTGCAATGCTCCTCTGGGATATATTCAAATTGCCTCTTCAGGGAGGAAGGAGACAAACTCTAATGCCACCTATTGAACGAAGCAATCTTAAAAGTCAAAAGTGTTTGGCTGAGATATGTGTGATACAGCTCTTGTCAGTTCACACACAGGTCTGAGTTGCTATATATCTGTAGCAATAGGGGTAATAAGGGGTTAATCATGGCAGGCGTTTCCCCGAGATACCTTCCATGATTAACCTGTAAGTGAAATTAAATAAACACACACTATGAAAACTCCTTTATTTGGAATAAAAGACAAAAAAACACCCTCTTTCACCATTTTATTTAAGTCACCAAATACCCCTCCAGGTCCGGCGTAATCCACAGAGGTTCCTCGACGCATTCAGCTCTGCTACATGAAGCAGACAGGAGCGCCGTAGAACACGAGCGCTCTGTGTCAGATCCACGGAGCAACTGACGTGAGCCGCGCTGTCAGCGGGGACGTCACTGAGGTAATGCCTGCATGTGTGCGAGGATGATGGGGGTTGTAGTGCCTGCATGTGTGCGAGGATGATGCATGCGGTGGTGCCTGTGTGTGTGCGAGGATGAGTGCGGTAGTGCCGGTGTTTGCCCTCTCATCCCTCCATCCATCCACTTATCCCTCCCTCCATCCCTCCATCCATCTCTCCATCCATTCATCCCTCCCTTCATCCCTTCCTTCATCCCTCCCTCCATTTCTCCATCCATTCATCCCTCCCTCCCTCCATCCTTCCTTTCATCCTTCCTTTCATCCTTCCCTCCATCCCTCCATCCCTCCCTCTATCCCTCCATCCATCCCTCTCTCCATCCATCGATCCATCCATCCTTGTAGCTGAATATTCTACTTCTGGATTCTCTATTAATCTAACCAAATCTTCCTATGCTTTTCATTACAGACAGTGGCTCAATGGATAGAGCTGCTGCCTAAGAAGAATTTGTTCATGAGTTTGAATCCCTGCTGTCCCGGTAAAGAATTTAATAAATTATAATTATTATTTATTTATAATTTAATTTAATTATGCACTGAAGGGAGGAGCCGGACATCAGCTGTGAGTTGCGGGACACAGCTCTAAAATCAGAGCAGTTCACGGAATGAGGCTGCATTGCTCTATCCTCTCTCTTTCTCCTCTCTCTCTTCTCTCTTCTCTCTCTTCTCTCACTCTTTTCTCTTCTCTCTCTCTCTCCCTCCCTCTCCTCTCTCTCCTCCCTCCCCTCTTTCTCCTCTCTCTCCTCGTTCTCCTCTCTCTCTCCTCCTCCCTCTTCTCTCTCTTTCTTCTCTCTATCTCTCATTTCTCTCTCCTCCCTCTCTCCTCTCTCTCCTCTCTCTCTTTCTCTCTCTCTCTTTCTCTTTCTTTCTCTCTCTTTTTCTCTTTCTCTCTCTTTCTTTCTCTATCTCTCTTGCTTTCTCTCTCTCTTTCTCTCTCTCTTTTTCTCTCTCTCTCTCTTTTTCTCTCTCTCTCTTTTTCTCTCTTTTTCACTCAGGTAGTGCCTGAGTGTGAGATATCTCTCTCTCTCTCTCTATCTCTCTCTTTCTCTCTCTCTTTCTTTCTCTCTTTCTCTCTCTTTCTCTCTCTTTCTCCCTCTCTCCTCTTTGCAGCTGAATAATCCACTTCTGGATTCTCTACTGCAATACAGAGGTCAAGATTACCAAATCTTTTTATACCTTTCATAACAGGCAGTGGCTCAATGGATAGAGCTGCCACCTAAGGAGAGTTAGTTCACGATTTCAAGTCCCGGTAAAGAACTTAATTTATTTATAATTTTAAATTATAATTATTATTTATTTATAATTATAATTTAATTTAATTATGCACTGAGGGAAGGAGCCAGACATCAGCTGTGAGCCGCGGGACACAGCTCTAAAATCGGAGCAGTACACTGAATGAGGCTGCATTGCTCTCTTCTCTCTCTTCTCTCTCTCTCCTCTCTCCTCTCTCTCCTCTCTCTTCTCTCTCTCTTCTCTCTCTTCTCTCTCTCTCTTTTTCTCTCTCTTTTTCTCTTTCTCTGTCTCTTTCTCTCACTATCTCTCTCTCTCTTTTTCTCTCTCTCTTTTTCTCTTTTTTCTCTCCCTTTTCTCTCTCTTTTCTCCCTCTCTCTCTCCCTCTCTTTCTCCCTCTCTCTCTTCTCTCTCTTCTCTCTCTTCTCTCTCTCTTTTCTCTCTCTTTTCTCTCTCTCAGACCTGGCGATGATCAGCTGATGCGGTCACCTGACGGCATCAGCTGACACTATAAGTCGAGCGGTGAGGCCGGCTTTTTAATGCCCGGCCGGCTAAACTATCAGCTGCTGCTGTCGGACAGGAGTCTGCACAGAAGTGTGTAGTTTTTTTTTTTTTTTGCACTGATGTATCAGCTGATTGTATAAAAGCCGTTTATACAATCAGCTGCTGTGTCATGTGATTCAGGCTCTTGAACCTGACATATCATCTGATCTCTTTGCCTTCCAGCAAACCGATCAGATGATATTGGATCCGGATTGGATGGCACGGGACCCTTGACCCAGGATTACTGTGGAGGGGGGTTCTTTATGTCAATAAATATGGAGTCACTAATTGTGTTGTGTTTTTTTTCTAATAAAAATATTTTTCTTTGTGTTGTGTTTTTTTAATCTGTACTAGAAATTCATGGTGGCCATGTCTAATATTGGCGTGACACCATGAATTTTGGGCTTAGGGCCCTAATAGCCCTTATTACCCAGCGAGACAGCCGTCACCAGGGCAGCTAGAGGAGTTGGATACAGCACCAGAAGATGGCGCTTCTATGAAAGCTCCATTTTCTGGGGCGGCTTTGGACTGCAATTCGCAGCAGGGGTGCCGAGAAAGCTTGGGCATCCTGCGCTGAAGATTCCAATCCCCAGCTGCCTAGCTGTACTTGGCTGGACACAAAAATTGGGCAAAGCCCACGTCATTTTTTTTTTAAATTATTTCTTGAAATTCATGAAATAGTTAAAAAAAAAGGGCTTCCCTATATTTTTGGCTCCCACCCAGGTACAAATAGGCAGCTGGGGGTTGGGGGCAGCCCATAGCTGCCTGCTGTACCTGGCTAGCATACAAAAACATGGCATAGCCCACATAATTTTTTGGGGGGCAAAAAACTTCTGCATATAGTCCTGGATGGAGTATGCTGAGCCTTGTAGTTCTGCAGCTGTTGCTGCTGTCTATCTGTATGGAGGAGAGTAGACAGCAGCTGCAGAACTACAAGGCTCAGCATCCTCCATCCAGGACTGTATGCTGGAGGGAGAGGCAGGGGGAGCAGAACTGCAAGGCTCAGCATACTTCATCCACTAGTGTATGCAGGAGAGCAGACAGCAGCTGCAGAACTACAAGGCTCAGTATGCTGCATCCAGGACTATATGCTGGAGGGAGAGGCAAGGGGAGCAGAACTACAAGGCTTAGCATGCTCCATTCACTAGTGTATGCAGGAAAGCAGACAGCAGCTGCAGAACTACAAGGCTCAGCATGCTCCATTCACAAGTGTATGCAGGAGAGCAGGCAGCAGCTGCAAAACTACAAGGCTCAGCATCCTGCATCCAGGACTGTATGCTGGAGGGAGAGGCAGGGGGAGCAGAACTTTTTTTAACCACCAAAAAATGACATGGGCTTCACCATATTTTTGTATTCTAGCCAGGTACAGCAGACAGGTACGGCTGCCCCCAACCCCTAGCTGCCTATTTGTACCCCGCTGGGAACTAAAAATATAGGGAAGCCCTTTTTTTAATTATTTCATGAATTTTATTAAATAATTAAAAAAAAAACCCAACATGGGCTTCGGCCCATTTTTGTGTCCAGCCAGGTACAACTAGGGATTGGAATCTGCGGCACAGGTTGGCCCAAGCTTTCTGGGCCCCTCTGCTGTGAATTGCAGTCCACAGCCGCCCCAGAAAATGGCGCTTTCATAGAAGTGTCATCATCTGGCACTGTAGCAAACTCTTCCAGCTGCCCTGGTGACGGTGGCTCGCCGGGTAATAATGGGTTAATACTAGCTTTGTTTTACTAGCTAGTATTAAGCCAGAGATTCTTAATGTCAGGAAAGTTTGACCCGGCCATTAAGAAACTTCAATAAAGGGTTAAAAAAAGATACCACACAGAGAAAAAATACTTTAATAGAAATAAATACACAAACACACTTAGAGACTCCATGTTTATAAAGCGGGTTTTACACGCTACGACATCGCTCCAGTGATCTCATTGGGGTCACGGAATTTGTGACGCACATCCGGTCGCTTTAGCGATGCCGTTGCGTGTGACACCTATGAGCGATTTTGCATCGTTGCAAAAACGTGGAAAATCGCTAACCGGTGACATGGGGTCCATTCTCAAATATCGTTACTGCAGCAGTAACGAAGTTGTTTCTCGTTCCTGCGGCAGCACACATCGCTCCATGTGACACCGCAGGAACGAGGAAGGTCTCCTTACCTGCCTCCTGGCCATAATGCGTAGGAAAGGAGGTGGGCGGGATGTTCGTCCCACTCATCTCCGCCCCTCCGCTTCTATTGGGCGGCGGTTCAGTGACGCTGCTGTGACTTCGCTGTGATGCTGAACGAACCGCCCCCTTAGAAAGGAGGCAGTTCGCCGGTCACAGCGACATTGCAGGACAGGTAAGTAGTGTGACGGGTCCGGGCGATGTTGTGCGACACGGACAGCGATTTGCCTGCGTCACACAACCGATGGGGGCGGGTACGCATGCTGGCGATATCGGTACCGATATTGCAGTGTGTAAAGTACCCTTTACTCCCTCTCACGCCTCCACGATCCTCTTCTTCCGTCTTCTTTCACCTTCAACCCATGCAGCTCTGCCACATCAGACAGCACTACATGGGAGGAAGACGCTGCTTCTCCCGTGCAGTCTAATCACTCAGTGAGTGAGCAGAGGCTGCGGGTTGTAAGCGGTGATGTCACCGCTGCCACCGTTGCTATAGTAACTGGCTGTGGCATCCAGTCCTTGCATGTGGGCTGACTCTGTAAAGAACGCTGACATTCAGGAACGAGGAGCCAAGCATGTGCCCAAGCATCTCGCCGGTACACGGAGATGCTCAAAAGAGCACCGCGAACCAGAGAGATGCACTGACAAGACCTAACATGACGTCTAGCCATGTGACCAGTCTGTAGCTAATGAGATAATAGACACGTGACTGGTCACATTCTATGACGACGTCGAAGGTCCTATTATCAGTGCTGGTTACCGGGATGGCGCAGCGACAATCGGAAGGAAAAGCGGAGGGAGGCAGAGTGCAGGACGCGTCGCGGGGACCTGTAATTGTAATGGCAATGTTTATTAACTGTATGTGTAAATGTATAATGTGTTTGTATGTGTTTGCCTCCCATTGTTTTCAATGGGGTTCGAAAGTGTTTGTCGAACGTTCGCCGAAATAAGCCACCGTTCAACGATTTGAACTGGAACTCTAGGGGGGTCGCTCATCTCTACTTGTCAGTGCAAAGTATGAGATCTGATCTGGCTGTATGAGAAGCTAAAGTGGGGTCTAAGGAGAGAACGTTTCTCCTTGCGGAGACTGACAAACCAATCTGGCTGTCAGTGGTGAGGAGTCTTATAGCTGCAATGCTCCTCTGGGATATATTCAAATTGCCTCTTCAGGGAGGAAGGAGACAAACTCTAATGCCACCTATTGAACGAAGCAATCTTAAAAGTCAAAAGTGTTTGGCTGAGATATGTGTGATACAGCTCTTGTCAGTTCACACACAGGTCTGAGTTGCTATATATCTGTAGTCTACAGCCCATACTGACATGTGATTAAGACTGGCTGCAGTTTGAATTATACCATGGACTTCATTTTATCTCCTTCTCTTAGAACCTTTTTAAACAGGACTGGAGGCAGTAACACAATAGAAAACTAAAGTATGCCTGTGCACAAGCAGACAAAATAAAACTCTCAAGTGACCCACTACCTTTAAATCTTTCCTTTTCAGCTTTTTGTTTAGGTATCAAGTATGGCGTGTTTGATGTGACGTGCACTATAAATAAGGGTTGGATAGCATTATTTTCTTGAGGAAGTAATTATAAGCAGTATAAGGGATTGTTCCCACACTGTGCCTATGCTGGGTATTTTCAGTCTTGATTTGTGAATGGAAAATCCACAGCATACTACAGTGACAGCAACATTAATTAAATATAAAAAATCTAATCCACACACTGCTGATAATTTCCATGTTGACATTGACTTGTTCAGATTTTTAATTTTGAAGCATGTTAATTCTTTCTTCCGATTTCCTCTTTAGATTTCACTCTTTGCATTGCATAGGGTAAAATAATATTATACAGGATGGACCATTTATATGGAAACACCTAAATAAAATGGGAATGGTTGGTGATATCAACTTCCTGCCTGTGACTCATTAGTATATATTATGTGACTGGACAACACCTCTAATGATCCATTAAAGTTTGGAGGAAGAGTAAAAATGGTCTGGACTGGGTTGCTTAGTTTTACTGAAGGACATTGTAAGTTTCTAAGTAAATTGTATATTGTAAACCCTGAAACTGAGCTCTGGTTGCATAATGTCTGTATTGACAAAGAGCATTGTGAGGAATTACAGATGAATAGTAGAGTAAAGGGGGCTCTACACGCAACGATATCGCAAACGAAATGTCGTTGGGGTCATGGAATTTGTGGCGCACATCCGGCCTCGTTAGCGATGTCGTTGCGTGTGACACCTACTAGCGACCACTAACGATGCAAAATACTCTCCAAATCGTTGATTGTTGACACTTCATCCATTTCCCCAAAAATCATTGCTGGTGCAGGACGCAGGTTGTTTGTCGTTCCTGAGGCAGCACACATCGCTACGTGTGATACCCCGGGAACGACGAACAACAGCTTACCTACGTCCTCCAGCAACGAGGTGGGCGTGTCGTTAATGCAGCTGGTCTCCGCCCCTCCGTTTCTATTGGTTGACCGCTGTGTGATGGCGCACAAACCTCCTCGTTAGAAAAGAGGTTTTTCACCGCCCACAGTGACGTCGCTAAAAAGGTAAGTATGTGTGATGGGTGTTAGTGATATTGTGCACCATGGAGAGCGATTTGCCCATGACACACAAACGACGGGGGCGGGTGCGATCGGCAGCGACATCGCTAGCAATGTCGCTGCGTGTAAAGCTGCCATAAGTCTATGTGCCCACGGGACAATGTACCCATGGATTTTGCCACGGAAAACCTGCAAATTTATCTGGATTTTCTAGATAAATACACAGGTTTTAGGAAGTACAGACACTCCCCATGTTACCCTATGGGACATCGGGAGTGCTGTGTCCATGCTGCGG
Source organism: Anomaloglossus baeobatrachus (assembly GCF_048569485.1). NCBI lineage: Eukaryota > Metazoa > Chordata > Amphibia > Anura > Aromobatidae > Anomaloglossus > Anomaloglossus baeobatrachus. The sequence continues at coordinate 159,544,117 of NC_134362.1, forward strand.
TATGTGCAGCTGCAGAATATGCTGCGGATGTCCCGCAGCTGCACGTAACTGCATGTCAATTATTCCTGCGGAAATATCTGCGGAAATCCCGCCTCTTTACTATGGAGATAGAGGCCAGGATTTCTGCAGGAAAGTCGCATGAACGTCCACAGGTTTACCGCAGATATTTTGCTGGAATCCCGCAGTAATGGATAGCACCAGATTCCGGGGAGCTGCTGCGGAAAACCTGCGGATGTACCTGCGGATATATCCGCAGGTACATAGTACCGTGGGCACATAGCCTAAATACAGTATATTCCACTTTTATTACACAATAGCAATGTGTTTTGTTTACATGTTTATATAATATACTAGCTGTAGCACCTGGCGTTGCCCGGTATAGTAACTGTCTCTCTGTTACTCTCCCAGTCTCTATCTGTCTCCCTTTCTGTCTGTCTCTTTCTCTGTATCTGTCTCCCTCTGTCTCTTTCCCTGTGTCTTTCTCTGTCTGTCTCTTTCCCTGTCTCTTTCTCTCTCTGTCTCTTTTCCTATGTCTGTCTCTTTACCTGTCTGTCTCTTTCCCTGTGTCTGTCTCTTTCCCTGTCTGTGTCTTTCCCTGTGTCTGCCTCCTTCTTGTCTGTCTCTTTCCCTGTCTGTCTGTCTCTTTCCCTGTCTGTCTGTCTCTTTCCTTGTCTGTCTCTTTCCCTGTCTCTCTGTCTCTTTCCCTGTTTGTCTGTCTGGCTCTGTCTGGCTCTTTCCCTGTCTGTCTCTTTCCCTGTCTGCTTGGCTCTGTCTGTCTCTGTCTCTCTCTTTTCCTGTCTCTGTCTGTCTGTTTCTTTCCCTGGCTGCATTGTGACATGCCACCATGCCATTTAAGGGCGTGGCTGCGCATTCTTCTGAAGTTCTGGCTGCATTGTGGCTCTCAGCTCCATTGACTTTAATGGATGCAGGCTTTTTGGCAAATAACTGTAAAGCGCGGGGTCAAAATTTCCCCTCAAAACATAGTCTATAACGTTCCCTGAGTCAAATGAAGTTTTTGTGCAAAATCTTGTGATTGTACATGCCAAGGTGCGAATTCCTTTAGCGGACACACACACACAAATACATACATACATTCCCTTCAGCTTTATATAATATATTCACAAATAAAAACACATTAACATTCTTGAAAAGCGTTATATGTGAATGTTAGTATCAATATTGTTCCATAAAAATAATGTTACTCCCCTGTCTCCAGCTCTGAGCTTTGCTCCCTTCTCCTATGGCTGGCTTCCTGTGCTCTAATCTTTGGCAAACATAAAGGATTTTAAAGAGAATCTGTCACCACTTTGACATTTTTAAACTGTTAATCTGGGCATAAAGGTTATAGAATGCTGAAAAACGCCATACCATTATGTCTCATATCAGATGCTTTGTTGTTGAAATATCATCTTTTGTCACTTCATGTAAATGAGCTGTTCCAGGCTACGGGGTGAATCCTGCCTGGAAGATAACTCCGCCTCCAGAGCTTATTGTAAATAAAAGTGGCGTTACCAGTGTTATGTGCAATTTCTGCTTTCTGCTGTCACTGCAGAGCTGTGTGTGATTATAACCTACACTTCTGCAGGTGCCACTCTGCTTCAGCCTCCAGCTCGCAGGCAGACAGTGTAATGCCGGCAGGGTTGGGCGATATGTCGTCGGGGTCACGTCGTTAGTGACGCACATGCGGCATCATTTGACATATCGTACCATGTGACACCTCCGAACGACTGTGAACGAGCAAAAATACTCACCTTATCGTTGCTCGTTGACATGTCGCTCATTTTCAAAATGTTGGTCCTCCTTGTGCGCGCCGGTTGTTTGTCGTTCCTGTGGCAGAACACATCGCTCCGTGTGACAACCCGGGAACGACGAACACAGCTTACCTGTGTCCCGCCGGCAATGCGGAAGGAAGGAGGTGAGCGGGATGTTACGTCCCGCTCATCTCCGCTCCTCCACTTCTATTGGCTGGCCGCTGTGTGACGTTGCTGTGACGCCGAACGTCCCTCCCCCTTCAGGAAGAGGATGTTCACCGCCCACAGCAAGGTCGTCAGGGAGGTAAGTGCATGTGACGGGGGTTTAACGACTTTGTGCGCCACGGGCAACTAATTGACGCACAAACGGGGCGGGTACGATCACTCGTGCGATCGCACGATAGATCGTACCGTTTGACGCCGGCATTAGGCTGTGTGCCCACGTTGCGTTCTGTCCCCGCAGAAATTTCTGCAGCGATTTCAACAGCACATGTGCGCTTCACATCACTGCAGAAACACTGCGTACTGAAAAGCCGATTTCATGCGCTCTGGATGCAGCCCCTCCCATAGACAGAGCGGGACCTGCATCCAAAGCGCACGAAAGAAGTGACATGTTGCTTTTTAGAATGAAGCGATTTGTCAGCATGGAAATTGCTGCGTTCTGAATCGCAACATGCGCATGGATAATGCACAATCTTCATAGACACAGAGCCGTATAACATTGTTGCAATGAAGCAACGCTCAGGGAGCTGCAAAAAAGTGTTTGCAACAAGTCAAATTTAATTTCTCATGTTCTGTGTCAGTTACTTGTTTCACACTGGTAACGCCCCTTTAATTCAAAATAAACGCTGGAGGTGGAGCTATCTTCCAGGCAGCATCCGCCCCAAATCCTGGAAGAGCTCATTTACATAAAATGATAAAAGAGGATTTATCCACAAGGAACTGATATTAGGCAGACAGGTATGACTTTTTCAGCATTTTACAACCTGTATGCCCAAATTATAAGTTTAAAAAGGTCAAAATGGTGACAGATGCCCTTTAATTCTGGCTCAAGCAGATGCCAGCCTTCTCAGTACTGAGTAAGCTTAGTTCTCTATTATCACATATTTGTCAAGAATTAACTTCATCATCTATTTGGCTCATCTTCAGCTATGTATCTAATTATCTCCTCGCTTGCACATGGCTTCCATTCATCTAATGGTGTTTACATCCAAGTAGTCCACTATCTGTGGGTATTGTTCCCACTTCGAAATTCTGCAATTGATTTCTGAAGGTTCCTATTTGTATATACTGTAACTCTTTGCTACTTCCAGCTAAATATTACAAACTCGTCTCTGTTCACACCATCTTGGGATACAGACAGAAAAGGGCCCTTGTGTAAGAACTGTACTCTACTTTGGAGGTGGTAATGGGCCCCCTGACCTTTTGAATCCCTGTGCTGCTGCACAGGTTACACCAAGGATATGCCCACCCCTTGTTGACACTCTCAATTTTGGTGCAATAAGGTACTGTACCTGATAAAAAAACTAATCTCAGGTAATTGTGGTGCTGTTTACACCTATTATTCTTGTGATTAACTGCATCAATACTGTAAAGAAACAGATTGTACAGTATATACTGTATATTTGTGGCGCCCCTGAAGCTTCAGTTGCTACAGGGTATTGCATCTGACTTAAGGTACGATGCTCATCCCTGATAAGGAAGAAATTAACCACTGGTTTTCACTTACACAACACACACACAGCTTAGCAACGCCCTCTGGACCTGGGCTAAAGGTGGTCATCATAACAACTGTTTTTTCTCAGCCGAAGTGAGTTATCAGGAAGGTGGGGGCAGCACAGGGGAAGTGAGAGAGCACACACACATTCAGGTCAAAATAGTCTGAGACTCTGAACAACATGGTCGCTATAGAGAGTGCTTAAGAGCTCTATAGTTAGGACCGGGCAGACTGGATGGAGCAGGAGACGACAATGGAGGAGATGGCTAACCAGTAACTCCTGTGGGATGGAGGAGAAACACGGTTGCTGAGGGGACAGCTTCATAGCTCCCTCGGAACCAGCGCTATTCAGGGTGCAGAGCTCTAGGGTAGAACAGACTTCATGTTGGATGACCAGAATCTGCAAGACAGGGGGATTGCATGTCCCTCTGGCCACCACAGTTCCCGGAGCACAGTTCTATATAGGGTCCAGAGTCGTGATTGCAGTCAGGGCGCACCACAAACCCGCAGCACCTGCATACGGGACAGTAACTTTAACACTAAGGCAATTGAAGAGAAGCTCTGCGTTACCGATATATAGGTGCTCAGGGGAAAAAAGCAACAAAAATAGAGGATAACCCCGGCACACTACTACTCCCAAATTGAGTGAAACATACGGAAGTTCATATGCAAATTTCTTTTTATTGATCAAATTTATTTTGTAAAAGATATGTAGTATGATTTGTCCAAACAAGTCGATGTTTCGGCTTTGGGCCTTCGTCAGTCTGGACTTTATCTGAACATGATGACAAAAATAGAGATCAATATCATATATACAAAATGTAAAAAATACAGTACAATTTCCAACAACATAATAATGTAACAGTGACAGCATAATAAGGTAGAGACATGACATACCATATTGTAGCTTAATCACATAGTAAAAGGATATAGGTACCCTCTTTTATACAGTAGAAAACATGTATACCCTATAATCAATGGGCAAGCTGTATATTGGATCAGGAATTCACCTATCAGGTGATTATGTGACAGTGGTTAAGTATTAATGGAGAACCCACCATAGAAGGAGGAAGAAGTGAAATAAATAAAAGAAGAAAAGAAAAAAGAAGTCAGGTAAAAGAAAGGCAAAGGTAGGCTGAAGACAAAAAGGGGGTAGAATGGCAGATTAAGTAGTCTAAGGAAGCCCAATATGCCACTCACCACAGTTGGCATGATAATAGAGAATCACATCGTGGTGTGAGCCAAGAAATAAATGACGGAGGAAGATACGTCAAATATGACATACACTATAATAAAGAAGATATGTGTTAAGTAGTGATGAGCGAGTATGCTTGTTACTACTCGGTACTCGCACGAGTATCACTGTACTCGGGCTGCTCGGCGGGGACCGAGTAATCTTGCGATACTCGTGCTGTACTCGTGGTCTTCATCCCTGCATGTTGGCGCTCTTTTGAGAGCCAGCCCTCATGCAGGGATTGGCTGGCAGACCACTGCAATGCCACAGCCCTGTTAGTTGTGGAATTGCAGTGATTGGCCGGCCTGCACAGCGTGACCGAGCCTTTATACCGGCGGGCGCGCTGTGCTCTGCACACAGCCATCCAGACAGTCAGTGCAGGGAGTGTTGCTGCTTCAGGGAAAGGTTTGCGGCCCTTTATAGCTATTTCCATAGCAGGGCTGCAAACAGTGTGACCAGAAGTCCTTCTCAGGACTATTGTAGTTGTATACAGGCAGGCAGGGTATAGCCAGGTCGGAGTACAGTAGCAGAGTCCTTCTCAGGACTATTGTTGCTATATACAGGCAGGGTATAGCCAGGTCGGAATACAGGCTAGTGACCAGAAGAGTCCTTGTCAGGACTATTGTAGCAGTATACAGGCAGGCAGGCAGGCAGGGTATATAGCCATTCCTAGTGGTGACCGTATACCAGCCTTCATCATATCTGGGGCTGGTGTACACAGTCTAAAACAGTCCAGATAGTGTCAGACTTCTCAGTAATTGTCCCTCCTAAAAACCTGTTAGGTTCTTAGTGCGTCCGTGCTTGCATTTAAAAACCGCACGTGTGTGCCTGTCGGTGGCAGCCTACAGGTGCACGTTTTGCACAAACTATTATATAACGCACAAGTCTAGTGTATAATACATGTCAGTCAGCAGTGTCTGATAGTGTCAGACTTCTCAGTAATTGTCGCTCCTAAAAACCTGTTAGGTTCTTAGTGCATCCGTGCTTGCATTTAAAAACCGCACGTGTGTGCCTGTCGGTGGCAGCGTACAGGTGCACGTTTTGCACAAACTATTATATAACGCACAAGTCTAGTGTATAATACATGTCAGTCAGCAGTGTCTGATAGTGTCAGACTTCTCAGTAATTGTCGCTCCTAAAAACCTGTTAGGTTCTTATTGCGTCCGTGCTTGCATTTAAAAACCGCACGTGTGTGGCAGTCGGTGGCAGCGTCAGGCTCCATATTGTCCCTGGATAGAGACGTGCATGATGGCCTGTAAACCTGAAGTGCCCATTGTAAGGAAGTGGGTCTATTGTAGTATAGCCCTTAGGCAGGGCAGCCAAAAATTTGGAGGCTCCACATTGTCCCTGGATAGAGATGTGCATGAGGGCCTCAAAACATTGTTCCCATTGCAAAGGAGCGGGTCTCCTGTCGTTGTAATGCCCATTCTGAAAGAATGGGCGAAAAAATTTACCACTGGGAGTATACCTGAAACAACGGCCTAACTATTGTAACGGTCATCATGGTGGCGCATGAGGAGAAGGAGGAGCAGTCCAGCGATTATCCAAAGTCCAGAAGTGTGTACCCATGGGTGACTGGAGGTACATGGCAAATTCCCGTTACAAACTTTAAATTCCGCTGTCATTTGCTGGTGGTGTGGTGAAGTCTGGCCCAATCCAACCCTTGTTCATCTTGATCAGAGTCAGCCTGTCAGCATTTTCAGTTGACAGGCGGGTGCGTTTATCTGTAATGATTCCACCTGCGGCACTAAAAATACGCTCTGACAAAACGCTAGCGGCAGGGCAGGCCAGGACTTCCAAGGCGTAGAGAGCCAATTCATGCAACGTGTCCAGCTTGGATACCCATTAATTGTAAGGCACAGAGGAATGTCGGAGTACAGTTGTTTGATCTGCAAGGTACTCCTTGAGCATCTGGGCAAACTTAGGATTTCTTGTGGCACTACCCCGCACCTTAGGGGCTGTGGTATGTGAGGGGCTGAGAAAACTGTCCCACATCTTAAAGACTGTTCCCCTACCTCTGGCGGATTGGACTTGTGCCCCTCTCGGTTGTACGCCTTGGTTGTCCACTGATTCCTGACCTATGCTGCTAGCGTTTTGTGAGGGGAATCCTTTGCCTACTTCCGTGACTATGGCCTTCTGGAACTGCTGCATTTTGCCTGACCTCTCCGCCTCGGGAATAAGAGACATAAAGTTCTCCTTTTAGCGTGGGTCTAACAGTGTTACCAACCAGTAATGATTGTCGGCCAAGATGTTCTTAACGCGAGGGTCACGAGACAGGCAGCTTACCATAAAGTCAGCCATGTGTGCCAGACTCTTAACAGCCATCACTTCAGTATCCTGACCAACACGATGACTGAACATGCTGTCCTCCTCCTCCTCCTCCTCATCATCTACCCTGTCCTCTGGCCAGCCACGCTGAACCGAGGATATGACTGCATGTCATATCCTCAATTTGGCCGGAGAGTTGCTCCATGTCTTCATCCTCCTCCTCGTCATAGTCCTCCACTGCACGTTGTGATGAGACGAGGCTGGGCTGTGTGTTATCACCCACACCCACTACTGTTTCTTGCTCCAACTCATCGCGCTCCGCCTGCAATGCATCATGTTTGTTTTTGAGCAGAGACCATTTTAGAAGGCAGAGAAGCGGTATGGTGACGCTAATAATGTCGTCATCGTTGCTCACCATCTTGGTGGAGTCCTCAAAGTTTTGGCGGATGGTACATAGGTCGGACATCCATCTCCACTCCTCAGGTGTTATGTGTGGAGTTTGACCCATTTCCCTACGGCTTAGGTGATGCAGGTACTCAACAACTGCCCTCTTCTGCTCACATATCCTGACCAACATGTGAAGAGTTGAATTCCAACGCGTGGGGACATCACACACCAGTCTGTGAGCCGGAAGATGCAAATGGCGCTGAAAGCCGGCAAGGCCGGCTGAAGCAGTAGGTGACTTTCGAAAATGTGCAGACAGGCGGCGAACTTTTACCAGCAGATCAGACAGCTCTGGGTATGACTTTAGAAACCGCTGAACCACGAGGTTGAGCACATGGGCCACGCATGGACCATGTGTCAGCTGGCCTCGCCTCAAAGCCACCACCAGGTTCCGACCATTGTCACACACAACCTTTCCTGGCTTTAGGTTCAGAGGTGTGAGCCAGTGATCTGCATGCTGTTTCAGAGCTGTCCACACCTCTTCTGCATTGTGGGGTTTGTCACCTATGCAGATTAGCTTCAGCACAGCCTGTTGCCGCTTCGCCGAGGCAGTGCTGCAGTGCTTCTGTGTCACCCTGGACAAGCCAGGGGCCACAGAGCACAACACTTACACACCCCACACTCCCTGCAGGCACATCATAGTCAAAACACAAAATCCTTGTTGCCTTCCTCAGGGGCTGTTGTCCACACCAGGGGGTGGAGCCAGGCGGTTGGTCTCCACCCACCAAGGAGTTCACAGTCCTGGAGGAGGGAAAACACAGGCAGTGAGAGTTAAGCTAAGGAAGTGGAAGGAGGAAAGTAGTAGAGAGGAGAAAAGTGACAGCAAAGAGCCTGAAGTTGGTCCGGGTGTGTGGCCCGGACAGGACAGCAAGGTTGGCAGGATGCGGTGACCGTCTGCATTGGAGGCCGATTGGAGTCTGCCGTAAGGACCGTGGACGGGTGGTGACCCGGCGGTACTGGACCGGTATACAAAAAGAAGCCAGCATCATTGGCAGGGGCCTTTCGGATCCCGGCAAGGCTTGGTGTCGCCGTGAATTTGCCAAATCCGTTAGTGAAGGGGACCTCCGGGATTCCAAACAGCCAAGTCCCGATAGAAGGCAACTGTCCAACCGTGAAGGGGAGACACCGCCACCGCCAAGGGGAACCGTCTCCCAGGGCCAGCGCCTGTGGGCAAAAGGGGTTCCTCCGGCCCATATCCAGGTCGGGGAGCGGGTTACCGGTGGGAAACCATCACTACCAACACTGAACTTAGGTGCAGGGAGAGACAGTCATCACTAACCTGCAGGGAGGAACAACCGCAGCCGTCCGAGGGACCCGTCCATCCAGCCGCTTGTTTTACCGTGAACTGTGTCATCATCATTGGGCTGAGTGAGTACTTCCGTGCCGTGCGGCACAGCGCTGCCCCTGCGACCCTGCACCTCATCAGGCCCCGCAACCCGCCTGTCATCCATCTCTACCCCATCACTGGGCCCCGGGACAACCAACCCCCCTAGCCACGGAGGGGAGAAATAACAACAAAGCTGCTCCCTGTCACAGGCTCCCGGGATCCCCGTCCAGAGCAGCGGTGGTGTCCACACAATCACCACAACCGTGGGTGGCGTCACGGACAATATCCCCAAAACCCAAACCACCCCTTTTCACCCACGGGCGAGGAGCGCCGCTCGAGTCCCCGGGATCCGGCCATCGCTCGAGCCACCGAGCAGCAGCAGTCGTAGAGCAGCGGCAGCCGGACCTGAGCAGTGGGAGAGCGCAGCGTCCCCTCCTCCGCCCGCGACATCTCCAGCTTGGGACTGGTGTGGAGGGTAAAGTGGATGAGGATGCGCAGGAGGAGGAGGAGGCTGAGGAGCATGACATTCCGGAGCTGTAGAGTGTGGGTGAAACCCTGACTGAGGTAGGGCCTGCAAAACTTGGTGTGGGAAGGACGTGTTCCGTCCCTCGCTCAGACTGGGTCCCAGCTTCCACAATATTAACCCAGTGTGCCGTCAACGAGATGTAGCGGCCTTGCCCACAAGCACTTGTCCACGTGTCTGTGGTTAGGTGGACTTTGGGTGAAACAGCGTTGTTCAGGGCACGTGTGATGTTTTGTGACACGTGCTTATGCAATGCGGGGACGTTACACCGGGAGAAATAGTGGCGGCTGGGGACTGAGTAACGTGGGACAGCTGCCACCATCAGGTCGCGGAATGCTTCTGTCTCCACCAGCCTAAAAGGCAACATTTCCAGCGCAAGCAGTCGCGAAATGTTAGCATTTAGAAGTGTGGCATGTGGGGCGTTGGCAGTGTATTTGCGCCTGCGTTCAAAGGTTTGCTGAATGGATAACTGAACGCTGCGCTGGGACAAGGACGTGCTTGATGATGGTGTTATTTCTGCGTGGGCAACTGCAGGTGCAGAGCCAGAGGAGGCTTGTTCGCGGGCAGCATGGACAGGGGATTGGCTCGCATGCACAACAAGCGAAGACGTAGCAGTGACATCAGCAAGCACTGCTCCTCGACTCTGTTGTACATCCCACAAAGTCGGGTGCTTGGCTGACATGTGCCTGATCATGCTAGTGGTGGTCAGGCTGCTAGTTTTGGTACCCCTGCTGATGCTGGCATGGCAGGTGTTGCAAATGGCCTTTTTAGAATCATCTGGAGCCAACTTAAAAAACTGCCAGACTCGGGAAGACCTAACATTTGTACAGGCACCTTGTGTCGTGTTGTTGTTCCGGGGAACGGTTGCCTGACGTCTGCCTGGGGCCACCACCCTGCTTCTTACTGCCTGTTGGGATGCTACGCCTCCCTCACCCTGTGCACTGCTGTCCTCGCTCTGCATATCCTCCTGCCAGGTTGGGTCAGTTACTGGATCATCCACCACGTCGTCTTCCTCTTCCGCACCCTGCTCCTCCTCCTGACTTCCTGACAATTGTGTCTCATCATCGTCCACCCCTTGTTGAGACACGTTGCCAACTTCATGAGAACGTGGCTGCTCAAATACTTGGGCATCTGTACATACAATCTCGTCATGGCCCACTTCAACAGGAACTGGCGAGAGGCCAGAATGTGTGAATGGAAACGTGAACAGCTCTTCCGAGTGTCCAAGTGTGGGATCAGTAATGTCCGTGGACGTGTACTTGGCCTGGTGGTAGGAAGGAGGATCAGGTTCTGAAATGTGCGGTGCAGTATCACGGCTACTAACACTTGACCGTGTGGAAGACAGAGTGTTTGTGGTGGTGCCAATCTGACTGGAAGCATTATCCGCTATCCAACTAACAACCTGTTGACACTGGTCTTGGTTCAAGAGAGGTGTACTGCTGCGGTCCCCAAGAATTTGGGACAGGGCGTGCGAGCGAGTAGATGTGGCCCTTTGTTGTGGCGAAATTAGAGCTTGCACACGACCTCGGTTTCTGCCTGCACCACCATCACGTCCACTTCCTTGTTCGTTGCCAACGCCCTTGCGCATTTTGCAATGCTGTGCTGATGTGTATTCACTAGACTTGTGCGTTATATCCAAGTTTTTGCAAAACGCACACAAGTGCACCTGAACGCTGCCACCAACAGGCACACACGTGCGGTTTTTAAATGCAAGCACGGACGCACTAAGAACCTAACAGGTCTCTATCCAGGGACAATGTGGAGCCTCCCAATTTTTGGCTTCCCTGCCAAAGGGCTATACTACAATAGACCCACTTCCTTACAATGGGCACTTCAGGTTTACAGGCCCTCATGCACGTCTCTATCCAGGGACAACGTGGAGCCTCCCAATTTTTGGCTGCCCTGCCAAAGGGCTATACTACAATAGACCCACTTCCTTACAATGGGCACTTTAGGTTTACAGGCCCTCATGCACGTCTCTATCCAGGGACAACGTGGAGCCTCCCAATTTTTGGCTGCCCTGCCAAAGGGCTATACTACAATAGACCCACTTCCTTACAATGGGCACTTCAGGTTTACAGGCCCTCATGCACGTCTGTATGCAGGGGCATTGGTGAACCTCACAATTTTGGACTGCCCTGGCAAAGGAAAATACTACAAAGACTCACTTCCTCAAAATGGGCACATTAGACTCAGAGGCCTTCATGTACGTCTCTTCTCAGGGACATCGGAGTGCCACACAATGTTTTACGTAAAATCTTTCATGTATTAATCTCAAAAAGTAACATACACCAGCTCTATCTCACTATTGGGTATGTGCCCTTCACATTTCCGCCATGAAAATTCATTTTGGTGTCATTTTGAAGGTTTTCTGGTGAGTCCGTAAAAATGGCGTAAAACGCGGACAAAATTGTTCACAGCTGTGACTTTTGAGTGATAAATGCTTCAAGGGGTCTTCCCCATGCTGTTGCCATGTCATTTGAGCACTCTTCTGAGACTTTTGTGACATTTTTAGGGTTTCTACATGCTGCCGGGGGTCATTTCATAAAAATACTCGGGTCTCCCATAGGATAACATTGGGCTCGGTGCTCGGGCCGAGTACACGAGTATCTTGGGATGCTCGGCCCGAGCCTCGAGCACCCGAGCTTTTTAGTACTCGCTCATCACTAGTGTTAAGTGGAGTTTATATCACTGATCAGTTAATACACATGTGTTATTGTATGGAGACGAATGGTAAACACTGGATACCTGTTACTGAGATTATATGATTATGCTGATAATCGATAATGCCATAGGAGCTATCATGTAGGTACTGATAGTGCACGTATCACATGCTATGTTTATAAAGATATCACCTTAGAGGGTTAATAGCAGGCTCCGCGACCTCAATGCAAAGAAATTATGTGTTATGAATAACATAATTACAAAACAGTATGTCAGTACTTACCGTATATGTATATGTGTACATGAAAAAATTGCTAAGGTGGATAACTAGTGTCTAATGCACACTGGATCACCTTTACACACCTCAAATAGTCATAGCCGGACTGCTGAGGGGGTCCATATTCTATGTAGGGAATAAAGAAATGAAATATACAACAAATGTTAAAACCGAGTAACAGTTGTAGCCACAATCTCTAATATGTCAAAGAGGGACATGTCCCATAAGTATTAGAAGTAAAATACTTGTAGGTCAGTGGCAGGGGGTGTAACTGGAGATTGCTGGAATGCAGATCAGTTTGTGGTGAGAGAGCTATATTTGCTTTATATAGGGAAGAGAAACAGGGGTCTAAAAGAATGTTTGCAGCTACAAGAATAATGCTGACCAGAAAGAGATATACAATAATTTTACCTAAAAAAACAGGCCAATTATGTATGCTATCGCCGGTAGGACCAGAAAACCTGAGGCCGTTATCCTAGGGTCACAAACAGAGAGTAATAAGGAAGTTGCAAGCAGCATAGTAAAAAACGTATATAGCAAGTGGAGAGGGAGGTCGGTTGCCATTACTTACCACACAGGTGCTGGACATGTCATCTGTGAGTGGAGATCCTGCACTATGTGTTGCATCCAGCGTGCGGGCGTTTAAGTAGGAAGTGTGGGCGTGTAACGCTATCATCACTTCCTGTCTATGGAATACAGGAAGTCGGGTGTGAGGATAGCACACCGCGCATGCGCAGTGCGCGCTCCAGGCCCGACCTCCTGCTAGAGCGTCATAGGAGCTGGGCTGGTATCATGTGACCGGATGGTAACTAACGTTAAGGAAGTGTAAACAAACCACTATCCACGTGCATAGATGTGGGTGAAAGACGATATCCTAGTCCAGGGTGCCACAGTTAGTATGGGTAGAGGTGCAATTATCCATAGGGGTGCTGGCTAGTGCTCAATATCAGGGCATATTAGCGTTTCTGTAAAAAAGAGAGACACATGTCAGTGTGGCAATAATGTTCATATATAAAAGTCATACATAACAAAAGACATATATCATAGGAGTATATGGCCCATATCAAGGGAGACATAGTGACACATGGATTATAACATTATATTGGATCTGGCAATATCTATAGAGAACAGGGATAATTCAGGGAGGTATATAGAATAAAGACATCACCCAGAATGATTACTTATAGCATACACTGTTAATTATGACCAATAGACAGCATCAGTATGCAGATCTACTGCTGACATTAAAGTATATCATTGTGTATTAAAATGCTGCCTTATATTTCTGGTTCAGACCGTGCGGTTCCAGTGTTCCTAGGGTGTGTATTCACCTAGCCTCTCTGTCACGGAGGCGTTTAACCCAATCACCACCTCTACGTATGACATCCACGTGATCAATCACTTGAAATGTAAGCTGGGAAATTTGATGTCCCGCTGTCAGGAAATGGTTAGGTATGGGTAAGAGGGAGTTGCCACATCTGATATCTGACTTATGTCGACTAATGCGGTCTCAGATATGCTGGGTTGTCTCCCCAACATACCCGAGACCGCAGGGACACTTGATGTAGTACACTACGAATGTGCTGTCACATGTGTGAAAGCCCTTAATTTGGAAAATGTTGCCTGTTCTAGCATGTGTAAAGGTGCTACCTTTAGTAACATTAGCACATTGTGCACATCCCAGGCATGGGAAAGTTCCTCTCTTTTGTGTGTCCAGAAATGTTGGATGTGGGATGGTTTTCGTGGAACCTATGTCGGCACGTAATACGTTGGTTTCTCAAGTTAGGTGATTTTCTGTGACAGAAGAGAGGTAGATTATGGAAAGCCTCAATTTTAGGGTATGCTGCTTTCAGGAGGGGCCAATGTTGGCAGATAATCTTTCTCAATAAGGGTTGAAAGGGGTGAAATGTAGTCTTGCATGGTACCCGATTATGCGGCGTGCTGTTTTGCCTAGTGGCGGAGCATTTATTGTCAGCTACCTCCCTTGGGTAACCCCTCTGTTGAAATTTGAGGCTCATCTCATGTTGCCTTATTTTGGTCTCTGGTTGACTTACTAATCTATCAACCCGTGTGTGTTGGGATATAGGTAGGGCTTTTTTGACATGCCTAGGGTGGTTACTGGTGTAAAAAAGGAGGCTGTTCCGATCCGTGAGTTTCACATAAATATCGGTGACCAGGAGACCAGTGTTCTCTCTTATCACCATGCAATCCAAATAGTTGATTTGGGTCTGATCTTGGTGGATAGTGAAGGTCAGTCCGGGCATGAATCCGTTGAGGTCAGTGAAAAATTTTAGAAGGCTGTTCAAATCTCCATCCCACACCATAAAGATATCATCAATATATCTTCGCCACAGTGAGGCATGTCTATTGATGAGTGGGTTGGAGTGGATGAAACGATCCTCAAAGGAGGCCATGAAGATGTTAGCGTAAGGGGGCGCCATGTTAGATCCCATGGTGGTCCCCTTATGCTGCATGTAGAATTGATCCTGGAACATGAAATAATTCTTCTCTAAGACTATTTCAAGAAGATCTAGGCAGAATTGCTTGTTGCCATTAGGTAAAGTAGTATGCTCATCCAAGAACCAGCGTACTGCATCAATATCCTTGTGTGAGATACTGGTGTACAGACTGTTAAAGTCAAGCGTAACCAAGTACGCATTAACAGGAATGTGGTGTAAGTCCTTAATGATGTCGAGAAAATGTGAGATATCCTTTACGTATGATGGTATGAGAGGTATAAATGGAGATAATATTTTGTCAATGGTCTTGGCCAGAAGGGAGAGTACAGAGTCTGTTGACACCATTATGGCCCTACCCGGTGGATGGGTGAGATTTTTGGGTATTTTTGGTAACGTGTAAAATACCGGGACTGTTGGATGTGAGTTTAAGAGGAAGCCGGCCAATTTCTGTTTTATGATACCTAATTGTAGGTATCGTGAGGAAGTGGCTTTAATAAGGGAAGAGATTTGTGGTGTCGGATCTCTCGGGATGGGCTCGTAGGTGCTTGTGTCTGCCAATTGTCCTAAGATTTCTGTGATATAGTAATCACGGTCTAAGATCACTGTTGCCCCGCCTTTATCGGCTGGCTTAATTATGATAGATGTGTTGTCTTTAAGGTTCTGTATAGCCCTGGATTCCTCAATACTCAAGTTGTCATTTAAATGAAAATCACCTCTTTGTATGTTTTCATTAAGTTTATTGACATCATTATTAACCAATGAAATAAAAGTCTCGACTGGATGGTAGTGCCGGGGTGGTATATATGTACTGGTAATTGTCAGACCAAGGTCTTTAGGGTTGAAACAGACATTACCACCCAGTGGGGGCTCAGGTCTCGTACCATCTGCACCAAAATGTACCTTCAGTCTGAGGGATCTAAAAAATTGGTTTAGTTCTTGTTCAACAAGAAAGGTGTCGTACCGTGAAGTGGGACAGAAGGATAGTCCCTTCTGTAACACTAGATGTTCCGCGGGCAATAAGTTATAGGAAGAGATGTTGAAAACAAGGTTGGTGTTACCTGTGATCGAGTCCATATCCGGCCCTCTCTGTTGTTGGAGTATCTTTCTCTTCCCCCTCCTTGTCTTCTTGCTGGTGGTCTGTGCTGATCTAAAAAACTTGGTGGCTGGCGGGACGTTCCATATTCGCTTTCCGAATCGCTGGTAGAGGCATAGCCTCCATATCTTTTTGGCGCTGGAATCTAAATCCTTCCCCAGATCGTGATCGGTATACCGTGCCTTTAGCGTAATCTTCTTGATCGCGAAGAAATTTATGTCGTTTTTTTCGTTTCCAGGTTACTACGAAAATTGGTTATGAGGTCGTTGGCCTTAGTCTTCAGTTGATCTAGATCTGAGGCTGATAAGGATTGCTTGAGTTGTTCCTCAGTGGTCTTGATGTTCTCAGTCACTTGCTGAATCTCCTTCTGCAAAAATTCTATCGTTAATGTAATTATGTAATTATGCTGTCACTGTTAAATTATTATGTTGTTGGAAATTGTACTTTATTTTTTCCATTTTGTATATATGATATTGATCTCTATTTTTGTCATCATGTTCAGACAAAGTCCAGTCTGACGAAGGCCCAAAGCCGAAACGTCGACTTGTTTGGACGAATCATACTACATATCTTTTACTGAATAAATTTGATCAATAAAAAGAAATTTGCATATGAACTTCCGTATGTTTCACTTAATTTGGGAGTAGTAGTGTGCCGGGGTTACTTACTTACCCGGGATCGGCTGGAGTTCATTGCAGCAGAGACCACTGCCTCCGGGCAGCCTACGAACTGTAAGTAAAGAGACCTGGAACTGCAGCAGCTGACATTGCTTCTTATTGCTGGCGCCGGCGCCCCGAGAGTCGGCGCCAACAGCCACCGTCTCTCCCATTACCTTCCCAGGGCCCGCTTCACCTGTGGCGAGCAGAACTACCCTTGCTGCGACACCATTGGCCCTGGAGGACCTCACCCACAGTGGCGGCTAATCCCTGGTCATGTACCACAGGTTGCGTTACGAGACAAAACCTCCATCATTCCCCCCCCTACCTTCTTTATTGTACGCCTCGGGGCCATGAAACCGGGCAAAAAGGCCCCCCTGGGACATCCTCCTATATTCACACACCCGACTCTTCTTCATCTGGTGCCTCCTGCTCCACTTATTTGACTGCTGTCCTGCATATCCTAATATCTTAGTCCTTGCAGGACCATGTTAGAAAAACCACAAAGAACTATATCAAAAAAACACCAAAAAGGAGCCAAGACAAATGATATGTGCACACACAGAATGTGGTGAGCCTTCCTCATAAAGATGGCTGCAGCCAAGGTGCATCATATAATGAGTGAAAAAGGCCTTAATTCAGACACTGTGCGTCTC
The DNA here is from genome assembly GCF_048569485.1 of Anomaloglossus baeobatrachus. Classification (NCBI taxonomy): domain Eukaryota; kingdom Metazoa; phylum Chordata; class Amphibia; order Anura; family Aromobatidae; genus Anomaloglossus; species Anomaloglossus baeobatrachus. Next base: position 159,561,186 of record NC_134362.1, read on the forward strand.
GTGTATCCGTGCGAGATGCACCTATATAGTGCTGTTTTGCCCGCCTGACCTGGGTTTCTGGCGTCATTTATAGGTTACAGTTCAGACACTCTGCATTTCACTCATTATATGATGGGCTCCCAGTGCAAGCCTTATTAGTGTGCATGTCTTATGCTAAGCAGCCGCCCCTCCCCTCTAGTGTGGAGGTTGAGTGGCTGTGACATCAGCATCTTGCACCTTGGCTGCAATTACTAACTAATAACTAATTCAGTGTAGGGACTGGCAAGTGTGAGAATCCTTGACGAACGGATTGCGAGCTTACATATTTTGGGCCAAAATATAAACTAATATCTCACTATTTGAGGTATGGCACATTTTATCCATTTTTGCAGGATGTGTGTGGACCTTTTGAATCCTTGCAGGACCATGTGCCAGCCACCAAGACATGCTCCACAGTGCCATCACCTCTGTCTGTGCTGCTCACTTAGACCTACGGCTTAAAAAACCCACATAACACTGTCTGAATGATCAAAAATAAAAGTCAATGTCCGATATATAATATATCAATATAGGAACATATTGACCTAAACTTAACATACAAAACAAAAATAACGATCAAAAGGTTAAAAAGAAAGGTACTCCAGGCTCCACGAAAGTGCGTACTGAGCTGGTTGCTGTAAAACACAATATCTTCCATAATTTAATTATTAATTTGTGTTTCCACCTTATCTAATTAACACTTTTTAGCTATTTATTCTTTAATTAGAATATTTGTCATTTGAAGTCTTTTGGGCATCTACATGTGTTGAAATTGACTACTGTCTGGACATGCTGCTGCTTAAATTTCGACAGAACAGTGATCTTGAAAATGTCAACTAAAGTTTTCTGCTGATAGCGTTTAGATGTTATTAATTGTTCATGGTAATATTAGCAAATTAAACTTATTGCAATAGTTACTTCAAAAGAAAAATCTAAAAAAAAATTATAAAAATAAGAATTTAAATCCTTAAAACAATTTAGCAAGAAAAGATTTGAATGTTTTTTCTTCTTCAGCTACCAATGGATTTCAAATAGAAATAACTGTAGAAAAAGGCATGGATCGCACATCCAAGATCATACTTTGATCTAATGCCACTAGGCAAACAATGTATACACCTGAACATGAGGTTCTTGGTTTATCATTCTGATCAGACTGTATGAAGCCCACTGCCACTGTGGCGCCCTGGCCTAGCGAGGTCGTCACAGATAACATACAAACACCCCCCACCCCCATTAGAAAGGGACAACAGCCAAACAAAAATCCTTGCTGACTCCCTCCAGTGTCTGATGTTCACACCAGGTGGGGCGTAGCTAAGCGGTTGGCTCCACCCACCGAGGAGTTCACAGGCCTGGAGGCGGGAAAAGTGTCAGATAGAGTTTGGAGGTGGAAGTGAGAGGAACAAACACTTGGGTGTCTGGGTTGTGGCCCAGGCACTGACAGCAAGGTTGACATACGGTGGTGGCCGTCTCAGGAGTGGTGGAGCAACGCGGAACCGTAGGACCGGGGTCGGGCGACGGCCCGCCGGTACCGACCGGGGAGCGAAGTGAAGCCAGCACACACAGGCAGGGCCATCAGACCCCGACCAGGCTTGGAGCCGCCGACAATAGTCAGATCCGAATATGACTGGAACCCCAGTGGTTTCACAACAGCAAAAGTCCCGATTGAAGGCAACCACCAACACCGTGAGGGTATACAGCTCCCGCCTAAGGCTAGAGACCCAAGGGCCAGCGCCTGTGGGCAAACGGGCTCCTCCGGTACCCATACACCGGGGAGCGGACTACCGTTGGGAATCCATAGTAGTCAGAAGGAGAACATCAAGGTGCAGGGAAAGACAGCCACCATCACCTGTCCGGGGAGAAACACTGCAGCCGGCTGCGGGAGCTGTCCATCCAGCCGTTTGGTTTACTGAGGACTTTGTACCCTTCTTGCTGAGTGAGTACACCCGTGCCATCCGGCACCATGCCGTGCTGTCCCTGCGACCCTACACCTCACCAACCCTGCCTCCCCGTCACAACATCATCAGGCCCCGGGACCACCGACTCCTACCTACGGAGGGGGAAAACAACATCCCAGCTGCTCCCTACCATCGCTCCCGGGATCCCCGTCACCAGCAGCGGTGGTGCCCAACTTCACCACGACCCGTGGGTGGCGTCACGGACTAAATTCCCCAAACTAACCACCCATTTCACTCACGGGCGAGGAGCGCTGCTCGAGTCCCCGGATCCGGCCCACTGCTCGAGCCACCGAGCAGCCATTGCAGCAGCGCCGGACCCGAGCGTTAGCGAGCGCAGCGCAGTGGCGTCCTCCCCGCCCGCGACACCACGTCACAGCGAACCTCTGAGTGGGTCCTTAACTTTTCTATCCCCTCTGTTTTTTACTTGAACCAGCACTTTTCCCATTTGGTACAGGTGGTTTTAATTAGCAGGAGACTGCAAGGACGGGTTCGGCCTTTTGGCTCTCAGTTCACATACTGGGAGCTTGTGGAAGGTGAGTAGGCCAGCTCCTTTCACGGAGTGCTTCTGCTGCATGGCAGCCATTTTTCCTTTGGTTTTGTGCCAGTGGAGCGGTGTGGCCCGGAGTTATAGGGGCTCAGCCTTGAGGCATGGGTGTTGTGAGGCACCAGGTCACCTATCCTACTGGTAGATTGTCACTGCAGTGATGGTTGGCACGGGGCGCCACACCCGTAAGACTTAAAATAAGTTAGTAACCCACTCAGAGAATTGCCGTGACGTGGCAGTGGGCTTTACAGTCTGATCAAAATTTTAAACCAAGAACATCATGTTCACGTATTTTAATTTTTGCCTAGCGGCTTTAGATTAAAGCATCTTTTTCGGATGTGTGATTCATGTCTTTGATCATCCAGATATGTTGGATTTCGAATACAGATGGTCATATCGATCCATGAATGATTGCATTTGAGTCAAATTTACATATGAATTTAGGTTCTCATCTGGCATAAAAATCCTAGACCATATGACAAGGCTCGTTAAAGAGCCACTTTTGACTTTTAGGATTGCTACTTCCAATAGGTGGCGCTAGAGTTTGTCTCCCTCCCTGAAGAGACAATTTGCATATAAATTTAAACACTTTCAGATTTTACTAGATTTTATGATACCTTTTACGGTTGTTTTTATTAGTACATCACTGGGGCATTGGAGAACAGCGGTTCACATTTGAATGTAGTCGGTTGCGGGACTGGTGATATGTGCAACAAAGCCAGTTTATATCTCCTTTTACGCCAACTAAGGGCTCATGTGCACGTAAGTGCTGAATATTCTGCAGCGATTTGACAGCACATGTGCGCATCAAATCACTGCAGAAACACTGCATAATGGATGCAGTTTTTTTGTACAAAAAAAGCCGATTTGATGCGCTATGGCTGCTGCCCCCAGTGGGAGCTGCATCCATAGCGCACAGAATAATTGACATGCTCATTTTATGAACACACGGATTTGGGTCAAAATTTTAGCACCCAAATCACTGCGTTCATAAAAGCAACGTGCGCACGTATCATGCACAATCTTCATAGATTGTGCAGGGGACGCAGGACGCATGCATTTAAGCTGCAGTGCTAAATGCAGCATAAATGCATGCAAGTACGCAACGTGTGCATGAGCCCTAAGACAGATCTCATTGAAAGGATATAGGTGGGTGGTCTGTCTCATATGTCTCACATCTTTATCATCTCCCTTATCTCTCCACTCCTTTCCTCTATAGAGATCACTGGAAATTTATCCGCCACAAAAATGTATTTTGGGAAAGCTGGAAAATCGTATTTCAAACTAGCTGTTTATCTCTCTAATATGAATGTGACTCAAGCTCCAATTTGCTGCTGTATAATATAATGTCTCATTTAAATTGCTTGTGCAGATGCTCCACAATATGCAAGCCTGAGTTCTCGAGTATTGTGATGAGGTACATTGGATGGCGCCCTGGCAGACCTTTCTGTTTTTGAAAAGATTGATGGGTGTGGTGAAGCTATACCTGGTGCAGTTAGAGGCTAACCCACTCACCAGGTGTCGCCAAAGCACTAACAGACAGGAATTGTCGGGTAGAAACACTAGGTGCCGCAAAACCTAGGGAAGAGTAGTCAAACAAGCCAAGGTCGATGCACAGAGAGGTAACATCAGGACAATAGGGAAAACCAAGACAGAGTCAGAGAGCTAGCCAAGGTCGGTAGACGGAGGGAGTCAGCCAGTAAGTAGGGATGAGATTAGTCCACAGGGATGGTAAGGAGTGGAGAAGGTGGGTTAGATAGAGGGAGGTACACGGAGGAAGGAGGTCAGAACACCGGGATGAGCAGGATGGAATCAGGGGGTGAGATGGAGAGGGGTCACGGAGAAGTCAGGGAATGCAGACACGGGCAGAAGGAGGAAGGAGGGGGAGGGGAGCAGTAGTGGGACAAGTAGTGGGACAAGCAAAAGCTCGATAGTTCTTGAAACGTTCGAGAACGGTTCTAGCAGCAAAAAAACAGCTAATTCCTAGCTTGGTTTCCGCTGTAATAGTGTAAGTCACTCTGTGAATCACACTATTATGACATTTCAGTGTATAGTGTGCGTGAACAGCGCCTTCAGATCACTGCTGTTTCTATAATGGCGATTGTTACACCTCGTGGCTCTCCTGTGGCAAGGAATGAGACAGTCTCCTTGCCTGCCACGAGCGCTCCTGCTCCGCAGCGCCGAAGGTCTGCCAGACTGCGCAGAGTGCAGGAGAAACCTCCTCAGAGAGGCAGCACAAGGGTGACACCTAGTGGTACTCCTGTTGCAAGAAATAAGGAGGTCTCCCATTCCTTGCCTGCCACAGCTCCTCCTGCTCAGCAGCCTCGAAGGTCTGTGAGGTTGCGCAATGTGCAGAGATTTGCTGCTCAGGGAAGCAGTGAGACTCCCGTTATCTCTACACATTGTGAGACCGAGGATCCCGCCTCTATTTCCCAGAGGCAGGAGGGTGAGCATGTGCTATGCTTGGTGGATCCTGATTCGCCCACTGACGTCACACGGCTTGATGACAAGGCTGGTGACGTGGTGAATCCTGACTGGCCAGGCTGGGATGTCGTGGATCCTGATTGGGTCAAGTCCGTCATCTCCGCCTCGCGCCCGCCCTTGGCTGGAGCTACACCTCCTTAAAAGCTCCTCCTGCCATCATGGCGGCGCGCGACCGTCCTTCTATGTTTGGATGTCTGGAAGCGTGCTGCCACGCCACGGCTCAGGCATTATCTTCTTCTGTGGGCTTGGCCCTTGCTGCTTAGGCAGCACCTGGTTTGCAGGCCGTGTCCCTGCCTTGCTGCTCCGGCAGTAGCTCCTTCTACAGGCCGTGTTCCTGTCCCAGGTGAGCTCCTCGAGTCTCCACTGGACTCACCTGGTTATTGAAAGCACACGTGCGTGGGCACCTCTGTGCTACCCTCGTGCCATATTCTCGTGACTTCCACTGGCACACGTGCGTGGGCACCTCTGTGCTTCCCCGTGCAACAGGTACACCGAGCTGTGTGATCCCTGCCATACAACCCACACGGCATGTCCGGGACCGCATCAATAAGCACAAATCTACTATCCGTTGCCAACAAACATTATTACCCATCCCACACCATTTCGTCACTTTTAAACATACGGTAGCACAACTGAAGTTCCAAATCTTGGAACACGTACCCCCCATCAGAAGGGGCGGCAATAGAATCAGGATGTTGAAACAGCGCGAGGCCTACTGGATCCATACTCTCAGAACCTTGGAACCACATGGGTTAAACCGCGAATTTGATGTGATCATTTAGATGGTCCCGTTGTGTTAGTGCAACCGGTTGTATTGATGAATAGCTTTGTACAGTCGTATCTCATTTCTTTCCACAGGAGTGTAGCATTTGCTAACATATTGCATCTCTAACATTTTCCTCTTTTTTCGTAGGTCACCCACAACACCTGATTACCACATGCGCCACCCGTGTATTATCATCAGCACTTGTACTACGGTTTGTATAGATCACACAGGCGCGTGCGCGGGGTCACCTGCCCTCCGCGCGCCCTCGGCGCACGGCGTCCTAGTGGCGCCCTGTCCCGAGGCGCGCGCCCTGGCCATGTGTCCCTACGCGCACGCGCGTAAAACACCATTCGTGATTATGTGCTTGGCTTGCGCGCATCCGCGGGTGTGACAGGGAGGAATGTCCCTCCGCGCTTGCGCAGGCCATTACACACACTAACCCCCCCCACCTTACTCGCCGGCGTGTGGGCCTTGTCTGCCACGCATGCGCGGTGCTGACGCTGCCAAGGCGGCGATCGGCTATACCGCGCATGCGCGGCGCGCGATGTCATCACGTCGCCGTGTATATACACTGTCTCCCTCTACCTCACTCGCCGGCGTGTGGGCTTCGTCTGCCGCGCATGCGCGGCGCCGACGCTGCCGAGGCGGCGATCGGCCTTACCGCGCATGCTCGTCACGCGACGCCATCACGTCGACGTGCGCACACGTGACGTGTGACGTACACGATACCACATGCAACGGAAGTTATGACTTCCGGGTACAATATAAAAAGCCCATACTGCCCATACATGGCGTTCGGCACCTTGCACGTGGTGGTGTGTTACACAGGTATGATGCATATCCTTTACATTTTGCTAATATCTGCCCTCTTTTTCGTGACTTTACCTTCTTTCCTTGACATTTGTTCCACATTTATCATCTCTCCTACTCCTAATAGAGCCTTTGGCCTGCTCATAATTAGACCCTATGTCCAGTCACCATTTGGTCAGGTACGTTGTTTTACTGCTACGTATATCTCCTGTTGGTTGGTGATTAGTGACCTCATATATCTGTCTCTGTTTTTTGCCCTACTGTAGTCACCTTCACATTCATGGTATACATATATCTGTATTGCCGTTCTGCGACCACACAGAGGCAGCCTTATTCATATTTGTTGCAACATCATTCTCAGAAGGTACGACATAGCCTTTATGATTGGTCTAACGCATATTACAAAATGACATCATTGCAGTTTATACCGTTGTGTCATATATTCATATACGTTTTCTCAGAACAGGATAGAGATTCACCTCTTTAGATCCAGGGGCTGATACAACCTTACTTTCATGTGGTCCACCTGTTGTTGTTAATAACCATAGGCGCGTTTGGATTCTTGAAACGGCTGGAGTACCCATTAGGACTTATTCCTACACTCATAGGTAGCATAATTTTGCCTTACCCTTAGTGGTTTTATTCCCTTATGTGTCTTTGGTCTTAATTTGGATTTTATCCTTTTGTATATCATAGCACCACTTTCTCATTCGTACTGGTCAATTTGACCAAAACGTGACTGGGGTATCCCGGCTCGCACTCGGCCCCTCCCATGAGGTACTCTTTTCCAGATAGACCAATTACTTTTTGGATTCCATATGCGTGCATTTCTTTTAAATAAATGATCTTTTTCATTTAGAAACATGAGGCACATGACCCTCTAGGAATTCACATATTGAACCCTTTCTATATAACAGTGGAGGTCGTTTACGTTTCTTCATACTCACTTGATTGGATGTCCTTGATCCATTGAGGTATACTCACCTGAACCCCTAAAAACACAGCTCTTTTTCTCTTATGCTTGTCTCATATTTATTTACGGTATTAACATATTCATGTCTCACCCTCTAGTACCGTCCGTGGACACCATTGTGTCAAATTACCCTACGCAATTTTCGGTGCTCGTTTAAGGAAATGTAATCTTATCTATCATAGGTATGTCCTGATTTCTGGTCTCCTTGGTTCTATAACCACATCATATATTGATTTCCACAGAGAAGTAAATATCCCCTTGTATTCACCATATTTAATTCACGGGTATTTTTCATGTACATTCTTTATGAAAAGCTCAGCGTTTGCAAATTTTGTAACAATGTGAACGTGATTTTCACCTGTGTGTGATATGTGTTGTTTTGTAACAATGATGTATTATTGTGACAATGTATTTTCTTTCTCTTTTGTTATTATATATTAGTCCCCGAAGAAAACCCTTGACGGGTTGAAACGTCGGACAATATTCAAATTTAAAATAAAGACACTATTGAGCATCATATTGGACTTCTCCTTACTTTTTTCTATAGTGTGCCGGAGTATATTTTCTACATAGTCTGCTGTTTCTCCAGAGCACCTGTTATTAGATTGGTTGAGCCAGGTTCTAACCTAGATATACTACTATTTTTTACCTGTGCCCCCATCTACCCAAGATTCAATCCCTTTTATAAGAAGATTTTTTCATGTCTTTCTCTACTTTTTCCTATGGAGCCACTGAGGTCACTGACATATTATCAAGAGTCACTATTCCAGATTCCTTTCTCTCTACACCCACAGAGGAAATTCGCACCCGCGATTACGAGAAAGAACTTAGGAAACGGACTGCATATGAATTACATTGTGCCACATTGGCACAGTACCATCGAGTACAACGGATCCCGAGGGGTTTAAGGGTATCATTACGACCCACCCTTTTTTCAGAAAACGCTGATTATTGTTCTAAATTTGAGAGCATATTAAATAAATGTTCAATGGACATCATTGTACTGACCATTGAGTTCTTACAAAAGGATATAGAGGAACTCGGACCCAAGATCCGCTCCATCGAGGACCAACTCACCAACTGTCTACCTAGCGCTGAGTGGGACAAAATTCACAAAAAAACCCAGGAGACGATTTCGGAATTTCAGAAAACTCTACAGGAGAGGAAGCGCCAAAAGTTTGTCCGAGACCAGGAGGATTACTCGAGGGACCGAGTTTACAAATGGCGGTCATTTGACACCTTTTCAAGACGACCTTCGGGTCCTTCACGCTACTCAGCCTCCTCTGGCTCGGACAGTGATTCTTTCTTCTCCCGACCCCCCCATTTTTTAGAACAACGTTCATCCACAAGAGGGCGACCAGGCGGGGGAAGAGGAAAGGCGTACACACCCCATCGTGTTCAGACTCGTTCTCAGGTATGAGGAATCTAGTGTTCAATATTTCTGCATATAACCTCTCTGTATCTGAAACGCAGGTATTGCAAAAAGGCCTTACATTTTGTCCAACACCACCATTTGATTCATTTTTACTAGATCAGGAACTCAGACGGTTTTATAGAACTTTACGTCTTAAAGCCCATTTCTCTAACTCTGACACTTCATTATCTACACCCTGTTCGGACAACACCCCTGGGACCTTTACATTACGTGGCCTTGATCTGAAACATCCCAGCAAATTTAGTCCCCCCAGAAATTATCACCCTGTAGAGACTTACATCTCACTAGTCTCCAAGGACATTGAGATGACACTGAAATCCATTGAGAGGGGCGAGTACAGAGTTAAGAGCAATGTCACACCAGAAGAACACAGGGCCATTCGAACACTTAGGGACAACACCCAGATTGTCATTAAGCCAGCGGACAAGGGTGGGGCGATAGTAGTTTTGGATAAATCGTATTACGTTTCGGAAATTCATAAACAGCTACAGGATAGGCACACATACTGTCCTATCCCTAGGGACCCAACAAGGGACATTCAGATTAAGATTAAAGACTTGGTTAATTACCATCTATCACAGGGAAGCATTGACAACAAACTGGCTGAGTTCCTGATCAAATCTGATCCTGTCACACCAGTCTTTTACACTTTGCCTAAGATTCATAAAAACCTCCGGGCACCACCCGGCCGTCCGATTGTAGCATCCACGGATTCAGTGTTGTCCCCTCTAGCCATTACTGTGGATAGGATTTTGACACCTATGATTCCCACCATAGCGTCTTACCTTAGAGACACTTCTGATTTTTTGAGTCATCTACGTTCACTTGAAACCATTCCCTCTAATTCTCTATTGGTTACACTTGATGTGAATAGCTTATACACAAGCATAGCGCATGCGGATGGAATACAGGCGGTGGATTGGTTCCTTGAATCACAAGGCACCTTTACCACGGCACAGCAATCCTTATGTATGGACCTCATACATACAATTTTGGGAAATAACTTCTTCATTTTTGAAGATTCTTTTTTTCTACAATGCAAGGGCACAGCGATGGGGTCAAATATGGCACCACCTTATGCGAACATTTATATGGCACATTTTGAGGCCCTTTATGTGTATCAGAACCCTTTGTGGAAGAAGCATTCAGTGGTATGGAAGAGATTCATTGATGATATTTTCATGATTTGGCATGGTGACTCTTCCTCCCTGGAGCTTTTCTTCCAACAAATCAACACCTGCAGACCAGGTCTCAGTTTCACTATACACCATGATGTTCACTCCATCAGCTTCCTGGACACTATGGTGTGTCTTTCCTCAGAGGGCCATATTGAAACGGACCTCTTTGTGAAAACCACTGATCGGAACAGCCTTCTCCATTATACAAGCTGTCACCCAGCTCACACCAAAAGAGCCCTTCCTATGTCACAGTATAAACGGGTGGAGAGGATTGTTTCTGATCCTTTGACACGTGAACTTAGAATGAAAGAGATGGGTTCGAAGTTCGCAGCCAGAGGCTATCCTGCCCATATAGCTGACAATTGCACATTACAAACTGATATCACTCAGTCCAATGAGCCCCGTGTAGCATGTGTCAACACATATCATCCGTTCTCACCACTCATCAAAGGTATCGTTGCGCAACATTGGCCGTTACTCCACACTGCTTATCCTACCGTTCCTGAATTTTCCCAACCCCCATTGTTTTGCTATAAACGATCAAAAAATCTTAAAGATAGGTTAGTACGGGCCGACATAGGGTCTACCACTAGCACACCACGACAGACCTTCTTAGGGACTCCTAAAGTAGGCAACTTTCCTTGTCTACATTGCTTACAGTGCAATAATTTAACCCGGGGAGACACATTCACCCATCCACATACTGGTAGGGTATTTCATATACGGGATTACCTAACTTGTGACTCCTCATTTGTGATATATCTCATTAAATGTCCGTGCGGTCTCGGATATGTTGGGGAAACCACACAGCATGTCCGGGACCGCATCAATAAGCACAAATCTACTATCCGTTGCCAACAAACATTATTACCCATCCCACACCATTTCGTCACTTTTAAACATACGGTAGCACAACTGAAGTTCCAAATCTTGGAACACGTACCCCCCATCAGAAGGGGCGGCAATAGAATCAGGATGTTGAAACAGCGCGAGGCCTACTGGATCCATACTCTCAGAACCTTGGAACCACATGGGTTAAACCGCGAATTTGATGTGATCATTTAGATGGTCCCGTTGTGTTAGTGCAACCGGTTGTATTGATGAATAGCTTTGTACAGTCGTATCTCATTTCTTCCCACAGGAGTGTAGCATTTGCTAACATATTGCATCTCTAACATTTTCCTCTTTTTTCGTAGGTCACCCACAACACCTGATTACCACATGCGCCACCCGTGTATTATCATCAGCACTTGTACTACGGTTTGTATAGATCACACAGGCGCGTGCGCGGGGTCACCTGCCCTCCGCGCGCCCTCGGCGCACGGCGTCCTAGTGGCGCCCTGTCCCGAGGCGCGCGCCCTGGCCATGTGTCCCTACGCGCACGCGCGTAAAACACCATTCGTGATTATGTGCTTGGCTTGCGCGCATCCGCGGGTGTGACAGGGAGGAATGTCCCTCCGCACTTGCGCGGGCCATTACACACACTAACCCCCCCCACCTTACTCGCCGGCGTGTGGGCCTTGTCTGCCACGCATGCGCGGTGCTGACGCTGCCAAGGCGGCGATCGGCTATACCGCGCATGCGCGGCGCGCGATGTCATCACGTCGCCGTGTATATACACTGTCTCCCTCTACCTCACTCGCCGGCGTGTGGGCTTCGTCTGCCGCGCATGCGCGGCGCCGACGCTGCCGAGGCGGCGATCGGCCTTACCGCGCATGCTCGTCACGCAACGCCATCACGTCGACGTGCGCACACGTGACGTACACGATACCACATGCAACGGAAGTTATGACTTCCGGGTACAATATAAAAAGCCCATACTGCCCATACATGGCGTTCGGCACCTTGCACGTGGTGGTGTGTTACACAGGTATGATGCATATCCTTTACATTTTGCTAATATCTGCCCTCTTTTTCGTGACTTTACCTTCTTTCCTTGACATTTGTTCCACATTTATCATCTCTCCTACTCCTAATAGAGCCTTTGGCCTGCTCATAATTAGACCCTATGTCCAGTCACCATTTGGTCAGGTACGTTGTTTTACTGCTACGTATATCTCCTGTTGGTTGGTGATTAGTGACCTCATATATCTGTCTCTGTTTTTTGCCCTACTGTAGTCACCTTCACATTCATGGTATACATATATCTGTATTGCCGTTCTGCGACCACACAGAGGCAGCCTTATTCATATTTGTTGCAACATCATTCTCAGAAGGTACGACATAGCCTTTATGATTGGTCTAACGCATATTACAAAATGACATCATTGCAGTTTATACCGTTGTGTCATATATTCATATACGTTTTCTCAGAACAGGATAGAGATTCACCTCTTTAGATCCAGGGGCTGATACAACCTTACTTTCATGTGGTCCACCTGTTGTTGTTAATAACCATAGGCGCGTTTGGATTCTTGAAACGGCTGGAGTACCCATTAGGACTTATTCCTACACTCATAGGTAGCATAATTTTGCCTTACCCTTAGTGGTTTTATTCCCTTATGTGTCTTTGGTCTTAATTTGGATTTTATCCTTTTGTATATCATAGCACCACTTTCTCATTCGTACTGGTCAATTTGACCAAAACGTGACTGGGGTATCCCGGCTCGCACTCGGCCCCTCCCATGAGGTACTCTTTTCCAGATAGACCAATTACTTTTTGGATTCCATATGCGTGCATTTCTTTTAAATAAATGATCTTTTTCATTTAGAAACATGAGGCACATGACCCTCTAGGAATTCACATATTGAACCCTTTCTATATAACAGTGGAGGTCGTTTACGTTTCTTCATACTCACTTGATTGGATGTCCTTGATCCATTGAGGTATACTCACCTGAACCCCTAAAAACACAGCTCTTTTTCTCTTATGCTTGTCTCATATTTATTTACGGTATTAACATATTCATGTCTCACCCTCTAGTACCGTCCGTGGACACCATTGTGTCAAATTACCCTACGCAATTTTCGGTGCTCGTTTAAGGAAATGTAATCTTATCTATCATAGGTATGTCCTGATTTCTGGTCTCCTTGGTTCTATAACCACATCATATATTGATTTCCACAGAGAAGTAAATATCCCCTTGTATTCACCATATTTAATTCACGGGTATTTTTCATGTACATTCTTTATGAAAAGCTCAGCGTTTGCAAATTTTGTAACAATGTGAACGTGATTTTCACCTGTGTGTGATATGTGTTGTTTTGTAACAATGATGTATTATTGTGACAATGTATTTTCTTTCTCTTTTGTTATTATATATTAGTCCCCGAAGAAAACCCTTGACGGGTTGAAACGTCGGACAATATTCAAATTTAAAATAAAGACACTATTGAGCATCATATTGGACTTCTCCTTACTTTTTTCTATAGTGTGCCGGAGTATATTTTCTACATAGTCTGCTGTTTCTCCAGAGCACCTGTTATTAGATTGGTTGAGCCAGGTTCTAACCTAGATATACTACTATTTTTTACCTGTGCCCCCATCTACCCAAGATTCAATCCCTTTTATAAGAAGATTTTTTCATGTCTTTCTCTACTTTTTCCTATGGAGCCACTGAGGTCACTGACATATTATCAAGAGTCACTATTCCAGATTCCTTTCTCTCTACACCCACAGAGGAAATTCGCACCCGCGATTACGAGAAAGAACTTAGGAAACGGACTGCATATGAATTACATTGTGCCACATTGGCACAGTACCATCGAGTACAACGGATCCCGAGGGGTTTAAGGGTATCATTACGACCCACCCTTTTTTCAGAAAACGCTGATTATTGTTCTAAATTTGAGAGCATATTAAATAAATGTTCAATGGACATCATTGTACTGACCATTGAGTTCTTACAAAAGGATATAGAGGAACTCGGACCCAAGATCCGCTCCATCGAGGACCAACTCACCAACTGTCTACCTAGCGCTGAGTGGGACAAAATTCACAAAAAAACCCAGGAGACGATTTCGGAATTTCAGAAAACTCTACAGGAGAGGAAGCGCCAAAAGTTTGTCCGAGACCAGGAGGATTACTCGAGGGACCGAGTTTACAAATGGCGGTCATTTGACACCTTTTCAAGACGACCTTCGGGTCCTTCACGCTACTCAGCCTCCTCTGGCTCGGACAGTGATTCTTTCTTCTCCCGACCCCCCCATTTTTTAGAACAACGTTCATCCACAAGAGGGCGACCAGGCGGGGGAAGAGGAAAGGCGTACACACCCCATCGTGTTCAGACTCGTTCTCAGGTATGAGGAATCTAGTGTTCAATATTTCTGCATATAACCTCTCTGTATCTGAAACGCAGGTATTGCAAAAAGGCCTTACATTTTGTCCAACACCACCATTTGATTCATTTTTACTAGATCAGGAACTCAGACGGTTTTATAGAACTTTACGTCTTAAAGCCCATTTCTCTAACTCTGACACTTCATTATCTACACCCTGTTCGGACAACACCCCTGGGACCTTTACATTACGTGGCCTTGATCTGAAACATCCCAGCAAATTTAGTCCCCCCAGAAATTATCACCCTGTAGAGACTTACATCTCACTAGTCTCCAAGGACATTGAGATGACACTGAAATCCATTGAGAGGGGCGAGTACAGAGTTAAGAGCAATGTCACACCAGAAGAACACAGGGCCATTCGAACACTTAGGGACAACACCCAGATTGTCATTAAGCCAGCGGACAAGGGTGGGGCGATAGTAGTTTTGGATAAATCGTATTACGTTTCGGAAATTCATAAACAGCTACAGGATAGGCACACATACTGTCCTATCCCTAGGGACCCAACAAGGGACATTCAGATTAAGATTAAAGACTTGGTTAATTACCATCTATCACAGGGAAGCATTGACAACAAACTGGCTGAGTTCCTGATCAAATCTGATCCTGTCACACCAGTCTTTTACACTTTGCCTAAGATTCATAAAAACCTCCGGGCACCACCCGGCCGTCCGATTGTAGCATCCACGGATTCAGTGTTGTCCCCTCTAGCCATTACTGTGGATAGGATTTTGACACCTATGATTCCCACCATAGCGTCTTACCTTAGAGACACTTCTGATTTTTTGAGTCATCTACGTTCACTTGAAACCATTCCCTCTAATTCTCTATTGGTTACACTTGATGTGAATAGCTTATACACAAGCATAGCGCATGCGGATGGAATACAGGCGGTGGATTGGTTCCTTGAATCACAAGGCACCTTTACCACGGCACAGCAATCCTTATGTATGGACCTCATACATACAATTTTGGGAAATAACTTCTTCATTTTTGAAGATTCTTTTTTTCTACAATGCAAGGGCACAGCGATGGGGTCAAATATGGCACCACCTTATGCGAACATTTATATGGCACATTTTGAGGCCCTTTATGTGTATCAGAACCCTTTGTGGAAGAAGCATTCAGTGGTATGGAAGAGATTCATTGATGATATTTTCATGATTTGGCATGGTGACTCTTCCTCCCTGGAGCTTTTCTTCCAACAAATCAACACCTGCAGACCAGGTCTCAGTTTCACTATACACCATGATGTTCACTCCATCAGCTTCCTGGACACTATGGTGTGTCTTTCCTCAGAGGGCCATATTGAAACGGACCTCTTTGTGAAAACCACTGATCGGAACAGCCTTCTCCATTATACAAGCTGTCACCCAGCTCACACCAAAAGAGCCCTTCCTATGTCACAGTATAAACGGGTGGAGAGGATTGTTTCTGATCCTTTGACACGTGAACTTAGAATGAAAGAGATGGGTTCGAAGTTCGCAGCCAGAGGCTATCCTGCCCATATAGCTGACAATTGCACATTACAAACTGATATCACTCAGTCCAATGAGCCCCGTGTAGCATGTGTCAACACATATCATCCGTTCTCACCACTCATCAAAGGTATCGTTGCGCAACATTGGCCGTTACTCCACACTGCTTATCCTACCGTTCCTGAATTTTCCCAACCCCCATTGTTTTGCTATAAACGATCAAAAAATCTTAAAGATAGGTTAGTACGGGCCGACATAGGGTCTACCACTAGCACACCACGACAGACCTTCTTAGGGACTCCTAAAGTAGGCAACTTTCCTTGTCTACATTGCTTACAGTGCAATAATTTAACCCGGGGAGACACATTCACCCATCCACATACTGGTAGGGTATTTCATATACGGGATTACCTAACTTGTGACTCCTCATTTGTGATATATCTCATTAAATGTCCGTGCGGTCTCGGATATGTTGGGGAAACCACACAGCATGTCCGGGACCGCATCAATAAGCACAAATCTACTATCCGTTGCCAACAAACATTATTACCCATCCCACACCATTTCGTCACTTTTAAACATACGGTAGCACAACTGAAGTTCCAAATCTTGGAACACGTACCCCCCATCAGAAGGGGCGGCAATAGAATCAGGATGTTGAAACAGCGCGAGGCCTACTGGATCCATACTCTCAGAACCTTGGAACCACATGGGTTAAACCGCGAATTTGATGTGATCATTTAGATGGTCCCGTTGTGTTAGTGCAACCGGTTGTATTGATGAATAGCTTTGTACAGTCGTATCTCATTTCTTCCCACAGGAGTGTAGCATTTGCTAACATATTGCATCTCTAACATTTTCCTCTTTTTTCGTAGGTCACCCACAACACCTGATTACCACATGCGCCACCCGTGTATTATCATCAGCACTTGTACTACGGTTTGTATAGATCACACAGGCGCGTGCGCGGGGTCACCTGCCCTCCGCGCGCCCTCGGCGCACGGCGTCCTAGTGGCGCCCTGTCCCGAGGCGCGCGCCCTGGCCATGTGTCCCTACGCGCACGCGCGTAAAACACCATTCGTGATTATGTGCTTGGCTTGCGCACATCCGCGGGTGTGACAGGGAGGAATGTCCCTCCGCACTTGCGCGGGCCATTACACACACTAACCCCCCCCACCTTACTCGCCGGCGTGTGGGCCTTGTCTGCCACGCATGCGCGGTGCTGACGCTGCCAAGGCGGCGATCGGCTATACCGCGCATGCGCGGCGCGCGATGTCATCACGTCGCCGTGTATATACACTGTCTCCCTCTACCTCACTCGCCGGCGTGTGGGCTTCGTCTGCCGCGCATGCGCGGCGCCGACGCTGCCGAGGCGGCGATCGGCCTTACCGCGCATGCTCGTCACGCAACGCCATCACGTCGACGTGCGCACACGTGACGTACACGATACCACATGCAACGGAAGTTATGACTTCCGGGTACAATATAAAAAGCCCATACTGCCCATACATGGCGTTCGGCACCTTGCACGTGGTGGTGTGTTACACAGGTATGATGCATATCCTTTACATTTTGCTAATATCTGCCCTCTTTTTCGTGACTTTACCTTCTTTCCTTGACATTTGTTCCACATTTATCATCTCTCCTACTCCTAATAGAGCCTTTGGCCTGCTCATAATTAGACCCTATGTCCAGTCACCATTAGGTCAGGTACGTTGTTTTACTGCTACGTATATCTCCTGTTGGTTGGTGATTAGTGACCTCATATATCTGTCTCTGTTTTTTGCCCTACTGTAGTCACCTTCACATTCATGGTATACATATATCTGTATTGCCGTTCTGCGACCACACAGAGGCAGCCTTATTCATATTTGTTGCAACATCATTCTCAGAAGGTACGACATAGCCTTTATGATTGGTCTAACGCATATTACAAAATGACATCATTGCAGTTTATACCGTTGTGTCATATATTCATATACGTTTTCTCAGAACAGGATAGAGATTCACCTCTTTAGATCCAGGGGCTGATACAACCTTACTTTCATGTGGTCCACCTGTTGTTGTTAATAACCATAGGCGCGTTTGGATTCTTGAAACGGCTGGAGTACCCATTAGGACTTATTCCTACACTCATAGGTAGCATAATTTTGCCTTACCCTTAGTGGTTTTATTCCCTTATGTGTCTTTGGTCTTAATTTGGATTTTATCCTTTTGTATATCATAGCACCACTTTCTCATTCGTACTGGTCAATTTGACCAAAACGTGACTGGGGTATCCCGGCTCGCACTCGGCCCCTCCCATGAGGTACTCTTTTCCAGATAGACCAATTACTTTTTGGATTCCATATGCGTGCATTTCTTTTAAATAAATGATCTTTTTCATTTAGAAACATGAGGCACATGACCCTCTAGGAATTCACATATTGAACCCTTTCTATATAACAGTGGAGGTCGTTTACGTTTCTTCATACTCACTTGATTGGATGTCCTTGATCCATTGAGGTATACTCACCTGAACCCCTAAAAACACAGCTCTTTTTCTCTTATGCTTGTCTCATATTTATTTACGGTATTAACATATTCATGTCTCACCCTCTAGTACCGTCCGTGGACACCATTGTGTCAAATTACCCTACGCAATTTTCGGTGCTCGTTTAAGGAAATGTAATCTTATCTATCATAGGTATGTCCTGATTTCTGGTCTCCTTGGTTCTATAACCACATCATATATTGATTTCCACAGAGAAGTAAATATCCCCTTGTATTCACCATATTTAATTCACGGGTATTTTTCATGTACATTCTTTATGAAAAGCTCAGCGTTTGCAAATTTTGTAACAATGTGAACGTGATTTTCACCTGTGTGTGATATGTGTTGTTTTGTAACAATGATGTATTATTGTGACAATGTATTTTCTTTCTCTTTTGTTATTATATATTAGTCCCCGAAGAAAACCCTTGACGGGTTGAAACGTCGGACAATATTCAAATTTAAAATAAAGACACTATTGAGCATCATATTGGACTTCTCCTTACTTTTTTCTATAGTGTGCCGGAGTATATTTTCTACATCGCGCCCGCCCTTGGCTGGAGCTACACCTCCTTAAAAGCTCCTCCTGCCATCATGGCGGCGCGCGACCGTCCTTCTATGTTTGGATGTCTGGCAGCGTGCTGCCACGCCACTGCTCAGGCATTATCTTCTTCTGTGGGCTTGGCCCTTGCAGCTTAGGCAGCACCTGGTTTGCAGGCCGTGTCCCTGCCTTGCTGCTCCGGCAGTAGCTCCTTCTACAGGCCGTGTTCCTGTCCCAGGTGAGCTCCTCGAGTCTCCACTGGACTCACCTGGTTATTGAAAGCACACGTGCGTGGGCACCTCTGTGCTACCCTCGTGCCATATTCTCGTGACTTCCACTGGCACACGTGCGTGGGCACCTCTGTGCTTCCCCGTGCAACAGGTACACCGAGCTGTGTGATCCCTGCCATACAACCCACACGGGTTAGGGCAGACCGGTGTACATAGATCGTCTGTGACATTCCAGACGATCGCTAGCAGCAACCCGCTCACTCTTCACCCACCATAGCAGCGGTCCCTTACACCGCACAGTGGACCTTGACCGGCGGAAGCTGTCCATTCCCCATCTTGGCACGCTTCCCCGGGTCCCCCTCGTAACATTACGGTCGCGCCAAAGGTCTGGCTATGGCTGAAGAGCAGCAGCAGTTGCTGCGTTATGTGCAGCAGTTGGAATCACGTTTGGCAGCAGTGGAGCAGTCTTCCTCCGACAAGACTGCTCTGACGACAGTCGCCACCCAGGCGGCTACCCAGGCTGTGCTATTGGGCGGAAGGTCTCCTCGCCTTGCGCTTTCAGAGCGCTTTAGCGGGGACAGCTCCGAGTGCCGTGGGTTTATAAACCAAGTTACCACCTACTTAGAGCTGTCCGCGACTCTTTACGCTACCGAGAAGGCGAGGGTAGCCTTCGTCCAGTCCCTGCTCACAGGGAGAGCGCTGAAGTGGTCCACGCCGTTGTGGGAGCGCGGAGATCGGGTGGTGAATAACTTAGCATCTTATCTTGGGGCCATGAGAATGGTGTTCCTCGGGCCTCAAGTCACCCACGACTCCGCGCTGCGCCTCCTACGACTTCGGCAAGGGTCCGCTTCAGTCGGGGACTTTGCCATACACTTTAGGACACTTGCCGCAGAGCTGGACTGGCCCGATAAGGTCCTTGTCCCTGTGTTCTGGGAGGGCCTGGCAGGGTTCGTCAAAGACGCACTGGCCACGCGTGAGGTGCCTGCTACTTTAGAGTCCTTGATTGTGGTTGCCTCTCGCATAGACATCCGCCAGGCGGAGCGGAGGCTCGAGGTCTCTTCAGCACCCACGTCCTCACGGCCTAAAAAGCGTCTGGCTCCCGTATTCCACCAGACAGGTCTCCCAGCCAGCTCTGTAGGCGACTCCGTGGAGTCAATGGAGGTGTCCAAAGCGGTCTCCTCTACCCCAGGTTCTCGGTCTGGTGTCATCTGCTTTTCCTGTGGGCAGAGGGGACACCCGATGTCCCAAACCGTCGGGAAAAGACAGCGTCTAGTTTCCATCAGAGGGGGGTTACTAGACGCTGCTTCTCCCTCTAGGTTGACTATCAGCGCCCAGTTGCAGTTTGGCACTACTCTCTTCTCTGCTCTGGCCTGCCTGGACTCAGGCGCTGATGGCAATTTCATTTCGACCTCCCTGGCAACCCGATACTCAGTTCCCCTGGTTCTCTTACCCAAGCC
This sequence comes from Anomaloglossus baeobatrachus, assembly GCF_048569485.1. Classification (NCBI taxonomy): domain Eukaryota; kingdom Metazoa; phylum Chordata; class Amphibia; order Anura; family Aromobatidae; genus Anomaloglossus; species Anomaloglossus baeobatrachus. Next base: position 159,581,869 of record NC_134362.1, read on the forward strand.
ACTCAGGGTTCGGGTAGTCAACGGGTCCCTACTGGTCGATCCCATCACCCAGATCACCATCCCTCTCAGGATGGAAGTACCACCAGGACACCATGAGCAGGTGTCCTTCCTGGTGCTTCCAGGGGGGACGGATGAGATCCTACTGGGCCTCCCCTGGTTGAGACAGCATGCTCCTATACTCAACTGGGCAACAGGGGAGATCTCATCATGGGCAGGATCCTGTAGGGAGCACCTCGTGACTACCGAACCACCCGCTACCATTAGGTCGGTTGGGTCCTCAGGGAATACAGGGGAGCCAGGTTTACCGACACCTTATGAGGCCTACAGGGACGTCTTCTCCAAGAGGGCCGCAGATACCCTTCCTCCCCACCGGCCATACGATTGCCGAATAGACCTGAAGCCAGGCTCCGAGCCCCCTAGGGGCAGAGTGTATCCCCTCTCTGCTCCAGAGACGGAGGCTATGTCCAAATATATTCAGGACAGCCTGGCAAAAGGGTTCATTCGCAAGTCTATTTCACCGGCCGGTGCGGGGTTCTTCTTCGTGCAAAAGAAGGAAGGGGATCTACGCCCCTGTATCGATTACAGGGGATTAAATGCAATCACGATCAAAAACAAATACCCTTTGCCCCTCATTACGGAGTTATTTGATCGATTCCGCGGGGCAAAGATCTTCACGAAGCTGGATCTACGCGGGGCGTATAATCTAGTGCGAGTCCGAGAGGGCGATGAGTGAAGACCGCCTTCAACACCAGGGACGGTCACTACGAGTATCTCGTAATGCCCTTCGGACTCTGCAATGCCCCCGCCGTATTTCAAGACTTTGTGAATGACATTTTCCGGGATTTGTATCTTTCCGTGGTTGCATACCTGGATGATATCCTTATCTTCTCCCCCGATCTTGCCACCCATCGGAGGGATGTCATCCGAGTACTTAAGAGGCTCCGCACTCATTCGTTATATGCTAAGCTAGAAAAGTGCGTTTTTGAACGTGAATCCTTGCCGTTCCTGGGGTATATCGTGTCCAGTCAGGGGTTAGCAATGGATCCGGGGAAGTTGGAGACAGTGATGAAATGGCCTGAGCCCCGCTCGCTGAAAGCGATCCAGCGATTCTTGGGGTTTATCAATTATTATCGCCAGTTCATTCCCAACTTCTCGACGGTGGCAGCACCCATCATTGCCCTTACCCGCAAGGGCGCTAATCCCAAAGCATGGACACGGGAAACGGTAGAGGCATTTCACACTCTCAAAACTTACTTCTCCAGAGCTTCCATCCTTCATCGTCCAGACATCTCCAAACCCTTTCTACTAGAGGTAGACGCCTCTTCGGTCGGTGCTGGTGCAGTCCTGTACCAGAAAGACGAACGAGGAAGGAAGCATCCTTGTTTCTTTTTCTCCAAGACCTTTTCTCCGGCCGAGAGGAACTACTCCATAGGGGATAGGGAGTTACTGGCGATGAAACTAGCATTCCAGGAATGGCGGCATCTCCTGGAGGGTGCGAAGCATCCATTTGAAGTATTTTCCGACCATAAAAATCTCACATACCTCCAGACAGCACAACGCCTGAACCCAAGGCAGGCCCGTTGGTCCTTGTTCTTCTCCCGGTTCCGCTTTATTATCCGCCACCTGGCCGGTGAGAAGAACGTACGGGCCGATGCCTTGTCACGTTGTATGGTTGTGTTGGAGGAGGACGAGGAGGAGCCTCGTCTTATACTACCCCCGGACAGCTTGAGGATGGTCACTCCCACTTCTTTGGACCAGGTGCCACCTGGCAAGACCCTCGTTCCCCCTGAACTACGGAATGAGGTGCTATCGTGGGCCCATGCCTCCAAGGTCGGGGGTCACTTTGGGGTCAAAAGGACCAGAGACCTTATGACTAGGCACTATTGGTGGCCGAGACTACCCCAGGACATACAGGAGTATGTGGGAGCCTGTATGTCGTGTGCACGGAATAAGCCGTCCCGGCAGAGACCGTCAGGTCTTCTTCACCCACTGCCAGTGCCGGATCGTCCCTGGGAAGTGGTGGGAATGGACTTCCTGGGAGATCTGCCCAAGTCAGCTGGTCACAAGGTCGTATGGGTCATCACGGATCACTTCTCTAAAATGGTCCACTTGGTGCCTCTCCCACGACTCCCGACGTCACGTGCTCTCGCCACCTTATTCATTAGGCATGTATTTAGGCTGCATGGCATGCCTGACAAGGTGGTGAGCGACCGGGGTCCCCAGTTCGCGTCTCGCTTCTGGAGAGAGCTCTGTAAGCTCCTGCAGATAGAGCTGAACATCTCCTCCGCATACCATCCCGAAACCAATGGACTGGTAGAGAGGACCAATCAGACCTTGGTAACTTACCTCCGCCATTTTATCTCCGCGCACCACGACAACTGGGCTAACCTCCTTCCTTGGGCCGAATTTGCCATTAATAATTCGGTCCATGAATCCTCTGGTCAGACTCCGTTCCTGCTCAATAACGGACAACATCCCAGAATCCCGGTTCCGATGCCCATTACGTCACCCGATCCTAGAGTGGAGGATTGGGCGACCGAGGCCCGGGAGATCTGGGATAACACCCAAGAGGCCCTTAAGAGGGCTAAAGACCGGATGGTGACAACGGCTGATGAGCGCCGCCGCCCTGCACCATCCTTCGCCCCTGGTGACCTAGTGTGGCTGTCCTCTAAGAATGTTAACCTACGGGTACAGGCAGCCAAGTTCGCCCCTAGGTACCTGGGTCCGTTTAAAGTGCTAGAGCAGGTGAACCCGGTGGCATACCGACTCCAGCTCCCTCCACGCTGGGCTATAGCCAACACCTTTCACGTGTCCCTCCTGAAACCCGTACGACTTAATAAATTCTCGGGGTCCCTGACGCCTCAAACTGACTCCCCGCCCGACGACTCTGAGGTGGCGAAGCTTGTGGAGACAAAAGTTATACGGGGCAGGAGGTACTACCTCGTGGAGTGGGTCGGCCGTGGTCCGGAGCATAGATCCTGGGAATTGGAGGATCATATCCACGCCCCGGGTTTGACAGCGGCCTTCGAGCACGGGCAGGGGGGGGGCCTAGACGGGGGGGTAATGTTACACCTCGTGGCTCTCCTGTGGCAAGGAATGAGACAGTCTCCTTGCCTGCCACGAGCGCTCCTGCTCCGCAGCGCCGAAGGTCTGCCAGACTGCGCAGAGTGCAGGAGAAACCTCCTCAGAGAGGCAGCACAAGGGTGACACCTAGTGGTACTCCTGTTGCAAGAAATAAGGAGGTCTCCCATTCCTTGCCTGCCACAGCTCCTCCTGCTCAGCAGCCTCGAAGGTCTGTGAGGTTGCGCAATGTGCAGAGATTTGCTGCTCAGGGAAGCAGTGAGACTCCCGTTATCTCTACACATTGTGAGACCGAGGATCCCGCCTCTATTTCCCAGAGGCAGGAGGGTGAGCATGTGCTATGCTTGGTGGATCCTGATTCGCCCACTGACGTCACACGGCTTGATGACAAGGCTGGTGACGTGGTGAATCCTGACTGGCCAGGCTGGGATGTCGTGGATCCTGATTGGGTCAAGTCCGTCATCTCCGCCTCGCGCCCGCCCTTGGCTGGAGCTACACCTCCTTAAAAGCTCCTCCTGCCATCATGGCGGCGCGCGACCGTCCTATGTTTGGATGTCTGGAAGCGTGCTGCCACGCCACTGCTCAGGCATTATCTTCTTCTGTGGGCTTGGCCCTTGCTGCTTAGGCAGCACCTGGTTTGCAGGCCGTGTCCCTGCCTTGGTGCTCCGGCAGTAGCTCCTTCTACAGGCCGTGTTCCTGTCCCAGGTGAGCTCCTCGAGTCTCCACTGGACTCACCTGGTTATTGAAAGCACACGTGCGTGGGCACCTCTGTGCTACCCTCGTGCCATATTCTCGTGACTTCCACTGGCACACGTGCGTGGGCACCTCTGTGCTTCCCCGTGCAACAGGTACACCGAGCTGTGTGATCCCTGCCATACAACCCACACGGGTTAGGGCAGACCGGTGTACATAGATCGTCTGTGACATTCCAGACGATCGCTAGCAGCAACCCGCTCACTCTTCACCCACCATAGCAGCGGTCCCTTACACCGCACAGTGGACCTTGACCGGCGGAAGCTGTCCATTCCCCATCTTGGCACGCTTCCCCGGGTCCCCCTCGTAACAGGCGATCGCCATTTTTTTTTTTTTTTTCCTTGTCTTCCTTCCCTAAGCGCGCGCGTCTTGTGGGGCGGGCCAGCATGTCAGCCAATCCCAGACACACAAACAGCTAAGTGGACTTTTAGCCAGAGAAGCAACGGCATGTGTGATAGGATGTCCATGTCACATGTCCCTGCATTATAAAAACGGACATTTTCCTCCAGGACGCCATTATCTCTTCTGCGTCTTTGGTGTCAGACATCACTGTCGAAGCTCCGTCCTTTGTCCTATCGCCGATACAGCTGTATGCACTCCATACACAGCGCTGGACAGCTTAGGGATAGCACTTTCTATCAGTCCTTTTAAGGGCTCAAACCGGTAGGGTCAGAGCCATAGGTGACAGGTCCTGAAAACAGAGACAGCGTCTGTGTAGCAAAGGTCAGGGATTTCCTCCCTGCATTTCCCTATTAGGAGGGAATAGAAAGGCAGGCTTCCTTTCCTCTACCCAGAGCCCCACAATCCTGGCACTGTACCCTCCTGTCCTCTGCACACTCCAACTCATTATAACTAAGCCATTATACTAGCAAACACTCAGTGTACCTAGTGGCATCCTAAACGTGGCTATTGGACTTTCGAATAGTCCCACTAGTGCAAAGATATTTGCAGCACCTCTGCCTGCATTGCACACTCCAACTCATTATAACTAAGCCATTATACTAGCAAACACTCAGTGTACCTAGTGGCATCCTAAACGTGGCTATTGGACTTTGCTATAGTCCCACTAGTGCAAAGACATTTGCAGCACCTCTGCCTGCATTGCACACTCCAACTCATTATAACTAAGCCATTATACTAGCAAACACTCAGTGTACCTAGTGGCATCCTAAACGTGGCTATTGGACATTTGTCTAGTCACACTAGTGCAAAGACATTTGCAGCACCTCTACCTGCATTGCACACTCCAACTCATGATAACTAAGCCATTATACTAGCAAACACTCAGTGTACCTAGTGGCATCCTAAACGTGGCTATTGGACTTTGCTATAGTCCCACTAGTGCAAAGACATTTGTAGCACCTCTGCCTGCATTGCACACTCCAACTCTTTATAACTAAGCCATTATACTAGCAAACACTCAGTGTACCTAGTGGCATCCTAAACGTGGCTATTGGACTTTGCTATAGTCCCACTAGTGCAAAGACATTTGCAGCACCTCTGCCTGCATTGCACACTCCAACTCATTATAACTAAGCCATTATACTAGCAAACACTCAGTGTACCTAGTGGCATCCTAAACGTGGCTATTGGACTTTGCTATAGTCCCACTAGTGCAAAGACATTTGCAGCACCTCTGCCTGCATTGCACACTCCAATTCATTATAACTAAGCCATTATACTAGAAAACACTCAGTGTACCTAGTGGCATCCTAAACGTGGCTATTGGACTTTGCTATAGTCTCACTAGTGCAAAGACATTTGCAGCACCTCTGCCTGCATTGCACACTCCAATTCATTATAACTAAGCCATTATACTAGCAAACACTCAGTGTACCTAGTGGCATCCTAAACGTGGCTATTGGACTTTGCTATAGTCCCACTAGTGCAAAGACATTTGCAGCACCTCTGCCTGCATTGCACACTCCAACTCATGATAACTAAGCCATTATACTAACAAACACTCAGTGTACCTAGTGGCATCCTAAACGTGGCTATTGGACTTTGCTATAGTCCCACTAGTGCAAAGACATTTGCAGCACCTCTGCCTGCATTGCACACTCCAACTCATGATAACTAAGCCATTATACTAGCAAACACTCAGTGTACCTAGTGGCATCCTAAACGTGGCTATTGGACTTTGCTATAGTCCCACTAGTGCAAAGACATTTGCAGCACCTCTGCCTGCATTGCACACTCCAACTCATGATAACTAAGCCATTATACTAGCAAACACTCAGTGTACCTAGTGGCATCCTAAACGTGGCTATTGGACTTTGCTATAGTCCCACTAGTGCAAAGACATTTGCAGCACCTCTGCCTGCATTGCACACTCCAACTCATTATAACTAAGCCATTATACTAGCAAACACTCAGTGTACCTAGTGGCATCCTAAACGTGGCTATTGGACATTTGTCTAGTCACACTAGTGCAAAGACATTTGCAGCACCTCTGCCTGCATTGCACACTCCAACTCATTATAACTAAACCATTATACTAGCAAACACTCAGTGTACCTAGTGGCATCCTAAACGTGGCTATTGGACTTTGCTATAGTCCCACTAGTGCAAAGACATTTGCAGCACCTCTGCCTGCATTGCACACTCCAACTCATGATAACTAAGCCATTATACTAGCAAACACTCAGTGTACCTAGTGGCATCCTAAACGTGGCTATTGGACTTTGCTATAGTCCCACTAGTGCAAAGACATTTGCAGCACCTCTGCCTGCATTGCACACTCCAACTCATGATAACTAAGCCATTATACTAGAAAACACTCAGTGTACCTAGTGGCATCCTAAACGTGGCTATTGGACTTTGCTATAGTCCCACTAGTGCAAAGACATTTGCAGCACCTCTGCCTGCATTGCCCACTCCAATTCATTATAACTAAGTCATTATACTAGCAAACACTCAGTGTACCTAGTGGCATCCTAAACGTGGCTATTGGACTTTGCTATAGTCCCACTAGTGCAAAGACATTTGCAGCACCTCTGCCTGCATTGCACACTCCAATTCATTATAACTAAGCCATTATACTAGCAAACACTCAGTGTACCTAGTGGCATCCTAAACGTGGCTATTGGACTTTGCTATAGTCCCACTAGTGCAAAGACATTTGCAGCACCTCTGCCTGCATTGCACACTCCAACTCATGATAACTAAGCCATTATACTAGCAAACACTCAGTGTACCTAGTGGCATCCTAAACGTGGCTATTGGACTTTGCTATAGTCCCACTAGTGCAAAGACATTTGCAGCACCTCTGCCTGCATTGCACACTCCAACTCATGATAACTAAGCCATTATACTAGCAAACACTCAGTGTACCTAGTGGCATCCTAAACGTGGCTATTGGACTTTGCTATAGTCCCACTAGTGCAAAGACATTTGCAGCACCTCTGCCTGCATTGCACACTCCAACTCATGATAACTAAGCCATTATACTTGCAAACACTCAGTGTACCTAGTGGCATCCTAAACGTGGCTATTGGACTTTGCTATAGTCCCACTAGTGCCAAGACATTTGCAGCACCTCTGCCTGCATTGCACACTCCAACTCATTATAACTAAGCCATTATACTAGCAAACACTCAGTGTACCTAGTGGCATCCTAAACGTGGCTATTGGACTTTGCTATAGTCCCACTAGTGCAAAGACATTTGCAGCACCTCTGCCTGCATTGTACACTCCAATTCATTATAACTAAGCCATTATACTAGCAAACACTCAGTGTACCTAGTGGCATCCTAAACGTGGCTATTGGACTTTGCTATAGTCCCACTAGTGCAAAGACATTTGCAGCACCTCTGCCTGCATTGCACACTCCAACTCATGATAACTAAGCCATTATACTAGCAAACACTCAGTGTACCTAGTGGCATCCTAAACGTGGCTATTGGACTTTGCTATAGTCCCACTAGTGCAAAGATATTTGCAGCACCTCTGCCTGCATTGCACACTCCAACTCATTATAACTAAGCCAATATACTAGCAAACACTCAGTGTACCTAGTGGCATCCTAAACGTGGATATTGGACATTTGTCTAGTCCCACTAGTGCAAAGACATTTGCAGCACCTCTGCCTGCATTGCACACTCCAACTCATTATAGCTAAGCCATTATACTAGCAAACACTCAGTGTACCTTGTGGCATCCTAAACGTGGCTATTGGACTTTGCTATAGTCCCACTAGTGCAAAGACATTTGCAGCACCTCTGCCTGCATTGCACACTCCAACTCATTATAACTAAGCCATTATACTAGCAAACACTCAGTGTACCTAGTGGCATCCTAAACGTGGCTATTGGACTTTGCTATAGTCCCACTAGTGCAAAGACATTTGCAGCACCTCTGCCTGCATTGCACACTCCAATTCATTATAACTAAGCCATTATACTAGAAAACACTCAGTGTACCTAGTGGCATCCTAAACGTGGCTATTGTACTTTGCTATAGTCCCACTAGTGCAAAGACATTTGCAGCACCTCTGCCTGCATTGCACACTCCAACTCATTATAACTAAGCCTTTATACTAGCAAACACTCAGTGTACCTAGTGGCATCCTAAACGTGGCTATTGGACTTTGCTATAGTCCCAGTAGTGCAAAGACATTTGCAGCACCTCTGCCTGCATTGCACACTCCAATTCATTATAACTAAGCCATTATACTAGAAAACACTCAGTGTACCTAGTGGCATCCTAAACGTGGCTATTGGACTTTGCTATAGTCCCACTAGTGCAAAGACATTTGCAGCACCTCTGCCTGCATTGCACACTCCAATTCATTATAACTAAGCCATTATACTAGCAAACACTCAGTGTACCTAGTGGCATCCTAAACGTGGCTATTGGACTTTGCTATAGTCCCACTAGTGCAAAGACATTTGCAGCACCTCTGCCTGCATTGCACACTCCAACTCATGATAACTAAGCCATTATACTAGCAAACACTCAGTGTACCTAGTGGCATCCTAAACGTGGCTATTGGACTTTGCTACAGTCCCACTAGTGCAAAGACATTTGCAGCACCTCTGCCTGCATTGCACACTCCAACTCATGATAACTAAGCCATTATACTAGCAAACACTCAGTGTACCTAGTGGCATCCTAAACGTGGCTATTGGACTTTGCTATAGTCCCACTAGTGCAAAGACATTTGCAGCACTTCTGCCTGCATTGCACACTCCAACTCATTATAACTAAGCCATTATACTAGCAAACACTCAGTGTACCTAGTGGCATCCTAAACGTGGCTATTGGACTTTGCTATAGTCCCACTAGTGCAAAGACATTTGCAGCACCTCTGCCTGCATTGCACACTCCAACTCATGATAACTAAGCCATTATACTAGCAAACACTCAGTGTTCCTAGTGGCATCCTAAACGTGGCTATTGGACTTTGCTATAGTCCCACTAGTGCAAAGACATTTGCAGCACCTCTGCCTGCATTGCACACTCCAACTCATGATAACTAAGCCATTATACTAGCAAACACTCAGTGTACCTAGTGGCATCCTAAACGTGGCTATTGGACTTTGCTATAGTCCCACTAGTGCAAAGACATTTGCAGCACCTCTGCCTGCATTGCACACTCCAACTCATTATAACTAAGCCAATATACTAGCAAACACTCAGTGTACCTAGTGGCATCCTAAACGTGGCTATTGGACATTTGTCTAGTCCCACTAGTGCAAAGACATTTGCAGCACCTCTGCCTGCATTGCACACTCCAACTCATTATAACTAAGCCATTATACTAGCAAACACTCAGTGTACCTAGTGGCATCCTAAACGTGGCTATTGGACTTTGCTATAGTCCCACTAGTGCAAAGACATTTGCAGCACCTCTGCCTGCATTGCACACTCCAACTCATTATAACTAAGCCATTATACTAGCAAACACTCGGTGTACCTAGTGGCATCCTAAACGTGGCTATTGGACTTTGCTATAGTCCCACTAGTGCAAAGACATTTGCAGCACCTCTGCCTGCATTGCACACTCCAACTCATGATAACTAAGCCATTATACTAGCAAACACTCAGTGTACCTAGTGGCATCCTAAACGTGGCTATTGGACTTTGCTATAGTCCCACTAGTGCAAAGACATTTGCAGCACCTCTGCCTGCATTGCACACTCCAACTCATGATAACTAAGCCATTATACTAGCAAACACTCAGTGTACGTAGTGGCATCCTAAACGTGGCTATTGGACTTTGCTATAGTCCCACTAGTGCAAAGACATTTGCAGCACCTCTGCCTGCATTGCACACTCCAACTCATGATAACTAAGCCATTATACTAGCAAACACTCAGTGTACCTAGTGGCATCCTAAACGTGGCTATTGGACTTTGCTATAGTCCCACTAGTGCAAAGACATTTGCAGCACCTCTGCCTGCATTGCACACTCCAACTCATTATAACTAAGCCATTATACTAGCAAACACTCAGTGTACCTAGTGGCATCCTAAACGTGGCTATTGGACTTTGCTATAGTCCCACTAGTGCAAAGACATTTGCAGCACCTCTGCCTGCATTGCACACTCCAACTCATTATAACTAAGCCATTATACAAGCAAACACTCAGTGTACCTAGTGGCATCCTAAACGTGGCTATTGGACATTTGTCTAGTCACACTAGTGCAAAGACATTTGCAGCACCTCTGCCTGCATTGCACACTCCAACTCATTATAACTAAGCCATTATACTAGCAAACACTCAGTGTACCTAGTGGCATCCTAAACGTGGCTATTGGACTTTGCTATAGTCCCACTAGTGAAAAGACATTTGCAGCACCTCTGCCTGCATTGCACACTCCAACTCATGATAACTAAGCCATTATACTAGCAAACACTCAGTGTACCTAGTGGCATCCTAAACTTGGCTATTGGACTTTGCTATAGTCCCACTAGTGCAAAGACATTTGCAGCACCTCTGCCTGCATTGCACACTCCAACTCATGATAACTAAGCCATTATACTAGCAAACACTCAGTGTACCTAGTGGCATCCTAAACGTGGCTATTGGACTTTGCTATAGTCCCACTAGTGCAAAGACATTTGCAGCACCTCTGCCTGCATTGCACACTCCAACTCATTATAACTAAGCCATTATACTAGCAAACACTCAGTGTACCTAGTGGCATCCTAAACGTGGCTATTGGACATTTGTCTAGTCACACTAGTGCAAAGACATTTGCAGCACCTCTGCCTGCATTGCACACTCCAACTCATTATAACTAAGCCATTATACTAGCAATTTTTGCTGCCAGTTTAAGGGCCGTAGTTGCATTGTCAGGGATATTTATTCTTTATTATTCTGCTGTTAATAAAGCTAGACCACCACTGCAATCTACACCACCTCTCAATTTTTACTACCACATTTTCAGTCCACAATCTTGTCGCAATCAACATGAGTGGCAAAATGACAGGTGCTGGTGGAAAGGGGAAGAGGCGTTGTGGAAAAGGCAAAAAAGGTTTTGTCCGTGGGGAAGGTGGCAAAGCTTCATTATCATCTGCTGAAGATAGACCATCTACCAGCAAAAGTAAGATGTCTACTACTTACCGTGGACAATCCGATGTGCTCCCTTTTTTACGGACACGAACAACAGGAACAAAGGTAGATGATGGCCAAAAAAGGAAAATGCTTGAATGGATCTCAAGTGGTCCAACAAGTGCCCTCTCAGCCACTTCAAGTACTGCATCCAAAAAACACCAGTCCTCTGAGTTGTCATCCCAATCAAACTTGATTTCTCCCAGCTCTGAAGTCTCCATCAGCCCTGCACAGTATGGTGGAACTGAGATGGCTGAGTCTGCAGAGCTGTTCAGTCACACTATAGCCTGGGAATCAGAGGTCTGCTCCCAAGCTACAGTGAGTACAGAACAGGAAATGGTCTGCAGTGATGCCCAGAACCTTTGTGACTCTGATTCAGGCCGTGAGGACCAAGTTTCGGAGCATAATGTTGACCCTTTGTCACAAACTTTATTACCTGTGGTTATAGACAATGAGGAACATACTGATGAAGATGAGACTCAGATACCCGATTGGGATGACAACTTAAATATTCGGTCAGGGCAAGAAGAGGCTCGGTCTGAGGGGGAGGGGAGTGCAAACACAACAATTGATGATGAAGTTCTAGATCCCACCTACTGTCAACCCACAGTCAGGCACTCGAGGAGGTCAACAGAGGTGGTGGAGGAGGATGCAACTGATGACGAAGTTACCTTGCGCCTTCCTGGACAGAGTCGGAGTACTGGTAGCACGTCTACAACTGCATCCTCAGCCACCACTCTGCCTCTGAGCATTATTCGGGGTGGATCAACAGGTCGCATGGCCTCTAAGCCTTGCCTAGCCTGGTCCTTTTTTGACATAGAAAAAGATCGCCCAAATTATGTGATCTGTAAAATTTGTCATGGTTCTCTTAGTAGAGGTCAAAACCTCAGCAGTTTGACAACTTCTTCCATGAATCGTCACATGAATAAATATCATATGGCCCGGTGGGAAGCTCACCGTGCTGCAATGCGGCCTAGCGGAGCGAACCATCCACCGCCTGCCCCTTCCAGTGCATCCGCGCGCTCGTCATCTTCTAGGACTGTGGGGACAGCTGTCACACCTGTTTTTCCACCCACAACTTCCACCACTGTAACCGCAACAGGCAGTTTGCTTGGTAGGTCGTCAGTTGTTTTGGAAGGGGAAACAAGTGAGTGTGTACAGCTCTCTCAGACATCGATAGCACCAACTTTGGATGAAGGCAACATCATGTCTCTGCCTGCACTTTCCTCACAAACCTGCATTTTTCCAGGGACACCCTACTCAACACCGTCTACACACAGCAGCCAGATCTCTGTCCCTCAGATGTGGACAAATAAAAGGCCATTTCCTGCGACCCATGACAAAGCTAAGAGGTTGACTCTATCCCTCTGTAAGCTGTTGGCTACAGAAATGCTGCCTTTCCGCCTAGTGGACACACAGGATTTTAGAGACCTTATGTCTGTCGCTGTGCCCCAGTACCAGATGCCTAGTCGCCACTACTTCTCTAAGAAAGGTGTGCCCGCGCTACACCAGCATGTCGCACACAACATCACCGCTTCCTTGAGAAACTCTGTGTGTGAACGGGTGCATTTCACCACCGATACTTGGACCAGTAAGCATGGACAGGGACGTTACATGTCGCTCACTGGGCACTGGGTAACTATGGTGATAGATGGTGAAGGGTCTGCTGCACAAGTCTTGCCGTCCCCACGACTTGCGTGTCAATCCTCTGTCTGTCCAAGTTCCACCACTGCTTCTGCATCCTGCACCTCATCTGGGTCCTCCACCTCCGCCCCAAGCCTGCCTGGTCAGGCCACCAGCGTTCTCACTGCGCAGAAGGAATCACGCACCCCTCATTACTATGCTGGCAGCAGAGCGCAACGGCATCAGGCGGTCTTTAGCTTGACATGTCTTGGGAATAAGAGTCACACAGCTGAGGAGTTGTGGTCAGCTCTGCGGTCCGAGTTTAATAAATGGTTGTCTCCACTCAACCTGCAGCCAGGTAAGGCCGTGTGCAACAATGCTGCAAACCTGGGTGCGGCCCTTCGCCTGGGCAAGGTGACACACGTACCTTGTATGGCTCACGTGTTGAACCTTGTCGTGCAGCAATTTTTAACACAGTATCCCGGCCTAGATGGCCTTCTGAACAGGGCACGAAAACTGTCTGCTCACTTCCGCCGTTCAAGCGCCGCAGCTGAGCGACTTGCATCGCTCCAGAAGTCTTTCGGCCTGCCGGTTCATCGCCTGAAATGCGATGTGGCGACACGCTGGAATTCAACTCTCCACATGTTACAGCGACTGTGGCAGCACCGCCGGACGTATATGACGTATATGCCGGTTCATCGCCTGAAATGCGATGTGGCGACACGCTGGAATTCAACTCTCCACATGTTACAGCGACTGTGGCAGCACCGCCGGACGTATATGACGTATATGACGTCATGACGTATAGCCTGGGCCAACGAGATGCAGAGGTGGGGCAGATCACCCTGATGGAGTGGTCTCAGATCAAGGACCTATGCACCCTTCTGCACAGTTTCGACATGGCGACGAATATGTTTAGCGTTGACAATGCCATTATCAGCATGACGATTCCAGTCATTTACATGCTGGAGCACACGCTAAACACTATTCGGAGTCAGGGGGTGGGACAACAGGAAGGGGATGAACTACAGGAGGATTCATATGCGCAAGACACAACAACATCACCAAGGTCCAGACGTTCATCATCACCAAGGCGCCAGGCATGGGAGCATGGGGGACAGGGATCAACAAGGGCGCATGGTAGCAGGCGAGATGTTGAGGAAGGTGCAGGAGGACATGAAGAAATGGAGGACGAACTGTCCATGGACATGGAAGACTCAGCAGATGAGGGAGACCTTGGTCAAATTTCAGTTGAAAGAGGTTGGGGGGAGATGTCAGAGGAAGAAAGAACGGTTAGCACCTCTATGCCACAAACACAGCGTGGACTTGGTCCGCATGGCTGCGCAAGACACATGAGTGCCTTCTTGTTGCACTACCTCCAACATGACCCTCGTATTGTCAAAATTAGAAGTGATGATGACTACTGGCTTGCCACACTATTAGATCCCCGGTACAAGTCCAAATTTTGTGACATAATTCCAGCCATAGAAAGGGACGCACGTATGCAGGAGTATCAGCAGAAGCTGTTACTCGATCTTAGATCCGCTTTTCCACCAAACAACCGTGCAGGTGCAGGGAGTGAATCTCCCAGTTGTAACTTGACAAACATGGGACGGTCTCGTCATCTTCAACAGTCTACCCGTACCAGTAGCACCGTATCTGGTGCTGGTAACAGCAATTTTATGGAATCTTTTCATAATTTTTTTAGACCCTCCTTTGCAAGGCCACCAGAGACAACAAGTCTGACACATAGTCAACGGCTGGAGAGGATGATACAGGAGTATCTACAAATGAACATCGATGCCATGACTTTGCAAATGGAGCCTTGCTCATTTTGGGCTTCAAATCTAGAAAAATGGCCAGAGCTATCCAGTTACGCCTTGGAGATTTTGTCGTGTCCAGCTGCCAGCGTTGTCTCTGAACGTGTCTTCAGTGCTGCTGGGTGTGTGCTGACAGATAAGCGCACGCGTCTGTCCAGTGACAATGTGGACAGACTGACGTTCATCAAAATGAACAAGTCATGGATCCAGAAGGAATTTACTACCCCTGCGTCATCCTGGGGAGAGTAAATGCTTGTGGATTTGGAATGTGCTTGATGCAAATCTAGCTGTGAAGTGTACAACTAGGGCACAAGTGCTGCCACTGAATGGGTGGGTGTGTGTGGGGCACAATTTTTGGAAAAAAGGGAGGCTCCGCTTGGAGTAACCCTTGCTTGATGTGTTTTTAAAAGAAGCCAAGATGAACAGAGCTGGGATCAGGAAAGACTTTGCTACCTACCCCGGTGTCATCCTGGGGACGGATAAGAATGGCGTATTTTTGAATGTGCTTGATGCAAATCTAGCTGTGAAGTGTACAACTAGGGCACAAGTGCTGCCACTGAAGGGGTGGGTGTGTGTGGGGCACAATTTTTGGAAAAAAGGGAGGCTCCGCTTGGAGTAACCCTTGCTTGATGTGTTTTTAAAAGAAGCCAAGATGAACAAGTCATGGTTCAGCAAAGACTTTGCTACCTACCCCGGTGTCATCCTGGGGACGGATAAGAATGGCGTATTTTTGAATGTGCTTGATGCAAATCTAGCTGTGAATTGTACAACTGGGGCACAACTGCTGCCACTGAAGGGGTGGGTGTTTGTGGGGCACAATTTTTGGAAAAAAGGGAGGCTCTGCTTGGAGTAACCCTTGCTTGATGTGTTTTTAAAAGAAGCCAAGATGAACAAGTCATGGTTCAGCAAAGACTTTGATCAGGGGATCAGGAAAGACTTTGCTACCTACCCCGGTGTCATCCTGGGGACGGTTATTTATGGCGTATTTTTGAATGTGCTTGATGCAAATCTAGCTGTGAAGTGTACAACTAGGGCACAAGTGCTGCCACTGAAGGGGTGGGTGTGTGTGGGGCACAATTTTTGGAAAAAAGGGAGACTACGCTTGGAGTCACCTTGCGGTGTTTTACATGATTTTAGAAGGGCGTGCCATGCCTATATCTGTGTGTCCTCCTCTTTTTCCTTGTCCAGCTCTTTTGTTTTCGCATGAGTATATGTCCTTGTCACTTTCCCATGTGTTTGTGTTGTGTTGTGAGTTGTTTGTCACCTTTTGGACACCTTTGAGGGTGTTTTCTAGGTGTTTTTCTGTGTTTGTGATTGCCTGCCATTGTTTCCTATGCAGTTCGAGTTCGGTTCGTCGAACGTTCGACGAGCCGAACTTGAACGGGACCTCCGTTCGGTGAACCGACCTCGAGCCGAACCGGGACCGGTTCGCTCATCTCTAGTTGAGAATATGGTGGGGTTACAAGAAAAATGAACAAGAAAAGACAACGTAGGAGGACAACTAGATAATTGCTCAATTTGTTGGCCAGCTTGCTTTTCCCAAATGATCAGGTGATATTGCTTCATGTGCTGGTGAAGAGTTGTTTCCAATCTATTAAAGGGTGGGTGTCCATGACTTATTTATGTTCTACAGAGCCTGGAAACTTGAAAAGATTAATCAGTTAGCAATGTGTAAAAGAAGTCCCACACCTGAGATGAGCACAGTTGACTTACCACCACTATGACCAAGACAAAAGCTTTCAGGTACTGTTGAGCCTCTTCCGACAATAGCATGCATGGCATCTAGTGACGAGCGAGTATGCTTGTCACTACTCGGTACTCGCACGAGTATCACTGTACTCGGGCTACTCGGCGGGTACCGAGTAATTTCGCGATACTCGTGCTGTACTCTTGGTCTTCATCCCTGCATGTTGGCGCTCTTTTGAGAGCCAGCCCTCATGCAGGGATTGGCTGGCAGACCACTGCAATGCCACAGCCCTGTTAGTTGTGGAATTGCAGTGATTGGCCGGCCCGCACAGCGTGACCGAGCCTTTATACCGGCGGGCGCGCTGTGCTCTGCACACAGCCATCTCGTATTCCCTGCTTTCACACCCACAGGCGCCTATGATTGGTTGCAGTGAGACACGCCCCCACGCTGAGTGACAGGTGTCTCACTGCACCCAATCACAGCAGCCGGTGGGCGTGTGTATACTGTGAAGTGAAATAAATAATTAAATAATTAAAGAAACCGGCGTGCGGTCCCCCCAATTTTAATACCAGCCAGATAAAGCCATACGGCTGAAGGCTGGTATTCTCAGGATGGGGAGCCCCACGTTATGCCGCCCAGAATTGCCGCATACATTAGATGCGACAGTTCTGGGACTGTACCCAGCTCTTCCCGATTTGCCCTGATGCGTTGGCAAATCGGGGTAATAAGGAGTTAATGGCAGCCCATAGCTGCCAATAAGTCCTAGATTAATCATGTCAGGCGTCTCCCCGAGAAACCTTCCATGATTAATCTGTAAATTACAGTAAATAAACACACACACACCTGAAAAAATCATTTATTAGAAATAAAAAACACAAACCAATTCCCTTGTAACCAATTTAATAAGCCCCAAAAAGCCCTCCATGTCCGGCGTAATTCATGGACCTCCAGAGTCGCTTCCAGCTCTGCTGCATGGAGGTGACCGGAGCTGCAGAATACACAGCCGCTCCTGTCAGCTTCACACAGCAACTGAGGTGAGTAGCGCGATCAGCTGCTGTCAGTCAGGTAACTCACGGCCACGCTGTATCCAGCGGTGGCCGCGGATAAGCTTAGTGACAGCTCAGCTGATCGCGCTACTCACCTCATTTGCTGCGTGGAGCTCACAGGAGCGGCGGTGTCTGCTGCAGCTCCTGTCACCTCCATGCAGCAGAGCTGGAAGCGACGCTGGAGGTCCGTGGATTACGCCGGACATGGAGGGCTTTTTGGGGCTTATTAAATTGGTTACGAGGGAATTGGTTTGTGTTTTTTATTTCTAATAAATGATTTTTTCATGTGTGTGTGTGTGTTTATTTACTGTAATTTACAGATTAATCATGGAAGGTTTCTCGTTGAGACGCCTGGCATGATTAATCTAGGACTTATTGGCAGCTATGGGCTGCCAATAACTCCTTATTACACAGATTTGCCAACGCACCAGGGCAAATCGGGAAGAGCCGGGTACAGTCCCAGAACTGTCGCATCTAATGTATGCGGCAATTCTGGGCGGCTGCTGACTGATATTGTTAGGCTGGGGGGCTCCCCATAACGTGGAGCTCCCCATCCTGAGAATACCAGCCTTCAGCCGTATGGCTTTATCTGGCTGGTATTAAAATTGGGGGGACCGCACGCCGTTTTTTTAAATTATTTAATTATTTATTTCACTGCACAGTATACACATGCCCACCGGCTGCTGTGATTGGGTGCAGTGAGACACCTGTCACTCAGCGTGGGGGCGTGTCTCACTGCAACCAATCATAGGTGCCGAAAAGCAGGAAAGCAGGGAATACGAGATTGTTTAGTGAGCGGCCGGCTTTTTCAAAAGAGGAAAAGTCGCCGGAGTTTAGTGAACAGCTGTGCAGCACCGCGGCAGTGATCGGGGAACGGTAAGTATGAGAGAGGGGGGAGACTGACCGACAGACTGTGAGAGGGGGACAGACAAGACAGAGAGAGACCGACAGACAGAGAGACCGACCGACGGGAGATAGAATGAAAAAAAAAAAAATGACCGACATCGCTAGTAAAAAGCACAAAACGTGCGTTTTGGACATCGGAGTGCCACACAATGTTTTTGCGTAAAATCTATCATGTAATCTCCAAAAGTAACATACACCAGCTCTATCTCACTATTGGGTATGTGCCCTTAACATTTCCGCCATGAAAATTCATTTTGGTGTCATTTTGGAAGGTTTTCTGGTGAGTCCGTAAAAATGGCGTAAAACTCAGACAAAATTGTTCACAGCTGTGACTTTTGAGTGATAAATGCTTCAAGGGGTCTTCCCCATGCTGTTGCCATGTCATTTGAGCACTCTTCTAAGACTTTTGTGACATTTTTAGGGTTTCTACATGCTACCGGGGGTCATTTCATATAAATACTCGGGTCTCCCATAGGATAACATTAGGCTCGGTGCTCGGGCCGAGTACACGAGTATCTTGGGATGCTCGGCCCGAGCCTCGAGCACCCGAGCTGTTTGGTACTCGCTCATCATCACTAATGGCATCCCTTGCTCCTGATCTGACAGCAGAAAACATAGATCTGCCTCTGTTAGATCTTTTGGCCATGTCAGCTCAACTTTTTATCTCTTAGACTTTCTCCACTAATAACATCACCTTCATCTGTTTCTCATAGCTTCTTCCCCATATCAGTATCATACCTATCATGACTGATAGTTGCCTCTGTGAGATATGTCCAGAGCTTCTCATCGCCCACCTGATATCCACCTCTAGATTTTACCTGACTCAGAGTCTCCCTACCACAATTAAATAAATAAGGAATAACGTTTGGAACTCCATTCTAAGTCTGAACTGGGTGCAAAAACCTAAATAAACATCACTATATGGAGATAAGGTATGTACACCAGTGACTATGTAAGGGGAATACATGGAATAGCAGAAACTGCTGTGTGAATACTGACATGAAAAATTCAATAGCTATATGTAAGAATGAAATGTGAAAATTGGAATCTGCATTACTGCCATGAACATACGAACAAAGAGAAATTTAGCTACTGAATTGATCAATGCAATAGAGCCCAAAACACTACGCCAAAGTATTTCTCTACGTTGGGGTCCCTAGCTTGTGTGTGTCCTCTCATGCAGTTAAAACACTTACCGTGTATGGGAAGCTGAGACCCAGGCTTTACATACGTATTGTTAGGACCAGGAGGACGGGTAGGCCCAGGAGGTGGATCCACTGGGCTGAACACCTCACCGAGGGCAAGGTGCCTGGTAGCCGGAGCACTACGGGTAGCAGGACAGTCCGTTCAGAGGAGTGGAGTGAAGAAGTCCCTGGGACCACGGAGTCTCTGAAGGTAGTCCGGGTGACGGAGCTCAGGTTCGGAGGCCGAGATGATGTCAGGCAGTATCCGGAACCAACGGAGCGAGGAGGTGGGTCACCACACGGATCCAGGGATCGGAGATGGTATGGACTGACGAGATGGCGGACAGTCACCGTTCGGGGTTCAGGAATCGTCAGGACCGGTTGGCGAGACAGGAGCGACTCTACAAGAGAAATAGTTAAGTATGGAACAAGACACAGGGAGACCTGACTCCTAGCTTAGCAAACATGAAGAAAAGGCCCCGCCCACTTGGAAAGGATCCCCCTATATACCTTATACCTGATTCTTCAGGTGTTGGAGGACACTGGCCCTTTAAGAGAGGGTCAATGACCGCGCGCCCTAATGCGCTTGCGCGAGGCCCGGGTGCCAGAAGCCAGAGCAGGGAGCGGTGCACAGGAGGCAGGAGTGCCGGGCTGGCTCAGCGTTGCCGACGGGCGCCAGGAGCGGGGACCGGGCTGCCTGGAGACCGCAGGTGATGGGGCATGGAGGCTGTGGAGCGGGGGACCGGGAAGCATGGCACGGGAGCGACGGAGCGTGACATGAGAGCGGGGAAGCGTGGCAGGGGAGCCGGTGAGCAAGGCAGGGGAGCCGGGGAGCATGGCAGTGGAGCCGGGGAGCATGGCAGGGGAGCCGGGGAGCGTGACACGTATCATGTGGATTGGCAATATGTGTGAGTGGGGAGCGTTCACAAACGAAAAACTACTAACAAATAAGGAATAACGTTTGGAACTCCATTCTAAGTCTGAACTTTGTGCAAAAAAACTAAAAAAACATCACTCTGGGGAGATAAGGTATGCACACCAGTGACTATGAAAGGGGAATACATGGAATAGCAGAAACTGCTGTGTGAATACTGACATGAAAAATCCAATAGCTATATGTAAGAATGAAATACCACAATGGCTGGCAGAGCCACCTGCACAGTTAAACATTTGGATTGTGTTCCCCATTATCTCCATCCCCATGTCATCCAATTACAGAGACTGACTGTTCTTCCATCTGATAAATCAATGGGAATATGTTTTTGTTATGAAATACGTTGTTCTACATATTTTTAAAAGTTGTCAGCTTTGTGATGACTCAGCGTCAATAAAGGCCACTTTACACACAGAGATAAATCTTTGGCAGATCTGTGGTTGCAGTGAAATCATGGACATATTGTTCCATTTGTACACAGCCACAAACCTGCCACTGATTGTCCCACAATTTCACTGCAACCACAGATCTGCCGCAGATTTATCTCTGTGTGTAAAGTGGCCTTTTGGCCACTAGTGTGGGGGGTTAACTGTTCTTAATTATGCCAGATATGTTGTTCCTTTGTTTGGTTAAAGTTCTGGAGACATGAGGGTCAGTGGATGCTCTGGTCCACTTTCTTGGCTGTCTTTAAAAAGACCACATAGATGAGGACTCATCCCACTGAATGCCTGGATGCCTTTCCTGTCAGCAGAACACTACACAGACAACACAGAGTAAAGGTTCCACACTTCGGCAAGACTTTATTGGGTTCCCAAAACTCAATATTTATAAAATAGATTCCTTGCAAGAACACAAGATGATACAAGTGACAAAGTATCACCCTTCCGCTGGCCCACCAGATATTAGAATTTTCATGACTTCGGGGCATCCAGAGCCAATTACCCCAGCTATCAGCATCCTGCATCTGGCAGGCACCCACTAAGAGCAGATAGAGGCAAGCTTAGGTAGCTGACAAGCATGGCAAGGTATGGAGCCAGTTGATCGGGTTGTTCCCACCTGGGTTTTCCAAGAAAATTCATAGGCTCAGTTTTGGGCAGTGGAGTAAAGAATTGTTTTTTTTTAACATGCACACTATGAGAGGTAAACATTCATTGTTCGATGTTTGGATTTAAGAGAATTGCACAAGAAATGTAAAACTTGGTAAAAACAAGTATCCCTTCTCTGGCAATGATTTCAATTTTTTTTCTCTGTAAAAATATTGTGTTGGCTTGCTGCTACTTTCTAATGCATTTGTCACGCTCCCCGGGTCCCCTACCCCGCTCCCCGGCTCACCTGCCACGCTCCCCGGCTTCCCTGCTTCGCTCCCCGGCTCCTCTGTTGGGTGTCCCCCGCTCCACGGTCTCCAGCCCCCATTGCCTGCGGTCCCCAGGCGGTCCGGTCCCCACTCCCGGCGCCCGTCGGCGGCTCTGCTCCAGGCCGGCTCCCCTGCTTCCTGTTCACCGCTTCCTGCCCTGGCTTCTGGCACCCGGGCCTCGCGCATGCGCATTAGGGCGCGCGCGCGCGGTCATTGACCCTCTCTTAAAGGGCCAGCGTCCACTGACAGGATATTGAACACACAGGTACAGGGTATAAAGGGGTTTATTGTCCAAGTGGGCGGGGCCTGTTCTTCGTGTTTCCTAAGCTAGGAGTCAGGTCTCCTTGTCTCTGTGATATACTTACCTATCTCTCTTCTAGAGCCGCTCCTGCCTCGCCATCCGGTCCTGCCGATTCTCGAACCCCGAACGCTGACTATCTGCCATCCCGTCAGTCCGTTCCATCTCTGATCCCTGTGGTGATCCATCCTCTTGCTCCATCGGTTCCGGACTCTGCCTGACAACATCTCGGCCTCTGAACCTGAGCTCCGTCACCCGGACTACCATCAGTGACTCCGTGGTCCCAGGGACTTCTGCATTCCACTCTTTTGCACGGACTGTCCTGCTACCTGTAGTGCTCCGGCTACCGGACCCCTTGCCTTCAGTAAGGTGTTCGGCCCAGTGGATCCACCTCCTGGGTCTGCCCGTCCACCTGGCCCTAACAGCATTAAAAATAAAAATAAAGTGAAATTCAAATGCAGTAGGACAAATACCAAAAACAATATAGCGCTGTTCAATCACATAAGCACTGCTGGCTCTTCAATTATCTCTCTCCCCAAATCAATTAAAACTACTACACTCATCTTCTTTTGTGCTCCCAAGTGAACCTGTCACATGTAATGTGCACCCAGAACCACGAGCGGTTCTGCATATTGCTAATTCCTGCCTAACTGTCCCTTCATCTAGTAGCATAGATAGAGATCTTTAGAAAAAGTATTTCTAAAGATCCTTTATGATATGCAAAATGAATGCAGAGACTAGTCACAATGCCGTTATATCCCCCGACTAGTCCGTCCTCTTAGCATGTTACCATGCCAACAGGGGCGTGCTAACATGCTATTCATGTCCCATTGACCAGCTTCATCGGTGGCAATGTGTGTACCTGTTTCCATTGTCACCGCCTCTGATGCCTGGTTTAGGGTAAGTTCACACAGTGCGTTTTTCGCGGCGTTTTTGCGCAGTTTTCGGGTGCGTTTTTGCTCAGAAAACTGCATGACTTTGCTTCCCCAGCAAAGTCTATGAGTTTTCATTTTTGCTGTCTCCACACAGCGTTTTTTTTCAGCTGCGTTTTTGTGGTGCCACAAAAACGCAGCATGTCAATTATTCCCGCGTTTTTCACTGCGCTTTTCATCCATTGAGTGCAATGGGATGTTGAAAGACGCAATGAGAAACGCAAATAGCTGCGTTTTGGTGCGTTTCTAAGACCAAAAATGCAGCTATAAACGCAGGAGGTGGGTAGTAAAGTGACGTGTACAGGAAGAGGATTCCTTCTGTCAGTATATACAGAAGCGTGAATCCTCCCGGTACCGTCACTGCCGCTTCCACCTCCCGTCCTGTGCATGTATGCTGCCGTGTGGCGCCATGTCTGGGCGGGAGGTGGAAGCGGCTGCGAAAACAAAAGTGAACAGTAGAAAAAAAAAAAAAAGTTATACTCACCTGTCTGCAGCCTCCCGGTGCCATGCCCGCTCCCATCTCCTCTCACGGTATCGCCGCTCCGCCTGTGTGCAGACGGCCGGGACACCTCCGATAGATGCAGGACCTGGCGATGGATCACCTGATGCAGTCACCTGACGCATCAGGTGATCGTAAGTATCGCGGTGACGCGGGCGCCCGGCCGGTTTAAGCTATCAGCGGATGCGTCAGGAGACTTCGTCCCTGATTACCGGCAGCTGCTGCAGCGATGTGACAGGATCAGACTCCCGCCCCATCGCTCCAGGAGCTGCCGGTAATCAGCACATAAGTGAGTATTTTTTTTTTTTTGCACCGATGCATCTGCTGATTGTATAAAAGCCGTTTATACAATCAGCTGATGTGTGATGTGCTTCAGCCCCTAGAACCTGACACATCATCTGATCGCTTTGCCTTCCAGCAAACCAATCAGATGATATTGGATCCGGATTGGACGGCGAGGGACCCTTGACCCAGGATTACTGTAGAGGGGGGGTTCTTTATTTCAATAAAGATGGAGTCACTAATTGTGTTGTGTTTTATTTCTAATAAAAATATTTTTCTGTGTGTTGTGTTTTTTTTTTATCTTTACTAAAAATTCATGGTGGCCATGTCTAATATTGGTGCGACACCATGAATTTCGGGCTTAGGGCCAGCTATACAGCTATCCCTAACCCCATTATTACCCAGCGAGCCACCCGGCATCAGGGCAGCTGGAAGAGTTGGATACAGCGCCAGAAGATGGCGCTTCTATGAAAGCGCCATTTTCTGGGGTGGCTGCGGGACTGCAATTCACAGCGGGGGTGCCCAGAAAGCGTGGGCACCCTGCACTGTGGATTCCAATCCCCAGCTGCCTAGTTGTACCCGGCTGGACTCAAAAATTGGGCGAAGCTCACGTCATTTTTTTTTTAAAATTATTTCATGAAATTCATGAAATAATTAAAAAAAAAAGGGCTTCCCTATATTTTTGGTTCCCAGCCGGGTACAACTAGGCAGCTGGGGGTTGGGGGCAGCCCGTACCTGCCTGCTGTACCCGGCTAGCATACAAAAATATGGCGAAGCCCACGTCATTTTTTTTGTTTGGGGGGGGCAAAGAAATCCTGCATACAGTCCTGGAAGGAGGATGCTGAGCCTTGTAGTTCGACAGCTGCTGTCTGCTCTCCTGCATACACTATTGGATGGAGGATGCTGAGCCTTGTAGTTCGACAGCTGCTGTCTGCTCTCTTGCATACACTATTGGATGGAGGATGCTGAGCCTTGTAGGTCTGCTCCCCCTGACTCTCCCTCAAGCATACAGTCTTGGATGGAGCATGCTGAGCCTTGTAGTTCTGCAGCTGCTGTCTGCTCTCCTGCATACACTATTGGATGGAGTATGCTGAGCCTTGTAGTTCTGCAGCTGTCTGCTCTTCTGCATACACTAGTGGAGAATGAAGAACACATTGAAGAAGGAAATGACATCAGACTTTTTTTTTGTTCACTGATAAAAAAACGCATAAAGACGCAGTGAGCAAAAACGCAGCAAAACGCAGCAAAAAAATGCACCAAATCGCGGCAAACGCGTGCGTTTTTTGCCGTGGGTGCGTTTTTGTGCGTTTTTTGACGCAAAAAACGCACAAAAACGCAGCGTCAAAAAAACGCAGTGTGTGAACCTAGCCTTAGGCTCAAGGCGCATGATCAGAAGTCACTGCACTTCCGGTCAAGCGCACTACGAAGCCAGGTGTTCGCGTCCTGGCTTCAGAGAGGTCTACTGTGCATGACCAGAAGTACAGTGACTTCTGATCATGTGCACTGAGCTTCAAACCGGGGTCTGAGGCGGTGACAACAGAGACATGTACGCATATCAACCGTTGACTCTGGGCAATGGGCATTGAATAGTATGATAGCATGCCTGTGTGGGCATGCTAACATGCTAAGAGGGTGGACTAGTCGGGGAATATAACACCCTTGCAACTAGTCCCTGTGCTCATTAGCATATCATAAAGGATCTTTAGAAATACTTTTTCTAAAGATCTCTTTATCTATGCTTCTATGCTACTACATGATGGGACGGTTAGGCAGGGAATAGCAATATGTACCCTGAACTGCTCGTGGTTCTGCGTGAATATTAGACCACCTGACAGGTTCCCTTTAACTCTTCTTTAACCTTCGTCCGGCTGAATAGGTACAATTGTAACTATTCCCTTTTTAAAGTGCAATAATTTTTTTTTTCGAAAAGCCGTAGAGGGCTGAAATTCGTGACATCTCAGCAGTTTTGGTCCAGAATATATTGGCCAAATTTCAATAAAATATCTCCACCCCCTTACGAGATTAGGGGTCGAGAAATTTTGGCAAAATTATGCAGCCTGACAAAGGTTAAGCTACGACCAGCACTTTGACTATATTTTTCTTAATTGACTATTCAAAATTCAGTCACTCGAGAAAAATATGTTTTTTTTTATTTCCTCTAGAATGCTTTTTCCAATATCTTTTTTAGCTTTTAAAGTTGCAGGATATCAAGGTTTGCTAAAATCTAGGTAATTATTGCACAATAAATCCTTTTACTTTGTAAACAAAATGTGTAGGTTATCGATTGTGGACTAAGGCTGCTTTCACACATCCGGTAGGTGCAGAGTCGGCCAGTCTGGCTCTAAAACCTATGCAACGGATGTGGCGAAAAAGCCGCATCCTTTGCATAAGTTTTTTAAATGCGGCCCGTCCGGTTTTTGCCGCTTGCGGCATGCTACTGAGCATGCGCAGTGGCAAAAACCACATGCGGCGGCCGGATGCGGTTTTTACCGCATCGCGCCGCGTCCGGCATCCATAGGCATGCATTGAAAAATGCGCCGCATCGGTGAGATGCGGCGCGATGCGGGTTTTTTTGCCGCACAAAAAAACGTGCCAGGCAACGTTCCATCCGGCCACCGCATTGGCTAAATCTGCCACATGCGTCAAAAAACGGACGGAACGCAAGCCCATGCGGCACTAATTAAAGTCTATGCAGGAAAAACGCAACCGGCAGCAAAAAAAAACAGTTGCGTTTTTCCTGCCGGATTGTGCCGCACAGGAAAAAGCGGAGGTGTGAAAGCAGCCTTACTCTGCCAGAGTACTGGTTGCTATTTGTTAGTTGCTCTTCTAATGGGCAAATGGAAAGCGGGATAATGGGGTGGCATAACAATAGACCATATCTATAATTTAGATTATGCTATCATATTCACAGAAACCACAAGTTTGTCAATCTTGGATCATTGCTTTTGCCATAAAAGAAGGCAATGAGTTCTCTAGTTTACAGCGGGTGAAATAAGTATTGAACCCGTCACCAATTTTTAAGTAAATATATTTCTGAAGGTGCTATTGAGATTAATTTCTCACCAGATGTTGGTAACAACCCATCAAATAAACACAGACAAAGCAATCCATCCATATATGTCCTTAGATTGAGTGATGAGTCATAATGAGAAATGACACAGAAAAAAGTATTAAACACATGAAGGAAAAGAGCTGCAAAAGCCAAGAGTTTAGACAGAGAAGTGGAAAAAAATATCAGAAGAGTTATCCAAGAGCCAAAGACCCCCTGTGGAGAGCTACAGAAAGACCTGGAATCAGCAGGTGCAATTGTTTCAAACAATAAGTAATGCACTCAACCTCCATGCCGGTATGCACGCTCACCACACAAGACTAGATTGCTGAACAAAAAAGGCATGTTCAAGAGCGTCTAACATTTGCTCAATAACATTTAGACAAACCTGTGAAAAACTTTGAGAATATAGTCTGTCAGATGTTTCTGCCATATTATATACCATGTTTGGAGGTCAAAAGGCATAGCATATCACACGCAAAACACCACAACAACAGTAAAATTTGGAAGTGGCAACATCATGGTGTGGGGCTGTTTTTCAGCATATGGCACTGTCAAACTTCATGTGGTTGATGGAAGGATAAATGGACAAATGTACAGAGACATTCTTAATAAAAATCCACTGCTACCTACCAGGATGATGAAGATGAAACAAGGGTGGATATCTCAGCAAGACAATGATCCCAAACATTCCTCAGTACACATAATATTGTTGGTTATATATGACTTAAGGGGGCTTTACACACTAGCGATATCGGTACCGATATCGCTAGCGTGCGTACCCGCCCCCATCGTTTGTGCGACATGGGCATATCGCTGCCCGTCGTGCACAAAATCGCGCTCCCTGTCACATGGCTTACCTGCCCTGCGACGTCGCTCTGGCCGGTAATCCGCCTCCTTTCTAAGGGGGCTGGTCGTTCGGCGTCACAGCGACGTCACACGGCAGGCGTCCAATCGAAGCGGAGGGGCGGAGATGAGCGGGACGTAACATCCCGCCCACCTCCTTCCTTCCGCATTGCTGGTTGACGGAGGTAAGGGGATGTTCCTCGCTCCTGCGGTGTCACACACAGCGATGTTTGCTGCCGCAGGAACGAGGAACAACATCGCTAATGAGAGGTGAATGATTTTTGGTTTTAGGATGACCTCTCCTCGGCAAACGATTTTGGCCGCTTTTGCGATCATTTTAGGTTGCACATAAGTGTCACACGCTGCGATATCGTTAATGACGCCGAATGTGAGTCACTAACGATGTGACCCCGACGATAAAAAATTAACGATATCGTAGCATGTAAAGCCCCCTTTAGAATTGGTGGAGGAAGGTTGAAGTAGATGGACCTAGGTCTTTTTTCAACCTTTATAACTATGTAATGTTTCACATTTGTGTTGTTTTGACGGAAACGGAATCCAGCACACATACAGTACAGTTCATATATATACAGTGGAAGCGCGGCACCATGTGGACACATGCGGTAGTGTATGAAGCACACAACCCGCATGGTGTCGCGCTTCCACTGTAAATAAATGAACTGTACTGCATGTGTGCTGGATTCCGTTTCTGTCAAAACAACACAAATGTGAAACTGGCCTAACTATATAGACAAGGAAACTCTAAATTGGTTTCAGAAAAAGAAAATAAACCTGCTAGAATGGCTGAACCGATCAGCGGACCTGAATCCAACAGAACCATTTTAGAAGGAACTTAAGTTCAGAGTTCATAGGAGAAACCTTCAAGATTTGAAGAGTATTTTTGTGGAAGAATGGACCAAAATCCCACCTGAGCAATGCAACTAGTTTATCCATGCTGAGAGTGGTTTTGAAGCTGTCATCAACAACAAAGGCTTGTTTTGTACAAAATACTAAATTACAGTGTGACTTGGATGGATTGTTACTGACATCTGGTGAGAAATTCATGTCACTAGCACCTTTACAAATATATTTACTATGAAAATTGGTGACATGTTCAATACCTAGTTCACCCGTTGAATATAGATTTCCAAAATCTGTGAATTTATGTATTTTTATTTTGAGCCAAATGAAGTTGTCTTTTGGACACTGACTCTGTGCGTTCTTGAACAATATTCCTTAGTCAATCAAACAGTGGCTCAATCATTTCATTTTAATAACTTCTCTGGAGACATATGTAACTCCACGTTGTAGAATATTCAGCAGTTTTATTGATGGCGTGTGTAATTGTTTCATTTTTTTCCCTCACTGTCTGCATCATACTAGACTTTTAATCAGAGTGAACTCAAGTTTAATGAAGTAAAGTCCAGCTTCCGTAGTTCACAATGAGCTAAAAATAATTGGGCTGAGACTCCCATACACACGGTATTATGCCTCTGGCATTTTCCTGAAAACAGTGCTTAATTGCTTTGCTGATGTTGTTAAGTGGTCCTAGGAGGATCTAGAAGCAAAGTTGTCCACGTACCGTAGGCAGAGTATAAGGTCCCTTCTTATAAAAGCAAATAAGTGATGCCCGGCTATGAGCTTTACTGTGAGTAGTGTAAGTATTATTCTATGAAGCAACTGTAATAATGTTTATATTGACGAGCTTCCTCAATGAAACCAGAAGAGATGGATGCAAAATGACAGAGCAAACGATGCTAGAAATTCAATGTTTGATGTGCTTGTTAGTTCACATAAATTGGTAGGACCTGCGTATGCATCAAGTGCACTAAATAACGGGCAACATTTCACAAATGCAGTCATATCAGAGGCGGTAAGGAGTTAAGGAGGAGTCGAGCAATATAATTTGTTGTCTTGTGATAACATATCTAGTATAACCTGTATTTTAATAATTTAAAATTGAAACTGTCATTTGAAAAATGCTATTAACCTGCAGATATGGTATACTGAACTGGCCTGGCATCTGCACTTAAAGTGCCACTGCTGGGAGTAAATTAACTTTTTTCCTCCCAGCAGTGTTTGGCTTTCAGTCATAGGAGTGTCGCCGCTGCGGGTTCAGTCATTCCTTACTGTATAGTGAGTTACGTCTGTAACCACACCCCCGACGCTTACTGATAGACAGCACATCATTAGACCCAACTGTCAGTTAGTGATGGGGGTGCGGTTACAGTTGAACAGTGACTGAACCAGCTCTGAAGCCATCCCTATGACTGGAAGCTGAAGGTTCAAAACCTGCAGATCAACCCAAAAGCTGTAGGTTAATAGTATTTATCACACGACAGCTTTCCTTTACATTCCTGTTCTTTTTTTGTTTTCTTTTGAGTCCAGTAGGCTATGCTACTGAGTGACTGACAGTAAAGGCCCCATTACACGCAGCAACATCGCTAACGAGATATCACTGGGGTCACGGAATTCGTGACGCACATCCGGCGTAGTTAGCGACGTCATTGCGTGTGACACCTACAAGCGACCGCTAACGATCCAAAAAGCTGCACAAATCGTTGATTGTCGACACGTCGTTCCTTTCCCAAATATCATTGCTCTTTTGGGACGCAGGTTGTTCGTCGTTCCTGAGGCAGCAAACATCGCTACGTGTGACACCCTGGTAACGACGAACAACAGCGTTCCTGCGTCCTCCGGTAACGAGGTGGGAGGGACGTTAATGCGGCTGCTCTCCGACCCTCCGTTTCTATTGGTGGCCCGCTGTGTAACATCACTGTGACGCCGCACTAACCGCC
Source organism: Anomaloglossus baeobatrachus (assembly GCF_048569485.1). NCBI lineage: Eukaryota > Metazoa > Chordata > Amphibia > Anura > Aromobatidae > Anomaloglossus > Anomaloglossus baeobatrachus. The sequence continues at coordinate 159,612,519 of NC_134362.1, forward strand.
CCATTAAAAAAGAGTTTGTTCGGCGGCCACAGCGACGTCGTTAGAAAGGTATGTGCATGTGACGCGTACTAGCGATATTGTTCGCAACGGGCAGCAATTTGCCCATGACGCACGCACGATGAGGGCTTGTGCGATCGCTAGCATGTAAAGCAGCCTTTAGGGCTAATACATACCGTATTTTCGGTCTCAGTGCTATTCATACTCAGACCATCAACAAGGAATTGTGGATGAAGGAATTTTTTAAAACACCGATTCAGCATGTGAAAACCAACTCAACATGTATGATTTGCCTTTGAGAATTGCATGGCCCTCGTCCAATCAAGTCTATGGCTCCATAAAAAAAATTGGAATACCCTTGGATTAAAGTACATCAGTCTTATGACTAGAGATGAGTGAACCTGAGGTTCAAGGTTCTGGTTTGGAAACTGACTACCAAAAAAGTTTGGGTTCGAAGTTTGAGTAAGTTACGAATGCAAACCTGTTACGAACCAGCGCCGCCATAGCCACATGCAGCCTCCTGCGGTTCCTGTTGTGCCCAGGCGCCGGCTGCCGTTCTTGGCCGTGCCTCGGGTCGTCCAGTAGGCTGCTCCTTCCACCACGTCTAAGTGTTGAGAGGCGGCTAGTGCGCATGCACGCGATGATTTACCCCAGCCAGAGTCTAAGCCTGGTGTTTTGCCTAGTGAGCATGCTCAGCCTGATTGTGTCATTTCTGAGACTAAGTCCTCAGTTCAGGCTACTGAGCATGCTCCCACAATTAATCCTAACAGCCTTTTTGCACAGGTACTTGGACTTCGTGCTGTGTCTAAGTTCTGGGATGTGCCTACTGAGCATGCTCAGGAAGTCTGATTTCTGAGTCTGTTGTTCAGGCTACTGAGCATGCTCAGGCACTTATGCATCAGAGGCTAGGTCCGGTAAGGACCTCACTGAGCATGTCCGTGAGGTGGCAGGCCCTGATGGGGCAGAGGGTGTGAGGTGTCCTGATGACGTGGCCACTCCGGACTGGCTCGCAAAGGCCCGCCCCTATGATCTGGCACCTCACCATTGGTCATCAGACGATGACTGGTGAAGTGTTTGGGGCGTGGATGCCATGAGGTCATCAATTACGTGGCGGTTCCGGATAGGCTGCTGGTGACATCGCTGATGATATGGCACTCTGCTATTGGACCTTGGTGGTTCCAGCCTGGGTTTGGGGCAGATCTAGGTTATAAAAGGGGCTGGAGACAACATGGAGGTGCGCAGTCTTCACTCATATTCACTTAGAATTCATGGTGGCATAAGCCTTGTTGGAAGCGGTAGGTAGGGCTAGGCGAACGGTGCCTGTCACGCCAAGATTCGTGGCTCAGCACATGAGGGTCAGGCGCCGTGCTTCCTTGGTACCAATCCTGTTGTGCTATAGCAGTCCAGTGGCGTTAACTGGGCTGCCGCTGCTGCGTCACCTGTCCAGTTGTGCCTCCTACGCACACGGACAGCATACCTGCTGCGTCACCTGTCCAAGAGTGCCTTTACGCACACTGACAACGCACCTGTTGTGCCACCTGCTCGGTTGTGCCTCCTACGCGCACGGACAGCATACCTCAGGACCCCTGTGGAGTTAACAGGGTGTTCCAAGATTGGGTGTGTGAACCTATTATCCTCCTTGGCTACCCAGTCAACGCTACTGGTGTGATCCCTTGGCCTGACGTGTCCTCTACACACGTGGCCATTAGAGTAGTGACCAGAAACAGTAATCGAAGGACCCCTCGGCCTGTCGTGTCTGACACACGTGGCCGACAGGGTGCTGTCACAGCGGTCTTCTCGGTCAACGCTACCTGGTCACCATCCGGCCTGACATGTTCCCTGCACACGTGGTCAGGGTTGCGCCAATTCTACCGAAACGCTAACTGGGTTGTCGTCCGGTCTGACGTGTCACTACACACGTGACCGGTTCCCTGGGTTATCTCAGGGCCATCCAGCTCTATAGTCTCCGCCTAACCCACAGGGTGCCAGCAGCTCTATTACCATCTGGAGCACGGTGGGCCCCGACTGGCGATTGGGATATATACCCCCTGGTCCTAATCTGCCAGTTCCCCCGCAACAGTAAGACTGCGCCAGGGTCTGGCTGGCATGGCGGAGATGGAGCAGCTACGTCAGTTCATACTGCAGCTTGAGGCCAGAGTGAGGTCTCTGGAGCAGTCTGCTCTTGCTGCTGATATGGATGATGTGGTGGCTAAAGTGGCTGCAATGGTGTCGGCCACCAAGCCCACTCCTACCCTCCCTCACCTCTCGCTGCCCAACAAGTTTTCAGGGGACAGCAAGGCATGTAGGGGATTCGTGAACCAGTGCTAAATCCATCTGCAGTTGCTGGCTGCACGGTTCCTTACAGAGAGGTCGAAGGTGGGGTTTATCATCTCCTTGCTCTCTGATAGAGCACTAGAGTGGGTTACACCATTGCGGGAGAGGAATGACCCCGTGGTTCAGGACTCTGAGGAGTTTTTGGAGTCTTTGAGGCAAGTGTTCCTGGGGCCTCAGGTCACTCACGACTCGGCCCTACAGCTACTGACTTTGGAGAAGGGGCGTACCTCCTCGAGTCAATGTGCTGTGAGTTTCAGGACACTTGCGGCAGAACTGGGGTGGCTAGAGAGGACGTTCATTCCAATGTTCTGGAGGGGATTAGCCTCGCACGTGAAGGACGCATTAGCTACCAACTACCCTTGAGGGCCTCATGACTCTGGCTACCCGCATTGACCTACGGACCTCCGAACGTCAGCTGGAGCGCAGGTCAAAGGGTCGTTCAGCCACTGTGGTGGTCTCTCCTACTGCACCTCCCTTAGAGGACGTCTCTGTCCCTAAGGACATCTCTAGGGTTGGCGGTGCTAGGTCATCGAGTCGCAAGGGCATTTCCTGTCTCACTTGTGGGCAGTATGGTCATTCATTATGCCAACTGTTGTCCAAAGCATCAGGGTAAGCGACCGCGATTGGTAACCATAGCTGGAGGTAGACTGGACTCGGCGTCATCCATTAGGGTGACGTTTCCTGTGTCCATTTCCTTTCAGAGGTCAACATGGTCCACAAGGGCGAGTGTGGACACAGGTGCTGGGGATAATTTCATATCCTCCTCTTTCGCCCGGCGGCATGCCATCCCGCTGGTGCAAGTACCAAGGCCAGTGAGAGTCCGTGTGGTGGATTGGTCCTTGTTGCCGAAGGTAATTTACCAGCGGACAGTACCATTACCCTTGCCATGTCATCTGGGCATAGGGAGACCATTTCATTTCTGGTTCTCCCTAAGGGTGCAGATGATATTCTGCTGGGTATTCCTTGGTTGAAGCAGCATTCCGTACATATCGACTGGTCGTCAGGGGTGATTACGCGGTGGAGTGAGTCTTGTAGCTCCCACTGCATGTCTCCATCTTCCGCCCGTCGCTCAGTGGTATCTTTGGCGACTATAGACCATTCGAGTGGGAGGGCCACTAGAGGGGGGGTACTGTTACGAACCGGCGCTGCCATAGCCGCAAGCAGCCTGCTGCGGTTCCTGTTGCTCCCAGGCACCGGCCGCCGTTCTTGGCTGTGCCTCGGGTCATCCAGTTGGCTACTCCTTCCACCACGTCTAAGTGTGGAGAGGCTGCTAGTGTGCATGCGCGCGACAATTTACCCCAGCCACAGTCTAAGCCCGGTGTTTTGCCTAGTGAGCATGCTCAGCCTGATTGTGTCATTTCTGAGACTAAGTCCTCAGTTCAGGCTACTGAGCATGCTCCCACAATTAATCCTAACAGCCTCTTTGCACAGGTACTTGGACTTCATGCTGTGTCTAAGTTCTGGGATGTGCCTACTGAGCATGCTCAGGCAGTCTGATTTCTGAGTCTGTTGTTCAAGCTACTGAGCATGCTCAGGCACTTAGTGCATCAGGTTGCGCCAATTCTACCGAAACGCTAACTAGGTTGTCGTCCGGTCTGATGTGTCACTACACACGTGACCGGTTCCTTGGGTTATCTCAGAGTCATCCAGCTCTATAGTCTCCGCTTAACCCACTGGGTGCCAGCAGCTCCATTACCATCTGGAGCACGGTGGGCCCCGACTGGTGATTGGGATATATACCCCCTGGTCCTAATCTAGCAGTTCCCCCGCAACAAAACCACTCAAGTGAGAAGCGCTGTGCTTGGGTATGAGTGATGCTCAGCCCTGTGCGAGCCACTTGCAGTGTTTGAACTACTCACAGTTGGGGTAAAATCAGCGTGATCTGATGCAGTGTGCACACACACTCAAAAAAATTGAAAAAAACCTACCCACCCTCCCCCGGTAGTCTTCTGCTTATGGCTGGCAGCATGTGGGTAGTCACAAACTGCCCGATTACAGACTTCCATTGAAGTTTGGATCAAGTCGGGGTCACAAACCAAACTTTTTTAAGGTTCGGCTCTACCTTCTGAACCGAACTTCCAAAGGTTCACTCATGTCTACCTACAACGTCTTTTCATAAGATTCTGACTTGATTTAGAGGCATTTCGAGGTTTGTAATTGCAGCATTCTCTTTCACATGCTAAATGTATGTAAGGTTATCTCTGCAAATATAGAGAATATCTCTGTACATTTGACATCTGATATATTTTGTACTGCAGTATAGAGATCTGCGCAGCACCGGTTCACTGGCATAGACACTGTGAAGATTGAGCTCTGCTGACTGCATGAACCTGACTTACTAATTGAGGTGGAATTCTGAGAAATTGAATTCCTTTTCTATCCTGAAAATGAATTGTGCTCATAGGCTGTTTGTAATTTTCAGTGTCATAGGCCACGGATTATTTTTCACTTTGCTGTAATTATATTTAGTTTTGCCAGTTGATAATAAATATAGAATGTGTGTCGAGAGGATCGTAATTGGATATGTATCACATAATTACATTGATTTTCTAATCCATTTAAAGAACATTATTGATTTGTTGTATAAATTAATTATTTTGCGGTTTGCATTTTGCTGTACATCGTTTCCAGTTATGAATGCATGCCTTGCCTGACTAGAGGAAGGCAAAATACTGAAAAGTAATTAATTGTACAATAACTGGGGGGATTTAAAATTTAGTAATGTTAGGTTAAGTATTCTCAAAATATACAAGTATACACCGTGTGCAAAATTATTAGGCAAGTTGTATTTTAGCGGATTTTTTTTTTAATTCTTGATCAACAACTATGTTCTCAATCAACCCAAAAGACTCATATAGCTTAATATTTTTGGAAGTTGGAGTGGGGTGTTTGTTTTAGATTTGGCTATCTTAGGAGGATATCTGTTTGTGCAGGTAACTATTACTGTGCAGAATTATTAGGCAACTTAATAAAAACCAAATATATTCCCATCTCACTTGTATATTTTCACCAGGTAAACCAATATAACTGCAGAAAATTTAGAAATAAACATTTCTGACATGCAAAAAAAAGCCAAAAAAATGAGTGACCAATATAGCCACCTTTCTTTATGATTACACTCAACAGCCTACCATCGATAGATTCTGTAAGTTGCTTGATCTTTTTACGATCAACATTGCAAGCAGCAGCCACCACAGCCCCCCAGACACTGTTCCGAGAGGTGTACTGTTTTCCCTTCCTGTAGATCTTACATTTTATGAGGGACCACAGGTTCTCTATGGAGTTCAGATCAGGTGAACAAGGGGGCCATGTCATTATTTTTTTTTTTATCTTTTAGACCTTTACTGGCCAGCCACACTGTGGAGTAGTTGGATGCATGTTATGGAGCATTGTCCTGCATGAAAATCATGGGTTTTTTTTAACGATTTTGACTTCTTCCTGTACCACTGCTTGAAGAAGTTGTCTTCCAGAAACTGGCAGTAGGTCTGGGAGTTGAGCTGCACTCCACCCTCAACCCGAAAAGGTCCCACAAGTTCATCTTTGATGATACCAGCCCATACTTGTACCCCACCTCCACCTTGCTGGCTTCTGAGTCGGAGTGGAGCTCTCTGCCCTTTACTGATCCAGCCTCTGGCCCATCCATCTGGCCCATAAAGAGTCACTCTCATTTAATCAGTACATAAAACCTTTGAAAAATCATTCTCAAGATATTTCTTGGCCCAGTCTTGACGTTTTATCTTATGTTTCTTGTGCACAGGTGGTGGTTTTTCAGTCTTCCTTACCTTGGCCATGTCCCTGAGTATGGCACATCTTGTGCTTTTTGATACTCCAGTAATGTTGCAGCTCTGAAATATGGCCAAACTGGTGCAAATGGCATCTTGGCAGCTTCACGCTTGATTTTCCTCAATTCATGGGCAGTTATTTTGCACCTTTTTTGCCCAACACTCTTCTTGCGACCCTGTTGGCTATTTGCCATGAAATGCTTGATTGTTCGGTGATCACGCTTCAAACGTTTGGCAATTTCAGGACTGCAGCATCCCTCTGCAAGACATCTCACAATTTTGGACTTTTCAGAGCCAGTCATATCTTTCTTATGACCCATTTTGCCAATGGAAAGGAAGTTGCCTAATAAGTATGCAACCCTTATAAAGGGTGTTGATGTCATTACATCACACCCCTCCTCATTACAGAGATTCACATCACCTGATTTACTTAATTGGTAGTTGGCTCTAAAGCGTATACAGCTTGGAGTAGGACAACATGTATAAAAAGTATCATGTGATCAAAATATTCATTTGCCTAATAATTCTGCACACAGTGTACATCTATTGTAAGTTTTATCCCGCATGAGATATATGAGAAAAAAATCCAGCCGCACACTGTGTGTATATATATATATATATATATATATATATATATATATATAAATACACAGTGCCTTGCGAAAGTATTCGGCCCCCTTGAATTTTTCAACCTCTTCCCACATTTCAGGCTTCAAACATAAAAATAAAAATTTTTAATTTTATGGTGAAGAATCAACAAATGGGACACAATTGTGAAGGTGAACGATATTTATTGCTTATTTTAAATTTTTGTAAAAAATAAAAACTGAAATTTGGGGCGTGCAATATTATTCGTCCCCTTTACTTTCAGTGCAGCAACCTCACTCCAGAAGTTCATTGAGGATCTCTGAATGATCCAATGTTGTCCTAAATGACTGATGATGATGATAAATATAAGTCCCCTGTGTGTAATCAAGTCTCCGTATAAATGCACCTGCTCTGTGATGGTCTCAGTGTTCTGATTAAAGCACAAAGAGCATCATGAAGACCAAGGAACACAACAGGCAGGTCCGTGATACTGTTGTGGAGAAGTTTAAAGCTGGATTTGGTTGCAAAAATATTTCCTAAACTTTAAACATCCCAAGAAGCACTGTGCAAGCGATCATATTGAAATCGAAGGAGTATCATACCACTGCAAATCTACCAAGACCCGGCCCTCCCTCAAAACTTTCATCTCAAACAAGGAGAAGACTGATCAGAGATGCAGCCCAGAGGCCCATGATCACTCTGGATGAACTGCAGAGATCTACAGCTGAAGTGGGAGAGTCTGTCCATAGGACAACAATCAATTGTACACTGCAAAAATCTGGCCTTTATGGAAGAGTGGCAAGAAGAAAGCTATTTCTCTAGGATATCCATAAAAAGTGTCATTTAAAGCTTGCCACAAGCCACCTGTGAGACACCAAACATGTGGAAGAAGGTGCTCTGGTCAGATGAAACCAAAATCAAACTATTTGGGTGCAATGCCAAACGATATGTTTGGCGTAAAAGCAACACAACTCATCACCGTGAACACACCATCCCCACTGTCAAACTTGGTGGTGGCAGCATCATGGTTTCGGCCTGCTTTTCTTCAGCAGGGACAGGGAAGATAGTTAAAATTGATGGGAAGATGGAAGGAGCCAAATACAGAACCTTTCTTGAAGAAAACCTGTTGGAATCTGCAAAAGACCTGAGACTGGGATGGAGATTTGTCTTTCAAGAAGACAATGATCCAAAAGATAAAGCAAAATCTACAATGGAATGGTTCACAAATAAACGTATCCAGGTGTTAGAATGGCCATGTCACAGTCCAGACCTGAATCCAATCGAGAATCTGTGGAAAGAGCTGAAAACTGATGTTCACAAACGCTCTGCATCCAACCTCACTCAGCTCCAGCTGTTCGCAAAGGAAGAATGGGCAAGAATTTTAGTCTCTCGATGTGCAAAACTGATAGACACATACCCCAAGCGACTTGCAGCTGTAATCGCACCAAAAGGTGGCGCTACAAAGTATTAACTTAACCCCTTTGTGACCAATGACGGATATATCCGTCATGGATCGTGTGAGGTTAGTTCCTGCCCCCTGCCGTGGGCAGGTCGCTGTGATCCGCTCACATATCAGCAGTTTTCAACAGCTGACATGTGTGCCTGCATGTTACGAGTGGAATCGCATTCCACCCGCACCATTTAACCCCTTACATCTCGCTACCAAAGTCTGGCATCGAGATGTATATGCGCGCGGCCATTACTTTTACTTACCGCCGCCCCCACCGGAAGTCATGTGTGTGATCACGTGACTTTCGATGGTTGCCATGGTAGCACTGGGTCATGTGATGACGCCTGAAGCTAACATGACTCACTTTCTCTCAATGCCGGAATAATGCCAGCATGGAGAGTAAAGCACAATATCTGCAGATCTCAGCTCTGTAGCTGAGATCTACAGATAGGGCAGAGCGATCGGATTGCTGATCGCTATAGCCCTCCAGGGGAACTAGTAAAATAAAAAAAGTAAAATAAAAAGTTTTAAAAAAATTAAAAAAAAACGAAAAACCTAAAATTTCAAATCACCCCCCTTTTCGCCCCATTGAAAATTAAAGGGTTAAAAAAATAAAAAATATACACATTTGGTATCGCCACGTTCAGAAACTCCTTATCTATCAAATTGTAAAATCAATTCATACAATCAGTAAACGGCGTAGCGTCAAAAAAAATTCCAAACGCCAAAATTATGTTTTTTTGTTGCAGCAAGTTTTGCGCAAAATGCAATAACAGGCGATCAAAATGTAGCAATTGCGCAAAAATGGTACCATTATAAAGTCAGCTTGAGATGCAAAGAATAAGCCATCATTAAGCCATAGATCCCAAAAAATTAGAACGCTACGGTTTTCGGAAAATGGTGCAAAACGTGCGCCACTTTTATTGGACAAACTTGTGATTTTTTTAACCCCTCCGATACAAGTAAACCTATACAGGTTTGGTGTCTACAAACTCGCACCGACCTCAGGCATCACAATCACACATCAGTTTTACCATATAGTGAACACGGTGAATAACATATCCCAAAAACTATTGTGCGATCACACTTTTTTTGCAGTTTTTCCACATTTGGAATTTTTTTGCTGTTTTCCATACACTATTTGGTAAAACTTATGGTTTCATTTAAAAGTACAACTTGTCCCACAAAAAACAAGCCCTAATATGGCAAGCTTGACAGAAAAATAAAAAAGTTACGGCTCTCGGAAGAAGGGGAACAAAAAAAAATAATGCAAAAACGGAAAACGCCTGGGGGCTGAAGGGTTTAAACGGGACAAATAATATTGAACGCCCCACTTTTTAGTTTTTTATTTTTTACAAAAATTTAAAATAAGCAATACATTTTGTTCAACTTCACAATGGTGTCCCACTTGTTGATTCTTAGCCATAACATTAAACTTGTTATCTTTATGTTTGAAGCCTGAAATATGGGAAAAGATTGAAAAATTCAAGGGGGCCCGAATACTTTCGCAAGGCACTGTATATATATACACAAATAAAGCAATTTGGGCATTGTTCTTCGCATTTAAAAATGTTTTTATATATATATATATATATAAATATTTTTAAATGCGAAGAACAATGCCCATTTTGCTTTATTTGTGCATTCCATATCCTTCAAAAACATACAGGTGTAAAAAAAATTGTAATTTACGCTAAATACTACAATTAATATGCCTCCTTTGTGCATTCCATATCCCCCAAAAACATGTGTATAAAAAAATTGTAATTTACCCCAAATATTACAAATTAATATGCTTCATTTGTGCATTCCATATCCCCAAAAACATACAAATGTACAGAAAATTGTAATTTACCCAAATACTACAAATTAATAAGCCACATTTGTGCATTCCATATCCCCCAAATAATATTAAAGTGCACAAAAAATGTAACTTACCCAAAATACTACAAATTAATACCCCTCATTTGTGCATTACATATCCCCCCCAAAAAACATAAAAGTGCACAATAAATTGTAATTTTTACCCCAAACTATACAAATTAATATGCCTCATTTGTGCATTCCATATTCCCCAAATAACATAAGTGCACCAAAAAAAATGTTATTTACCCAAAATACTATAAATTAATATTCCTCCCTATAAAAACCAAGCTCTCATACCGACATCTTAAAAAAACAAAAAGTTTTGTCTCAAGATAATTGTCACACAAAAGCTTTCAAAAAGTAATTTTATTATGTAAAAGTATCAAAAGTATTTGCTATAATTGTACAGACCAACAGGATAAAGTTAACATGTCAATTATAGAATGTGTTTAATGCTGAAAAGTAAAATTTAAAATACAATTACAGAATTGCTATTTTGTTGTGTATCTTGTAGAACCAAAAAGAAATAAAAAGTGATTAAAAAATAATATATACTTCAAAATTATATAACTGAGAACTAAAGCTCGTTCCGCAAAAAAACCAAACACTTAATGGCTTTTTCAATGGAAAAAGTCAACTATATATTTTGTATATATAAACTGTGTTTCATAAATGTATTTGATCAAATTTTCGGTTTTGCTCCACGACTGTTTCTGCCATCAGTGTTTAAAAAGATGAAAGACAAGAAGGAGCGCAATAGGGTCTTATCTGGAATAAAATATCAACAAAATGGTACTCACCTGAGGTAGTTGTATGATGTCACAAAGAGATCTTTGCGGGCATCGCCAACTGTCATGGCAGCTTCTGGATCTGTGGAAACTACATTTTCTGGCACTCTAGATTAACCCAAAAAGTGTCCCAGAAAACACACAATAAATATATAAATCACATCTTTATTGATAGCACAAGAAATTAATTAAAAACAATTACACATAAGACATGTTAAAACCATAAAAACATATGGCAAAGGAACAGGTCACACTCATGACCCCAGTAAATATATATATATATATATATATATCCAAAGGAGAAAGAAAGTCGCACTCCAGATGATCACCATATCACTCCGTCTTTATTGCAGGGGAAACATGAAGGTACAAGCGGTGGGGAGGGTGAGACAAGCCATACAACGCCGGACGACGGCGTGCCGTTTCGCTAGAACTTAGCTTCCACGGGTCCAGAGGAAGCTAAGTTCTAGCGAAACGGCACGCCGTCGTCCAGCGTTGTATGGCTTGTCTCACCCTCCCCCCCGCTTGTACCTTCATGTTTCCCCTGCAATAAAGACGGAGTGATATGGTGATCATCTGGAGTGCGACTTTCTCTCTCCTTTGGATTTATCTTGGTCTTCCCCGCAAGTCTGCACCATGATCCCCTCCATGGCTGAGTAGGGCTCAAGTAGCTGAACGTGTAGTAACACGCGGAGTAGGTGGTGCACCGGGACTCTTACCTCTTTCATATATATATATATACAGTTAGGTCCAGAAATATTTAGACAGTGACACAAGTTTTGTTATTTTAGCTGTTTACAAAAACATGTTCAGAAATACAATTATATATATAATATGGGCTGAAAGTGCACACTCCCAGCTGCAATATGAGAGTTTTCACATCCAAATCGGAGAAAGGGTTTAGGAATCATAGCTCTGTAATGCATAGCCTCCTCTTTTTCAAGGGACCAAAAGTAATTGGACAAGGGACTCTAAGGGCTGCAATTAACTCTGAAGGCGTCTCCCTCATTAACCTGTAATCAATGAAGTAGTTAAAAGGTCTGGGGTTGATTACAGGTGTGTGGTTTTGCATTTGGAAGCTGTTGCTGTGACCAGACAACATGCGGTCTAAGGAACACTCAATTGAGGTGAAGCAGAACATCCTGAGGCTGAAAAAAAAGAAAAAAATCCATCAGAGAGATAGCAGACATGCTTGGAGTAGCAAAATCAACACTCGGGTACATTCTGAGAAAAAAGGAATTGACTGGTGAGCTTGGGAACTCAAAAAGGCCTGGGCGTCCACGGATGACAACAGTGGTGGATGATCGCCGCATACTTTCTTTGGTGAAGAAGAACCCGTTCACAACATCAACTGAAGTCCAGAACACTCTCAGTGAAGTAGGTGTATCTGTCTCTAAGTCAACAGTAAAGAGAAGACTCCATGAAAGTAAATACAAAGGGTTCACATCTAGATGCAAACCATTCATCAATTCCAAAAATAGACAGGCCAGAGTTAAATTTGCTGAAAAACACCTCATGAAGCCAGCTCAGTTCTGGAAAAGTATTCTATGGACAGATGAGACAAAGATCAACCTGTACCAGAATGATGGGAAGAAAAAAGTTTGGAGAAGAAAGGGAACGGCACATGATCCAAGGCACACCACATCCTCTGTAAAACATGGTGGAGGCAACGTGATGGCATGGGCATGCATGGCTTTCAATGGCACTGGGTCACTTGTGTTTATTGATGACATAACAGCAGACAAGAGTAGCCGGATGAATTCTGAAGTGTACCGGGATATACTTTCAGCCCAGATTCAGCCAAATGCCGCAAAGTTGATCGGACGGCGCTTCATAGTACAGATGAACAATGACCCCAAGCATACAGCCAAAGCTACCCAGGAGTTCATGAGTGCAAAAAAGTGGAACATTCTGCAATGGCCAAGTCAATCACCAGATCTTAACCCAATTGAGCATGCATTTCACTTGCTCAAATCCAGACTTAAGACGGAAAGACCCACAAACAAGCAAGACCTGAAGGCTGCGGCTGTAAAGACCTGGCAAAGCATTAAGAAGGAGGAAACAGAGCGTTTGGTGATGTCCATGGGTTCCAGACTTAAGGCAATGATTGCCTCCAAAGGATTCACAACAAAATATTGAAAATAAAAATATTTTGTTTGGGTTTGGTTTATTTGTCCAATTACTTTTGACCTTCTAAAATGTGGAGTGTTTGTAAAGAAATATGTACAATTCCTACAATTTCTATCAGATATTTTTGTTCAAACCTTCAAATTAAACGTTATAATCTGCTCTTGAATTCTGTTGTAGAGGTTTCATTTCAAATCCAATGTGGTGGCATGCAGAGCCCAACTCGCGAAAATTGTGTCACTGTCCAAATATTTCTGGACCTAACTGTATATATATTCTTTAGGCAGTAGAGAGAAAATATATGATTAAAATGACTTAAATCTACTTAACAAACTGCCGCATACCGCCATCAGTCCAAAATTCACTGCCAATATAGCTGAACTGTAAAGACTGCAAAGTAAAAAGGCAGGGACTGTAAAAGGAGAATCCCTAGTAATTCCCTGCTGTCATGTTCAGAGCCAGAGTGTGATATTGTTCCCCCGTCATGCACTCCAACGCGCATTTCACTAACACTTCCTCAGGGAGTGACGTCAGAGAGCCGAGGGTCCCCTTATATCCTGGATTTTCCCATTATTGCACCAATCAAAAATGTCCCATACCTTACTATCGGGCACCGCCATGATTGAGCACCTGACCGCAAGTACAGGAGGCGTTCTCATCGGACGCGTGACCAGACATGTGCATTGCATACCTGGTGATGTCATGCGAGGATGCACGCAACCTGCAACGAGCGTGGGCACAATACAGCGGCGCACAGCACTGGGACTCTGCGCTCAGATGAAAACACGCAGGGGAAACTAGTTGCACATAACATCAATCAGAGAAAAGTAATTGCACCAACAACCATAAGATCCAATTAAACACATAACCATCTCACAGTTTCCTCTATAGTGGGATGAAAAAAATAAATTTAACTAAATAAAATATACATATATACATGTGAATATAACCTACATTGAAGTGTTAAGGGACTGTGTGAAATAATTAAATGCACCATGTGTATGTGAATACTCATAAAAATAAGTATATATAATATAATATATTTATTGTTATATGCTTTCTGGGACACTTTTTGGGTTAATCTGGTTTGTGTATGTTCTAGATCAGGTTTATTGAAGTATTGGTTTATTTTCTGAAAAATGGTTTTGCTGATATTCTGGCACTCTGCCTGCTAAATTCTCTGATGTCTGTGATCAGAGCAGGGAGACCTGGCATAAAGCAACAGACTTAGACAGGCTAGCAAGAGTTAATTGCTACTGGGCTGCTATTTAGACCTCCTTTGATCACTTCCTGTGGGGGAGCCAGTCTTGTTCGCTCCACTCCTATATACAGTTAGGTCCAGAAATATTTGGACAGTGACACAATTTTCGCGAGTTGGGCTCTGCATGCCACCACATTGGATTTGAAATGAAACCTCTACAACAGAATTCAAGTGCAGATTATAACGTTTAATTTGAGGGTTTGAACAAAAATATCTGATAGAAATTGTAGGAATTGTACACATTTCTTTACAAACACTCCACATTTTAGGAGGTCAAAAGTAATTGGACAAATAAACCAAACCCAAACAAAATATTTTTATTTTCAATATTTTGTTGCGAATCCTTTGGAGGCAATCACTGCCTTAAGTCTGGAACCCATGGACATCACCAAACACTGGGTTTCCTCCTTCTTAATGCTTTGCCAGGCCTTTACAGCCGCAGCCTTCAGGTCTTGCTTGTTTGTGGGTCTTTCCGTCTTAAGTCTGCATTTGAGCAAGTGAAATGCATGCTCAATTGGGTTAAGATCTGGTGATTGACTTGGCCATTGCAGAATGTTCCACTTTTTTGCACTCATGAACTCCTGGGTAGCTTTGGCTGTATGCTTGGGGTCATTGTCTATCTGTACTATGAAGCGCCGTCCGATCAACTTTGTGGCATTTTGCTGAATCTGGGCTGAAAGTATATCCCGGTACACTTCAGAATTCATCCGGCTACTCTTGTCTGCTGTTATATCATCAATAAACACAAGTGACCCAGTGCCATTGAAAGCCATGCATGCCCATGCCATCACGTTGCTTCCACCATGTTTTACAGAGGATGTGGTGTGCCTTGGATCATGTGCCATTCCCTTTCTTCTCCAAACTTTTTTCTTCCCATCATTCTGGTACAGGTTGATCTTTGTCTCATCTGTCCATAGAATACTTTTCCAGAACTGAGCTGGCTTCATGAGGTGTTTTTCAGCAAATTTAACTCTGGCCTGTCTATTTTTGGAATTGATGAATGGTTTGCATCTAGATGTGAACCCTTTGTATTTACTTTCATGGAGTCTTCTCTTTACTGTTGACTTAGAGACAGATATACCTACTTCACTGAGAGTGTTCTGGACTTCAGTTGATGTTGTGAACGGGTTCTTCTTCACCAAAGAAAGTATGCGGCGATCATCTACCACTGTTGTCATCCGTGGACGCCCAGGCCTTTTTGAGTTCCCAAGCTCACCAGTCAATTCCTTTTTTCTCAGAATGTACCCAACTGTTGGTTTTGCTACTCCAAGCATGTCTGCTATCTCTCTGATGGATTTTTTCTTTTTTTTCAGCCTCAGGATGTTCTGCTTCACCTCAATTGAGAATTCCTTAGACCGCATGTTGTCTGGTCACAGCAATAGCTTGCAAATGCAAAACCACACACCTGTATTCAACCCCAGACCTTTTAACTACTTCATTGATTACAGGTTAATGAGGGAGACGCCTTCAGAGTTAATTGCAGCCCTTAAAGTCCGTTGACCAATTACTTTTGGTCCCTTGAAAAAGAGGAGGCTATGCATTACAGAGCTATGATTCCTAAACTTGTGTCACTGTCCAAATATTTCTGGACCTAACTGTATGCTGGTTGGAATATTCTATTAATGCCAGCTACAGCTTGCCTATACTGGTCTGGTGAGGTGTTGTGATCCAGATTTACTGATGGTTGTTGTACATTATTCCTGTGAACGGTTGTGGATGGTGTTAACCCTTGATGTCTTTTTGTTACTGCTTTCCTGCTCTTGCTTTTCTTCTTAGTCTCTTATTTATTCCTGTGAGTTTGCAGTGTGTCTGAGGCTTGGTGTTCCCCTATCTGTCTTAATCTTTAGTTTTCACAGATCCTGACACCGCCATGACAGTTGGCGATGCCTGCAAAAATTTCCTTGGGACATGTAAGACACATCTACAAAAACACCATGAGGCTGCTGAAGATCCTTGGATAGGATAAAGACGATGACGATGGAAAGGGTTAAACATGCCCTGCCCGATGTTAATAATGTGTTTAACCTATCCAAATATTCATCTTTACAAGATACTGTGTAGTACCTTTTGGTACTTTCAAAAGGATTGTCTTTCTGTCAACCTTATGAAACAACCGATTTTACTCTGTTTCACAATTTCCAATCATTTAATAGGAAACTCATACTAAAAATACATTTTTCCGTGATCAATCACAGCTCCATTTTCACTATTTTGAGTCCTCCACTGACTCATTCCATAACATTGAAGTAAAAAAAAATCTAACTTTTATCCGATTGAAAATACCATATTCATACCTTAACATTTACTCACAAGGAAGTTATCAATACTCAAAAAAAACTTCTTTACGGTGGTCTTTAAAGCGTCACTAAATGTATCCCTACAAGCACTTCAAAAGACCATATTATAATACAAAATATTCCATCTTTATTAACATGATTAAAAAACATGTACACAAAAGACACAAAGACATGATAAAAGACTTTTTTGAACAAAGGTGTAGAAAGAGGAGTCTATCAAAAAGGCATGATTTTAACAATTTCATTCATAGTACCATTTAGTATGTTGAAACCATCATTTATTCTCCCCTGTATACTGGGGTGAGTTTGTGCAAAAGGGTCTACGTACAATTCTCCTTGCATAAAATCTATAGGTAATAGTAATGAAATTTTATACTGAAAATAGCAAGTGAAGTAAACCTCATATGATGCATAAAAAATCTGCATGTAAATACAATTCAAAATACTCTGGTTTATAAGCAAAATGCATTTGTCCCATTACATATAGGTCTATCATTCATGTTTTGCAAAAGAGCACTGTAAAGTGGACACAGTAATAAAGTATGTTGCAAAGATTTCAGATCTCACAGGAGGGGAGATCTGATAGTATTTCACAAACCAGCATTTCAAGGTCCATATGGACAAAACATGCAGAGAGATGGTATAGTTACCTAATGGATAGAGCCTCCCTCACACCACTCCAACGATCGTTTCACGTATCTTCGTCAGGGAGTGATGTGAGGGAATGCTGGCGAACCCTATATAGCCCCCACACAGCTGATTGCTATTAATGATGAACACCGTTTTTACCGGACGCTGTTGGTGCGGACGCGAAGACTCCCCCCCGGCCACCACGAGACATGGGCGCGTCACCAGACGCGACCGAGGTCGCATGTGATGACGCACCCACGTCACGAGGCCGCAGGGACGGGAGCACGCATGCGCACCACAGCGTCAGTGCTCATAGTGCTGTGTACAGGGGGAAACAGCTCCATTTTGTTGTATCCCAAAAATCCATCATCTCCATAGGGATAATAAGGTATATAAGACAATAATTAGACAGCGAAACCCCATATATTCTATTCATAAATCAAAAAGGACATAACTCTGATGTCCAATCTTATATTCATATAGATTGCGTCAATTTTTATAATGTATCATTCATATATAATGAGGAAGGGGGTATATATATTAAACAATTATCGTCAGTATCCCACATTGGTCATAACCATTACATACATGGTTGCTGTATATAAGGTGTCCATATCATTCCCTCAGTGAAAATAATTAAAATTAAAACACATATCTGAAGTGGTGGTGCTGCAGACAAACACACCCAGAGAAATATCCTAATTGGCAGTTTGAACTTCGTGGTCATGAAAGATCATATCAGACCCTACTAAAGCGACATTACGGAGAGGGGTGACACAAAGGTGTCATCGCTCTCCACATATGGCATAGTGATTAGAAAATATATATCCGCACATTCACTGAAATTCATATTAATTATATCAACTCCAATGTAAGTGTTGTACAAAGGGGACATGGGGTACAAATACACCAGAAGGGGGTATCTCATCTTGACGTCACCTACTGTATATAGTATCAAAGAAAGGAGATGGGGGAGAGACACAAATCTCAATCCTTAACAGTCCTTTTTTGCAGGTCCTCACCAATCATAGAGGTATCAGAGGAAGTCCATCTAGGACTCATCTATGGTGATGATGTAGAAAGAGGTGATAACGAATATCACCACCTGCTACCCATGGCATAGATAGAAAAAAGGGGGGGAGCAGGTGTGAAATTTTTGTCAGCCTAACATTATCGGGCACCGCCATGATTGAGCACCTGACCGCAAGTACAGGAGGCGTTCTCATCGGACGCGTGACCAGACATGTGCATTGCATACCTGGTGATGTCATGCGAGGATGCACGCAACCTGCAACGAGCGTGGGCACAATACAGCGGCGCACAGCACTGGGACTCTGCGCTCAGATGAAAACACGCAGGGGAAACTAGTTGCACATAACATCAATCAGAGAAAAGTAATTGCACCAACAACCATAAGATCCAATTAAACACATAACCATCTCACAGTTTCCTCTATAGTGGGATGAAAAAAATAAATTTAATTAAATAAAATATACATATATACATGTGAATATAACCTACATTGAAGTGTTAAGGGACTGTGTGAAATAATTAAATGCACCATGTGTATGTGAATACTCATAAAAATAAGTATATATAATATAATATATTTATTGTTATATGCTTTCTGGGACACTTTTTGGGTTAATCTGGTTTGTGTATGTTCTAGATCAGGTTTATTGAAGTATTGGTTTATTTTCTGAAAAATGGTTTTGCTGATATTCTGGCACTCTGCCTGCTAAATTCTCTGATGTCTGTGATCAGAGCAGGGAGACCTGGCATAAAGCAACAGACTTAGACAGGCTAGCAAGAGTTAATTGCTACTGGGCTGCTATTTAGACCTCCTTTGATCACTTCCTGTGGGGGAGCCAGTCTTGTTCGCTCCACTCCTATATACAGTTAGGTCCAGAAATATTTGGACAGTGACACAATTTTCGCGAGTTGGGCTCTGCATGCCACCACATTGGATTTGAAATGAAACCTCTACAACAGAATTCAAGTGCAGATTGTAACGTTTAATTTGAAGGTTTGAACAAAAATATCTGATAGAAATTGTAGGAATTGTACACATTTCTTTACAAACACTCCACATTTTAGGAGGTCAAAAGTAATTGGACAAATAAACCAAACCCAAACAAAATATTTTTATTTTCAATATTTTGTTGCGAATCCTTTGGAGGCAATCACTGCCTTAAGTCTGGAACCCATGGACATCACCAAACACTGGGTTTCCTCCTTCTTAATGCTTTGCCAGGCCTTTACAGCCGCAGCCTTCAGGTCTTGCTTGTTTGTGGGTCTTTCCGTCTTAAGTCTGCATTTGAGCAAGTGAAATGCATGCTCAATTGGGTTAAGATCTGGTGATTGACTTGGCCATTGCAGAATGTTCCACTTTTTTGCACTCATGAACTCCTGGGTAGCTTTGGCTGTATGCTTGGGGTCATTGTCTATCTGTACTATGAAGCGCCGTCCGATCAACTTTGCGGCATTTGGCTGAATCTGGGCTGAAAGTATATCCCGGTACACTTCAGAATTCATCCGGCTACTCTTGTCTGCTGTTATATCATCAATAAACACAAGTGACCCAGTGCCATTGAAAGCCATGCATGCCCATGCCATCACGTTGCTTCCACCATGTTTTACAGAGGATGTGGTGTGCCTTGGATCATGTGCCATTCCCTTTCTTCTCCAAACTTTTTTCTTCCCATCATTCTGGTACAGGTTGATCTTTGTCTCATCTGTCCATAGAATACTTTTCCAGAACTGAGCTGGCTTCATGAGGTGTTTTTCAGCAAATTTAACTCTGGCCTGTCTATTTTTGGAATTGATGAATGGTTTGCATCTAGATGTGAACCCTTTGTATTTACTTTCATGGAGTCTTCTCTTTACTGTTGACTTAGAGACAGATATACCTACTTCACTGAGAGTGTTCTGGACTTCAGTTGATGTTGTGAACGGGTTCTTCTTCACCAAAGAAAGTATGCGGCGATCATCCACCACTGTTGTCATCCGTGGACGCCCAGGCCTTTTTGAGTTCCCAAGCTCACCAGTCAATTCCTTTTTTCTCAGAATGTACCCAACTGTTGGTTTTGCTACTCCAAGCATGTCTGCTATCTCTCTGATGGATTTTTTCTTTTTCAGCCTCAGGATGTTCTGCTTCACCTCAATTGAGAATTCCTTAGACCGCATGTTGTCTGGTCACAGCAACAGCTTGCAAATGCAAAACCACACACCTGTATTCAACCCCAGACCTTTTAACTACTTCATTGATTACAGGTTAATGAGGGAGACGCCTTCAGAGTTAATTGCAGCCCTTAAAGTCCGTTGACCAATTACTTTTGGTCCCTTGAAAAAGAGGAGGCTATGCATTACAGAGCTATGATTCCTAAACTTGTGTCACTGTCCAAATATTTCTGGACCTAACTGTATGCTGGTTGGAATATTCTATTAATGCCAGCTACAGCTTGCCTATACTGGTCTGGTGAGGTGTTGTGATCCAGATTTACTGATGGTTGTTGTACATTATTCCTGTGAACGGTTGTGGATGGTGTTAACCCTTGATGTCTTTTTGTTACTGCTTTCCTGCTCTTGCTTTTCTTCTTAGTCTCTTATTTATTCCTGTGAGTTTGCAGTGTGTCTGAGGCTTGGTGTTCCCCTATCTGTCTTAATCTTTAGTTTTCACAGATCCTGACACCGCCATGACAGTTGGCGATGCCTGCAAAAATTTCCTTGGGACATGTAAGACACATCTACAAAAACACCATGAGGCTGCTGAAGATCCTTGGATAGGATAAAGACGATGACGATGGAAAGGGTTAAACATGCCCTGCCCGATGTTAATAATGTGTTTAACCTATCCAAATATTCATCTTTACAAGATACTGTGTAGTACCTTTTGGTACTTTCAAAAGGATTGTCTTTCTGTCAACCTTATGAAACAACCGATTTTACTCTGTTTCACAATTTCCAATCATTTAATAGGAAACTCATACTAAAAATACATTTTTCCGTGATCAATCACAGCTCCATTTTCACTACTTTGAGTCCTCCACTGACTCATTCCATAACATTGAAGTAAAAAAAAAATCTAACTTTTATCCGATTGAAAATACCATATTCATACCTTAACAACCTTGTATTGAATGATTTAAAAAAAAACCAAACAATAATCTATTAGCTAAATGCTCCAAAAATGTAACAGAAAGAGAAAGGAAAGCTCTTTCTGATCTATGCACCAATGACAGCCATCTGATAATTGTATGACTATACCACGGATACAGGGGGGGGGGGATATAGTTATACAAGACTATCAAGACTACATAGGGGAAGCTTGGGGAATTCTCTTTCACAGTGAATATTGCTGAGTTGTTGATCACCAATGCTCTACAAATGCCATTTTCAAGTACAATACAGTCATTAAAGAAGCTAGCTCCTTAAATATTCTCAATAATTAAGAAATGAAATATTTATACATACAGATTCCAACTTCTTTTACCATCTACCAAATATCCATAAAAAAATAAAAAAGGTTGTCCAATCATATCAGGAATCGGATCGCCAATATCTACTCTAGTTTTTGTATATTGGTGATGTAATTAAGTTTCATGCTTTAAATTTATCTAGCTATTTATGGGATTCTACCCAACTAAAGGGCCCGTTACACGCTACGATATATCTAACAATATGTCGTTAGGGTAACGTCATTAGTGACGCACATCCGGCATCGTTTGACATATCGTAGCGTGTGACACCTTATCGTTGCTCATTTTCAAAAAAATCGATCGTCCTTCTGTGCGCCGGTTGTTCATCCTTCCTGAGGCAGCACACATTGCTCCATGTGACACCCCGAAAACAACGAATTGCAGCTTACCTGCGGCCGCTGGCAATGCGGAAGGAATGAGGTGGGCGGGATGTTACGTCACGCTCATCTCCGCCCCTCCGCTTCTATTGGGCGACCACTGTATGACGTCTATGTGACGCCGAACGTCCCTCCCCCTTCAGGAAGAGGATGTTTGCCGCCCACAGCGACGTCGTCTGGGAGGTAAGTGCGTGTGACAGGAGGTTAACGACTGTGCGACACGGGCAACAAATTGCCCGTGACGCATAAACAACGGGGGAAAGTACGATCGCTCGTGCGATCGCAAGATAGATCGTACCATGTGACGCCGGCCTAATGGAACTCACCAATAATATACAGTGGATGGATTCCTACTTATTTCTCAATATGGATGTTTCGGCCCTATACTACAATACCCAACACGAAATAGGACTTTTTTTGCTTCAAACAATTACTTGATATTGATATTAGGTTCCCATTGGAGCAAAATAATTATTCTCTCTGGTCTTGCGTTCATTCTTAATAATTTTTTACATTTATTTTTATTTATTTTTTTAATCCTCTTTTTATTGAATTTTAACAGAATTACTTTTACAATCTGCTCTCATACAAAGAGCATTCCATTGATGACATTATAATCAAAACAGTCCCGCCCGCCCCCCCCCCTTCCCGCTCTACGTGCAACCAGAAGCAACTTAAAATAGCTAACTTATGCAATTGGTATGTGTCCATTGAGCAGTTCAAGAAGGTACCAAGAAGTCTGTCCAAACTGAGCTTTAAAGGCCGCTTTACACGTTGGGGTCACGGAATTTGTGACGCACATCCGGCCGCATTAGCGATGTCGTTGCGTGTGACACCTATGAGCGATTTTGAATCATCGCAAAAACTTTCAAAATCGGTGACATGGGGGTCACTTCTCAAATATCGCTACTGCAGCATGTATGATGTAGTTTGTCGCTCCTGCGGCAGCACACATCGCTCCGTGTGACGCCGCAGGAACGAGGAACCTCACCTTACCTGCCGCCGCCTGCAATGCGGAAGGAAGGAGGTGGGAGGGATGTTAAGTCCTGCTCATCTCCTCCCCTTTGATTGGGCGGCCGCTTAGTGACGTCGCTGTGACGCCGCACGGACCGCCCCCTTAGAAAGGAGGCAGTTTGCCGGTCACAGCGACGTCGCAGAGCAGGTAAGTAGTGTGACGGGTCCGGGCGATGTTGTGCGCCACGGGCAGCGATTTGCCCGTGTCGCACAACCGATGGGGGCGGGTACCCATGCTAGCGATATCGGTATTGATATTGCAGCGTGTAAAGTAGCCTTAAGTCTATCCTTAAGCACTGTAAACAAGTCAGGTATAAATAAAGACCATGTTTCAAAGAAATGCTTAGTCAACTTCTCCTTATTCGACAGTGCATCCAGCCAGTCCATTTTGAATATGAACATTAGTTTTGTTTGGATAAATGCTAGAGAGGGTGCTTGAGGATATACCCAGAGATGTAGGGTACTTTTCCTAGTGGCCAAGGCCCAAATAGTTAACATTGCCTTGGCACCTCTCGGAAGACTTCGTTGAGCCTCCTCCAACATGTTAAATGTGTCAGAGCAAACTGAATATTGTATGTATTTTGTAAGAATGAGTGAACTCTTCTCCATACTCCCTGTATCTGAACACAGTCCCATAAGTGGTGAAACATGTCAGTGTCTCTTATGCCACATTTAGAACAAGAGTATAAGGCAGTTGTGTCCATTTTTTATTGAATTTTTGGAGTAATGTATGCTCTATGTAGAATCATCAAGGCCATATCTGTGTAGCTACTGGACGAGAGAAATTTACGTTGCAGCAGTGTGGCTTGTAAGAAATCCTTTACCTTGAACTCTGGCATGTCTACCTTCCATTTTGCTGGACCTGTTGTTTTCCCCTCCCATGTCCAAACTGTACGCAACATTGAATAAATCTGACTAGTCGAGGACCAACAACAGGAAGATGAAAAATCGACCGCATACAGCTGCTATGCCAAACAAATTCTTTTATTTAGACGATTTTCTCCATAGGTGCAGATAAAATAGCGGGAGGTGGCTTGGATGCGAGTCCCTCCAAAGGACGACGACCGTTTCGTCTGTAAGTCAGACTTCTACGGGTCCTGTTGTTGGATCTCCTAGCTGTTTCCCACCGACCAGCACGCTGCGCCTATAATCAGCGCTAGATGGTAATCATCAGCACGTGAGCCACTGAACCTGAAGGTAAACTGAGGGCAGGCGGTGCAGGACTTGTTCACTTTTTGCTGCAATGACTAGTCGAGGACGCCTGGCTTCTTGCCCTCCTAAAAAAGTTATCCACACTTCCTCCAAGATCTCCCTTTGGCTTGTCAAGGAGATATTTTTGTGCCAAGCTACGTGCCTGAAGAAAAAGAAAAGGCTGACCTAAAAACGCTGGAAAGCGGTGTGCCGCCTTCTCGTAAGAAAGCAACGACCAATCAGGCTCCAATAGATCTGCAGCATAAGCACAACCCTGCATTGACAATGTTTCATAAATCCTCAGAGGAATTGGATTTCCAATAAAGGTTTTGAAATGGGGAACTTGAAGTGTTAATTTCACCGAGTTTCCTCACCTTCCTCCACATTTGTATAGTATGCCATAGTGTTAGATGATCCCTAACCTCACTTGGTATTTCCTTGTTCCCTAAATGCAGCAATGCTGTTAATGAGACTTGTGAACATAGCTGTTGTTCCAATTGTACATTGGCAAAGTGAGATACTCCTCGCACCCAGTCCACCACATATCTTAAATTTGCTGCTAGATTATATCTGCCCAGATCTGGAAGATTTATGCTCTCTGCCTCTTTTGGTAATTGAAGCTTGATTAAGCTGATCCTAGTACACCCCGTGAGCCCCCAAATGAATTTTCCAAAGGATGAATTTAGTAGCTTAATATCTGATTTGCGTAGAAGCAACGGGAGAGTCTGAAATAAGAACATTATTTTGGGGAATGCTACCATTTTAATTAAGTGACATCGACCCGAAAAGGATATTTTCAGATGTTTCCAAGATTGGAGTAGATGTATTAATGAATTTATAAGAGGCTTAATTTGATATAGTAACAAGGGGTTTGCTGGGAGCTGAATCCCCAAGTATTTAATGGACTTGGTACACCACTGGAAGGGAAATAAGTTATTATCAATTTTACTCGATTTGTACATTGCCAATGCCTCCGATTTTTTGTAATTGACCCTAAAGCCTGAGGCCTTTCCAAAATTATTCAATGTGTTCATTATCTCTGGAATCGCTTGAGAGGGATTGGCAATAAACAATAAAATATCATCGGCAAAAGCCAAAAGTTTAATTGTTGTCCCACCGACTCTCATGCCCTGAAATATTGCTAAAATATGTAGGGTCCTCAACATCGAGTCCAGAGCCAAATTAAACAATAAAGGTGACAAGGGACACCCCTACCTCGTTCCCCTCTGTACCTCAAATGGCTCAGAGAATGCATTATTTATAGAGAGTCTGGATTTGGGTTCTGTGTATATCATCATGACTGCTTCGCAAAAGAACAATCCCACCTGGCGACATGGTCAAAGGCCTTGTCCACATCAAGGTTAACTACTATATGTTAGGTACATCTATGCTTCCTACTCTAAGGCTATGTGCCCACGCTACAGGATTTATCGCGGATTTGACGCGGATTTTGACGCGGATTTAGCGCGGATTTGCCGAAAATCTGCAGCACAGCTACTCCCCAGCCATTTCAATGGCATTTTGGAAATGCTGTGCCCATGCTGCGGATTTTTCCGCTGCGGATTTTGCCGCGGATTTTGATGCGGAACAAACTGCAGCATGTCAATTGTTTGGTGCGGATTTGGTGCGGATTTTCTGTTTTGAATGGGGAAAAAAAAAAAAATAAAATCCGCATCAAAATCCGCGGCAAATCCGCGGTAAATCCGCGGTAAATCCGCGGCAAATCCGCGGGTGCGGATTTGCCGCGAAAGTTGCGGATTTTCAGGCAAAAAAATCCGCAGGGACCTTTTACTGTGGACACATAGCCTAAGAGATAGCCCCAATAGCCATTGTAGATTGTAAGCTCTATTGTAGATTGTAAGCTCTCATTGTAGATTGTAAGCTCTCACGAGCAAGGTTGTGTTTTTTCTTTTTTTTCCTCTAAATATTGTATTTCTATAACTGTTACTTGTTTGTATATGATCCTCCTGAATTGTAAAACGCTGCGGAATATGTTGGCGCTATAGAAATAAAGATTATTATTATTATTATTATTATTATTAATAGCCGACCTGATGTTATAGGTGATGGATTTCCTGTGCACAAATCCCGTTTTGAAGGGCAGAATAAAGGTACTGTCACACATAACGAGATCGCTAGCGAGATCACAGCTGAGTCACCGTTTGGTGACGCAGTAGCGATCCCGTTAGCGATCTCGTTATGTGTGACACTTACCAGTGATCAGGCCCCTGCTGTGAGATCGCTAATCGTTGCAGAATGGTCCAGGCCATTTTCTTCAAAGGCGTGCAGGACACATCGCTGTGTTTGACACTGTGTGACAGGGTCACAGTGACTGCTGAGATCGTTATACAGGTCGCTACTGCCACCTGTATTGTTCCTGCATTGCTGGTAAGATCTGACTGTGTGACATCTCACCTGCGACCTCCCAGCGACTTACCTGCGATCCTTATCAGGTCGCATCGTTTTCGGGATCGCTGGTAAGTCGTTGTGTGTGACTGGGCCTTAAGATCTGGAATCAATTGTTGTAATCTACCAGCCAGTATTTTAGTAAAGATTTTAAAATCAGAGTTGAGTAATGAGATGGGTCTGTATCCCTCCACCTGTAATGGGTCTTTTCCTGGCTTAACCCCATAGCGACGGCCTAACGTCTCAAGACGTCGGAAAAGCAGGGTACTTATTCTGTTCCGACGTCTTGAGACGTCAGGCCAGAAAAAGCTTGTAGCGCCCCCCAGTGACGGAAAATCTCGGGGGTTTCAGCTACCGGGGGCAGCTGAGACCCCCAAGATTATGAATCGGGGTGTTTTTTTTGGACCCCGATAATGTGATCGCCGGTATACACCGTATACCGCCGGTCACATTAAAAAAAAAAAAAAAGTCAAATAATACTGATTTCTTTCTCATCTGACATGATCAAACATGTCAGATGATAAAGAAATATAAGCCCCTAGTGCCCCCAAAGCCCCCGGTACCAGAGAAATAAACCCCTACCACCCCCACCCCCACCGGACATCCAAAATGGCGCCGACGCGCACCGAAAACTGCCGCCGCCGGCTCTGCATTCATTTCCCTCTGATCTGAAACGATGAAACATTTCAGATTGGAGGTAAATGTCCTACCCCTGAGCCCTCCTCCGGTACACCGGAGATCTCTGGTCCCCCGGAGCCCAATCCGGTTCTCCACCAGAGCCCTCCCTCCGGAGCATTTAGGATGACGCCGCCGCCGGCTCTGCATTCATTTCCCTCCGATCTGACATGTCACATGCGACAGAAAAGTCGTCCCCACGTCCTGCCAGGTCACCCCCCCCCGTCAGCCCCAGCCCCCGGTCTTCCCTGGTACCTGGCTGCCGCTCCGTCCCCGCGATCACTCCGCCTCCCTCTGAAAAGCGGGAGCCGCATGCGCAGACAGCGGCTGTCAGCTGGCTCCCTGCAAGCAGGGACGCTGAGCTCACTCCGCAACTGCTGTACTGTGGACCGGGGGAGTGTGAGTGCAGTAATCTGCAGCCACACTCCTCACATGGAGGGCCAACTGTTCCAGAAAATGGGGGATACGTTCTCTCAGAGTGCCACTCATATTCTGGAATGAGGTTACTGCAGGTCACTCTGCCCTAGGTTGGACCGGGGCAGTGTGAGTGCAGTATTCTCAGATTACTGCACCTACACTGCTCACAGGAAGAGCTTGCTCTTCCAGAAAATGGGGGATACGTTCCCTGAGCGTGCCCCCCATATTCTAGAAGGTCCAGAACCTCCAAAATGGATTACGGTGGACCGAAATATTTTTTAATTTCAATAAATTGGTGAAAGAGGGAAAGTTTTGGGGAGTGTTTTTTCAAATAATTTTTTTTTTGTCGTCTTTATTTTTTTTCTATTACTGACTGGGTTAGTGGTGTTGGGTATCTGTTTGGATGCTGTGACATCTCTTACCTCTGGGCTTGCTGCCAGGTGACATTACACATCTAGCATCAACCCCATTTATTACCCCGTCTGCCACCGCTCCAGGACAACGGGATGAGCTGGGACGAAGCGCCAGAATTGGCGCATCTAATGGATGCACCACTTCTGGGGCGGCTGCGGGCTGCTATTATTAGGTTGGGAAAGGCCAAATAACTTGGCCCTTCCCACCCTGATAATACCAGGCCACAGCTGTCTGCTTTACCTTGGCTGGTAATCCAATTTGAGGGGGATCCCACTTTTTTTTTTAATTATTTATAAATAATTATAAAAAAACAGCTTGGGGTAACCTCCAAATTGGATCACCAGCCAGCTGTGGTCTATAGGCTGCAACCATCTGCTTTACCCCAGCTGGCTATCAAAAAATAGGGGGGGCCCCACGTCATTTTTTTTTAATTATTTATATTTGGGCTAAATACAATGCACAACACAATGAAAGTCACTAACGGGCACCAGCTTAGAATATGCAGGGGGTAGGACATTATATATGTGTTAGACATCTATCCATCCATCAATCCTAGCTCTTTAGGCTATGTGCCCACAATCAGGATTTGCAGCATTTTAGATGCAGAGTGTTTTCACTGCGTCCATAACGCTTCGTTGTGCAGTACAAGCACAGTGGAAGGATTTTTAGAAATCTCCTGACCACGTCACTTCTTTTCTCTGCAGCATAAACTGACCTGCGGTGCGGCTTCCTGAGCAGCAGGATGTCAATTTATGCTGCAGAGACTAAAGTGTTTTTCGAAGGAAGAATAAAGTCTGCAGCAGTCTGAACCCGGAGTGTATACACAGGTAGCTGCGTTCTCCCGTGGACAACACTCACATCTCTGCAGGAGGGCTCGCACTGAATCCTAGACAGTGTCGCCAGATTGTGGGCACATAGCCTAAAAGTGAGAAATTTGGCGCAACAGCAACATTTTTGTGAAGTACCTGTAGATTTAAAATTCTCACTATACCCTTGAATAAAGTGCTTGAAGGGTCTAGTTTCAAAAATGGGGTCACTTGTGGGGATTTCTGCTGTATAGGTGACCTAGGGACCCTGCAAATGCGACATGGTGCCCACAATTTGTTTCAACTTTTACAAAATTCAAATCATGCTCCTTCCGTTCCGAACCCTACTGTTTGTCCAAACAGAGCTTTTTTTACCACATATGGGGTATCAATGCGCTCATAAGAAATTGGATAACAAACTGTGTGCTCCATTTTTTGGTATTACCTCTTGAAAAAGTGAGGAATTTTGTGCTAAAGCAACATTTTTCTGAAAAAAAAAATCAAAATTTTCAATATGACTACCTAAGGTTATGAAATTCTATGAAGTATCTGTGGGTTCAAATGCACTATACCCCTAGATAAAATCCTTGAGGGGTCTAGTTTCCAGAATGGGGTCACTTGTGGGGGAGCTCCACTGTTTAGGCACCTCAGGGGGTCACCAAACGCAACATGGCGTTCGCTAATAATTCCTGCCAATTTTGCAGTCAAATGGTGCTCCTTTCCTTCCGAGCCTTGCCATGCACCCAAACAGTTGATTTCCACCACATATGATGTATCAGCGAACTCAGGAGAAATTGCACAATACATTTTATGGTGCATTTTTTTCCTGTTACCTTTGTGAAAAAAAGCTACCTGGTTAAAATAACAACTTTGTGGTAAAATTTTTTTTTTTATTTTCACGGCCTAACATTATAAAATTCTGTGAAGCACCTGGGGGTTCAGGGTACTCGCCAAACATCTAGCTAAATTCTTTGAGGGGTCTATTTTCCAAAATGGGACCACATGTTGGGGAGCTTCACAGTATAGGCACCTCAGGGGCTCTCCAAATGCAACAATGCATCTGCTATTGATTCCAGCCAATTTTGCAGTCAAATGGCACTCCTTCCCTTCCGAGCCCTGCCATGCGCCCAAACAGTTGATTTCCACCACATATAAGGTATCGCCAAACTCAGGAGAAATTGCACAATAAATTTGATGCTGAATTTTTTTCTTTTACTCTTGTAAAAAAAAAAAGCTACCTGGTTGAAGTCACGATTTTGTGGCAAAATGTTATTTTTTTATTTTCATGGCTCAACGTTACAAAATTCTGTGAAGCACCTGGGGGTTCAGGGTCCTCACTAAACTTCTAGATAAATTCCTTGAGGGGTCTAGTTTCCAAAATGGCATCACTTGTGAGGGGTTTCTTCTGTTTAGGTTCCTTAGTGGACCTGTAAATGCAACATGGTGCCCGCAATCTATTTTAGCCAAATTTGCTTTCCAAAATTCAAATATTGCTCCTTCTGTTCTGAGCCCTCCCATTTATCCAAACAGAGGTTTTTGACCATGTGTGGGGTATCGGTGCGTTCATAAGAAAGTGGGTAACAAGTTTTGGGGTCCATTTTGTTGTGTTATTTCTTCTAAAAGTGAATAAATTTGGGTTAGAGCAGCATTTTTAGGTAAAATTTAATTTTTGCTTTTTTTCATTGCACATTGCTTTTGTTCATGTGAAGCACCTGAAGGGTTAATAAACTTCTTGAATGTGATTTTGAGTACTTTGGGGGGTGCAGGTTTTAGAATGGGGTCACTTTTCGGTATTTTCTGTCACCTAGGCCTATCAAAGTCACTTCAAATATGATGTGGTCCCTAAACAAAATGGTTTTGTAAATTTTGATGTAAAAATGAGAAATCGCTGATAAACTTTGAACCCCTCTAACTTCCTAACAAAAAAATATTGGTTCCAAAATCGCACTGATGTAAAGTAGACATGTGGGAAATGTTATTTATTAACTATTTTGTGTGACATAACTCTCTGGTTTAACGGTATAAAAATTCAAAAGTTGAAAATTGCTAAATTTTCAAAATTTTTGCCAAAATTAAATTTTTTTCATAAATAAACACAAAAAATATTGTCCTAAATTTGGTACTAACATGAAGTCCAATATGTGACAAAAAAACAATCTCAGAATCACTGGGATCGGTTGAAGCGTTCCAGAGTTATAAACTCATGAAGTGACACTGGTCAGAATTACAAAATTTGGTCTGGTCATTAAGGTGAAAATTAGCTCCGTCACAAAGGAGTTAAGTAATACTATAATGTTTGCCTCATTGAAATCTTTACATTTATTGATAAAACGTAACGTCAGAGCAAAGGGACAGCAATGGGTTCCAAAGCCGCACCCACTTATTTTAACCTTTTTATAGGTATTTTTGGAGAAATATTTATTTAGAATACATGTCTTGGGGGCGTGTCCAGGATGCTGAGCTGAGTGGACGTGGGGAAGAGGAGCTCCTGTTGACCCTCAGCTAAATCAGCACTTATCATAAGCACAAACCTACTCACCGGCTCTCAGGATGGGACCACGGAGGATTAAACCGTCGCAGCAGGCATCGGTGGCCCCCCCGCTGCACACCACGGCGCTGGATACTTTCTTGGGCCTGGAACAGGGTCCAGGGGAGGCCCGGACGCCATCTTTCCAGGAGCATGGAGGGGAAATGGAGGCACTGGCCCGGCCTGCTAAGCAGCAAGAGACGGAGGAGTGGGTGAGCGGGGACACAGGGGGGAGTGGAGGAATCTCTGCAGCAGATCCAACAGGGGATGCCTTGGCTCAGCAGCCCTGCACTGCATCGGATCCTCAGGCACAGCAGCAGCAGGCCCAGGAGCACATAGTGGCTGTGGGAGATAAGGTGGAGGTCGGGGGGCAGCCCTCCCCACTGCCGGGAGAAGAAGGGACTGCAGCTACAGCTGGTAATATCAGGGAACAGAGCAGCCTGCTTCCCCCCTCTGGGCCTCGGTGTGGAGATCACCCTCCCCAGCTTCCCCAGCACCAGACTAAAACTCCAGCGTCTATTACTGCAGGTGCTCACCTTAAAGGGCCAGACACCTTCTATAAGGACATGCATGATTTCATAAGTAAACTTCCTTCTAAAGAGGACTTTCAATGCCTCATACGTGAGGTTAAAGCAACTTGCAGGTCAGAAATAGCTGAAGTGAGGAGAGATTTGCAGCAATTGTCTGGCAGAATTGAATCCCTGGAGGAAGAGCATGACATCACCAGATCCCATGTATCAGAATTACACAAACTGGCAACATCGCAACAAAAAATAATGGAGGATATGCAGTCTCACATAGAGGATCTCGACAACAGAGGACGCCGTTGCAATGTCCGTGTGAGGGGGGTCCCAGAGTCAGATGGGCCCGAGGACACAAACTCCATACTACAATCCATCTTTAATGAAGTGTTGGACGCTCCCCCTTCTAACATCATCAAGCTGGACAGGGCACACAGGGCTTTACAGCCGAAGAATTTATCCACCCAACCCCGGGACATCATTTGTTGCATTCACGACTTCTCCACCAAAGAACTGATCATGGCTAAGGCTAGAATGAGGCGCACGGCACCTGTGTTCAATGGCAAGGAAATCCAGCTTTTCCCGGATCTTTCTCACATCACACTCCAGAAAAGGCGGCACCTCAAACCCCTCCTCACGAGCCTGAAGGAGCACCAGGTTCCATACCGCTGGGGTTACCCGTTTGCACTAACAGCGCGCAGAGGGGGTAAATCGGCGACCCTTCGCACTCCAGCAGATACCACTCTGTTCTGTGAAGCACTGGACATTCCAGCGGTCTGTATCCCAGATTGGGACTTGCAAAGGTTAGAAGGGCCGCCCCCTCCCGTGTGGTCCAAGGTGAGGGGTGGAGGGCGTGGGGCTTTGGGGGGGAGAGGAGGTAGGGGCCGCGGGTCGCCCCCCTCCCCGGCTCACCGTTGAGGACACTTCTTAACCTGGTTGGTGCCTATTTCTTATACCCTCTGAGTTCCAGTGGCTGAGCATGCTTTGTGATACTGTGACTCTCTCTACAGCAAGCCTCTGACTGTCCATTGTGTCATCTGCGGCCCTCTGGGTCTGTTGAGCTGCATAAGGGGGGGGGCTGTAGCCACAATGATGCCGTGGGTGGTAGGGGGGTTGGCGGGAGCCCGGTCCCCTTACTTGGAGTTAGTGGTTGAGGTTTTTTGTTTTGTTTTTTTTTTCCCTTGTTTCCTTTTGGCACGGGCCCGTGCCCACTGGACTGACCCCCGTGGGAGGGCTACTGGGGAGTGAGGTGGGTGGCTCTCTTAGCTCAGACGGGTTGGGGAACCTCCCTCTAGGTCTCTCCCTTCCGGGTTGACCCCCCGGGAATCTATGCCTAAGGTTTATGCATTTTGGTTAATGTTCTTAATTCATGTTCATTTCTATGTTTGTCCTTGTCTTCCCCCCTCCCCGATGTTTTTTCCTTATGTGTCCTTTCAGGTACCACCCCTTCTAGAGTCCCTGGGAGCTGCGGCCCTTTGTCGTATGGACCATCTCCTCTGGCCGGCTTCACAGGGGAAGTCATGCCCCCGACGGTATAGGTGTGCCATTAGCTTTTTCTTACTTCTAAGTTTTAGATATGACCCGCATTATCTCTCTTAACGTAAAAGGTCTGAATTCACCCCGTAAGAGGAAATTGCTGCTACAGGAACTGAAAACATCAGGTGCAGACATAGCCTTTATCCAAGAAACACATTTTGTGGAATCAAACACTTTCAAATTTGCGTCCCACCGCTTTCCCATCCATTACTCGGCTTACTCGGGCTCCAAGAGGGGGGGAGTTGCTATTTTAATATCCTCCAGTTGTCCTCTACAAATTACGGGTTCTCACTGCGATCCAGAGGGTAGATATGTGATTCTGGAGGGCCAACTGGGGGGATCCCCGCACATACTGGCCCACATTTATGCACCTAATGAAGGGCAGATACGCTTTCTTAAGAAAATACTCGATCTGATAGGCGGACTGGCACCGGCCTCTACGGTGTTGGGGGGAGACTTTAACATCCCTTTTTCGGAGGTGGCCGACAGACTCTCTGTGGGTGGACACCCTCCATCGGGTGCTTTGAAAAATTTGCCCCGAGACTTTCGGAGGCTCATTAGATCAGGGGCTTTATACGACGCTTGGAGGGTGGACCACCCGGGAGAGAAGGCCTTTTCCTTCTACTCGCATCCGCATCAGACGCACACCAGAATAGACTATTTTTTCATTGACTCACAGCTGCTGGGGCATCTTGAGAGGGTGGAAATGGGATCCATTACGTGGTCAGACCATTCCCCACTCATAATGGACTTCAAGAAAGATGGTCCTCGACCTAGGCCTCAGCATTGGTGCCTTAATGAATCTCTGATCAAAAATCCCGACACTAGGGCCTTTTTAAATAAGCAACTGGTCGAATTCTTTCAGTTGAACACGGGCACGGTCACGTCGCCGGCAACACTCTGGGAAGCTCACAAGGCAGTGATGAGGGGACTATGCATTAGAGAGGGCGCCAGGGCTAAAAAGAATGCCACAAGCCAGCGGGACTCTATAACGGCCCATCTTAAGTTACAGGAGGGGAGACTGGCGGCTGCCCCATCACTGACTATTCTTAGGAGAGTCATCAGCCTTAGGGAAAAGTTGAGAGACTTGGCAATTGGCAGAGCAGAAAAATTGCTAACCTTTTCCAAACAAAGATACTATGAAAGGAGTAATAAGGCTCATACCTTACTCGCCAGGCAGCTTAAGGAGCGCGCTACATCCTCATGCCCTCAGGCTCTGCGCGACGAAAAGGGCACTATCCACTATCACCCCGCTTCAATAGCTGACATTTTTTTCAATTACTACAACAAGCTTTATAACCTTCCGGTTTCCCCGGGCATGGCTTCGCGCGGGGCTGGGGCACTTGGGGACTATTTTTCGGCCCTTGAGCTCCCTTCACTGCCTTGCGGAGCAGCCGCGGCTTTGAATGAAGAGATTACTACAGAGGAACTGGAGCAAGTTCTGGAAGCCCTGCCTGGCGGGAAGTCACCGGGCCCGGACGGCTTTACTTATTTTTATTACAAGGTGTTTGCGGCGGAGCTCCTCCCACACATGGCCGCCTTGTTTAACTCTTTCCTTCAGGGTGACCCTATCCCTCCATCCATGCTACACTCCCATTTAATCCTCCTGCCCAAGCCACCCAGGGACCCATTGGACTGTGCTAATTATAGACCAATAGCCCTTTTGAACTCCGATTTGAAGATGTTCACCAAGCTCTTGGCGGCCAGGCTTAATCGATGGTTGCCCCAACTCGTGTATAAAGACCAGGTGGGTTTTGTCCCTTGCCGTCAGGGGGGGGACAACACCAGGAAGGTCATAGACCTGGTGGATGTGGCAAATCGGACGAAGCAACAGGCGTTGGTGTTGAGTCTAGATGCAGAGAAGGCTTTTGACCGCCTTGCGTGGCCTTTTCTCTTCAAGACAATGGAGGTCTTTGGGATCTCGGGTGGCTTTATGCGGGCCTTGAAGTCCCTGTATAGCGCTCCTACGGCCTCTATCAAACTCCCCCTCCACATCTCTAAGCCTTTTCTCATCTCCAATGGCACCAGGCAGGGGTGCCCCCTGTCCCCCCTCCTTTTTGCGCTATGCATAGAGCCCCTCGCGGCCTCGGTCAGGAGCAACCCAGACATCTCGGGGGTCCTGGTCAGGAATAAACCGTTTAAAATCTCACTTTTTGCCGACGATGTGCTCATTACACTTACTAACATCCATGTGTCCCTTCCAATTTTAATGTGCACCTTGGGTAGGTACGGGAGCCTTTCGGGGTATAAGATCAACTCTAGCAAAACGGAGGCAATGCCCTTGAATCTCGACCCGGTGGCCCTGGATTACCTGCGTTTGAATTTTAAGTTTCGTTGGAAGACAGATGCGGTCAAGTACCTGGGGGTTAACCTCACATCTACTTATGATTCCCTCTATAACCTTAACTTCCCCCCCCTTTTCCGAGAGCTGAGAACTCTTTTGAGCAAGTGGTTGCCCCTCCCTCTTTCGTGGATGGGGCGCATTGCGGCGGTTAAAATGAGCTTGCTCCCAAAATTATTATATTTCTTTGAAACCCTCCCAGTTAAGGTACCAATAAAGGCGCTGAAGTCCCTTCAGGCGGCTATCCTTAGATTTATTTGGTGTAACAAACGTCATAGGGTGGCCAGGGAGGTGTTGATGGCTCGGAGAAACAGGGGGGGGCTTTCTGTCCCGGACATCCTAAAATACTATTGGGCGGCCCATCTTAGGAGGATCCCCTGTTGGGTGTCCCTTTGGGCATACAACAGGTGGACTGAGATTGAAAAACTTTGGCTGGCGCCTATACATCCAAACGCGCTCCTGTGGCCCCCGGCCCGGTGTGATTCGCCCCCCCCTCTTCTTGGACCGATGCAGTTCACTAGGGACCTCTGGGCATTTTGCATTAGAAGATTTCCTTTGGCATCCCCCTGCTCCCCTCTGGTGTCCTTCATATACCAACCCTTGCTCCCAAGCAGTCTGGAGTCGGACATGGTGCACCCCTGGCTCAAGGCAGGTCTATTCAGATTTGCAGACATTATAGATGGAAGTACAATGCAGATCCATTCCTTTGAGTACCTTAGAGATAAATTCTCTCTCTCTAATCGAGAGTTTTTCCAATATCTGCAGATCAGAGACTTGGCTGGCTCCTTGTTTGGCAGGGCAGGGGCCTCGATTCCCACAGATTTTGAGAAAATTTGCAGAAGGGGCACTGATACTAAGGGGCTGATTTCGGAAATTTACATTTTGCTTTCTGATTCACGGGAGGGGCCCGAGGGGTCTTTTCCATACATGCGGAAATGGGAGTCTCTATTGGGAAGGCGGATACTTCCTCAGGAATGGGCAGCAATCTGGGGAAACGCCGCCAAGACGTCAATATGCACACTATATAAGGAAAATATCTATAAAATTTTGCTATTTTGGTACCACACTCCAGATTTCCTTCATGGCATAGACCCCTCCATACCGGCTTGTTGCTGGAGATGCGGGGGAGGCAGGGGCACCATTCTGCACATATTCTGGTCCTGTCCAGGGATAGTCCCCTTCTGGGAGCGGGTTAGAGGGTTGATCCATAAAGTACTATATATAGAGGTTGATCTTGATCCCCTGATCTATGTTCTGGGTCTTGGGAATGGGGGATTGGGAAAAACGGCCTCTAAGCTTTTGTCCCACATCCTTACGGCGGCCAGATGCTTAATTGCAAAGAATTGGAGGCAGCCAGGGACACCCTCACTCCAGAGCCTCAAGTATAGATTACTGGACGTTAGACGCATGGAACATCTCACGGCACTATTGCATGACACAGTTGACCGCTTCCAGGCCGTGTGGGCACCATGGGACTACTTTGCGGGACAGGAGGATCTGTGAGACTGAGGCCTATGGGTCCTATGGAAAGAGCATGGACTCTTGAAACCCTTCCCTCTTCCCTCCTATTTCTCCTCTCCCCTCCTAACCCTCCTCACCTGTCCTGTCATTGTTTGTCTAGGTTCGATAAGAATTGTGAATGTTATGTTTTATTTTATGTATGAAAAACGTAAATTGAAAATCTCAATAAAAATTCAAAGTTTAAAAAAAAAAAAGAATACATGTCTTATTATCAATATCGTTCTATACAAATGCTATATAAACAATTTTTTTTTCATTTGGGATAATTGAGAAAACAACATTACTAATTTCATCTCATCGATCCAGTCTAACAATTAGGGTTTAACCTTTTTCCCTGTTATAAATGAACAAAGTATTGACATTTTTAGATCTTACAATTTTCCATAAAGGAAAATACAAAAATATTATTCAAAAAAGTTGATTCCAATGGTTATTATGTCCACAGTAACAGTAGTCACTATGCTAAATGTCTAAATAATTTCCCCTTTAACCAGTTTAAAAGAATTAGAAAAAAACTGTTCCTTGGACTCTGACTTCACAATACAGTCTGAAATTTTACGCTCAAAATTTTTTAGAACGTAAATAACCCAATATGCTTATTAATAGAGCACTGAAAGAAACTGAAAAATTAAAACAATTGGCTCAACACTGTAAGAATTAATTTTTAATAATAATAATAATAATAATAATAGTTATTATTTAATAATTTGTTTTATATAGTGCCAACAAATTCTAGAACACTTTACAATTCACAGGTGACATATCCAAAACAATACAATTCAAGGGATACCAAGAGGAGTGAGGCTCGTTCTCGCGAGCTACAAACTATGAGGAAATAGGTAAGGTACAAAATGTACCGTAAATGGTATAAAGTGCTTGTATTGTAAGGTCCAGTCATAAATATAATAAATAAGCTTTTCAAATAATGCTATATCATGGTCACCAGCCAGTATGTGTACAAGTACAGATACAGAGGGATATTAACTGTATAGGGGGTGTAAACAGATGATACAAGGGACAAGATATGGAAGAAAATATTGTAAGGGCAAAATGGGAATAGCTAGATAAGTGAGGTGAGGCGATAGGCCAGTCTAAAGAAAAGTGTTTTTAGGCCACACATAAAACTGTGGGTATCTTCAACACTACATTTTGTTTTCCAAATAAATCCATCTGCAAAATTTACAAGAAAATTGGCAAGTTCTTCTAAACAACCCAGTATTGGGGAAAATTCTACCAAAAATCCTAGTATTATTTTCAAAATAGCTCCCTATCTAACTTTCAAAAGAGACCACTATCTAATCCAATTAATACTAAAGAGAATAATATTTTTTGGGAAAAACCTTTAGGGGTTTTTAAATGCTATACACCTAAATGTCTGTGTTATGTTTCCATGTGTCATAAAAAACACATTTTTATTGCTCTACAAATCCTGATGTAACCTTTCCCATCTGTCCCCTCAGTCAAGCTATTTCATTTTCCTGATAGAATGTCCATGTGTTAAACAATTATAGATAGAACTGTTCAACCTCTACACAATAGAATCAATTCTCACAGATCCAATGTTTTTAATGGGAATCCGTCAGCAGGTTTTTGCTATTTAATCTAAGGACAGCATGCTGTAGGGGTTTAAAAGGCAAAAATCAACTATGCCTCTCTTATCAGGCTGTGTGCTCTTGTTTACTTTAGCTAAAGGCTCTTTATCCCTT
Organism: Anomaloglossus baeobatrachus; assembly: GCF_048569485.1. NCBI lineage: Eukaryota > Metazoa > Chordata > Amphibia > Anura > Aromobatidae > Anomaloglossus > Anomaloglossus baeobatrachus. Next base: position 159,651,569 of record NC_134362.1, read on the forward strand.
AGTTATTATAGTTGCTCAGACTTCAGTGTCACGTACACAGCAGTCTGGCACACCCTCTCCTGTGATTGACACCTCACTGTTAATGTACAATTTCTATATAGAGCCTGGTGTGGGCGGGGTTAGCTTTCTTAGCTCTACTACATGGCTAAATCTAAAACTTCTGACTGTGTGAGAACGTCTGCACCCAGTAATCTAAGTGTTTTACTATTATTACTAGAATACTATTGTATTCTACTATTCTACTATTGTACTACACAATCGCGTACAAGATTTCTCCCATGCATCCCCCATACTCTGGAATGCTCTACCTCAGCACATCAGACTCTCACCTACCATGGAAATCTTCAAGAGGAACCTCAAGACCCACCTATTCCAACAAGCCTACAACCTACAATAGCCCTCAGTCCAGTACACCACTGCGCAACCAGCTCTGTCCTCACCTATTGTACCATCACCCATTCCCTGTAGACTGTGAGCCCTCGCGGGCAGGGTCCTCTCTCCTCCTATACTAGTCTGTTTTGTACTGTTAATGATTGTTGTACGTATACCCTCTTTCACTTGTAAAGCGCCATGGAATAAATGGCGCTATAATAATAAATAATAATTAATAATAATTGGATTCAGGATATCTTTGTCTTCATCATGCTGCTTCCGATGAGGTAGCAAAAATCTGCTGACAAATTCCATTTAAAGGTTTCTTACTACATTGTCTTTCCAAGCATGGTGCAATATCTTACAATAAAAGCTTCAAGGAGATTCAAACCACTAACATTGAACAAATGCTTCGAAATATAGCCAATTGCAAAGAATTTCTTAATAAAAAAGAAAAAAGGATCTATAAATTTAATACACACCTCACACCGCAAGGTTTGAATGAGATCACTGACATTTTTTTTTATTTTTATTAAATAACGCTTCAATATATATTTTATTTCCCCAATAATATAAGGAGTATACATTCATTTCTCTACCGCACTGTTTACTCTTTCCCCTGTTTGAATTAATGCTTAATTTCTCCTATTTTATTTGGTTTTATTGATGCCAATGAGTCGACCATCAGGGTTTTCCGTAGGGGTTTACTCTGGCGCCGGGACTACAGATACTTTACTCTCGATGGGGTTATCACAGGTGGTCGGTCCCGGCTTCGTGCCCTGGGCGCTCACTCTGCGGCTATGGAATGGGGTACAGGGATGATTTTGGGGATATACGTGACACCACCTGTGTTGTCTGATAAGCGGATATACCAGCGCTTCCCGCGGCCGACCTCTGAGGCGATGGTGACGGCAGCTTAAGATCTCTCAGGTCCCCACAGGTGGAGCTGTTTTACCTCAGGGCGGAGGGTCGCTGACCAGGAGGGAAGCGACCGAGCAGTGATGGTTGCCTTCTTCTCTGATGTCGCAGGGTCCTGTCGAACGGCGGAGAGATGACACACTGAATTCACATCAGTTCAAACAAGTCCTTTTTACTAGCATCTGGTTTGTTTTGCACAGTTCACAGCAGAAACAGTTCGGTTACCAGAAGGCCAATGGTCACAAGTTTCGGAGGAGATTTAATGACAGTCTCTCTCTGAGGTAACCTTTCCTTGTATGTTTCTTGGTCCCTGCTCTGAGGGCTCTGTGACTCCCTCTTTAACCCACTCGTTAGTTTCGTCACTGGTTTTCCCAGGAGTCTGATGCTGCACGATTTCTTTATCTATCCCGCAACAGCGTCGTGAACTCGGCTTGGGGTTAGTAGTCAGACTCTTGATGGGTGCCGGGACTCCTCTTATTTAGGATCCCAGGTTAACGGTCAATGGTTTGGGGATAAACCTGACAAACCTCCTCGGTTCCGTTATACCGGTGTCGACCTGAACTCTTCAGCCGGCTCTCGCCAGACCTAAAGCGTCCCCTTTCCGTCTGGGTTACCCCCTTTCCTGTGTCTTTCTTTTCTTTTTGGGGTACCCTCGCTCAGGACGTCAGGCCTATATTATTTCTAGCTCTTCTTTCAGTTGTCAATTTACTCTCGTCTCTTCTTGTCACTTCTTTCTGACTGACTATTAACTGACTAACTGTCACTCAGTCGTCCTGTCAATCATGTCGCGTCTCACGCTCAGCTAGGCTCCATCCCCTTATGGACCTACTATATAAACAGTCCCAGGAATATGAAGGTAGGGGCTGCTGAGTCAATGTTACTCAATCTAATATAAGACTCTGCATTTCTTCTCTCTTTCACCTGTGACCAAAGGGCACTGCACCTTGATGTTAAGGTGCTGTATTCCCCTGTAGCGCCTAACCACAGGGGCGCCACACCAATGTATTTCTTATAATGGCAATTTATTTTTTTATAATTAAAATATATTATTTTTATAAATTACTAATCTTTTTTTACTTCACCACAGTGAACAATACCTATCCTACTTCATTTTTTCCTTGATTTCCTGAGTCTATTTTTCCTTACATTTCGTGCTACTTTACATAGCATGATAATGCAATATATACATTCGTTTCACCCATCACCGCTCCCACTACAGTACTTTTAAATAGATTCGTAAAACCCTTCATTTCTATGTACAACTGTTTAATTATATGCATATACATATTTATGTAATTTTATGACCATAATATTATATGATATCACAATGGTCAATCATCAATCCGTCGGTAATGCTGCGTCCAGCGTCCCTGCTCAGTCCCGCCTCCTCCTCCCTGCAGGGATGCCAGCGAACTCACCATCCAGCCTGCTTTCTTGGTGACATCAGTGATTGTCCTCCCTGCCTGCTCCTGCGGCCTGCGCATGCCACGCAGATCTCTCTTGAGAGTGCTTAGGGCTCACACATGCCTTAACCCGGAAGTGCCTCTCAGACTATGAATAAGAGGCACTAGGTACTCAAGACATCCTCCCCCTATGGCAGGTGCCTGGATGATGTGGTCTTTTGTTAGAGACATGCTGCCTCGTCCCATTCCCTGTATTTTGTATCCAGTATCCTGTATCTTGTGTCTGTACTTGGGCTTGCTAAATCGTACTGGCTCGCCCACCCCAGGGCTATGGGACACCCGGTGCCGGGCCGGACTAGTCCGGTGGTAGTCAGTGGTGGCTGGGCCCGGCTCCGTGGCCCTGGTGGGTGTCAGTAGACTATGTGGCTGATGACTAAGTTTGTATTCGTGACGCCACCTGTGGTATGCGGCTATTAAGCCGCCGCTGCTGTGTAAGGCCTCCGGGGTGATGAAGTGGCAGCAATGGTGGTACTGCTCCCCACAGGTGGAGCGGTGCCCCGGGACACAGTTGGTGCTTGTGGAAGTCTATGGTGTTGTGTGACTAACACGGTGCAGGGCCGACAGGCAATGAAAGAAACAGGCACAAACAGTAGTCTCTTTACCTTCTCCTCTTTTACTCGGCAGAAGTTTAGTCCAGGGAGACCGTCACAGATGGTAAAGATGGTCCGGCCGGCCAGGAAGTGCCTGGGGTGATCTTTGGCCAGTTGAGTATGAGGCCTACTCCTTAATCTTTCTTTGCTGTTTTAGGACACTGCACTTTGGATTAGCAATTGCCCTCTTGCTGCTGGCACCGGTGGTTCGTCCCTTTTTCTGTGTGGTAGACTGCGCAGGCCCTCTCTGGTGCTTCTCTGCTGGAGTCCACACCGGGCCCTTGGAATGCAGCTGTACCTTCAGATTGCTTCTGGGCCAGGGGGCTTGCAGCTCTCCTGCCCTCCGGATTCAGCTACCAGGGATGGATTTTATACCCTGGCAACTACAGACTCCGATGTCTGAGTCTCTGCTGTGCCTCTCTGCACCTCTTGCTTCACTGGGCCAAGCTATCCCAGCTCTAGGCCCCAGTTCTACAAGGCAGCACTACTCTCCGTCTGTCCTCCTTCACTCCTGTCTCCAGACTAACCACTACTTCCTCCTTCCAGCCAGACTTAAGGAATGTTCCCTGAAGTTCCAGGTTCAGAGCTCCCCCTGCTGGCTTGGGGGAGAACTGCGTTTGATGTTACACTTACTGGCCAATAGATCTCCCAATTACCTCCAGGCTCAGCATTAACCCTTTGGAAGGGCAATGCTGTTGTGGCGACCAGGTCCTGGGGCGCCACACTCCCCCTTAGTTAAATTCAGTACTCCCGGACTGTAGAAACAAACATGACATGTTAGAACATTTCATCCCATTATGGGAGGCGCATTACTTGAACGTTACAAACTTAAACATTACTATAAGAGTCCAGTGTGGCTCCCTGCCGGGTGTCCATTACACTGCTCCATGGGGGACCCGCCGCGATCAAACCCCCAACGTAGGCTCTGGGCGTGCGTCAGAGCATTGATGACCCCACTCTATGCACGCCGGACGGGTTTTTCTTCAGGGGTGTTGAGCACACTGGTGCTAACTATGAACAATTTAGGTGTTGACCACCCATAGTCCAGTGGCCCAATTGTCCATTTTCGCAATCAAAGAAAAAGAAAAAACATTTTGTACACAACATTACAGACATTTCGCATAACTATTTACACTCTAATAAGTATTCTTTCTTTTTCCCTTATACAGTTGACTCTCTATACCTTGGAGGGGGTTGTCCCCGAGTGCTGCGTTGAGACCTGCGTAGCTCTGGTGTTTGCCCCTGACTACTTGGTGTGTCTTCTACCTCAGCACTACAGGTAGGCCTAACCCCGATAGGTAAGCGTGATGATTGCCTATGTGGTCTAAGAGTCGCCAAGGGTATGACAGGTTCACCACTGACAGGGGGTTGATCCTCCTGTTCCACTGCTGGCGTGTCTTCTCGTGTTGGAGCGGACGGTTCTTTAGGTGGATCCGGAACCTCTTCTGTTTCTGGCTCGACCAACTGCGGAACGTCAAAACTGGTACCACCATGGCATTGTTTATTCGGGTCCAAGTTTTGGGGAATTTTCCAAGGATTGTTTGGATCATCTCCCCCTCTTTCTCTTGACTTTGGGGACTTCCTTGTACTTCTTTCATTTCTCTTTGGATTCTGCACCGTTCAGGGCACGCTTTCAGGCGGTCTTGAGAAATTGCTTGATAGGTCTTGCCTTCATCCTTGCTTATGAGGCATACTTTATGTTGTCAAAGTTGGAGGGGATAATGGTGTAGGGCTCGTTTTCCCACTGATCATCCAATTTATGCGTCCTCCGCTTCTTCTTGAGGACTTGTTCTCCAGGTGCTAAGGGAGTTGCTGGGGCTGTTTGATTGTAATGCTGCTCTTGTCTCGTTCTTGCTTGAGACAGGGCCCTCTCTACGCATTCTTGGACCTTACGATACCGCTGCTGCCGCTCCGTATCCCAATCTTCCATTTCCTGAACCGCCTCAGGTGACACAGTCCCCATTTCAAAGTCTACAGGTAACTTGCCAGGTCTGGCTCGCATCAGGTAAGCAGGGCTGCAGTTGGTCGAATTTACCGGGATATGGTTGTACAAGTCTACCAGATCTGGTAACTTTTCTGGCCATTGGTTTCTTTCTTCCAAAGGTAGAGTCTTGAGCATGTCAATAACCACATGGTTCATCTTCTCGCACAATCCATTGGTTTGGGGGTGGTACGGTGTGGTTCTGATTTTCTTACAACCGTACAGGTTACAGAACTCTTGGAACACTTCTGCCTCGAATGCAGGACCCTGATCAGTCAGTACCCTTTCAGGGTAACCGTGAGGTCGACAAAAGTAGGCCTGAAATGCTCTCGCTGCTGTTCTGGCTGTCTGGTCCTTCACGGGCACTACTACCAGGAAACGAGAGTAATGGTCCACAATGGTGAGGGCGTACACATAACCTGACCGGCTTGGTGTTAACTTCACGTGGTCCAGAGCCACCAACTCCAGGGGCTGCTTCGTGACAATTGGCTGTAGGGGAGACCTCTGGCCAGCATCATCTTTCCGCCTCAGGTTACACGGACCACAGTCTCGGCACCACTTCTCGACTGTCTTTCTCATGTTCACCCAGTAGAACCGATCACGGAGTAGGGTCTCCAACTTCTTCCACCCGAAGTGTCCTGCATTATCATGATAAGCTGCTAGGACCATTGGAGCATCCCTCTGCGGAACCACTATCTGCCAGACGAGTTCATTCGTTCGCCAGTTGACATATCTCTTACAGAGCTTGCCTTGATAGGTGAACAGCCGTCCCCTCTCCTTCCACAACTGCTGGGCTTCTTCTGCATCCAGGTCTTCTCCGGACTCGGGTAAGTGAGGCATTCTGGACAGTGCATCAGCATTGCTATTCTTCTTGCCAGCCCGATACTTGATGGTAAAGTCAAAGTTAGACAGCCGGGCCATCCATCGCTGTTCCAACGCACCTAACTTGGCTGTTGCCAGGTGTGTCAACGGATTGTTGTCCGTGAAGATGGTGAACTTAGCCGATGCCAGATAGTGCTTGAAGCGTTCAGTCACTGCCCAAACAATAGCGAGGAACTCCAGCTTGAAAGAACTGTAGTTTTCTGGATTCCTTTCTGTGGGCCGTAGCTTCCTACTGGCGTACGCTATCACCCTCTCTCTACCTCCCTGCACCTGGGACAGAACTGCTCCCAGTCCCACGTTGCTGGCGTCTGTATACAGTACAAACGGCTGGCTGTAGTCAGGGTAGGCCAGAATCTCTTCTCCCGTGAGAGCCCCTTTCAGCCGGACAAAGGATGTTTCTAGTTGGCTGCTCCATTCAAATGGAGGGCTCTGCTTCTTAGCCTGCTTTGGCTGGCCCACCAGGAGATCTTGAAGGGGCGCTGCTATCTTGGTGAAACCATCAATGAACCTTCGGTAGTAGCCCACCAGCCCAAGGAACTGCCGCACCTCCTTTACCGTGGTGGGTCTTGGCCAGTCCTTGATTACAGTGACTTTCTCTGGATCAGGTGCCACACCTTCCGCGCTGACCACATGACCCAGGTACTGTACCTTTGGCTTCAAGAGGTGACATTTGGACGGCTTTATCTTCAGGCCATATTTCGACAAGGACTCAAACACCTCTGCTAAGTGCCTCAGGTGGTCTTCATAAGTCTTGGAGTAGACTATGACGTCATCCAGGTACAACAGCACGGTTTCAAAGTTGTGGTGGCCCAAGCAGCACTCCATCAGCCTTTGGAATGTCCCTGGAGCGTTGCAGAGCCCGAATGGCATACAGTTGAACTCACAGAGGCCCATTGGTGTCGTGAATGCAGTCTTCTCCTTGTCCGCCTCTGCCACGGGAACCTGCCAATACCCACTGGTGAGATCCAAGGTGGAGAAATAGTTAGCTGACTTTAAGGCTGTTAGTGACTCCTTTATTCTGGGCAGTGGATAAGCATCTTTATATGTAATGCGGTTAATTTGCCTGTAATCTACGCACATTCTCATTGTACCATCTTTTTTCTTTACGAGCACTAGTGGAGCTGCCCAGGGGCTACAACTATCTCTGATAACCCCAGCCTCCTTCATTTCCCGTAACATTTCTTTGGCACGCTGATACTGTGCGGGGGGCACAGGGCGGTATCTCTCTTTAATGGGATGATGATCACCCGTGGGGATTTGATGTTTAACCCCTTTCACCTGCCCAAAATCTAGGGGGTGTTTTCTGAAGACCCGCTCGTACTCCTGTACCACCCGTAAACCCCATGCTTTTGGTGTGAGGGGGTGGAGTCGGTGCCCACATGTAAATTTTGGCACCAGTCTTCCAGCTGCCCCTTGGAGCCATTGTCTTCCGCCTGGTCGGACGGGATCAAGGGTTCCACTGCTTTGATGGTATTGTTGCTGACAGTGTACAGTTTTGCCACAGTGGCGTACCGGGGCAATTTGGCCTCCTCCTCCCCACAATTCAGGACACGGACGGGCACTCTCCCCTTGCGGACGTCTGCTACCCCTCTGGCTACCAGGACTCCCGGCCTACTGTCTGAATACACCGGTTCTACCAAGGCATGGTAATCCTGACCCTTGAGGCCTATTGCTGCCCGACACCATATCAACATTTCACTTCTTGGGGGTATTGCAATGGGGGAGGGGGTCACTTACCCTCACACTGCCAATTTCGCCTCCGGCCAGCTCTACCTGCTGCCTCCTCATCAGGGCTCTGATCTCCCTCTGTAGGGCACGCTGCTGCCCGGAGCTGGCGGTTTCAGACGCCTGTTGCAACAAAATTATCACTTCGGCAATACAATTTTCTATCACATTTGTACCAATGGTTAGCAGTGGTTCAGATTCTTTGCGATCTATATCTACAATTATCATCCCCTGACATGGCAATTCTACCCGCCCCACTTTAATGGTTACTTCTTTGTACCCAATTTGGGGTAAGGGCTGACCATTACTGGCCACAATTGTTAAATCATCATCTGGGCCATGGTCAATGTCTGAATCAGCCCAATATCTTTTGTACAGTTTGTAGGGGATGGTTGTTACCTGGGACCCCGTATCCAGGAGGGCATTCAAAGGGATCCCGTCCAGCACAATAGGAAGGACCGGGCGTCCTCCCACATACTTGCTGCGACTGGGGGTTGAGCCGGGCTTCCTCACACCTGGGGGTTGGCTCCTGGCCCCAGGCTCGGCCCATTTAAAGGACAGCGTCGTGCAATGTGGCCCGCCTGGCTGCAGCGGCGGCAGATCGGTTGTCCCGTTGAATCATACCGGTCTGTGTCTCTGCCTCGGGTCGGCGGAATCCTCCTCTGTCGCATCCAGGGGACGTCATCTGGGCTGGAGGCCAACTCGAGTCTTGCAGGCGATGGGGTCACTTGTAGAGACTGCACGGTCTTGGCCAGGGCAGCTACAGTCTTGGTCAGCTCCTGGACCTGCTGTCTGAGCTCTGCAGTGGGGTCCTTATCCAGGGACTGCGCCTCAGCCCCTGCAGCGGCTCGTGTTGCAGGCACCACCCCGGGGTACGTGATAGCAAGAGGCCGGAGGGATACTGGGTCATTCGGTGTAGATTCTCTCAGTACCCGGATGGCCTGGTCCTTAAACTTTGCAAAGTCCAGAGCAGGGTTCTGCAGGACCATGATACGCAGCTGTGTCCTGTGGGCATCTGACAGGAGCCCTTCTATGAACTGCTCAGTTAGGAGTTTGTGTTCTTCACGTACACTCTCTGGGTCCACCTGTTTAACCGCTTTCAGGGCCTCCTGCAAGTTTAAGGCATAGTCCCTTATGCTGTCTGTGGCCCGTTGCTTGCACCCAAAGAATCTCATCTTTATCTCTGCTGCGGTGCGGGTGTCAAAAGTACTCTTTAGCTTGGCCAATATCTGGGTTACTGTCCCTTTATCTGTATCAGGCCAGGACTTCACTTCACGCTGGGCCGCGCCGGCTAGCTGCCCCATTAATATGCCCACCTTCTGGCTCTCAGTCAGCGGATACACCCGGAACAAGCTGTGCAGGCTTTCCCTGAAGTCGCTCAAGGTATGGGACTCCCCGGAGTACTGCGGTAGCCATTCTGCTCCCGGGATGTACGGCATTGTGATCGGCATTACCGGCGCTGCAGCGGGGGCTGGGGCGACGGTGACTGGGATTGCTTCGGCTGGTGCTGCGGCGTCTCGGGCTATGGCAGCCACCTGCTCTCCCTCTGAGTCGGACATCTTCCTCCCCCTTAGTGAACCTTACCAGGCTCCGTTCACTTTTCAAATTTCCTTCCGGGTCGCGCGGGGTTAACAGCGCTCTGCTCTGATGGCGCGCTCCCTTCGCGCTCTTTGTCAGGCACGCCCCCCTTCTTCCTGCGCTCGGCGAGGCTAATGGCGACGGCAGTTTGCAGACAGTACACAGTCTTTTAAGCACAATTCCTGCAGGCGCACAGTACCCGGTGTGACCGGGCACGAAATCCTGTTCGTGACGCCAAAGTTGGCTCGCCCACCCCAGGGCTATAGGACACCCGGTGCCGGGCCGGACTAGTCCGGTGGTAGTCAGTGGTGGCTGGGCCCGGCTCCGTGGCCCTGGTGGGTGTCAGTAGACTATGTGGCTGATGACTAAGTTTGTATTCGTGACGCCACCTGTGGTATGCGGCTATTAAGCCGCCGCTGCTGTGTAAGGCCTCCGGGGTGATGAAGTGGCAGCAATGGTGGTACTGCTCCCCACAGGTGGAGCGGTGCCCCGGGACACAGTTGGTGCTTGTGGAAGTCTATGGTGTTGTGTGACTAACACGGTGCAGGGCCGACAGGCAATGAAAGAAACAGGCACAAACAGTAGTCTCTTTACCTTCTCCTCTTTTACTCGGCAGAAGTTTAGTCCAGGGAGACCGTCACAGATGGTAAAGATGGTCCGGCCGGCCTGGAAGTGCCTGGGGTGATCTTTGGCCAGTTGAGTATGAGGCCTACTCCTTAATCTTTCTTTGCTGTTTTAGGACACTGCACTTTGGATTAGCAATTGCCCTCTTGCTGCTGGGACCGGTGGTTCGTCCCTTTTTCTGTGTGGTAGACTGCGCAGGCCCTCTCTGGTGCTTCTCTGCTGGAGTCCACACCGGGCCCTTGGAATGCAGCTGTACCTTCAGATTGCTTCTGGGCCAGGGGGCTTGCAGCTCTCCTGCCCTCCGGATTCAGCTACCAGGGATGGATTTTATACCCTGGCAACTACAGACTCCGATGTCTGAGTCTCTGCTGTGCCTCTCTGCACCTCTTGCTTCACTGGGCCAAGCTATCCCAGCTCTAGGCCCCAGTTCTACAAGGCAGCACTACTCTCCGTCTGTCCTCCTTCACTCCTGTCTCCAGACTAACCACTACTTCCTCCTTAAAGCCAGACTTAAGGAATGTTCCCTGAAGTTCCAGGTTCAGAGCTCCCCCTGCTGGCTGGAGGGAGAACTGCGTTTGATGTTACACTTACTGGCCAATAGATCTCCCAATTACCTCCAGGCTCAGCATTAACCCTTTGGAAGGGCAATGCTGTTGTGGCGACCAGGTCCTGGGGCGCCACAGTACCTATGTTCTAGTACCTGCCTAAACCTGCTGTACCTGCTGCACCTGTCCATATCTGCTGTACCAGCCTTGCCTGCTGTACCAGCCATAAGTATTATACCGGATGTACCTGCTTCAGCGGCCGTGTTCCCCGTACCCTCTGCATCAACCGTCCAATCTGCAACTGCCTGCCCCAGCCATTCATTCTGCACCACAGACTGTTCCTGCCTGAATCTACCTGCATCCCTAACCCGTGTCTCCCTGAGTGGTACCTGGTGGCTACCTTCCAGCACAAGCCTAACCTCACCATCAGAGGATCTAGTGAAGACAAGGTAGTTACCTAGTTACACCTTTTCAGGTCAAGCCGGCACTGTGGCTCAATGGGTTACACCCGCGAACATAACGCTGTCTATCCCTTATCTAATTATTTATCTGATTATTTGCATATGGTCTTTGTATTTTATATCTTTTATATTATACAAACTTCTATTTTCCTTACAAAAACTATCACTGCTAATTTTTCTAATTTTCACACCAGATATTCCCTTTTCATTGCCATTCATACTGTGAGACTGAATATGTTTTTAGATATTTTTTTCTACTAAAAAAATCTTGTTTTTCTTTTAAAACCAGCTAGACATATCAACCATCCCTGTTAGCTTTTATAACATACTTGTATTCACATCGGCAAATCTGGCACCCTAACATATAGTTACCAATAATTTCTTGTAGACTTCACAAAGCACGCTATGTTTTGCACCTGTCTTCATATATTTCCATCATGTAGTACTCACATATTTTCTATCTCCATCTGCGTATTCATTTCTTTTCATTGATTCTGCTATCTCTTTCCAATTTTCACACACCGTTTCATCTAGCGCTGATACTGTATATGATAGTAAATATTCTCTGCTGTGTCCCGAGGTGAACTTTGTAAACCGGTAAACATAACACCCTTCTCAGCATTGACCCAACGTTATCTCTGGGGTTTTCCCTTCCCACCATCAGCACAATGTTAAACTAATGTGAACGCTACAAGATAACCGCAAGGGCTACTCCCACTATCGCTACAACCGGATTATAATACACCCTTCCTCACACCTACACTAGCTTTTCCCGTATATTCTTTAGCGACTTATTTCAACCATTTTTAACACACCATGTTGGCTTCTTGTTTTTAAATAAATGCAGTCGTCTTCACCGAATTTTCCACAATTTGGTATGTCTTCACACTTACCGCAATATGTTAAATGCTGTTTTCAACTAAACCCATTTGTTAAATACACTGCTTTATTTCTTCAGTTATCAATACTTTATCATACACAAATTTTTATTTTTCTCTCCTTTCAAATTATTTCTCTTATGTTTCCACTTTTCACATATACACCGGAGATCAAAATTAGTGGACAATGTACGATCACTTGCTTTTTTCAGAAATAATATAATCTACATTGATGAACATCTGCAGGTTTTTTGTAAGGGGTGCAGCATGCCACATCCAAAGTTTATCAACATAAAACCTTTATTTTGCCCAAAACATGATGATGATAATTAGAGAACAGCAATGACTGTAGCACAGAGAAAGATTATAAGTAAATTTTCGGAAGATAACAACAGTCACCAATCACTAAGATGTGTACAGGTCATCGATGTGAATGACTTCAGCACAGCTTCGGCCACAATACATCACTAGTCTCTCACACTGTTCTGGTGTGATTTTGGTCCAATCTTCTTCCAGTTTCTGCTACAGTTCTTTTACTTTTGTGGCTTTCTTGGCCATAACTTTGTAACCAAGTATTTTCCAGAAATTTTCTATTAGGTTTAGATCAGGACCCCGGGCTGTGGCCATTTCATTGTTTCAATGTTTTCTGTTTCAAAGAACTGCTTTACCCTTTTTGCTGTGTGACAAGGGACATTGTCCTGCATGAAAATTGCTGGCTGATTGAGTGATGAACGCAAGTAAGGAACCACGTGTTGTTGAAGAAAGTTCTGATCCACATTTGCATTCACTCTGCTATGTAGCTGTACGAGAGGTCCAACTCCTGCTGCAGAAAACATTCCCCAAACCATGACACGTCCCCCAACACCTTTCACTGACTTTTTAGCACACTTTGGGTTCAGTCTTTCCCCAGTTTTTCATCAAACATAATCAGGGCCGGATTATAGGCAGGGCAAGCGGGGCTCCAGCCCAGGGGCCCCCACCAAAAGAGCTTCTAAGGGGGCCCCCACCACCAGGGCCATACTTGTCAGCATTTTTTTTTTCTTCACACCCTCTCCCCCTCCGTAAAGACAGTCTAATAAATAAGCTGTGTTTTCAGAGGGGGGTGGGGGGGTGGGGCGGTGCACCGGCATTTATTTGTATCTGCGTCTTTAAGACGCAAAAACAAACTGCGGGCACAGGACGCTGAATGACCCCGGAAGTACCAGCGATTGCACTTCCGGGGTCAGAGGTGTGCCAATGAGCTCCCTGCTATGTGCTGCGGCCGTCATGGGCGTACCCAGCGAGGGGCGGGGGGGCACCTGCCCCCCCCTTCCTAGAAGCAGGGGCACGGTGTAATGGGCCGCTGTATGTGCAGCCACGCTCCTCCGCAGTGTGTGCATGCAGGCCCGACACACTAGCTGAAGCAGGAGCAGGAGGCAGCGCTGTGCTGTGCCGGCTCTGCTGTGTGCTGCGTGCCCGGCATGCACACAATTCAGAGGAGCACAGCGGAGCCGGAGCCGGTGCTCGCAGCTTCCTCCTTCTTCCTATTCAAATGTATTTGCATCTTTCAGATGTAAATACATTTGAACAGCGCGCCGGGACTGGGCCCCGCCCCCGACGTGCAGCAACGTGATGAGATCAGCACCTTGCTGACGTCATCACAGTGCTGTGGGCGCCGGCACACAGGGGAGATCAGATGGTAAGCGCTCCATGAAGGAGCCGAAGAGACAGGTTTAATTAATGATGATGAGTGGGGAGGGGCTGAGGACACATAACGGGGAACATTTGTGAAGGAAGTGGAACACAGCTTTGTGACAGGCAGAGGGGGGGTACTGTATTCCGAGGGAGGGGGGGAGGCAGGAGTGTGTAGGGATGGGGCAGTGTGATTCGTGTGTGTAGGGGGTGATGAGGGTTGCATTGTATTGTGTGTGGGGGGAGGGGGGAGGGGTAATGGGGGGGTGCATTGTGTGTGTGTGTGTAGAGGTGATGGGGGTGCATTGTGTGGGGGGGTGATGGGGGGATGCATTGTGTGTGTAGGGGGTGATGGGGAGATGCATTGTGTGTGTAGGGGGTGATGGGAAGATGCATTGTGTGTGTAGGGGGTGATGGGTGGGTGCATTGTGTGTGTGTTTTGTGTGGGGGGAGTAATGGGGGGTGCATTGTATTTGTGTGTGTAGGGAGGAATGGTGGGTGCATTGTATTTGAGTGTGTGTGTGTGTGTGTGTGTGTGTGTAGGGGGTGATGGGGAGATGCATTGTGTGTGTGTGTGTGTAGGGGGTGATGGGGGGTGCATTGTGTGTGTGTGTGTGTGTGTGTAGGGGGTGATGGGTGGGTGCATTGTATGTGTGTTTTGTGTGGGGGGAGTAATGGGGGGTGCATTGTATTTGTGTGTGTGTGTAGGGAGGAATGGTGGGTGCATTGTATTTGTGTGTGTGTGTAGGGGGTGATGGGGGGTGCATTGTGTTTGTAGGGGGTGATGGGTGCATTGTGTGTGTAGGGGGTGATGGGGGTTGTATTGTGTGTGTGTGTGTGTGTAGGGGGTGATGGGGGGTGCATTGTGTGTGTGTGTGTGTGTGTGTAGAGGTAAAGGGGGGTGCATTGTGTGTGTGTAGGGGGTGATGGGGGGTGCATTGTGTGTGTGTGTGTATGTGTGTATAGGGGTAAAGGGGGGTGCATTGTCTGTGTGTAGGGGGTGATGGGGGGTGCATTGTGTGTGTGTGTGTGGGTGTGTGTGTGTAGGCGGTAAAGGGGGGTGCATTGTGTGTGTGTGTGTGTGTGTGTGTAGGGGGTGATGGGGGATGCATTGTGTGTGTTAGTGTGTGTGTGTGTAGGGGGTGATGGGGGATGCATTGTGTGTGTGTGTGTGTGTGTGTGTGGGGGTAAAGGGGGGTGCATTGTGTGTGTAGGGGGTGATGCGGGGTGCATTGTGTGTGTGTGTGTGTGTGTGTGTGTGTAGGCGGTTAAGGGGGGGTACATTGTGTGTGTGTAGGGGGTGATGGGTGGGTGCATTGTGTGTGTGTCAGAGCTGTGTGTGTGTGTCAGAGCTGTGTGTGTGTGTCAGAGCTGTGTGTGTGTCAGAGCTGTGTGTGTGTGTCAGAGCTGTGTGTGTGTGTGTCAGAGCTGTGTGTGTAAGAAACAGTCTGTGCAGCCCCCCAGAACCATATGGGTCCCCCAGAGCGCTATGTCACCCATCCCAGTAATGAGTACACCACCAGAGCTATTTGCCACTCCAGTAACGTCTATGCCCCCTGCCCCTCTTGTAATGTATATATTGTAGCCCCCAGCCCCTCCTGTGATGTATATACAGCAGTGCTGTCAGTGTGCAGTCATGTCTGTTAGTGACAGCCATCGTGAAACACAGCCACACGTCCTAAAGGAGCTGAACGGAAACAAGCGGGAGAGGTGAGTGAGGCTGCTGGCGATTTCCCCATATTAATGCTTGATAGGGCTCAAGCACGTAACTACTGAATATTCTGCAGCGATTTGACAGCACATGTGCGCGTCAAATCGCTGCAGAAACACTGCATAATGGATGCAGTTTTTCTTTACAAAAAATGTCGATTTCATGCGCTCTGGCTGCTTCCCCCACCATAGACAGAGCGGGAGCTGCATCCATAGCGCACGGAATAATTGACATGCTCATTTTATGAACTCACAGATTTGGGTCAACATTTTAGCACCCAAATCGCTGCGTTCATAAAAGCAACGTGCGCATGTATCATGCACAATCTACATAGATTGTATAGGGGACGCAGGACGCATGCATTTACACTGCAGTGCTATACGCAGCATAAATGCATGGAATTATGCAACGTGCGCACGAGCCCTAATGCGTCTGTGTCTGCATGTATGTCAGTGTATATGACTGTGCATATATTTGTCTGTTTATATGTATTTTTCTGAATTTGTCTTCAAATATGTATATATACGTATGCCTGTATGTGTATGTGCATGTCTGTGTGTGGATGGGGTCCACTGAGACTCTTTCACCCGGAGGCCACAAAAACCTGGAGCCGGCCCGGGCTGCCTTAACATTGGGATCAATAAAAAAATATGTGAGTAAGGTTCTGTACGCACGTTGCGTATTTGTATGCAGTTACGCTGCGATCTGCACCTCAGCGTAACTGCATGCGTCCTGTGTCCCCAGCACAATCTATGAAGATTATGCAGGAGCCTTGCGCACGTGGTGTATTAGAGTGCAGCGATTCAGCTGCTGCCTGAAGTGCTGCGTTCTAAGAAGTGACATGTCACTTCTTTCATGTGCTTTGGATGCAGCCCCTGCTCTGTCTATGGGAGGGGCTGCACTCAGAGCGCATGAAATTGGCTTTTCATTACGGACTCTTTCTGTAGCGATTTGAAGCGCACGAGTGCTGTTCAAATTGCTGCAGAAATTTCTGCAGAGACAAACGCAACGTGCGCACATAGCCTAACTCTACTTTCTGTGTATAAGTGACTGCTGTGAGTGATCCTGGACTGTATCTGTATTGTAGTGCTGTAAATCTGAATGTGGCAGAACAGGAGAAGATAAATGTTCAGTGGATTTATATCTAAATGCTACGGTTCACGCTCTACTGTTATAGCTAAAAATGTTAACGTTATGGGGCCCCCACCAGATTTTCTGCTCAGGGGCCCCCACCAACCTTAATCCGGCCCTGAACATAATGTTTCCCATCAGACCCAAATAAATTAAACTTACTTTAGTCACTAAAATATGTTGCACATCTCCTCTGTCCATACAATATGCTCCTCACCAAAGGTGTGTCTAGCCTTTTGATTCTTTCTCCTAATGAGAGGTTTTCAATCCAAATGTTCTTAAACATTGTGACACTGTATGAAGAGATATATTCTTACCCTGTTCAGTGCTGAACTGTCAAGCAATTCCAGCTGCAGTGTTGAAATTGTGACGCCCTGGACTATCCAGGTCATCTCAGGTAGACACAACAACACTACATACCCCCTTCCCAGTTAGGTAACATCAGTCAAACTTAAAAAGCCTTGTCACCACCCTCCAGGTTTGATGTCCACACCAGGGGGGTGGAGCCAGGTGGTTGGCTCCACCCACCGAGGAGTTCACAGGCCTGGAGGTGGGAACCTAGTAGTCAAGTTCAAGTTAGTTGAGAGAGTGGTTTTGACAGTGAAGGAGGGAGGTTGTGTCCAGAAGCAGATCTGTGTTCAGGCCTGCCAAAGACTACTCCGGTGGCTGGGTTGGAGCCCAGTCACCGTTGACAAGGAGTCAGACGGTAGTGGCTGCCTGCAGGAGACAAGGAAGACGTCCGGTGGAACCGTAAGGGACCGGGACAGGGTAGTGGCCCGCCGGAACCGAACCAGGGAGCCAACTGGATACCGGAGCACCAGGCAGGGTACTCAGACCCCGAACTAGGCTAGAAGCCACCACCATAGTCAAATTAACTGATTGCGGTCTGGACCTCAGGGTTTCATTTCCACTTAAGTCCCGATTGAAGGCAACAAGCTCAACCATTCCGGATAAGTGCCATCGCCAAGGGCCAGAGATCCAAAGGGCCAGCATCTGCGGGCAAATGGGCTCCTACGACAGTTACACGCTGGGGAGCGGACTACCGGAGCCTAGGCACAGGAGTCAAGATTCACATACAGAGGTGCAGCAGAAAAGCGGACATTACCAACCTAACCTTAGGAGACTTAGAATAATTTGTGATGTTGTAAAGATGCAATATTCTCAAAATCCCAGACTTAAGGCCACTTTACACTCTGCGATCTCGCTAGCAAGATCGCTAGTGAGCGTACTCGCCCCCATCGTTTGTGCGTCACTGGCAGATTGCTGCCCGTGGCGCACAAAATCGCACGGACTCGTCACAATACTTACCTGCCTAGCGACGTCGCTGTGGCCGGCGAACCGCCTCCTTTCCAAGGGGGCGGTTTGTTCGGCGTCACAACAACATCACTAAGTGGCCACCCAATGAAAGCGGAGGGGTGGAGATGAGCGGGACGAATATCCCACCCACCTCCTTCCTTCCTCATTGCCGACGGCCGCAGGTAAGGTGAGGTTCCTCGTTCCTGGGGTGTCACACATAGTGATGTGTGCTGCCGCAGGAACGACAAACAACATCGTACCTGCAGCAGCAACGATAATTGGGAATAGGGGGGGATGTCACCGATTAGCGATTTTGCACGTTTTTGTGACGATTCAAAATCACTCATAGGTGTCATGCGTAACGACATCGCTAAAGCAGCCGGATGTGCGTCACTAATTCCATGACCTCCAATGACATCGCTTTAGCGGCCGCCTGCAGGAGATCGGGAAGATGACCAGTGGAACCGTAAGGGACCGGGACAGGGTAGTGGCCTGCCGGAACCGAACCGGGGAGCCAAGTGGATACCGGAGCACCAGGCAGGGTACTCAGACCCCGAACTAAGTTAGAAGCCACCACCACAGTGAAATTAACTGATTGCGGTCAGGACCTCAGGGGTTCATTCCCACCTAAGTCCCGATAGAAGGCAACAGCCCAACCCGTCCGGATAAGTGCCACCGCCAAGGGCCAGAAATCCAAAGGGCCAGTGTCTGTGGGCAAATGGGCTCCTGGGAAAAGCTATAGCCGGCTGCGGGCCCCGTTCATCACTCCGTTTGGTTTACCAGTGACTCCAGTGTCTTGTGTCAGAGTGAGTACACCAGTGCCATCCGGCACCTCGCCGCGCTGCACCGCAACAAGACACCCTACACCCGGGCCCCGGCCCACCGGACCCCAGGACCAACATCCCCTACCCATGGAGGGGTCAACACCTAGCTGCGCTACTACACCGCTCCCAGGGGCCCCCATACCTTCACCACAGCGGTGGTCTCTACAATCACCACAACCCGTGGGTGGCATCACGAACTATCACTTCAAACCAAACACCCAAATCCCCGCATGTAGCGCCAACTCCCTTGCAGAGCGACGTGACCCCACGGTCCATGAGAGGCTCGAGCCACCACCCGCAGTACGAGCACGGATCCAAGCGGCTCAGCGGTCACAGCCGAGCCCGCGGGGCGGTACACATCGACTCTTCTGGCGTCACGAACAGGATTGAACCAGTCCACTTATTAGTGGAAGTGCGCTTTGAAGTCCCCGTCAGTGGCGTCCCGCTGAAAAACTTGAGAATCCGCCATATTTTGCGCGAAGAGTTCCCGCCCAAGCCATCTTCCCTGAGCAGAAAGGACTGAGGGCTGTTTACCATGTGACCGTATGGATAAAGGGCAGGGATGCCAGGACCCCGCCACCCTTCTTGTTCCTGGAACCCGAGCATACACCATGTCCGCCCCGTCTGGCAAGCCCGCAACCCCGGAGCCCGCGCCCGGAACATCGGCGTGGCTGGAGGTCCAGATGATGCTACTGTGTCACTGCAATCGAGCTGAAATGCGCCTCCTGATGGATCGATGGACAGCCGAGGTGGAGGAGATGGTGACGGTTGTGTGGTTGTACGAGGTGGAGACCATTCTTGCGGAGCTGGTAGGTGACCCACGCCCCTATGTCCCCGAGGGACTGGCCGCTGTGGCTGAGGGACCCGGTCTGCCCCTAGCCCCTGTATGGTCTTCCCCATTGCCCGTGCCGGCCACCGTTGCTTCCCCGTCCGGCCCGCTGCCATCTCCACCGGCAGCGGAGTCCGCGGCCCTGGCCCGAGAAGATCTGGATACCCCTGAAATCGTTGGCCCAGAAGAGGGCACAACAGTGCCCGCGGGAGCTGAAGAGGAGCATCCGACCCGGGGGCGCTGGCTGCGGCCCCCGGTACGACAGCTGGCGGTGACCGGCCCGCAGCTGAAATAGGGGCGGAACTCGGCCCGCGGGGCCCCATCACCAGTCCTGAAGAGTTGGATAACAGTGACTCAGGGCCCGATACGGAGCCGGTTTCGGAAGAAGAGGAACGGGTATCGGGCGGAATGGTGGGAACGGGTATCGGGCGGCCCTCTCCCGCCGCACCTGTTGTGTGCTGGAATTGTATGAGGGCGAGGTGGAGTCTGCCTCAGAGGATGAGGTCCCTCGCCCCCAATTAGAAGATTCACAAGAAAGTTAAAGTCCCCGTTGGAACCTATGTTTATGGTAGCGGACCAGCTACTGAAGTGCCCGTCCCCGTTGGGACTTTCGTTGCCCCCTGTTTGTCCCACATGAGAAATCATGAACATGGCTGAGAACTAGCAAGCCACTCCAAAAACTTTGCCCTTATTGCCCTTCCCATAACTGCCGGTCTCCGGAGAGGCTGGTTGGAGGGAAGACCCGCAGCAGAGCAGGCTGGGGTCCGGTCACCACAGGAACCGGTGACCATCCTCCGGGTCAGGGGTCCCCTGGACGTGGGGCCTCTGAGTGACTGCTGGGTGCGAAACACCGTACCCGTTCCTGCTTGGGTTGCCTGGCCAAGTTCCTGATCCGGACTGGGGAAAAGGGGTGCTGCCCACTTCTTAGGGGCAGCATCAAGGCTAGGCTGCTTGGGTGGGAAAGCGGAAGGGCATGGACCCATTATTATTAAAAATGTTTGCAAGGTTTAAAAGCGATGTGCCTCCCATAAGGGAAGAAAAAGAAAGCATACATATTCTTGAAAATGTAAATATGTTATTATAAATGTACATGTGTTTATTATCTTTTGCAGTTTACAACAAAAATAAACCGGTGATGGACGGGCAGCCCGCGGACGGTCTGCATTAATCCAAGGGGGAATGTGATGCCCTGGACTATCCAGGTCATCCCAGGTAGACACAACAACACTACACACCCTCTTCCCAGTTAGGTAACATCAGTTAAACTTAAAAATCCTTGTCACCACCCTCCAGGTTTGATGTCCACACCAGGGGTGGTGGAGCCAGGCAGTTAGCTCCACCCACCGAGGAGTTCACAGGCCTGGAGGCGGGAACCTAGTAGTCAAGTTCAAGTTAGTTGAGAGAGTGGTTTTGACAGTGAAGAAGGGAGTTTGTGTCCAGAAGCAGATCTGTGCTCAGGCCTGCCAAAGACTACTCCGGTGGCTGGGTTAGAGCCCAGTCACCATTAGCAAGGAGATGAGAAACTGTGGAAAGAAAAGCGCAATAGGGTCTTACCCCAAAAAAGGAGGAAGATATGTAATAAAAACACACTCACCTATAATGGTTGTGCCAGTCACAACCACTATGCAGGCATATATGAGATCCAGGTCCAGGCAGCAGTCCCAAAGTTGGCTGATAACAGAGAGTAATAGAAGAAGGGTCTTAATTCCGCGCCAAGGACTCAATGGGTCCAGGAAGAGATTAATGCTTCTTTAATAACATGCACAAGACTACGCGTTTCTGGAGACACAGCTCCCTTCATCAGGACATTGGCAAGAGAACATCAAATCTGGTTGCAAGTGAGATGGTGAAGTATAAAAGCATGCAATGACGTCATAGGAAACACCCATCCTCAAAAAAAACTTTGATAGCGGGCGGGATCCTGCCGACGGCCGCAGGTAAGGTGAGGTTCCTCGTTCCTGGGGTGTCACACATAGCGATGTGTGCTGCTGCAGGAACGACGAACCACATCATACCTGCAGAGGCAACGATAATTGGGAATAGGGGGAGATGTCACCGATTAGCGATTTTGCACGTTTTTGTGACAATTCAAAATCACTCATAGGTGTCACACGCAACGACATCGCTAAAGCTGCTGGATGTGCGTCACTAATTCCATGACCCCCAACGACATCGCTTTAGCGATGTCGTAGCGTGTAAACCGGCTTTTAGAATGACCAACGTCTCTTGCTAATAGGCTTAAGCTTAACTTAAGTCCCTATTGTGCTTTTCCCCCCCCCTACAGTTTTATGGCTAATAGGGTCACCCCTTTGGCCTTCATCTGGACAACCTGCTGCTGGAGGGATTCAGTCATTTGAAACAGCACACCAATTTTTGCAAAGTCAGTGCAAACTGGAAAGTTAGGAGCCAGTTACATAGGGTTTGACAGATAATTAAGGAAATTAGCATCAGGTGCCAGATTAACACCAATAACTTGCAGGTATCTGAAAGTGTTCTCTATTTTTGTTTTTTTTTTTTCATTTATCTCATTTACATTTTTATTACGTGCTTTACAATAAATTCAATTTATGAAATAAGCTTAAAATACTGCGAGTTTCCTCATGTTAGGATATAATAACATAGGACGACACAATGACCGCAACATTTAGGAAATTGTGTATTATTATTATTATTTTTATTATTGCACCATTTATTCCATGACGCTTTACAAGTGAAAAGGGTATACATAAAATAAAGTACAATATTCATGAACAATACAAGGCACAGACTGGTACAGGAGGAGAGAGGACCCATATCCGCGAGGGCTCACAGTTTACAGGAGATGGGTGAGGATACAGTAGGGGAGTATTTTTCTCTAATTTTGATCTCCAGTGTAGATTTACATGATACGTATACCAAACATAGGCAAAAGAATGCAGCAGACCTGTGTAAGCACCAATACATATGCAAACATAGAATATGTGAAATTTAAACTGCATAAATGCTATGTGGAATATACTTTAGAAAAATGAAGGTATTTATTGCATAAATTGGCTAATTCATGTGAGGCCATCAATCGTGGCAGGGAGACCTTTCTTTGATGGGACCCTATCCTATTTTCATGCCTTTCCTGGACTAAAAGTCTAAAAATATATGGGCAGGTACGATCTGGCACTAATTAAAATCTTTCATGAGGTCACTAGAGTTCACTGCCAGTGGCGGTTCTCACATAGTATTGCATGAGAGGTGGCAGTGGCTGCTGTTCTAGCCTATGGGGTTCCTTCTCTGAACGTTCTTCATAGGCTGGGCCACTGAGTCAGGGAATGCTGTGGGACCTCCATGTGGATTGCGGTGGAACGTTAAGGTTTTTTAACATTTTTTTTTAATAAATTGGTGAATGAGGGCTCAAGTCAGGGGGTGTTTATTTAAATAAAATATATATTTTTTTATATTTATATCTGCTGGATAAGTAATGCGGGTGTCTGATAGACACCGACCCATTACTAACACCAGAGCTTGATGCCAACTGGGATCAACGCCATGAACTATTACCCCAATTACAGTCACACTAAGGCAGTCAGGGAGAGCTGGCTTCAGTGCCAGAATTAAGGTATCTAATGGATGTGCCACTTATGGGCTGGCTGCGGTCTGCTACTTTTAGGTTGAGAAGGGCCCAAAAGTCATTTGTCTTCCTACCCTAGTAATAACAGCCCCCAGCTGTCTGCTTTACCTGCTTTTTCAAGCCTATTCCATTTGAGAGCTGTTTTAAAATCACTTAAAAGATGTTAAAAAGACTGAACATATACGCTGCAATCTCAAAGTGACTTGATGTGCAAAAGTTCTGTCGGTTTGAGGTTTTTTTTAACAGCTTCAGGTGTTGAAAGAAATAAAGAAAAAAAAAAGTCATAAAGTGGCAAAAACGTTAATTGACCATTTTTCAGGTGGCCGACAAGTGGTTTAGGTATACAGTTAGAGTAAAGAGTAGAGATGAGCCACCCCCCTAGAGTTCCAGTTCGGTTTGGTTCGTCAAACCAATTCGAACCCCATTGAAAACAATGGGAGGCAAGCACAAACACATAAAAACACATTATACATGTACACATACAGTTAATAAACATTACCATTGCACTTACAGGTCCCCGCGATGCGTCCTGCACTCTGTCTCCCGCCGCTTTTCCTTCCGATAATCGCTGCGTCCTCCCGGTAACCAGCACTGATGATAGGACCTTCCATGACGTCGTCATAGCCATGTGACCAGTCACGTGTCTATTATCTCATTGGCTACAGACTGGTCACATGGCTAGACGTCATGCTAGGTCCTGTCAGTGCATCTCTCCAGTACGCGGTGATCGTTCCAGCATCTCCGTGTACCAGCGAAATTCTCTGGCACATGGTCAGCTTCCCCGTTCCTGCATGTGGGTGCTCTTTACAGAGTCAGCCCACATGCAAGGACTGCATGCCACAGCCGGTGAATAACGGAGATTACAGTTGCTATAGTAACCCGCCCGTCAGCGGTGACATCACCGCTTACAGCTCGCAGCCTCTGCTCACTCACTGAGTGATTAGACTGCACGGGGAGCAGCAGCGTCTTCCTCCCATGCAGTGCTGTCTGATGTAGCAGAGCTGCATGGGTTGAAGGAGACAGAAGACAGAAGACCATGGATCGTGGAGGGATAAGAGGGAGTAATAAACATGGAGTCTCTAAGTGTATCTGTGTATTTATTTCTATTAAAGTATTTTTTCTCTGTGTGGTGTCTTTTTTTTTTAACCCTTTATTGGAGATTCTTAATGGCCGGGTCAAACTTTTCGGACATTAAGAATCTCTGGCTTAATACTATGCTAGCTAGTAAAACAAAGCTAGTATTAACTCATTATTACCCTGCAAGCCACCCGGCTTCAGGGCTGCTGGAAGAGTTGGATACATCGTCAGATGATGGTGCTTATATGAAAGCGCCATTTTCTGGAGCGGCTGCGGACTGCAATTCACAGCAGAGGGGTCCAGAAACCTTGGACCAACCTGTACTACAGATTCCAATCCCCAGCTGCCTAGTTGTACCTGGCTGGACACAAAAATGGGGCGAAGCCCATGTGTTTTTTTTTAATTATTTCATGCGCTGGGCAGAACTCTTTCCTCTTCATTATAACCACCAGTGGGACATGATGAGGGATATCCTGGGCAGACATTGGCCGGTGCTTTTCACGGACCCCATTTTGGCTGATGTTCTGCCCAGGAGGACCCTCATGATGGCCAGGAAGTCAAGGAACCTTGGAGATCTCCTTGACAATAGCCATTACGTCCTTCCCTGCTCTAACCCCTTTGGCTCCGGTGGTCCGCTCTGTGGCTGCTTCCCATGTGGTCATTGTGTGGCATGCCCCAACATTCTAAGAACCACATCTTTTGTGTGCTCTGAGGGGAAGAGAACGTTCTCCATTGGCCAGCGCATTACTTGCGCATCTACACACGTAGTTTACTACGCTACCTGTCCGTGCTCCCTGATTTATGTTGGACTCACCTCACGCGAATTGCGCGTGCGAGTCAGGGAACACTTCAGGGACATTAATGCTGCTGGTTCTGTGGAGGACGTTTCCCTTTTAAAGACGCTCCCCCGTCACTTCCGTAAATATCACGGATGTGACGCGAGGTCTTTGAAGGTACGGGGCATTGACGTAGTCCACGGGGGTGTTCGGGTGGGCAGTCTACGTAAGACTCTCGCACAGCGGGAGTCGAAGTGGATTGTCTCCCTCAACACCCTGGTCCCCCACGGTCTCAATTAGACAGTCAGTTATTCTCCATTCTTATAACATGATCGAGTCCTTTTACTAGATGTGCCCCTTATAATTGTTCTATTCCCCTTTTGTGTTGTGCATCGGGGTCTGCGGTTCTGCCTTTTATAAGTCGTTTTGACATTACTTGTACAATGCTATATTTTCCATTTAAAATATATAGTACTGGTTCTTGGTCGCACCATCCCTGAACACAATTGTTGTTGTTTTTAATATTAATATCCTTTTTAATTCTTCATGTTTGTACTTCTCTTTTTAATTGTTCCTCTTGTGTATGATTTTTGTATAGGTATCACTTCTGAGTGCCTGCGGTAATTGTCTTCCTTATCCTGCCTTGATTTCCTCCCCTATTGGTGGACGCCTTGGAAAACTCAGAAAATCGGAACTATATATGACTATATTGCTGCTACTATGTCAAACTATATATACCTTTTCTCTTTTTTTCTTTCTGTTTTACTCTTCTTATTTTCATACACTTCCTGTTACATTTTTATACCGCTGTGGCTGTGCGCGTCAGCCAGTCAGCTGATTGCTGAGAGATGTTGCATGACACTGCCCACTTTGGATGCATGCGTGGGAGTTATGGAGACGTCCGTTCTCCCGCGCATGCGCCCTACATGCTAATGCTCTTCTGTCTGCTCCGCCCTCTGGCCTCCGCTCCCGGCGCATGCGCAGTGTCAGCCACCGCGACGTCATGATTGCTGACACCTGCGCTGACCCTTTTTAAGGCGTCAGTGTCTTTAGACATATTACTCCCTCGAAAAAGCGCCCAAGCGAAACGGACGTTGGGACCCTTTACCTGCCACCACGCTCTATCATCCCACCAGGTATCTCTGGCCCTCTGATTGCCCATGTCAGCGGAATTATTGCAATTCGTTTACTGACCTTACTGACACGGTCTTTCTTTCTATTCTCATCTTCCATTGTTCACCCTGTGAATTTCTACTTATGATTGCCCGTATCAGCGGTACATACTGCACTTCATCTATTTATGTCTACTGACACAGTCGCTCCTCTCTTTTTCACATCTTCCACTGTTTGTCTTGTGAATTACTCCTGCATTTGCTTTTTTTAGCCTCCCTCCCTTGTATCCGACTTTGTGATATTTAACTCTTACATGTTTATGGGGGGGGGTTTGATAACGGAGGTGTTCTAATATTTAATATTCTGTTTATTTCCATCTTACCTCTCTGACCCATGACTAGTCTTTATATATTTTGTCTGAGACATTATTGCCACTGCAGCCCTTCCTCTTTGCTACACGACTATTTTGTAGTTATATTTACTATCTTAGGGCTCGCTTAATAACTTAACACTGGTGGCCTGGCCTCAATATTCCACGACTAGTCCTCACTTCTCCCGGCCACTACTGGCACATAGACGCACCGTTGATAATCCCCACCACTTTTATAATTTTTTGTTTTCCCTTTGGCATTCCCTGTTTTATACAGGTTTATGTTTCTGGTCCTTATACATAATTTTCTCCTTTTGTTGTGGATTATCAGCGGTGCATCTAAACTCCCCCTATCCCTAATTTTAGCTCTTCCCCTTGATTAAGGTTACCTCCACACGACTACAGGGTGCTCTTCAGGGGTTCCCCTGCACTTTTTTCTTCACTGGCCCCTCCATATGGGTTATGATATAAGACCTCTTATACTGTTTATCATACATTAGTGGTGTCACTACAACTAATATTTATTGGTCTCTCATATCCCATTGGAGCCATTTACCTGGTTTACTAAAATAAACAACTTTTCTTATTACTTTGGTAGGGTTATTTGAGCGGTGGTATGGTACATTTTATCACAATTGTGCTCTGTATTATATTTATAATCCATCCATCTACATCTCTGTGACTTTATCCCTCTATTTTTTATTACAAAAACTTTGATTGTCTTGATATTAAATATTTTTTGATACTTCCTCAATAAAAACTACTTTTTTGCAATTTTTCTGTGCCATTTCCTTCTTTGTCCTTTTTGTTTACAATGTTATATTGCGGCGTATGACGGACTCTCATATTTGGTATTCGTTCAGCAGGGCAACAGAAATAGCACCTGCCTGCACCCCGCTGAGGAAGCATTTGGCGATAACGCGCGTCCGGGAGAAAGGTTGCCCACTCACTCATTCTGGGACTGCCAGCTTGTACCCTCCTTTCTTTACACCATGGGTAAGTTATGAACTATTTGTCTTCATGTTAGATTAAGTGTTCCCATGGTGTGTCTCCATCACAAACTCACTTGAGTTAATATTGACTATTTTGGCTATGGAGTAGTGATGGGTTATTGTGGCTAGTTTCCCAGATGGGTGGGTGTTTTTCAATCCACCTACCTCATTATCTGACTTTATGGAAAATACACATTTTTTATATTGTATGTATACTGTTCAATAAAATTAGATTTTATATTGGAATCAGTCTCCTCAAGTGTGTTTACACTAAGTATTAAAACGTTTGGGAGTATATTCAATGTTATCATCCATACAGGGGAATGTGATCATTTTCACTATGTTAAAACCATATAAATTATTTTTCCCCCTTGTGTCTATGACCTACTTGATAGAAATAGCAAATACCTCCATTTGAAAATTTAGTATAGCTCTCCTGATTAACTATGTTCCTTACCTCATGAGCAGGGCATTGCAGTAGCTTACGTATGCATGGTTACCACCATTCATAGAGACAGTGGGTTGCTCTTGGTCTTAACTGTTGCTGCCAAAGCTGCAATGCCCTGCTCATGAGGTAAGGACATGCCTAATCAGGAGAACTATACTACATTTCCAAAAAAAGGTATTTACTAATATTATTGCTATTACACCTACTATATGTTGGGCATAGGATCTTAGAGATGGAATACTCCTTTAAGTCCAGTTATCCTGGTGAATGAATACTAAACAACAGAGCTCGCTATTTAGACATGTTTTCTTGTGGCGTATAACGGACTCTCATGTTTGGTAGTCATTCAGCAGGGCAACTGTAAAAGCAAATACCTCCATTTGGAAATGTAGTATAGGTCTCCTGATCAACTATATTCCTTACCTCATGAGCAGGGCATTGCAGTAATAATAATAATTTATTCATTTATATAGCATTATTAATTCCATAGCGCTGTATGTCTTTGGAGTGTGGGAGGAAACCGGAGTACCCGGAGGAAACCCACGCAAACACGGGGAGAACATACAAACTCCTTGCAGATGGTGCCCTTGGTGAGAATTGAACCCAGGACCTCAGCACTGCAAGACTGCAGTGCTAACCACTGAGCCACCGTGCCGCCCATTTAGCTTACAGATGCATGGTTGCCGCCACTCACTGTGACTGAACACAGGAAGCTGAGCTGACAGCCGCTCTGTGCATGCGGCAGTATCTATTGTGAAGGAGGGGGCCGCGGGGGATCAACGCTGCACAGGTACCGTGGGACACCGGGTAACACCGGTGGGGTTATAGGGGGTTACCTGGCAGGGCCTGGGGAGAAGTTTTCTGTCGCATGTGTCATGGCACATGCGACAAAAATCAGAGGAGTAGGATGAATGCGGCCGGCGCGCTGCTGTGCACGTGACCATCTTGGATTTCCGCGAGGGGGTCGGGGGGAGCACTTTGGAGACACCGGGGGACTGGAGGGGACCGGGGAGGAGATTTATCTCCCATCGAGATGTTTGTTCATGCCAGGTGGGAGATAAATAATTTTTTACCGGCGCTTTGTATACCGGTGTATACCGGTGTATACCGGTGATCACGTGAGTGGGGACTGGAAAAACCGGCCTGAATCATGATCTCCAGGGTCTCAGCTACCCCTGAAACCCCGGAGATTTTCTGACGCTGGGGGTGGGGGGGCTATTCACTTATTTCTGCTTGCTGTTTATAAACGGCAGATCAGAATAAGGCTACATTCACACGACTGATCCGTTTTTGCGGTCCGCAAAAAACGGTCCTTTTTTTTCACGGATGCATCCGTGTGGCATCCGTTTCCGTTCCGTATATGGTCCGTATGTCATCCGTTTGTCATCCGTGAGCCTTCCGTTTTTTTGCATACTGCAAAAAAACTGAAGGAGGGAAAATACATAAATACCCAGGATCCATAGCTTCATCCTACATGAGGCGGTCACATGTTCACTCCAGTGCCATTTTCTACTGCTTTTCACAGCGTAGAGTGCTCTGGTGATTTTCTTGTGCTTGTACACTTCATATCAGTCTTTTCTGTCATTATAATGGCAGAAAGACACATAATGTCCCACTCTCCTGCATTTTGTAATTTTGCACCCTTTGGTGCCTTTCATGTGGCACTAAGGGGTGCTTAGCCTTGTATTTAGCCAAAAATAAATAAATATAAAAAAATATATAAATAAATAAATTTTTAAAAAAATGACGTGGGATTCCCCCTATTTTTGATAGCCAGCTAGGGTAAAGCAGATGGCTGCAGCCTGCAGAGCACTGCTGGCAGCTTCACCGTGGCTGGTAATCCAAACACCCCATGCTGTTATTTTAAATTAAATAAATAATAATAAAAAAAAACACGTGGGAGTCCCCCCAAAATTGGATCACCAGCCAAGGAAAGTGGACAGCTAGGGTCTGATATTCTCAGACTAGGGAGGTCCATGGTTATTGGACTCTCTCCAGCCTAAAAATAGCAGGCCGCAGCCGCCCCAGAAGTGGCGCATCCATTAGATGCGCCAATCCTGGTGCTTCGCCCCAGCTCATCCCGTTGCCCTGGTGCGGTGGCAAACGGGGTAATATATGGGGTTAATACCAGATGTGTAATGTCACCTGGCATCAAGCCCTGGGGTTCATGATGTCAGGCGTCTATCAGATACCCAACATCACCAACCCAGTCAGTAATAAAAAAAAAAAAATAGACGACATACCCATTTTTATTTGAAAAAACACTCCTCAACACATTCCCTCTTTCACCAATTTATTAGAAAGAAAAACAAATCCAGGTCTGGTGTAATCCAAGGGGGTGCCACATCGATCCATACCATAGTCAATGTCCCAGTCAATGAAAAACAGACTGTTCCATATTGGCTGGGAGAGCAGTACAGTGACCTGAGCTAACATCAATAGGTCAGCCCAGATTACTGCAAGGTATGACGAGCGCTACTGTCAGGAGGTTAGATGAGATCATTACCTGCAGTGACGATCTCCTGCACTCCTGACAGCAGCGCTGTCACTGAGTCCAATGACTGCCGCCTTTACAAACCAAGTATCCCGAGCGGCCCGTGACGTCACCGCTAGTCACAGTCTCGCGTCGGCAGCAAGAGGAGATGTGATAAGCGGCGGCCATGGAAGACAGTGACAGCGCTGATGTCAAGAGGGCAGGAATTCATCACCGCAGGTAAGGAACTTTACTAACCTCCTGACGGCAGCGCTTGTCATCCCCACGGCTGCTGACACTGCAGTGTGGGCAGCTGCGGACACTGCTGAGCGGGCAGCCATGGGGCTGGGGCTGGGGCTGGAGTGGGACACAGACTGCAGCGGCATCCGACGGAAGTCACACGGAAGTACTGCTGTGTGGCTTACGGGGATTTATGCACACGTAGCCAGAGTACACGTCGGGTTACTAAGCAAAGCGCTTTTCTTGGATACTCGATATTCACCCTGGTTACCAGCTTACCGCATGCTGCCAGCGATGGCTCCCTGCACACGCAGCTGTAAAAAGCTACAGTTACGTTTTTGGTGATCGAACCATTCTCGAACGTAACTCGAACTGCCGAACTTTTGGCAAATCGTTCAAGTTTGTCGAACGACTCGAACACCCCCCAAAATCCCTCGAACATGAAATTGGTGAACCGTTCGACTCGAACATCGCTCAACTCTAGTAAAGTGCCATTGGTGGCAAAGCCGCTGCAAAAATGAACAGAAAGATGCCAAAGGAGACGCTTCAGGAAAAACAGCTCTGGTGTTTTACTGATATGTCTTCTGCTTCAAAAACGCAAAAACTCAGTGGCTTAGGCCACTTTCACAATGCTTTCAGATCTCCATTCAATGGTCCCGTTGGGGCTTTCAGCTGAAACCCACTTTGCACGAGGTTTAGAAGGAAGCCTTGGCGGGACCACTGAATGGAGATCAGAATGCAGTGTGAAAGCGGCCTAACCTGCTGAGTTTTTGAGTACTTACTGGAGGCGGACACCCAGACATAGTAGATTCCGTCTGGGTGTCCGCCTCCAGTAAGCGTATACTCCCAAAAATGGTGCACAATAGAGCACATGGTGACTCCATCTGCATCATTATAGTCAAAGTCACCTTCGGCGCATAGTCCGAATCCCGTTTTGCATGGGGTTCAAACAGAAGCCCCGACAGGACCACTGAACGGAGCACAGAACGCAGTGTGAAAGCTGCCTAAGATGCAGAGTTTTTGAGTATACGCTTACTGGAGGCGGACACCTAGAAGTAGTAGACTGCATCTGGGTGTCCGCCTCCAGTAAGCATATACTTCCAAAAATGGTGCACGACAGAGCACACTGTGACTCTGTCTGCAACAATATAGTCAAAGACCCCTTCAGCGCATACGTCTGACGCCAATTTTGCGGTGGGTTTGGACGGAAGCCACGACGGGACCACTGAACGGAGATCGGAACACAGTATGAAAGTGGCTTAAGGGTGAAAAACTCAGTCACTTAGACAACTTCCTCTGGTTTAGCCACAAACCTAACCCATTAGCAATCCATGGGTCACACCTCCTGTACATTTATTTATCAACCAAAGGGTCACACATCCTGTACATTTATTTATCAACCAAAGGGTCACACCTCCTGTACATTTATTTAGCAACCAAAGGGTCACATCTCCTGTACATTTAATATAATGCATATCTCCAATATGGTTATCCCCAGGGGAGACTAAATAGGTAATGTTAAAAATAATATAAGAAATATAAAAAAGAAATACAAATTCCTTAAAAATGGGTGGAACAAGCTACGTAACGATGAGAATAGAATTAACACAGCTTTATCTTAACCCAATAAAAGTAACCATCTTCCAGAGAGCATGGCGTGAGTACTTTTTAAAATATTAATGAAAAGTATTTGTGAGTTTAACAAACAGCTTCTTAGTTCATTCTCATAACAATGCGTTGTCCGTACAAGATTAGGACAGCTTAAAAAATAGAATTCTATTATATAAAGCGAACAGCAGGAGATCATAAAATAAAAGTTTAATGGCAAAGCTGTGTTGCCTACATACACATATATTAGTGGAAAGCTTGCATCCCGCATAATTAGAGTTTCTCCATTAACCCCTTCTTAGATTTGCTGTGTAGTCTCCAATCTGGATGTAATAAGGTTTGATTAAAACTAGAGGAAGAAAAAAAAAACCTCATATGGGACGCGGAGAATGCCGATTTTGGATAGATTTGAAATTAAATTTAAATCAACCGAGATGCCTTTCTGTGTTCATTAATTATATCACCTGAAGGCACACATTATGAGATATTTTGCACAAGATATTACAAGATATTATTATCTTTTTTTTTTTGGTTATGCATAAATTATGTAGTTTTCATTTTACTAATATACTTTACAACTAATGGTTTATATGTTTCTGACACTTTATAACATGACGTGAACAGAACCCTTCTTAAATGATTGAAATAAGATTCCTGTAAAAACACAACATATAATGTCTAAATAAATATATATATATATATATATATATATATATATATATATATATATACACACTGAACATATGTTAATATATATACATATATATATCTATATATACATATGTATATGTGTGTGTATATATATATATATATATATACACACACACAATATATATATATATATATATATATATATATACACACACAGTACAGTACAGACCAAAAGTTTGGACACACCTTCTCATCTCTAGAACAACTGTTGAGAGGAGACTTTGTGCAGCAGGCCTTCATGGTAAAATAGCTGCTAGGAAACCACTGCTAAGGACAGGCAACAAGCAGAAGAGACTTGTTTGGGCTAAAGAACACAAGAAATGGACATTAGACCAGTGGAAATCTGTGCTTTGGTCTGATGAGTCCAAATTTGAGATCTTTGGATCCAACCACCGTGTCTTTGTAGAAAAGGTGAATGGATGGACTCTACATGCCTGGTTCCCACCGTGAAACATGGAGGAGGAGGTGTGATGGTTTGGGGGTGCTTTGCTGGTGACACTGTTGGGGATTTATTCAAAATTGAAAGCATACAGAACCTGCATGGCTACCACAGCATCTTGCAGCAGCGTGCTATTCCGGTTTGCGTTTAGTTGAACCATCATTTATTTTTCAACAGGACAATGACCCCAAACACACCTCCAGGCTGTGTAAGGGCTATTTGACTAAGAAGGAGAGTGATGGGGAGCTACGCCAGATGACCTGGTCTCCACAGTCACTAGACCTGAACCCAATCGAGATGGTTTGGGGTGAGCTGGACTGCAGAGTGACAGCAAAAGGGCCAGCAAGTGCTAAGCATCTCTGGGAACTCCTTCAAGACTGTTGGAAAACCATTTCCAGTGACTACCTCTTGAAGCTCATCAAGAGAATGCCAAGAGGGTGCAAAGTAGTAATCAAAGCAAAAGGTGGCTACTTTGAAGAACCTAGAATATAAGACATATTTTCAGTTGTTTCACACTTTTTTAAGTATTTCATTC
Organism: Anomaloglossus baeobatrachus; assembly: GCF_048569485.1. Taxonomy (NCBI): domain Eukaryota; kingdom Metazoa; phylum Chordata; class Amphibia; order Anura; family Aromobatidae; genus Anomaloglossus; species Anomaloglossus baeobatrachus. The sequence continues at coordinate 159,685,431 of NC_134362.1, forward strand.
CACATGTTTTAATTCATAGTTTTGATGCCTTCATTGTGAATCTACAATTTTCAGAGTCCTGAAAATAAAGAAAACTCTTTGAATGACAAGGTGTGTCCAAACTTTTGGTCTGTACTGTATATATATAGAAATGCATATATATATTTAGATATTATATTATATATTGTGTGTTTTTTACAGGAATTTTATTTCAATCATTAAAGAATGGTTCTGTTCACGCCATGTTATAAAGTGTCAGAAACATATAAACCATTAGTTGTAAAGTATATATATATATTATTTAGAAATAAAAATTGAAGCTCCTACACATTATACCTATAGGAGTCATTTTATGCCATTCTAAAGGGGGCTTTACACGCAGCGATATCGCTAGCGATCTCGTTAGCGATGCGACACACCCAGATCGTTGTTACGATTTGCCGGATCACTCATAGGTCGTTTTGTAGCTGTCACATGTACACATCTCACAAACGATGCTACATCGTTCAGCGATATATTGTTTGACCAAGGCGGTCGTGTGGACACAGTCACACAGCATTCCTCCCAACGATTCCGGCAACGTCAGAAGCATATAATTGTTCATAGCATACACCTTGGCATGACACCAATCAGAGTGGAGGAGGCGTTGGGCATTGCTCGTAACGACATGCCCGTGTCGCTGATGATTGATGCACAAACGATGTTGTTGGTCGTTGGCAGGGTGTGAAACGTTGCAATATGTCTGCTGAATTCAAAATGACGAACGATATTTTGAAAATCAACGACATGTCAACGATCAACGATTTTCGTTATTTTTAAGATCGTTCAGAGTCGCTCGTAGGTGTCACATGCAACGAAGTCGCTAACGACTATGGAAGTGCGTCACAAAAACCGTGAGCCCGACGACATATCATCAGATAAATCATAGCGTGTAACGGGGCCTTAAGTCAATTGGCATTAATAAGAAATTGGTTTTCCCATTCTTCCTATATCTCCTTCCACTTTTCTGGAAAGGTTTTATACAAAATGTTTGTGTAAGCCACTGGAAAACTTTCCCCATACATCAAGAAGAGAATTTTTAGGTCAGACACTGATGTTATATGAGCATCCAGACTCACAATCTCCATTCAAGTTCATCACAATGGTGTTTGATAGGGTTGAGACCATGGCTCTTTGCTGATCAGTCAAGTTCTTCTTGACCAAATTCCCCCAATTATGTCTTTATGGACTTTGCAGGGGCACAGTCAAGTCAGATCGGACAAGATGCATTCCTCAAACTGTTCCCACAAAGATGGAAACTAAATTTGTCCAAAATGTCTTGTATGCTAAAGCATTATTACTTATCTTTACTACAACCAAGAACCTTGACCAACTTCTTGAAAACTTTCCTATAGCATATTCCATCATTCACTAAACTTAAAGGTGTTGTCCACTACTTTTATATTGATGGCCTATCCTTAAAACAGGTCATCAATGTCTGATTGGCTGGCATCCGACACTCCGCACCCCCGCCGATCAGCTGTATCTTTGTCTCATCTGTCTATAAGACGCTGTTCCACAAGCATTTTGGCTTAGTCATGTACAATTTGGCAAACCTCACCCTAACTTTTTATCTTTCTGCATCAGCAGTGGCGACCTCCTGGTTCTCCTGCTATAGCATTTCAAATGTAGACTGAGAGTTTATCCTGGGTCTCTTCAAGATTTATCATGTCTGAGTATCAAAATTATGGGGACCGCATATTTATTTAAATAATTTTTTTAAAAAAGCCGCATGCGGTTCCTCTTATTTTGCTACACAGTGAAGATAAGTGCAGGGCTGGGGGCTGCAGCCTGCAGCCGTGGGCTTTATCTGTGCGGGTATCAATAGATGGGGAACCCTATACCAATTGTTTTAATAGTTTTATTTATTTTATACCACGATATAGACCAATCACAGACCCTGTCTAGGGCAGGATCTGACTGCAGCCAATCAGAGAAGCCGATGGCAGAAGAAAGCAGCGAATATGGATGAGGGATAATTATTGGAACAGGAAGTAGTATTGCAGCCGTGGGGAGACTCGATAAGTATGTACTTCTTTAACCCTTTTGCTTCCTTTGTTTTACAGCGGCCAATCACAGCCATGCCTATACTTGACATGACTATGATGAGCAGGGAGAGGATGTTTTTTTCCCTTTCAAACATTTACCGATCCTTGGCAAGATGGCAGACTTTTGCAGTAAATGTTCGGATGTCCGATCCCGATCCAATCCGGTCAACGATCGTACGTTTTTAACATTGTCTGATTTTTTCTGATCAGGATCACTCATCTCTTGTCACTATATCTAATGGGCTCCACTATTTGGAAAGGAAGCAATGTTTAGACTTAGCACAGCACTCTACATGTCGATGAAAAAGCCGATTTGGACATGAAGAAAACAGGCCCGTGATTACAAATACAGAAGTTGTGACATCAGAGCAGAGACCAGTGAGTATAGTGCCTACATATTAGGCACTAATAGTCACATTTACTATGAGGAGTGGAGGAATGTTTTGTTTTAACACATTTCTTAACTTTCTTTTGGTGAATTTATGATATCAACCTATTATCCCATTGCCTTTTCGGACCAAAGATTCAACAAAATAAATATATTATTATAATAAAAAATAAATTAAATAATGTTAAAACCGGTATCTCTTTAACATTAATATATGAATTACCAATAATATGATTTTCAGAAAAGTCTTATTTAATCTCCTGTATATTTTGGGTTTTCTCACAACCAATATGCCCTTTTTAAGGAGATTTCTAATTAGAGATAAACCAGGCTTAATCATTGTATAAGAAAGGTTCTACGACATTCTAGGAGATTATTTTTGTAGCGTGTACCTTTTATAGTTTTTTTTTGTGTGTGGGTGGTAAGATGGATTATGTTTAGACTTTAACATAGTAAAACAATAGGTACAATGTTAATATCACTGAAATTGAAGTTACCGTATTTTTCGTTTTACTGTATAAGACGCACCCCAAATTTAGAGAAAAACAAGAAAAAAAAATTGGGACCATCTTATAATCCGGTGGTGTCTAACCGAAGGGGATGGAGTGGGGTCACAGGAAGCAGGGGTGGTGCTGGTGTAGGGCGATGCTGCTGTCGGTGCAGCCGGTGTCCCAGATGCTCACTGCGGACGGCAGCTCTGATAGGCAGGAGGTGAAACTGTTGGTGGTGTGGGCTTTGAAGAAATGGTGTCCGGAGTCGGTGCATGTGCAAATCGAGCTATTGGTTCAATTGTGGCGCCCCTGAGGCTTCCGTCGCCACAGAGACATTGCACCCCAGCCAGAGGTGTGATGTCCCATCCGGGGTAAGGATAAGGGTAAACGCCGGTTCACAGGCAAATTCACACTACACCTATTGTTAGGCATATTTTGTGACCGGAGATAGTGGCAGCTACCCCCATGCTGCATGCTGGGGGACCGTAAGACCTATCTCTTCTCCCATAGGGTGGGGCCTAGCAATCGAGAAAGTGGGAGGAGCCAACAGAAAGTAAGAGCAGATACAGGAAGGTCAAGTTTAGTGAGAAGTGGAGAGTTAGAGAGTGAGAAGTTGGAAGGAGAGAGAGGTTGACACCTCAGGAAAAGTGACGGAGAAAGAGAAGCTTCCTGGTGGAGACCCAGGGGCCCAGCTAGATAGGCCCAGGTGACACCACAGACAGTAAAGAAAGGATTCCAGGGCCACGGAAGGCTTTCAAGCTCGTGGCCTGTTCCACTAGAACATCGGGTGGAGGGATCAGGCTGCATCCAGGGATGGTCCCTAGAAACTAAGGGAAGAAAGACATTTCCAAAAGTAAACACCGAAGGCCCAGGGTGGTTGCAAGCGCCCAGGGCCACAACCCACCTTAGATCCCCTGGGAAGAGGGCAAGATTCCATCCAGGCAAGCCTTTTTGACCAGAGCCTATGGTGGAGGCCGAGACAAGTTTATCTATAAAGGTCAAGGCTTTGAAGTCAGTCTAGGAAGGAGACACAACCAAGGGTGCACCGGCATTTACTTCAAGAACTACCCGGGATCGGCGGAGGTCCCTGACAGGAGATCCCAGCACACCAGTGGACAACCGGTTGTCTGTAGTGACTGAACAGTGAGTAAAAGATCTTGAAACTGCACCCCTTGCGTTGCTTCCTTTATTTTGCCCTGCACCGCAACATTCACCAAAAGCACCATAGAGTTTAATAAGCACCAACGGTTGCCCCGGGGTACCGCTCCACCTGTGGGGAGCAGAACCATCCCAGCTGCTAATCCATCAGCCCTGGAGGTCTCATCCAGCAGCGGCGGCTCCTTAGTGGCAATCCACAGGTGGCGTCACAAATATTTCCACAAACGTTAATTAAACTTATCACCCCCACAACTGCCATATTAGTTGACCACGCCAGGGTCAAGGAGTCGGGCCCCGCCACCACTGACTACCCCCGGACTAGTCCGGCCCGACACCGGGTGTCCCAAAGCCTTGGGGTGTGCGAGTCACAATCACAAGCCGATATTTCATCTGCGCACGCGCCACCTTCGGGCACCATTTTCTCTAAGTCCACAGCTGGGAGATCAATGGGCCAGAGGTGGCGCATGCGCAGATGAGATATCTTGAGATGAGTGCTCCATCTGCACATATGCTGACTCTGGGCACCATTATTTGAAGCCCGCATTAACGATATTTCCTCACCTACAGTGCAGCACAGCCTGCAGCGCAGCACAGCCCACAGCACACCACCTGCAGCACAGTGCACAGCACAGCACTCAGCACAGCACACAGCACATCTAGCATCGCTGTACAGCCCAGAGCGCACTACCTGCAGCACAGCGCACAGCTCATCCAGCAGTGCAGCACTGCCTGCAGTGCAGCACAACCCACAGTTCACCGCCTCCAGCTCAGCACACAGGATATCCCGCAGCGCAGCACAGCTCACGGCACATCGCCTACAACACAGTGCACAGCACATCCTGCAGAGCACCACAGCCCACAGCACACTGCCTACAGCACACAGCACATCCCACAGCACAGGCTACAGCGCACTGCCTACAACACAACGCACAGCATATGCCACAGCACAGGCCCCAACGCACTGCCTACAACACAGCACACAGCACATCCCGCAGCACAGCACAGCCCATAAATTTTTGAGAGGAAAAGGGCATGTTATAATCTGAAAAATACGGTATATGGAATCCATTAGTCCCTACAAGAATCCACCCCATGAAAACACCCAACTGATGTGCTATCTGAGAGCATACAGAAAAGATATGAACTCATGCTTTACTCCAAGTATGAACATTTCAGCCATTGAGAGTGATATTTATGTGTTTTTCACATAATAAATGTAAATACATCTACCTTGCTCTAATATAAAAATTTACCCTGGAGCGTTGCTATCAGAAAAAAACGTATTCTCTTGTTTGGTCCCGCTAACTGGTTGAATGTACAGTAGCGCTGCCATCAATCACACCATTTTCCTAGAAATATTACATCCCAAAGATGAGAAAGAATTCCAGGTTCTTTTGATGTTGCTGTAATTTTATTATCCAAAGGTGAAATTCACATCTTGAAGACAGGTGCACACTGGGGTATATAAAAAAATGGATATTTCTATCTACTAAATGTTTGACAGGTACTGAATGCACTATATAGGTCTATGAAGGAAATGGTGATTACAATAAGGCTTACCTAAACAATTCGATAATACCAAGGTCAAATGTAAAATATATTCCATAAGGGCACATTTACTAATCCTAATTTGTAGCTTACACTACGCAAGTAGACAGTGTTCAAATGCTCCAAAAGTATAAATATAATGCCTAATACTGTTTGTACATTTAGTGCATATAAACTGTCTAGTTTAAGTTTATACAAACTATTAGCTTATTTCGCGACTAAATTTTGGCAGATCGTAAGCCCCACCCCATTAAAAGTAATACACACCCTTTATTAGCTGGTTTAGACTACACACAGAGTAAGGCATAAAAAATGTGTAGATGCTTTTTGGTGTGAATTGAGCCACATGAGTGTGTCCCACTCTGGGGAGACCTCTGGCAAGTCTGGGAAAAGAAGATCACAATGCCTTATTTTTTGCAGGTCTACTACTGGTATTTGAATGTATCTACCTTATTTTAGTGCTGCATGGGTTAAGGACTCTTTCCTATCTGGCTCCTCTTTGGAGCCTTAATCTTAGGTGCCGCTCTTTTGTGACCACTTCCCTTTGCTATAAAAAGTCATTTGTCTTACCATCTGATGCCAGTTATAGATTCTCATTCTATTGTTGACTACTTTAGGAGGAGACTGTCTCTGGAAGAAGCTGAGGAGTTGTGACTATTGCAACTGCGGTGTTTTGCTGCATTGAAGAAACTTGAAATGTTTTCCCTTTTGTGTTTTATTCCCTGTGTCTGTCTCCCTTACCTTGTGTTGTATTATTGTACTGGTGAGACTAGTGATTTTGCCAGCCTTCTCACTAGCCATGGTGAGTTCAGGTCAAGTGAAGGCCTAGACAAGTGACAATAACAGGGGGAAGGACTCATATAGAGACATTAGGGAGCTTAGGGTAGAGTTGCAGGAGATCTCCCCTCTTCCTATCACCAATGCTTTCCTTCTGTACTATTCCCATTTGTCACCCTTGTGTTGCACTGCATGCTCAGCGTCTGTACTCTTTGGCAAGACAAATGCTATGTAATAGTTATAGTCAGGTTACTAGAGATGAATGGATCACTTTGGCCACATGAGTCCAAGGTTTATATCAGTGCTCTTTGGTGATGGATACGACCTCTCCTGTTCTTTTGCATCACCTGTCCAGTCTTTGCTGCAAGGAACTTTCTGCTCATGCATGCAAAAGATTGAAGTGTCATGATTAGGGATGATCGAATACCTCAAATATTCGGCTTTGCGAATATTTGCCGAATAGGTCGACGCTATTTGACTATTCGCGAATATTTGATGCACAATGTAAGTCTACGGGAAACCCGAATAACAACTATTCAGAACTATTCAGGCTTCCCATAGACTTGCATTGTGCATCGAATATTCGCATAGCGGCGACCTATTAGTCGGATATTCGCGGAGCTGCATATTTGAGGTATTCGATCATCCCTAGTCATGATGTTACAGCTTGCACTGTGACCTTTTGCACACATGCACAGAACTCTCTTGAGCTCCTTCAAAGCTGGAACTCAAGGCCCAGTGTGAGAGGCTGCCGGATTCCAGCACAAGAAGCAGCTTTTTGAAAATGATCGCAATGGATGACAGTGAGGATCGGAGGTGCCATAGCGGTTAGGTTTATGGTAAATATAAGGATTTTTCTTTATTTTTACAATTATATTTATTATGCCCTGGGGTTTTGAAGGACACCAAAGCATAAAAAGGGACATTACATTTCCAAAGAGCAACTTCTCCATGAATAGAATTATCTGTGAAAAACAGTGCACATAGTCAAATTCAAATTTTGCCTGATCCCCCCATCTCTAGTGAGAAAACTAATTCTTGTAGTTTTGGAAGAGAAATATTGTCCCTTTCTTCTCTAATGTAGGAGTCTTGCTGTTCAACAATCTCATATGTTCTCTGCCAGATTTTCTGTTTCATAATGCACCAAATATTTTCTATTTGTTTAAGGGATAGATTGCACTTAGCCAGTTCATCACCCAATTTTTTCTGTAAATTGATGCTGTTGTGATGGATGCAATATGTGGTTTAGCATTTTCTTGCTGAAATATGCAAGGGCTTGCCTGAAATAGACATTGTCTTAATGGGTGCATCTTTTGTGCTAAAGCCTCTATACTACGCTCAGTATTGATTGTGCCATACAAGATGTGTAAGCTGTTCATGTTATAGATAGTAATACAGCCCCATACTATCAGAGATACTAGCTTTTGAACTGTGCACTGATAACAAGCTCCATGGTCCCTCTCCTTGAGAATGCAGGACATGGCAGCCATAGTTTTCATAAAGAATTTTAAATTTTGATTCATATGACCACAGAAGAATTTTCTATTTTTCTCTTTTCCTCTGTCTATTAAAAATGAGCTTCGACCCAGAAAGAAGGCAGTATTTCTGAATTGAGTTGATATATGGCTCCTTCTTTACATGATTGAGCTGTACCTTGCATTTGTGAATTGTACCCGTGTTCAAAGACAATTATTTTTAAGTATTCCTAAGCCCATGCAGTGATCTGCACCAACTCATATTTATTTTTAATGCAGTGTTGTCTGAGCTCCCATAGATCACAAGCATCCAATATTGACCATCAGCCTTGTCCTTGTGCACATGAATTTCTCTTGAATCTCTGATTCACTATAGATTGAGGGATTTTCAAATCTTTACAATTTTACCTTGAGGAATATTTTTCTGAAATTGTTCCACAATTAATTTTTAGGCATCGTGGCTCATAGATTAGTAAACCTCTAACTATCTTTGCTTCAGAGAGACTCTGCCTCTTTAACATGATTTTTTAATACAAAGTTGTGTGACTTAGTTAAAACTTGACCCTCCAAATGTTTTTCATTAGTACCACTTAGCATTCCAGCCCCTTGTTAACCCTGTCAAAACTTTGATAAGATGTGTTGCTGACCTCAATTTGTTAATGAGTACCGTAAATACTTTCAAATGAAAAGGAAAAATGTCTAACTTTCAACTTCTATGTATTTTATGTTCTGTTGTCAATAAATTATAGTATTTGCATTTGTGGCAAAAAAACATTTTTCTTTTAATAGGGTGTCATTTAGAGCACTACTCCAACATTTTTTTTATTGCACCCTGGAGTGGTGCTTTAAATCTATGTCTCCTGCCTCCTGTATAATACTTACCTTTTGCCTCTTTGGTCTGTCTCTAGCAATTTGTGGCCTTCCAGGGCACTCTAGAGTTTGCAGTAACAAATCAATGTATCTCTATGGGAGTCTTGTTCTTGCTTCATTTTGGCACTCATAGAGTTGTATTGGGACCTAGTGATGTAACTTCTGACTTCCGGCCAGTCAGCAGTTACAATCACAAGATGGTGCCACGGCACCAAAGCAGCGCTGAAAAAGTCTAAAAAAAATAGAAAAATCCTGGAGTGGTGCTTTAAACGTTTGAGCTGATTGGCTTCTACTGTCTCTATGTATCACATGAAATATCAGACTTAGCAATGCATGGATCAGTGGATCAGTCAGTTAACTTCTGCTGGTGACAATCTGTGACACTCTAAACCAAGTGGCCACTTCCATCTGAGAACATCCTGCTTGAAGCCTCGCAATGGCGTGATACTGTTGATCAATTTTTAGGACTCGTCAAAACATCAACAACATGACCAGAGGGACTGTTTAAATACCAATTTTGAAAGATTGGGCGATTCATGAATCAAACAACTATTGAGAATTTACACTTGTGTATGATGTAAGATGCATCGTCCACACAAAGAAGGGAAGGAGGACAGTGATTGCAAGAAGAGATGAGGCCCCGGATCAAGGCCAGCGACATCCAACAGACTGGACCACCCCGTAGATGAGTATAATAAAAGCTCTTTTTTAGGTTATGTAGATTGACTTGGAAGCATATCTACAGCATTTTTTGGCAAGGAATATACATGTCAGAAGCCAACAGAGTATTTCTATGACCAGATGTTGGAGGCTGCACATTATAGCATCGCAGCTCATATGTGGCCCTGTGCTGTAGGTTGTGCACCCCGGCTCTAATGCATATTTTACAGCATATTTTAGATTAATAGAATTCAAATTGTCTCTTCAGGGAGGAAGGAGACACACTCTAGTGCCACCTATTGAAAGTAGCAATCCTAAAAGTCAAAAGTGTCTCTTTAACAAGCCTTTTCATATGACCTAGGATTTATGCCAGATCAGAACCTCAATTTATAGACATGGTGTTTCTGGGTTATTGCCCCTCGTCAGTGCAAAGTATGAGGTCTGATCTGGCTGAATAAGAAGGCCGAACTTTTAAATTGTTATTTTGCATCTGTTTTCTCTGAAAAAGAAAAATAAAAGTGAAATCAACTGATCTTCACTGTTTTATTGTAGGATTAGAAGAATCCAGGCCATCAATAAACAAAGAGCTAGTGAGGCAATAGTTAGCTAACATTAATGAATTCAAGTCCCCAGGTCCAGATGAATTACACCCCAGAGTACTGAAGGAGATAGCAGAGGAAATATTAGATCCATTCTTCTTAATTTTTGAAAATTCTTGGAGAACAGAAGTTCCAGAAGACAGGAGAAGAGCAAATGTTGTCCCTATCTTCAATAAGGGGAAGAAGGTGGACCCAAGGAACTACAGGTTTGTGAGCCTGACTTCCATACCAGGAAAGATCTTTGAACAAATTATTAAACATTTATGCAATTACCTGGATGAGAATGAAGTGATTAACCAGAGCCAGCATGAGTTTGTAACTAATAAGTCATGTCAGACTAACTTAATTTCCCTCTATGACATAATCACTGACTGAGTGGATCAGGGAAATGCAGTAGATATAGTATATCTTGACTTCATTAAAGCATTTCACGAAGTATCTCATACAATCCTTATTGAAAAAATGATGAAGTGTGGAATGGACAAGGCAACTGTTAGATGGATTTGTAACTGGCTTAGTGATCGGAGTCAAAAAGTGGTCATAAATGGCTGCACATCCAGTTGGAAGACTGTCTCAAGTGGGGCACCAGGGGGCTTTGTCCTGGGCCCCGTGTTGTTCAACATCTTTATCAATGATTTAGATGAAGGTATTAAGGGTAAACTGATTAAATTTGATGATGACACAAAGCTAGGAGGAATAGCTAATACTAGAGAAGAGAGCGAGCGGATTCAACAAGATCTAAACAAGCTGGAACAGTGGGCAGCAACTAATAGAATGGTTTTTAACAGGGAGAAATGCAATGTCATACATCTTGGCAAGAATAATGAAAAGAGCATATACAGCATGAGAGGAATAGAGCTATCCAACAGCATGTATGAAAAAGACTTAGGTATACTAATAGATCACAGACTGAACATGAGTCAACAGTGTGACGCAGCAGCAAAAAAGGCAAACACCATTCTAGGATGTATTAACAGAAACATACAGTCTAGATCACGTGACGTCATTATCCCCCTTTACTCCTCTTTGGTCAGACCTCATCTGGAATATTGTGTCCAGTTGTGGGCACCACATTTTAAAAAAGACATCAACAAACTGGAGCAAGTTCAGAGAAGAGTGACCAGAATGGTGACTGGTCTGCAAACCATATCCTATGAGGAAAGGTTACAGGATTTAGGATTGTTTAGCTTGCAAAAGAAAAGACTGAGAGGAGACTTAATAGCTGTCTACAAATATCTTAAAGGCTGTCACACTGTACAGGTATAAGTTTTATTCTCATTTTCACAAGGAAAGACAAGAAGCAATGGGATGAAACTGATGGGGAGGAGACACAGATTAGATATTAGAAAAAACTGTTTGACAGTGAGGGGGATCAATGAGTGGAACAGGCTACCACGAGAGGTGGTGAGTACTCCTTCAATGGAGGTCTTTAAAAAGTGGTTGGATGGACATCTGTCTGGGATGATTTAGTGAATCCTGCTTTGAGCAGGGGGTTGGATTAGATGACCCAGGAGGTCCATTCCAACTGTAATGTTCTATGATTCTATGATTCTATGAATGAGAAGCTAAATTGGGGTCTAAGGGTAGAGTAATAGGATGTTACACTAAGGGTTCGCTCATACTTGCATACAAATATGCCAAGGGCGATCGATAAAAGATCGGATGGCACTCGTACCAATGCAAAACAATGAGTCAATGCCGATCTGCGGTTTTTTTCCTCAGCTCTTTTATGGTCACATAAAACAGCCGATACTGGCCAATGCAAGTCTAGGGGTGAAAGAAAAAAATGTATGGCACACGAACCATCCGTTTCCCATCGGTTTTACAGATACATTACCATTCTGTAGCAGCGCACACTGTAAATGGTCCTGTATATGATTGTAGAATAGCTGCGGAGAAAAAAATCCTGCATTGCATATACAGTAGATGGCATACGCATGAGATATGTATGCTAGGCAAGAAGAAAACTGCACACTTGCATAGCACTCACTTGACATATGGAATACCAAATGTATTTTACTAGTTCAACATTTCTGGATGAACATTTTACCAAATTTTTCATACGCAGAAGGGAACGAAGCTTAAATGCCTGAATAAGTGATCTGACAATAATAATAATAATAATAATAATAATAACATTTATTCACTTATATAACACCATTAATTCCACAGCGCTTTTGTGAGGCCCCACAGGTGTTGTGTCAGTGTCGGTGCATTACCTTCAGGGACTCCACGTTGCTGGATCTCCGTCACTGGTAGGAAATCTTCTTGTTTGATCGTGACGCCACTCTCAGTATTGCGGTCAGTGGGGACCGCCACTGCAGGTTAGGGGACGCCTGGGGCTGATGGTGGGTGCAGTCGGATGTAGTAGCCTCCTGAGAGTGAGGCAAGCCCCAGGGCCCTGTGTAGGTGCGTAGTACCACAAGTCGCAGAATAACTACACAGGCAGGAATGTCTTTCAAGGGCTTTACTCACATTTGATGGCAGGGTGAGTAGCCCGGGCGTAGCTGGGATGAACCAGGTGGGAACCAGGTATCCTTCAGGCTGACTTTATGAGGGTGACTACTGACTCGCCTTCCTTAGCCCTTGGTGGTTTGGGGTGACCCCGACTTTGAGTCCCTATGGGGGTCACCCAGGGAAGATGCTGCAGCCTCTCTCCCCTTCGTTTGCCGTTTGCTTGTTCCCCGGACCAGGCCACTCCAGCCTCTTGCCTCCTATGACCTATGGGCCCTAACTTGTGGTTACGTGGCTGCGGCTTTTGTAGTGTTGTGGTGTGGGCTTTAAGAGCCCCACACCGGCAGGTTTAGCAGAAGAAAGTTGAATCTATCCCCGCTTCGGGATCTGCCGCCCGGTTGGGCCTGGTGCTCTCTAGCAGTCTCCTTACTTCCCACTCCGTTGCACTCGCTAGCTGAAGCTGGCTTTCAGGCAGCACTCCTAGTTGACCGTTCTCCCCCGTCTGTAGCCACTGCGCGGGCGCTGTTAGACAGCAACAGCCCCACAGGTCTGCTCCTCACTGAGCCCTATGGAGTTCTGCTCTAACTGACTCACTGCTCCTCCTCTCCTGTTCTTGCCTACGCCACCTAGCAACCAGATTCTCTTACCACACCCCTTGAGAGGAGATGGAGGCTCTACCCCCTCCACTATTCCAGTGAAGGTGAAGGCTTGCCCCCTCCTGGGATCCCCAGGGGTCCTCTCATGGGTACATGTGTGAGACCTGATCACTATGCGCCTGTGTTCCACACCCCAGTCAGCCTTCTGGATTACCTGTATTGTACTGTCCCCAGCATGGGTGCAGTACTCAGTGGTGCCTGACCAGGTCAGGGGCGCCACATTCCCCCTTAGTTATCACCAGCACGTCCTCGGGCTGCAAGACAACATTTTAAAATGCATAAAACATTAAAACATGTAAAACATTTAAAAGCACCAGGTGTCAGACATCACCACCCTCCACCCACAAGTCCGTTAACCCACCCAAAACCCTCTCAGGAGGCAGGTCACCGGTCCTGTTGGTAACCAGGTCTGGGCCATCCGTTTCCCCAGACCTTTCCTCCAATCTTCCTCTCCCGTTGGCCGCGACTTCAGCCACTTCTGGCAGGATGTAGAGGCGGCTTTCATGGGCTGGTGGTTTCAGGGTATACCTGGCCTGGTGGATCCGCGCCTTCAGCCTCTTCTGGCAGGATTCAGAGGCGGCCTCCACAGTTGGTGCTGACCAGGTACCCTCTTTGTGGTGGTGAGCCAAGGCCCCATAAACAGGCGTGCTCTCTGGTCGCAGGTGAGCCAAGGCCCTATATACGGACGGGCCCCTCCTGGTTGCAGACGAGCCAAGCCCCTAAACAGGCTGGCCCTGGTGGTGGTGCCACTGGTGTAACTATTTACACTGCGAGAGTTTGTGGCTATAGCAAGTTCATAGCCTTAAAGTTTATTTCTCACAATAGTTTTTGTGGGCACATGCTTAAACGTGAACGTTGCAAAACAAACTTTTCAAACTGGTCAAAACAGTAACTTCTCTTCTTACTTTACTTTTACTCCTCCATTTCACCAGGGCGTGGGCATGTAGGGCACCGGCACCTGTGACTTTCTTGCTCTCCGTCGTCGTCCGTGGTTGTTTCATCTGTAGGATCTTTGTCTGTGGTTGTTGCATCTGTAGGATCTTTATCTTTCCTTTCTTGGTCTTCGTCTGTTTCTTTTTCTGTATCTGTTTCTTTATCTCTGTCTTTTCTTTCTTGTCTTTCTTGTCTTTCTTGTCTTTCTTGTCTTTCTTGTCTTGGACATGGTGCTACGTCTAAGGCATAGTAGCCCCTTTCTCCTTGATGTAAGGTGAACTGTACTAAGTCCCCAACTTTCAAATTTCTGCCTGAATGTCCTCTGGGCAGGTGGGCTTGAACATCTCTTCGATTTACAAATATGCCCTCTTTTATTCCTTTTACTACAATGAAGCCGTATCCGCTTTTCAGGTTGAAGTCCTCTACTATTCCTCTGAAAAGGGGTCCTCTAGCCTGGGCTTTGGACCTTCTTAGGCACCTTTTCTCCTCCAGGTCTCTGACCGTGACCTCCCTCTGCTCTGGAGACTGCGGTGTTGGAGCAACCTGTGTTCTGCTGCGCCGTGTCTTGCGGGCTGGGTTCATGCTTGCAGGCTTCCAGGTGAGGTCTTTAGGTTGATCTTCATCTGCTGACGGTGTCAAGTCTTCCTCCTCCCAGCGGGAATAGGGCAGCATCTCCGGCTCTGGGTAGGGGTCTGCTGCGGTTGGCGTCGGAGTCAGCCCTTCTGCTTCATGGCCTCCTCTCCCCCTTAGTTCTTCGCTGCACTCCTTTGGTGGCAGTGCTGGGGATGGGCTGTCTTCAGCTGGTCTGGGCGGTAGACTCTCTGGCGCAGCTGCAGGGGTTGCCTGTATTTCCTTGGGGGTATACGGAGGGAGCAGGTACCGATCCACCATCTCTTGTGGGAACTGGGCCTCTAGGTCAGCCTTCAGCTTCCAATATTCAGGATCCTCTCCTATCAGGGTCTTTCTAGCAGGGACCTCTGTGGACTGGGGAGCGGTGTCTGCTCTGGCCTTGCAGGCCGGGGAAAATGATGAGGTAGTCTTCTCTTCTTGGCGGGCCGCGCCCTGTATGGCGGCGGCCTGGTCTTGGCGGGCCGCGCCCGGCATGGCGGCGGCCTGGTCTTGGCGGGCCGCGCCTGGCATGGCGGCGGCCTGGTCTTGGCGGGCCGCGCCCGGCATGGCGGCGGCCTGGTCTTGGCGGGCCGCGCCCGGCATGGCAGCGGCCTGGTCTTGGCGGGCCGCGCCTGGCATGGCGGCGGCCTGGTCTTGGCGGGCCGCGCCCGGCATGGCGGCGGCCTGGATCAGTGTCGCTGTTGCAGGGGGCTCTGTGCAGGCTGGGCTGGACGTCGCTGCATCGATCGGAGCTTGGCGGGCCGCACCCGGCGGGGCTGCGGCCTGGTTCAGCATATCACTTGCGGCGCGGACTAGCGTCGCTGCTGCGTTGGGGTCTTGGCGGACCGGGTTCAGTAGGGTGGCAGCCTGGGTCAGCGTCACACCTGCAGCACGGATGAGCACTGCCGTGGTGGTCGGAGCCCTGCGGGACAGGCGGGGCATCGCTGCAGCGGCCTGGACTTGGCGGGCCGCATCTAGCGTGGCTGTGGCCTCACTCAGCGTCGCCGCATCGGGCGCCTCCTCTGGGATCGCGGTCGCAGCAGCTAGGGTCGGGGCTCTTGTTCTAGCCGGGGCAACACCGGACTCACCCATCGGGGTCTGAATCGTCGTCGCCGCTCGATCCGGCAGGCTCCGCGCGGCTCCCTCCTCATAGGTCCGCACCGCCGCAGCCATTTCCAGGAGCTCCGTGCGTTCTTCTCTGAGTCGTCGCACGATCCCGGCCTCCAGCCGGTCGCAGAAGATGGCAAGCTCTCGGCACCACCAGGCAGCAGTGCCTGGTTCTGGGTATCCGCGTCTGGACTCCATTTTCTCTACCAAGCTGCTGGCTTCTCTTCTGCTCCGCCGTCTCTGGACGCTTCCGCTTTCTTCATCAGCGAGGTCAGAACTCTGCAAGGGATCTCTGGGTAGCCACACCTCTTCGTGGGCGGTAACTTCTTCCAGCGCGGGCTGCTGTTGTTTTTCAGCGCGCTTTTCATGGTGGCAATATGGCGGCGCTTCCAATTTTTCAAGCGGACCGCCTAGGCACATGGTCACCTGTCTGAACAGGTCTAGTCCTTATCCTGTTCGTGACGCCAGATGTGAGGCCCCACAGGTGTTGTGTCAGTGTCGGTGCATTACCTTCAGGGACTCCACGTTGCTGGATCTCCGTCACTGGTAGGAAATCTTCTTGTTTGATCGTGACGCCACTCTCAGTATTGCGGTCAGTGGGGACCGCCACTGCAGGTTAGGGGACGCCTGGGGCTGATGGTGGGTGCAGTCGGATGTAGTAGCCTCCTGAGAGTGAGGCAAGCCCCAGGGCCCTGTGTAGGTGCGTAGTACCACAAGTCGCAGAATAACCACACAGGCAGGAATGTCTTTCAAGGGCTTTACTCACATTTGATGGCAGGGTGAGTAGCCCGGGCGTAGCTGGGATGAACCAGGTGGGAACCAGGTATCCTTCAGGCTGACTTTATGAGGGTGACTACTGACTCGCCTTCCTTAGCCCTTGGTGGTTTGGGGTGACCCCGACTTTGAGTCCCTATGGGGGTCACCCAGGGAAGATGCTGCAGCCTCTCTCCCCTTCGTTTGCCGTTTGCTTGTTCCCCGGACCAGGCCACTCCAGCCTCTTGCCTCCTATGACCTATGGGCCCTAACTTGTGGTTACGTGGCTGCGGCTTTTGTAGTGTTGTGGTGTGGGCTTTAAGAGCCCCACACCGGCAGGTTTAGCAGAAGAAAGTTGAATCTATCCCCGCTTCGGGATCTGCCGCCCGGTTGGGCCTGGTGCTCTCTAGCAGTCTCCTTACTTCCCACTCCGTTGCACTCGCTAGCTGAAGCTGGCTTTCAGGCAGCACTCCTAGTTGACCGTTCTCCCCCGTCTGTAGCCACTGCGCGGGCGCTGTTAGACAGCAACAGCCCCACAGGTCTGCTCCTCACTGAGCCCTATGGAGTTCTGCTCTAACTGACTCACTGCTCCTCCTCTCCTGTTCTTGCCTACGCCACCTAGCAACCAGATTCTCTTACCACACCCCTTGAGAGGAGATGGAGGCTCTACCCCCTCCACTATTCCAGTGAAGGTGAAGGCTTGCCCCCTCCTGGGATCCCCAGGGGTCCTCTCATGGGTACATGTGTGAGACCTGATCACTATGCGCCTGTGTTCCACACCCCAGTCAGCCTTCTGGATTACCTGTATTGTACTGTCCCCAGCATGGGTGCAGTACTCAGTGGTGCCTGACCAGGTCAGGGGCGCCACACTTTACATACATTGGCAAATCTGTCCCCGTTTATGCTCACATTTTATAGTACCCAACAGTATCTTTTTGGAGTGTTGGAATAAACTGGAGAACACCCATGCAAAAACAGGGAGAACATACAAACTACTTGCAGATGTTGACCTCGGTGGGATTTGAACCCAGGACCCAGCGCTGCAAGAATGTAGTGCTAACCACTGAGCCACCATGCCACCCAGATGACCAACATTTAAAGGGGTGTTCCACTACTCAGCATTAGTGGCCACATTGACGTAAAGCTCTTAAGGAAGGCTTTTCTCAAATACCTTGTGTAGTCAACTGTGCCTCTGAGTGGCGCTATTGCGGTCTGCTCATCCCCATGAAGTGACCAGCGAGCTCCATGACCTCTGAGATCTGGAGATGTCATGTCAACTTCCAGTTGACCCGACATCACCGAGGCCGGCCCCAGTCTGCCGAGTCACTGAGCTGTGGGTGGAGTTTTACCTCTCGTCACAGCCCAACATCACTCCTGCTTGCAGCGCTCTACAGTGAAGGAGAGAGCCCTCGAGGTGCTGGGCCATGACGAATGGTGAAATGTCGCCCACAGCCCCGGTCACTCAGGAAGACTGGGGCCAGCTTCGGTGATGTTGGGTCAACTGGAAGCTGATGTGACATCACTGGATCTCAGAGGTCAGGGAGCTGGGTGGTCATGTGATGGGGATGAGCGGACCGCAAGAGCGCCGCTCAGAGGCAGAATTGGCTATACAAGGTATTTGAGAAAAGCCTTCTTTATGAGCTTTACGTCGATGTGGCCACTAATGCGGAGTAGTGGGCAATCCCTTTAATATGCAAATATGTGATATCCAGTCATGTAATCTTCATCATAGAGAATCTTAAAGATTTATTTTTGTCTGTGCATCAGGATATCTCATGAGATATATAGTATTATAGACAGTGCAGACCATATATATGTATCTATTCCAAGCCAGGTGCAGACAATATTACATTTTGATTTCTCTTTTGCAATAAACGAAAAAATCATTTTTAGGTCTTATGGGAAAGTGTTGATTGATCTGTACCTTTTACAGCATTAATTTGTGGTTATGAAATTTTGGTGCCCTGAGAATCCTGTTCAGCTTTTTCCCCCTTAGCGATGAAGAATGTAGACAGGTGGAAAAAGTAAATAAACCTAATTTGTAAACGGCACTTTTCGCTGAAGATATGGCAGAATTTCAGATAAGAGAGAGTGCACCGGATCAGTTTAATGACAGCACAAATACTTACGTAGAACATAATCAAATATAAAAAATGTTTAAATTATTTGAGCGATTTTCTGTAGAATTTTGGGTTGTGATGTTGTTTATTAAATAATACATCACAGCCAGGAATCCATATCTAAACAGCAAAGAAGAAATGAAATATCGTGGCTTATTGCTCTTTATTGATAGACTTAGTGTGATAATATTGACCTTTTAGAAATCTGCGTTATACTTTATTTTTTTGCATTATTGATATTTACATAGTTTTTGGAGTTTTTAAAATGATAGAGGTCTACCATTGCAACCCTAAAATCTGGTTGGATCCCCCAGAAGAGTTAATGTGCTATCAAAAACGTTTATGCTAGCCATGGCACAAAAGTAGAACAAAGGCATTGTTGGTTGGGTGTGTAGTCACACGGCTATAAGGTTTCCAGACCGCCACCAAAAGTGCCTACAATAGGTGCATGGGTATTGGGAAAATGGCACCAGTTTACTGTGAGAGGCAGTATGATATGTTCTACTAGGAGACTGGATACAAAGGCCTCCATGTAGATGTTACTTTAAAGGGAACTTGTCATGAGTAGAGTTGAGCAAGTACCTAACTGTCATGCTGCCACCAGGGGGAGCCGGAGCTCTGCAGCAGAAGACACTAAATGGAGCAACGAGAACCAGGAAGTAAATACACAGTTTTCTCGTACACTGCCTCACAGCACAGCTGGGAAGCAGAGCTGCGGGGCGTGCGAGGAATAGTCAGGCAGGCTGGGTAAAACACAGTATGGGCAGAAGGAGGACTGGAAGAACGAGCAGAAGTAGAGTCAAAGTCAGGCTGAGGTCAATACGAGAGGAAGCAACCGAGTGGGGAGGTAGGAGAGGGGACAGAGGACTGGAGGGATGCCCAGGGGACGGAACACAGACAAGGGCATGGGGGCCACAGGAACAGACGGATCAAGATAACACTCACAGAACCAGCAATCACAGGCAAAGCAGCGCTAAGCTTATACCCAGCGCTGGTTCACTGGAAGTGTCAGCTTTTAAGGCATCCAGGCTCCGGAAGTGAGGCCCGGGAGAAGGCTCCGACCCCTAGCCATGTGGACGGGAGGTGAACCATGACACTAACTATTCGTACTCGCTATACTCATAATGAGCTCTATCTAATGCTCATGTATTCATTCCGAACAGCGTGTGCAATGTAAGTCAATGGGGAAAAAGTTGCAATGTAACAAGTAACCCGAATGCCATACTATTCATGCGCAAAGTGAATAGTGCAGAATTCGGGTTACTCGTCACAATGCGAGTATTCCCCATTGACTTGCATTGCACACGCTGTTCAGAACGAATACACGAGAATTAGCGAGTACGAATAGTTAGGTACTCGTTCAACTCTAGTCACCAGGTTTTTCCATTATGAGCTGCGGCCACCACCAGTAAGCCCTTATATACAACATTCCAGAATACTGTATATAAGATCCCAGGCCGCTCTGCAAAATGTGAAAAACACCTATATAACCCCTTCACAACCGGCCGATTTTTCGCTTTCGTTTTTTTTCGCCATTCGTCTTCTGAGAGACGTAACTTTTTTATTTTTCAGTCAATATGGTCATGTGAGGGCTGATTTTTTGTGGAACGAGCTTTACTTTTAAATGAAACCATAAGTTTTACCATACAGTGGACTGGAAAACGGCAAAAAAATTCCAAATGCGGAAAAATTGAAAAAAATGTGCGATAGCACTATTGTTTTTGAGATATTTTATTCACTGTGTTCACTATGTGGTAAAACTGATGTGTGGGTGTGATGTCTCTGGTCAGTGCGAGTTCGTAGACACCAGAAATGTATAGGTTTACTTTTATATAAGGGGGTAAAAAAAAAAATCGCACATTCTACGCCATATTCCGTGACACGTAGAGTTCTCATTTTTCGGGATCTGGGGCTCAGTGCTAGCTTATTTTTTTCGTCTTGACCTGACGTTTTTAACAGTACAATTCTTGCGCAGATGCTACGTTTTGATCGCCTGTCATTGCATTTTGCGCAAAATATGTGTAGACCAAAAAACTAAATTTTGGTGTTTGGAATTTTTTTGACACTACGTCGTTTACTGATCATATTAATTGATTTTATATTTTGATAGACCGGGCATTTCAGAATGCGGCGATATCAAATGTGTGTATATTTTTTTATTTTTTTAACCCTTTCATTTTTAATGGGGCGAAAGGGGGGTGATTTGAACTTTTATTTTTTTTGTTTTTTTAACATTCTTTAAAACTTTTTTTTTTTTACTTTTTTTTATTTATTTTACTAGTCCCCTACAGGGCTTTATGAATCAACAATCCGATCGCTCTGCCATATCTGCTGATCACAGCTATACAGCTGTAAACAGCAGATATGCTCATTTTCTGCCTCACCCAGCTCCGGGCCGAGTGAAACTGAAAGTAATTCATGTGAGCTACAGGAGTCATCACATGACCCTGTGCTACCATGACAAGCACCGGAAGTCACGTGTTCACGTCATGTGACTCCTGGTATCAGCTGTTAAGTAAATGTTTACCGCCGATGCCGTTATAATGGCGCTGTCACATATTGACAGCGCCATTTAAAGGGTTAAACGGCACGAGTAGATAACGATTCTGCTCGTGCCTGGTAGGCACACAGCTCAGCTGTGAAAATCAGCTGAGATGTGCGCTGATCAATGCATGCTTCCGGCGGCAGACTGCGGGCAGTAACACTATGACCGCTAGGACATGATATTACTGCCCGCGGTCGTAAAGACTCAATGATAAGTAACAGCAGTCCCTCTAAAACGTATGTTACAGGACCACCTGAGGCCCCGCAGGTCAAAGATCAACATACCAATGGGCACGTTCTAGCTGGCCTTGTAAAGTTCTGGGAAATAGCTAACTAGAAATTATGTATGACAGTGGGACCTACAAAATGTATATCAGCGCCCTCCCAATTGTAAAAGTAAAAAAAAAGCCAAAACACAACAACAACAAGCGTGAACAAACGCTAAAAGTGATATATTTTTTCTCCGGTTTATTTAGCTTTATATACAAGTGATTATACAGGAAAAACTATTTCTTCACCTTTTTGGCCTGTAAAGTGCAATTTAGGTTAGGTTTGGTAGGTTTTCTTGTGCATCTGTAAAAGTGGTGTAATACTGTAATGCCGGCGTCACATGGGACGATCTATCGTGCGATCGCACAAGTGATCGTACCCGCCCCCGTCGTTTGTGCGTCACGGGCAATTAGTTGCCCGTGGCACACAAAGTCGTTAACCTCCTGTCACATGTACTTACCTCCCGGACGACGTCGCTGTGGGCGGCGAACATCCTCTTCCTGAAGGGAATGGGACATTCGGCGTCACAGCGACGTCACACAGCAGCCGACTAATAGCAGCGGAGGGGCGTAGATGAGCGGGACGTAAACATCCCGCCCACCTTCGTCCTTCCGCATTGCCAGCGGGACGCAGGTAAGCTGTGTTCTTCGTTCCCGGGGTGTCACACGGAGCAATGTGTGCTGCACCGGGAATGATGAACAACCGGCGCACAGAAGAAAAAACGACTTTTTGAAAATGAGCGACGTGTCAACGATCAACGATAAGGTGAGTATTTTTGCTCGTTCGCCGTCACTCGTAGCTGTCACATGGTACGATATCTCTAACGATGCCGGATGTGCGTCACTTACGACGTGACCCTGCCGACATATTGCCCGATATATCATACCGTGTGACGCCGGCATTACAATCTCATACCCAGAAACCTTATGTGAAATAGGAATGCATGTAGGCATATTCTCCAGGCTCTCCCCATTCAGTTTCAACACTTTCCTATCCATTTCAGCCTTTTCCTCAGGCCCCCAGGCCTCTTTGTTGGGTCCAGTGGAAAATTACTTGCATTTCCCATTGACTTGCATTGTTCTCGCTATTTGGAACGATTACGCAAGTATTACAACGTACTCGTTACGAGTATAGCGATTACGAATATTACGGTATTCGCTCATCTCTAGTCGTGACACCGATCCCTTCAACTAACTAACCTAATTCTTACCTATTCTCTCTTTTCAAATTTTTAGCAGAATCAGCTGCCTCCTATTCATTTGTATCCACATCCTCTGTGCAACCAATAGCCCATGATATCTGCAATTAGATAGATCCTGGCTGATGACCAGTTCATGCAGCTTATTTGAAGTGCCCTATCTGATATATAAAGCTGAACGTATGTATGTTTGTGTGTATGTATGTATGTGTGTATGTCTGCTAAAGAAATCCGCACTATCGCATGCACAATTGTGAAATTTTTCACAGACACCCCATTTGACTAAGGGAACATCATAGACTATGTTTTGAGGGGAAATTTTAACCCCGTGCTTTACAGTAATTCGTCCAAAGCACTGCCTCCATTAAAGTCAATGGAGATGGGAGCCAGAACCTCAGAAGAATGCGAAGCCACGCCCTTGAATGAAATGTTGGCATGTCGCAATGCAGCCAGGGAAAGAGACAGACAGACATCGAAAGAGACAGACAAAGAGACAGTCAGGAAAAGACAGAGACAAAGAGATAGAGACAGACAGAGACAGACATACAGAGACAGACAGACAGAGACAGACAGGGAAAGAGATAGAGAATGAGAAAGACAGGGAAAGAGACAGACAGACAGGGAAAGAGACAGAGAGACACACAGGGAAAGTGAGAGAGACAGAGAGACCGACAGAGACAGACAGGAAAAGAGACAGAGACAGACAGACAAAGATAGAGAGAGAGAGAGACAGACAGGGAAAAAGACAGACAAAGAGAGACAGGCAGAAAGAGAGACAGACAGAGAGACACAGAGAGAGACACAGAGAGGGAGAAAGACAGAGACTGGGAGAGAAACAGAGAGTTACTATCCGGGCAACGCTGGGTACTACAGCTAGTCTAATATATAAAGCTGAGTGTATGTGTGTATGTATGTATGTGTGTATGTCCGCTAAAGGAATCCGCACCGTCGCATTTACAATCACGAAATTTTGCACAGATGCCTCATGTGACTCAGGGAACGTCATAGACTATGTTTTGACAAGAAAATTTAACCCTGCGCTTTACAGTTACTCTCCAAAAAACATGCTTCCATTAAAGTGAATGGAGCTTGAGCTGCAGGCTATTAATAGGAGCTGTGATTGGTTGCTATAGGAACAAAGGACAGTCATAGTATAACAAGCTTATGTGTCAGGTAATATGATGTCGATGGAGAGACAGACACAGACAGACATAGACTGAGATACAGACAGAGAGACAGACAGACAGGCACAGACAGAGAAAGAGGCACACAGGGAAAGAGACAGAGACAAACAGACTGACAGAGACCGATAGGAAAAAAAAGCCAGACAGCCAGAAAGAGACAGACAGAAAGACACACGGGGAAAGAGACAGACAGAGGCAGACAGACAAGGAAAGAGACAGAGAGACAGACAAAGACAGACAGGGAAAGAGTCAGACGGGGAAAGAGTCAGACACGGGGAAAGAGACAGACATGGAGCTAGAGACAGACATGGAGCTAGAGACAGACACAGAGCTAGAGACAGACAGACGCAGAGATAGAAAAAAACAAAAAGCCAGCACTAAATGTACACTTCAGCACTAAAAATTCCAAACTGTACTTATTATAAAAGTTTTGAGATTTTTGGCAAAAAACTGCAATTTCTTGAGCTACCCCGCCACGTCACGGCAAATCTCATTTGGGTCAGTCCTACACTAAAATATTTTTATAAAATGTGCCATACGGCCTCACATATGAATAGTAGAACTGCTCTTAGCAGCACTCACCTGGTCCATTTCAATCCCGTACCCATGACTGAGTCATGGCTGTGGGCGGGACAGGTCCAAGCAAATGCTGCATGAAGTAAATAGCCTATGGACAGGGCCTGATGACTGAATGTGAACAGTCACCAATCGCCAAAATCTAGACAGGTGGAATACATCCCAAATTGGGGTGCATAGCAAGGTGGAGGTCAACCACCGACCAATTCAATGAAGAAAAAACAAAAAGCCAGCACTAAATGTGCACTTCAGCACTAAAAATTCCAAACTGTACTTATTATAAAAGTTTTGAGATTTTTGGCAAAAAATTGCAATTTCTTGAGCTACCCCGCCACGTCACGGCAAATCTCATTTGGGGCAGTAATACACTAAAATATTTTATGGCTGTAGTGCACATTCAGTGCTAGCTTTTTTGTTTTTTCTTCATTGAATTGGTCGGTGGCTGACCCCCACCTTGCTATGCACCCCAATTTGGGATGTATTCCACCTGTCTAGATTTTGGCGATTGGTGACTGTTCACATTCAGTCATCAGGCCCTGTCCACAGGCTATTTACTTCATGCAGCATTTGCTTGGACCTGTCCCGCCCACAGCCATGACTCAGTCATGGGTACGGGATTGAAATAGACCAGGTGAGTGCTGCTAAGAGCAGTTCTACTATTTCATATGTGAGGCCGTTTGGCACATTTTATAAAAATATTTTAGTGTTAGGACTGCCCCAAATAAAATTTGCCGTGGAGTGGCGGGGTGGCTCAAGAAATTGCAATTTTTTGCCAAAAATCTCAAACTTATAATAAGTACAGTTGGAATTTTCAGTGCTGTAGTGCACATTCAGTGCTAGCTTTTTTGGCTTTTTTCTACAGAGATAGAGACAGACAAAGAGACTGATACAGAGCCCCCAAGAGATAGACACAGACAGACAGCGAAAGAGACAGACAGAAAGACAGACAGAGACTGGGAGAGAGACAGAGAGACAGTTATTATCCCAGGCAAAATGCCTGGGTACTACAGCTAGTTTATTATAAAAATGGACGGATCATACATGACAAGTGCTTTATACCTATTGTATCCCTACTATTTCCTTATAGATTGCAAGCTTGTTGAACTATGTTACTTTGTATTGTCTTGATTGTCTTTACATGTCCCCATCTAATTGTAAACTGCTGTGGAATATGTTGATGCTATATAAATATATTTCTTATAATTACACTGGGGGTTGTATAACTTTGATTACAATTATTATATGTGTATATGTATGTATTGATGCATTATTTACAAAAGAAAGTATTTTTCAGGATTAGACATGTTTTTAAAACAGAGGAATATAAAATGAGGAAAAACTTAAGATAGACTGGAACAGCAATGCAGAGTTCAATAGCTGTCATCATAGACCTTGGTTGAAAAATATATTTAAAGGTCAATTTCAGCATATTAAGCAACTGCTAAACTAAGAAGAATTGTAGAAAATCAGGAAATCCAGTAATAACAAGAATGATTCTGGATCATTACCGTATTTATTTTTAAAAATTGTTTATATTTACAAAATTAAAATTGGGCCACAAGCATTGCGAAGATTTCAGAATTATTGTAGACCACCTGTATATTGATGGATTGCTAACCAAAATATGTGTAAAAAATTCACCACTCAAAAAGAATAAAGATAATATATCAGTTCTACATTTTAAAAATATGTTTTATTATAGCAATCAGAAAAGCCTAGAAAAAAAACATATAAAAATATATATAAAATAATTTGCACAATGTGCTAGATCCTGGTTAGTAGACCCAAATCTGGGGATATATGATACAATCCATATGACTGGTAAAATATTCAAACAGTAACGGTTAGTAATAAAGTGTCATGTACACTGCCTTGCAAATATATTCATTCCTCTTGGCTTTTTACCTATTTTGTTACATTGCAACCTGTGTTTAAATATTTTTGCAATCTGATTTATATGTAATACATCAGCATTAAATAGTCTAAGTTGGGAAAGTGAACTGAGAAAAAATTAAATTTATGTGATAAAATAAGAAAAATTGCTATGTGCATATGTATTCACTCCTTTTCCTATGAAGACCCTAAACATTTCTGGTGCAAGCAATTCCGTTCATAAGTCACATGGTCAGAGAAGGTTCACCTGTTTGCAATTGTCGTGGGCGGAGGGGAACGCGCTCGCCACGCTCGGGTCCGGGGTTTCTGCTGCTGCTGTTCGGTGGCTCGAGCGGTGGGCCAGACCCGGGGACTCGAGCAGCGCTCCTCGCCCGTGAGTGAAAAGGGGTGGTATGTTTAGGGAGATTGTTCGCGACGCCACCCACGGGACGTGGTGATGATGGCACCACCGCTGCTGGTAATGGGGTTCCCGGGAGAGATGGTAGGGTGCAGCTGGGATGTTGTCCCCTCCGTGGGTAGGGGGGTTGGTGATCCCGAGGCCCGGTGATGTAACAGGGAGGCTGGATGGCTGGGGTGCAGGGACTGCGCGGCGCAGTGCCAGACAGCACTGGTGTACTCACTCAGATAATCGCTGACAGAGTCTCTGGTAAACCAAAACGGCCGGATTGACCGGTCCCGCAGCCGGCTGCAGTGTTGTTGTTGTGCTCTCCCCGGACGGCTGATGGTGGCTGTCTTTCCCTGCACCTTTTAGAATGTTCTGACTCCTGTGTTTGCCCACCGGTAGTCCACTCCCCAACGTATAGGTGCCGTAGGAGCCTGTTTTGTCCGCAGGCGCTGGCCCTTGGATCTCTAGCCTGTGGCGGTGGCTGTATATCCTCACGGTGTGGACTGTTGCCTTCTCTCTGGACTTGGTTGTTGGGGAACCCCTGGGGTTCCTGTCACACTTGGATTTGACTATTGACGGCGGCTCCAAGCCTGGTCGGGGTCCTGCCTGTGTGCTTAGCTTCACTCCGATCCCCGGTTCCGTACCAGCGGGCCATCGCCCGACCCCGGTCCTTACGGCTTCGCAGAATTCCATCAACTCCTGCAGACGGCCACCACCGTCTGCCAACCTTGCTGTCAGTGTCTGGGCTCCTACCCAGACACCTGAAGTGTTTACTCCTCTCACTTCCACCGCCAAAACTGATCTGTCACTTTTTCCGCCTCCAGGCCTGTGAACTCCTCTGTGGGTGGGACCAACCGCCTGGCTCCGCCCCACCTGGTGTGGACATCAGACCTTGGAGGGAGGCAACAAGGGTTTTTGATTGACTGCTGTAACTGTCTAGGGTGGGGAGGGTGTATGTTGGTATGTATGTGACTACCTGGCTAGTCCAGGGCGTCACACAATCTAAGTGTCCCGGGATCTGTTAGTATATACACACCTTTTCTAAATGGATTCAGAGGCTGTAACACCATTAAGCAAGAGGTACCCATAACCAAACCACACTATGAAGACCAAAGAGATCTCCAAACAATACCATGAAGACCAAAGAGATCTCCAAACAACACTATGAAGACCGAGGAGATCTCAAAACGACACCATGAAGACCAAGAAGATCTCCAAACACCACCATGAAGACCGAGGAGATCTCCAAACATCACCATGAAGACCAAGGATTAGAGATGAGCCACACCCTTAGAGTTCGAGTTCGGTTTGGTTCGACGAACGGTGCCCCGTTCGTCGAACCGTTCGTCAAACTCTCGAACCCCATAGGAAACAATGGGAGGCAATCACAAACACATAAAAACACCTGGATAACACCCTCAAAGTTGTCCAAAAGGTGCCAAACATCTCCCAAGACAACACAAACACATGGGAAAGTGAAGAGGACAAATACTCATGCGAAAACTAAACAGCTGGACGAGGAAAAAGAGGAGGAGACACAGATGTATGAGTATATGCAAGGGAACATCGATGCCATTACTGTGCAACTTGAGCCTTGCTCATTTTAGGCTTCCAATCTGGATAAATTGCCTGAGCTCGCCACGTACGCCTTGGGGATCTTGTCGTGTCCCGCAGCCAGTGTTCTCTCAGAACGTGTCTTCAGTGCTGCTGGGGGTGTGCTGGCAGATAAGCACACGTGTCTGTCCACTGACAATGTGGACATACTAACGTTCACCACGATGAGGAAGTCATGGATCACAGAGGACTTTTCTTCCCCTGTGTCAGCCAGGGGAGGCGAAAGGCTGGTGTATTTTTGAGAGTGCTTCATGCAAAGCATCTTTGTAAGCTTGAAAATGGGGGTCAACTGATGCCAGTCAAGTGGGGTGTGTGTGGGCCAATTAGTGGAAACGAGGGAGACTGTGGTTGGAGTCCCCTCGCTGTGTTTAAAAGAACCAAGATGAACAAGTCATGGCTCTCAGAGGACTTTTCTTCCCCTGGGTCATCCAGGGGAGGCGAAAGGCACGTTTTTTTTTGGAGAGTGCTTCATGCAAAGCATCTTTTTCATCTTGAAAATGGGGGTCAACTGATGCCAGTCAAGTGGGGTGTGTGTGGCCCAATTAGTGGAAACGAGGGAGACTGTGGTTGGAGTCCCCTCGCTGTGTTTTACATGCTTTTAGAAGGCATGACATGGCTTAGAGGTAGAGTTTCAGCATCTGCAAACTGTTGGCTACCAAAATGCTGCCTTTACAACCTTTTTAACCAAAGATGTTCGAGACCTTATGCCCATCGCAGTGCCCCAAGAGCCGATGCCCAGGCGCCACTCCTTCTCCAACAAAGGCGTGCCCGCGCTACACCAGCATGTCGCACCAAACATCACCACTTCTTTGAGAAACTGTGTGTGACAGGGTGCATTTCATGACAGATATTTGGCCCAGTAAGCATGGACAGGGGCATTACATGTCGCTGACTGGGCAATGGGTTACTATGGGGAGAGATGGAGAAGGGTCTGATGTACAAGTCTTGCCGTCCCTACGAGTTGTGTGTCAATCCTTCCTCTGTATGTAAAAGTTATACACTGCTTCTGCCTCCTCAACTTCGTGTGGGTCCTCCACCTTGGCCCAAACCCTGTGTGGTCAGGCCACCCTTCCTTGTAACTACGCACAAGATATCCCACACACCTCCTTACTATGCTGGCAGCAGAGCTCAATGCCATCAGGCGGTCAAATGTTTGCTTTGAAATGTATGGGAAATGTGAGACACCGCTGAGGAGTTGTGGATGGTTAGCTCTGGAGACCGAGTTTCATCAATGGTTGTCTCCACTCAACCAGCAACCAGGAAAGGCCGGGTGCGACAATGATGCAAATCTGGGTGCGGCCCTTGACAATGGGACACACGTGCCTTAGGGCTTATGATTAAGGACTGTTTTTAAATTCCCCTTTTGTGTCCGAAACGCGTCAAGCCGCACGGCAAGTCGCATGGCGATTTTGCATGATTTGTGACCCTTTTCTTTATTTTTAAACTTTTCAAATAAAGCATGAAGATTTTTATTCATCCATATTGGTGCTGAGTCCCACTCATTTTCTATTACCGTTTACTCTGAAGCTGGACCTGCCTGTCCGCAGGACTACGTGCATCAACCGCAGACTGGAGGACCTTACATGGGTGAGCTGAATACTTTTTTTCTCTACTTTTCTACTAAACACCAGTGCTGCACAGAGTGAATCTCAACGCTTTGTCATGGATAGGAGGAAATGGTCTTTTACTTGTCCACATCTGAGGGACCGAGGGCTGGCTTCTGTGCTGAGACGGCGTTGAGTACGGTGTCCCTGCAGAGTTGCACTTTTGGCCATATACAAAATGAGTTGAAAAAGGACAGATGCTGGTGGAAAGGGGAACAGGTGTGTTGGAAATGGGAAAAAAGTTTTTGTCCGTGGGTTTGGTGGTTAAGCAACAGTAACATTTGCTGAAGAAACAACATCTGTTATGCTGGGACTGGCAGATTTGGATAAGGTGGTATATACTATGTTACCGCTATATAAAAAAATTATGTTACCGCTATATAAAAAAATTAAGAAGAAAAGAAAGGGAAAGGTATATATCTTAATCGCCAGTCGGTGTCCACCGTGCTCCCAGATGGAAAAGGAGAGGTTGGCATCTGGAAGGTTTGGTGGAGGATACAGAGCTGGTTGACTCTGAAACTAGTAGTAGCCTGAACTGAGTTAGACGCCACTCAGATCTGGAGACTGGGAGCCCTGTTAGCGTCACAGGATAAAAGCTAGAAAAGAGAAGCGCTGATAGGGTTTTACCAGATTAAACACACGGTTAAGCATATAGTGAATGCACTCACCGATTTAGGTTGTGAGAGGTCACAACCACCACAGATAGCATGAGATAATGGCGGGTGCTGCGGCCCCACGTGTTTTAGACTTCAAAGGGGAGAGGGAGAAGGGGTTAAACCCACGCAATCCGCCAATGATGCAGTAACCGATAGGACTCAATGAAGTAACAGACCTGTTTTACTGATGCGATATACCTCAATGGAGAGGATCATCCTGCCCCTTTTTATCATATCCTCATTATCCCTTTTATATATGCTTGATAGCTTTTAAGGAAATGTTTTCTATATTATTGTTTTGTATGTACTGGTGTACTAATCTGTCATCTGTCTATATTCTCGCTTCTTAGTCTGAAAACTACACACATGGCCCCTTGAACCAGGTTGACCCCTGGCACAGGCGCTTTAGTTTTGTTCCCACGGTCTCAGTTCTGGCAACTACTCCGTATCGCTGCTCTATGTGTCCTCATGGCAGGGTCAAGAGCATGCGCATATATACTTTTCCCACGCTTATGCCCGTTAATAACCTAGAGCTTTTGTTTGCTGTGATCCTCTCCAGGAATAAGCAGCACAAACGTGTCCTCCTCATCTGAATTGTTTTTGGGAGTGATTTTTTAACACACAAACAAATAATAAAGATACACATTGCATTTTAATTCAATTTTTAATTTTTATTCATACATATGTTATTTTTTTATATTTTTATTCCTGGGCAAAAAAATATTCCTTTTAAAAAACTTTTTATTCAACATATCACAGTAATTTATTTATTTTTTCATTCACTATTTATTTTTATTTATCATTTATTTTTTCTATAGAATATGTTTTTACTATACATATATTTATACACATATACCTTCTTTCAATATATTCTGTCTGCATCACATATTTATGGATACACAGATATATAAAAACCACTGGTGGCGCTCACCACTAAAAATCGAAGGTTACCTTACAATTATGGGCAGCTTTTTGGAGCTCTTGCCCCGATTTTTGACATTTTCATGCTTTTCTTTCTTTCTTTTTCTTTTTTATGATTTTTCATCTTATGATTGTTTATTTTTCATGCAAATTGTTATGATGACCAGTATATGAACATTTTACAAAGTATGTTATGTCTGTGAAAAGCGCTGCATCATGCATGCAGATGTTTTTTTCTTTTCTTTCTGACTTTTTTCAAAGTGTCGGGAGGCGGTACTTTGTGGATACCACATGTATAAAAGGTTCCATCTCTTTGTACATGTAGTGTTGATTTACTGGTCCTGAAGAAGAGGTCATAGACCTTGAAACGCGTAGACCCATGGAATAAAAGATTGTTTTATTTATCAACATCTCCTCTGCATCATTGGCAGATTGCGTGGGTTTAACCCCTTCTCCCTCTCCACTTTGAGCGTCACAGGATACACACGCCCACCCAGCCCAGGAACTTCCTGTTAACAACACAGGGGCCATTGGGTACGCTGTCCGTGTGCGTAGGGGACACACTTGTGGACAGCAGGCGCATCAGCAGCAGCAGGCCTGTTAATGCCACTGGGCTGCACTAGCAGGACTGGTAGGATAGGAGCTGGTCTTAACCGTTCTGTATTATCAACTGTGGTGGCGGTCTGCATCGGCGCTCTATCCCTGCCTACCTCTGGCCTAAAGCCGCAATAGGTTCAACACATGGAGGTGTGCTCTTTCGGAGCATAATAGAAGACTGCGCACCTCCTTGTTGGCTCCAGCCCCTTTTATAACATGGGTCCGCCCCAAACCAGGGTGGACCACAATGCACCTCCTGGAGACAAAAGCAGAGTGACACGTCCTGAGTGGCATAACTAGCGTCCTATTCGGAACCGCCACTTCAATGATGACCTCATGGCAGCCATGACCCAAACACCTCACCAGTCATCGTCTGACCAACAATAATGAGGTGACAAGTCATAGGGGCGGGCCTGTGCAAGCCAGTTGGGAGTTGCCTGGCCACATCGTTAGGACACCTGATGCCCTGTGGTCTATATGTGCCCCCCACATCAGGGCAGGGCCAAACAGTTCATTACCGGACCTAGCCTCTGATGCAGTAAGTGCCTGAACATGCTCAGCTAAATGAAATACAGTCTCCGAAAAAAGACTATCAGCTTCAGCATGCTGTCTAGGCACAACACAGGACTTAGACCCGGCCAGAAGTCCAAGTACCTGTGCAAAGAGGCTTTTCGCACAAAGTGTGGGAGCATGCGCTGTAGCCCAAAATGAAGACTTAGCCTCAGGAATGGCACAGTCAGGCTGAGCATACTCACTAGGCGAAACACTGGAGTTAGGCTGCGGCTGTGGTAAATCGGCACACACATGCGCACTAGCCACCTCTCCACACTTAGACGTGTAGGAGAAAGCAACCAGCTGGACAACCCGAGGCACAGCCCTAAATGGCAGCTGATGCCTGGGCGCAACTGGAACCGCAGCAGGTTGCTTGCATTTACGGCGGCACTGATTCGTAACAACAAATAGCCAAAATAACAGGTGTACTTCTTCCCGTGGATAATCTGATATGATCCTTTTTCACAGACACGACCATCGTTAACAAAAGTAGATGAGGCACCAAAACAGCAGCTGCTTCAATGGATCTCAAGTGCGCCATAAAGTGGCCTCTCCTCCACCTCAAGTTCAATATCACAAATACTCCATTCCACTGTGGTGTCAACCCAATCGCACTTGCTTCATAACAGCTCTCAAGTTTCCACCAGCCCTGCTGAGTATGGGGTCACAGAGATGGTTGAGTCTGCAGAGCTGTTCAGTCACACTATAACCTGGGAATCAGAGGTCTGCTCCAAAGCTGCAGTGAGTACAGACAAAGAAGTTATTATTATTATTATTGATTTATAGAGCACCATTGATTCCATGGTGCTGTACATGAGAAGGGGGTTGCATACAGAATACATATACAAGTAACATTAGACAGACTGGTACAGAGGGAAGAGGGCCCTGCTCTTGCGGGATTATATTGTAAAGGATTTTGTGGAGGAGACAGTAGGTGGGGTGTAGGTTGGGTCATTGAAGGTTGTAGTCATTTCTGAACAGATGAGTTTTCAGTTTCCGTTTGAAGCTTGCGGGTGTAGCAGATAATCTAACGTGTTGAGGCAGCGAGTTCCAGGAGACCGGGGAAATGATCTGCACAGAATGGCCAGAAGCTTTGTGAGTCAGATCCAGGCCCTGATGAATAAGGTGCTGAGCATCATGTACACCCTCATTTCCAAACCATAAATCATGATCCTGGTGGAGACAATGGGGAACAGGATGAGGAGACTCAGATATTTGATTGTAATGTCAACTTTGCTATTCGGTCAGGGCAGGAAAAGGTTGTCACGGAGGAATCAGGTTGAGGGGAATGAAAACCACAGGGTGATGATGAAGTTGGAGACCCCACTTACTGTCAAACCAAAGTCAATTTCAATTAATATTAAACTTTTATTGATATATTTTAAAATTTAGACACCCATTAATAGTGAACACACAAAGGGCGTAGATGATGAAGGGGAGGAGCTAAATATATGGGGTCCCTATAGCACCCTATGGGACCTTGCTCCTACCTACCAACGGAGGGTATGACGCCGTAACTGTTTTGGGCGCCCCCGTTCCACGTCGGCTCACCCTCTAGTTGCCCTAGATAGTTAGTGAATTAAAATAATAATTACACTACGGATGGCCATACAATAGTACTAGAATGTATTAAGTACAAAGTGCTCATGTAATCACACTGTCTGATAGATAACAGCTTCCTATCAGGAAAACCAGGACAAAAAAATCAAAAATTAAGCCCCAATATAGGTAGGCTTCTGCAGAAAAATTAGTCCATAGTACATGATCCAGTACAAATTAGTACATGGTACAACAAAGTGCTCATATAATCACACTGTGATAGATAACAGCTTCCTATCAGGAAAACCAGGACAAAAAAAAAAACAAAAAAAAAACAAAAAAAAAAAACCCACAAATATTAAGCCCCAGTATAGGCAGGCTTCTGCAGAAAAATTAGTCCATAGTACATGATCCAGTACAAATTAGTACATAGTACATAATACACAATCTACATTAACATAATGGAGGAGCACATTAACATAATGGAAAATTCAGTTCCATCTGTCAGTTTTTCCTCCCTATACTGGGGCTTAATATTTGTGGGTTTTTTGTTTTTTTTTGTTTTGTTTTTTTTTTTTTTTTTGTCCTGGTTTTCCTGATAGGAAGCTGTTATCTATCACAGTGTGATTATATGAGCACTTTGTTGTACCATGTACTAATTTGTACTGGATCATGTACTATGGACTAATTTTTCTGCAGAAGCCTACCTATATTGGGGCTTAATTTTTGATTTTTTTGTCCTGGTTTTCCTGATAGGAAGCTGTTATCTATCAGACAGTGTGATTACATGAGCACTTTGTACTTAATACATTCTAGTACTATTGTATGGCCATCCGTAGTGTAATTATTATTTTAATTCACTAACTATCTAGGGCAACTAGAGGGTGAGCCGACGTGGAACGGGGGCGCCCAAAACAGTTACGGCGTCATACCCTCCGTTGGTAGGTAGGAGCAAGGTCCCATAGGGTGCTATAGGGACCCCATATATTTAGCTCCTCCCCTTCATCATCTACGCCCTTTGTGTGTTCACTATTAATGGGTGTCTAAATTTTAAAATATATCAATAAAAGTTTAATATTAATTGAAATTGAGGTTTTTTGTTTTTCGTATATTGAACTCAATTGGTCCTATTGTATATGGTTTTTTCCAAACCAAAGTCAGCCAATCGATGACGTCAGCAGAGGAGGTGGAGGAGGATGCTACTGACGACGAGATTACGTTGTGTCTTCCTGGACACAGACAAAGTACTGGATGCACGTCAACAACTGAATCCTCGGCCACAACTCTGCCTCTGAGCATAAGTCATGTTGGCTATGCAGGTTGCATGGGCTGTAAGCCTTGCCTA
Source organism: Anomaloglossus baeobatrachus (assembly GCF_048569485.1). Classification (NCBI taxonomy): domain Eukaryota; kingdom Metazoa; phylum Chordata; class Amphibia; order Anura; family Aromobatidae; genus Anomaloglossus; species Anomaloglossus baeobatrachus. The sequence goes on from NC_134362.1 coordinate 159,720,973, forward strand.
GACTGGGACTTTTTGGACATCGAAAAGGATCACCCAAGTTATGTAATCTGTAAGATTTGTCAACAATCTCTAAGTAGAAGGCAAAAACTCCCAAGTTTGAGTACTTCCTCCATGAAGTGTCACATGGATATGAATTGATAGTGTAAGGGTGTATTGCTCATCTTTAGCCACTGTTAATGCAACATGCTTATTTGCCGTTCATTGCATGCATTGTTGCAGACTACACACAAGGGGCTGCTGTTTTTTTGGATCTGCCTTTGTCTGTTTGGTCACTATAGCAATATACGACCAAAGAGAGAATTATATACTCTTTTACCAGGGGAATAAACACTATAATACCAACAAGCAAACCCCTATTAAAAATATATATATAATTTTATTTAACACACCACATCAAGGAACAAGTGCAAAATTTAAAATACATTAATGCATATATTATGGTTGGTGAGAATTAGCGGGCTTTTCCCTGTACTCCCCCTACCTACCCGTGGGGGTCGGCACCCTATGACGTCACGCTCAAGGTGCCCCCACTCTACGTCGACTGGCCCTGTTGGCACCCTATACTCCACACTAGTTAGTGCTGCTATTCTGAGGGGCTCTTCCAAATTAAAGTGATTCCCATTCACACCTCAGTGATGAAACATTGTTGATCTAGCTATGGTCAACAATATCGCACCACCTGCACTCCCAGCTAAACATCCAGCATATTTGTTGCCGCTTCACCCAACACTACTTATATCTCCACATTGGAGGGAAAATATACCCAGTGGGTGAGTAGCGCAAACAATCGCCTATCCTGTGGTGGTTCATGGACAGATATTCTGCTTCATCTATGCAGCTCTGTCTGCAACAATAAGAGAAATTCCTCATTTAAGGATCGATTTATTTATTTCTTGACAAATGGGATATTTATTTACCATCTATGTGATTTCAATCTGGAAAAGCCCCTGAAGAACCTCCTTTGATTTCAAGTCCTGGAGGGGAAACGCGTCGGGCATTAATAAGGACGGGCTATTTTGTCGATCCATCTAGTTTGATGATATCTTGGAATTGATGCATGAACCCTGGACTGGGTCCCAGACCCTGGCCCTAAATTAATTACTAGTGGTTGCTGGATTTGTTGTGAACATTGGAGTTCTGTATTGGAGATATTGTTGACCATAGCTAGATCAATAATGTTTCATCACTGAGGTGTGAATGGGAATCACTTTAATTTGGAAGAGCCCCTCAGAATAGCAGCACTAACTAGTGTGGAGTCTAGGGTGCCAACAGGGCCAGTCGACGTAGAGTGGGGGCACCTTGAGCGTGACGTCATAGGGTGCCGACCCCCACGGGTAGGTAGGGGGAGTACAGGGAAAAGCCCGCTAATTCTCACCAACCATAATATATGCATTAATGTATTTTAAATTTTGCACTTGTTCCTTGATGTGGTGTGTTAAAAAAAATTATATATATATTTTCAATAGGGGTTTGCTTGTTGGTATTATAATATCACTATAGCAATAGCAAATTGGTCTTCGGGTGTGGACTTTGAGATGCCGTCTATGAACAGAAGGAAAAGCTAAAGGTGTGTGTTCCAGCAAGGAGCCACCGCGGAAACATTTCGTTCAATTGTGAGGGGAGTCGTGTTGGAGTTTGGTGAGGAGCACCGTAACACCAGTGAGCAGCATCCTGTGCCACAGACCAACATTCTTCCGGTTCTGTCTATACTGTTTACCGTGAGAGGAGCGTAAAGTCTGTATTCATGGAAACTGAACACCACAGTACCCGGGTACGGTACGCTGTTCCCAGACAGTAATGCGTGCATGCAACACTTTGTTTTATTAGCAAAACACATATCTGCTCTGGGTAGGCCGACTATATAGACAATAAGACTTGCTGCCTCTGCAATGTCAAATTGTTACGTACAGTTTAAATCATAGAGGGACAGTGACACATGTTTGCATTGACTGTTGCTTTTCAATATTTCCATGACTGTGTTGCAGAGCTGTGTGGTTTGCATTCACACTGTTATCATCTGCCTTATCTGTGAGGCTTTAGCTAACAAGGGTATTCAGGGGGGGTAATGTGTTTTGTCTATGTTTAGGTAGATAACTTTGAAGCTCTTATGATGCGCCACTGGTAAGTCGTGTTCGCACACACACGCGCACAAACACACAATTACTGCTGCTACGCAGAGGGATTATCAGGTAGTAGGCAACTGAATAGATTGTTCTATTATTTCAATTTTATGCATGGTTCTTATTGTTTGTTTTGGGAAAGTTAAATAATCATTTATCAACCCAACTGCCTAGAGTCCTTTTCCTGTTGCGTGGTTTTGCTACATACTGGGGAGCCCACCAAGTACAAGATTTAAAATGAAGCATAAGTCGCAATGGGAATTTCACTGTGCTACAATGCGGCCTAGCGGGGCTGTGCAAACACCGCCTGCCCCATCAAGTGCATCTGCGTGCTCTTCATCCTCTGTGACTGTGGGGACAGCAGACACACATGTTTTTTCACTCTGAACTTCCACCACTTTACCCGTAAGCGGGAGTGTGATTGGCAGGTCGTCACTTGTTTTGGAAGTGGAAACAGATGGTATTGTTGAGCTGTCAGACATCGAGAGAACCACCATTGGATGAAGGCAACATTATATCCACGCCTGCACCTTCGTCACAGATTGGCTGGACTACCTGCAGTTAATAATTGCATTCCAGAAATGGAAAGGAGTGTAGAATGCACATGTGTTGTACCTAGCTTGGCAACAAAGGAACACTAACTTAGTATTCCAGTCAATTTTAGGATGGCAGAAAAAGTGTCAGCTCTTTGGGAAAATGAAATAGCGTGGCAAAAGTGGGCAGGTGGGTACAGTGGCCGTGTTCTGTGGGTACCAGGACAGTAAAGGAAGCCTCATTTTCTATCCCTCCTAATGATGAAATGCAGCAAGGAATTCCCAGAGTTTGCTATAAAAATAGCGTAGCAAAACGTGCATCAGAGTTTATTGCAGAGGTGCTGCCAAATGCTTGGCACTAGTGGGACACAAAATTAGTAGAGCAGCCACTTTTTGGATGCCACTTATGTCCAGCACTGTTTGCTATAAAAATAGCATAGCAAAATGTGCATCAGGGTTTAATGCAGAGGTGCTGGAAAATGCTTGGAACCAGTGGGACACAAAATTAGTAGAGGAGCCCCTTTTTTAATGCCACTTATGTCCAGCACTGTTTGCTATAAAAATAGCGTAGCAGAATGTGCATGAGGGTTGAATGCAGAGGTGATGGGACTTGCTTGGCACAAGTGGGACACAAAATTAGTATAGCAGCCACTTTTTGGATGCCACTTATATCCAGCACTGTTTGCTATAAAAATAGCGTAGCAAAATGTGCATCAGGGTTTAATGCAGAGGTGCTGGAAAATGCTTGGAACCAGTGGGACACAAAATTAGTAGAGCAGCCACTTTTTGGATGCCACTTATGTCCAGCACTGTTTGCTATAAAAATAGCGTGGCAAAAGTGGGCAGGTGGGTACAATGGCCGGGTTCTCTGGGTCAGTGGACATGAAAGGAAGCTTCACTTTCTATCCCTCCTAATGGTGAAATGCAGCAGGGAATTCCCTGAGCTTAGGTACACAGACGCTGTTATCTGAAGCTGTATACAGCGTTTCCACGGACCTGCCTGTCACCTATGGCTCTGAGCCTAAGAAAATGAGCCCTGAAAAGAACTGAAATAAACTTCTGTCCCTAATCTGTAGAGCGCTGTGTGTATAGCGTACACAGCCTGAGCGGCGCCAGGAGCTGCGTGAGCGGTGACTGTCACCTACACGATGAAAGCAGATAATGGCACCGTGAGAGAAAATGCCCGTATTTATAATGCAAGGACATGTGACATGGACAGCCTATGACACATGCCCTTGCTTGTCTGGCAAAAAAGACCACTTAGCTGTGTGTGTGTCTGGGATTGGCTGACATGATGGCCCGCCCCACTGCACGCGCGCTTAGGGGAAAAAAAAAAAAGGCGATCGCCATTATCCTAGCAGCACTGATCTAAACGCGGCGCCCCTGCACACTATACGCTGAAATTAGATAATAGTGTTAATCACAGTAAATAGCTAGGCTTTTTGCTCATCGAACCATTCTCAAGCATAACTTGAGCTATCGAGCTTTTAGCATAAAGCTCGCGTTCGAGCTCGAGCACCCCCAAAATCACTCGAACATGAAATTGGCGAACCTCGAACATCGCTCAACTCTACCAAGGATATCTTTAAACCAACACAAGGATATCTTCAAACCAACAAAATGAAGACCAAGTAGATCTCCAGACAAGTCAGAAATAGAGATGGGCAAATGATAAAATATTTTGGTTCGGATTATTCGAAATGAATAATATGTACTATTCGTGTATCAGTCACGAATAACGAACCCAATACAAGTCAAAGGGAAACTCGAATAAGTTTCAGGAGAACCTTGGAAGTAGGTCTGGGAGGGCTGTAAAAATGCTGCAATGGATGAAAAAGTGCTGAGACTGAATGGGAACAGCATTGAGAAGATGCCTGGATGCAATGAGTGAACCAGGAACCAAAAAGTAGTGTGACAGGGAAACTCGGTAAGTGTAATTCTCCTGCTTTAAGGACTGGAAATCTTTTTTTATTTTGACTGTGCTTCCCAATCACAATAATGCCAGTAGAAAAGATGTCTACAGTGTTACTTTGTTTGGCAGGCAATCCCTCATTTTTAGGAGTTGAAAATCAGGCCCCAAACATGAGGGGATGGGACTCAAAACTTATGAAGCGAATACCAAAATACTCGACGAGAAACGGATATTGCGCATACCTTAATTTTTGTGCTAATAACAAATAGTGCCGAATATGTTCGCTTATCAAAGTTGTTGAGTAGTACAAGTCAGGGTTGGGTTTTTAAAAAATATCCCAATCTCTGATGATCCCCCGGAGCACCAACAAGCCAATCATCATCAAATGGAAGAACATGATACCACAACAAACCTGTTAAGAAAATGTCTCCCAGCAAAACTCTCAGCCCGGGCAAGGAGGGTATTAATCAGAGAGGTAGTGCAGAAACCAAATGAGCTGCAGAGTTCGCAACAGAGCCTGGAGTATCTGTTCATACTACCACAATAAGCCGTACACTCCATAGAGCTGGCCTTTACAGAGGAGCAACTAGAAAAAGCCTTTACATACAGCCAAAAATTTGAAGCTATGTTTTCAGTTTGCCAAAAGACAGGTGGGAGACTCCTTAAATGAACGGAGGAAGATGCTGTGGTCAGACTAGACAAAAATTGAACTTTTTGACCACCAACGTAAATGTTATGTCTGTTGCCAAACCAACACAGTTCATCACCTCAAGAACATTATCCCCCAGTGAAACATGGTGGTAGCAGCATCATGCTCTAGGGATTTTTTTGTCAGCAGGGACAGAGAAAATGGTCTGAGTTTAGAGGAAGATGGATATTGCGAAACACAGAGATATTCTTGAGAAAAACTTATCAGTGATTTGAAATTGGAACATAGATTTACTTTCCAACAAGACAATGACGCAAAGCATAGTGCTAAAGCAACACTCCAGTGGTTTAAGGGGAAACGTGTAAATGTGCTGGAGTAGCCAAGTCACAGCCCAGACCTTAATCCAATGAAAAATCTGTGGTCAGACTTGAAGATTGCTGCTCACCAGAGGAAACAATCTATCTTGAAGGAGCTGGAGCAATTTTCCCTTGAAGAATGGGCAAAAATCCTAGTGGCAAGATGTGGAAAACTCATAGAAAATTATCCAAAGTGTCTTGCAGCTGTAATTGCTGCAAAAGGAGGCTCTATGAAGTACTGACTATGGTGAAGTACATAGTTTTGTGCAATGAAGTTTTCAGCTATTTTGTTCTACTTGTGTGCTTCACAATAAAAAGAAAACCATATCTTCACAGTTGTAGGCATGTTTTTACATGAACTGATGCAAACCCTAAAAACAAAGTGAAATTCCAGTTTGTGATGTAGCAAAACACAAACACTGCCAAGGGGATGAATACTTTCGCAAGGCACTGTACATTACCTAATTGAAATAGCATCATGTGAGTTAATTATTAGGGATGATCGATTACTTCGATTATCCGGCTTCGCGAATATTTTCCGAATACCTCGCCGCTATTCGACTATTCGATGCACAATGCAAGTCTATGGGAAGCCCAAATAGTTCAGAATAATTGTTATTCGGGTTTCCCATAGACTTACATTGTGCATCGAATATTCGCGAATAGTCAAATAGCGGCGAGGTATTTGGAAATTATTCAAGAAGCTGGATAATCGAAGTATTCTATCATCCCTATTAACTATCTCATCCCTCTCTTTGCCCTCCCAATCACATGTCTATGATCATCTTTTAAGGGACTGATATCATCATATTTTTTCTTTTTTTCATAAATTAATTTATATATCTATTGTTATTTAATTTAGTGTCATAGGTAATTTATTTCTATGTAGCTACCTTGTTTAGCTTGATTTGTTTTTGTTTTTTTTTACATTTTTTACTGAGATCATTATACACCTGGGCTTTTCGCATTTGTTGGATGTAATGATGCTGGTAAATTTACTCTTTACTCCAAAGACATACAGATAGGGAATTTAGATTGTGAGCCCCGATGGGGATGTCGCGGGTGGAGGAGGGGACGCTGCGCTCACCCACTGCTCGGGTCCGGCTGCTGCTGCTCGGTGGTGGCTCGAGCGGTGGGCCGGATCCCGGGGTCTCGAGCGGCGCTCCTCGCCCGTGAGTGAAAGGGGGTGGTTTGGGTTAGGGATATTGTCCGTGACGCCACCCACGGTTGTGGTAAGATTGGTGACACCACCGCTGCTCTGGACGGGGATCCTGGGAGCAATGACAGGGAGCAGCTTGGATGTTGGTTCTCCCCTCCGTGGGTAGGGGGTTGGTTGTCCCGGGGCCCGGTGAGGGAGGTAGGGATGTATGGCAGGCGGGTTATGGGGCCTGGTGAGGTGCAGGGTCGCGGGGGCAGCGCTGTGCCGCACGGCACGGTGGTACTCACTCAGCCAGTAACGAATACACAGTCTCCGGTAAAACAAACGGCTGGATGGACGGGTCCCACAGACGGCTGCAGTGTTTCTCCTCCCAGCAGCTTGAAGGTGACTGCCTTTCCCTGCACCTGTGTAGTGTGTACGGTTCCAATGGGTTCCCACCGGTAACCTGCTCCCCAGCTTGGATGGGTGCTGAAGGAGCCCCTTTTGCCCGCAGGCTCTGGCCCTGGGAACTTTAGCCTTGGTGGTGACTGTGTTTCCCTTCACGGTTTGAGCTGTCGCCTTCTATCGGGACTTGACAGCTGGGAAACCCCGGAGGTTCCCTTCGCTAACGGATTTGACAATTTCAACGGCGACTCCTAGCCTTGTCGGGGTCCGTAAGCCCTGCCAGATGGTGCTGGCTTCTCTTTGTCCTTACGGCTCACTCCAATCGGCCTCTCCTGCAGACGGTCACCACCGTCTGCCAACCTTGCTGTACCATCCGGGCCACACACCCGGACCGCTTTCTGTCTGCTCCTCTACCACTTCACTCCTCTCACTTTCACTTCAGAACTCTAACTCTTTTTCCTTTTCCCGCCTCCAGGACTGTGAACTCCTCGGTGGGCGGGACCAGCCGCCTGGCCCACCCCCTGGTGTGGACATCAGCCCCTGGAGGAAGGCAACAAGGATTTTGTGTTTTGGCTTTGGTGTGCCTGACCGGGGTGTGGGGTGTGTGGGTGTAGTTCCTGTGACGACCTGGCTTGTCCAGGGTGCCACAGGGACAGTGTTCCTGATGTATGTAAGGCGCTGCGGAATATGTTAGCGCTATATAAAAATAAAGATTTATTTTTACTTTTTTTCTTTTAAAGGTATACAAATATGAAGCAGCTTCAAAAATAGAACTAATTCGTTCACAGCTTTTGACAAACCATTAATTTATCACTTTCAAAACATCTAGTCTGTTCCTTCTCCCTAAAAAGAAAAGGGTTCATTTTTGAACGGATTAATGGTTCAATCACCTTTAGGCCTAAGCCACACGACATGAAAATCGGTGCGAGTGGAGTGCGATAAAAAAAATCGCATTCCACTTGGACCAATATCAGCCTATGTGTCAGCGCACAAGAGCGATTATTTTCTGAGCCCTAATCGGACCGAGAAAACAATCGCAACATGCTGCGACTGTAATGCGTTCCTTGTTTCTCTCGCACCCATTCAAGTCTATGGTGCAAGAGAAAAATTGCACTGCACTCGCGGTACACCAGTGTTCTACGAGTGCAGGGTGAGAATGGCAATAGCCGGCTACGGAGGAGAGAGGGAGATAAATCCCCGCGTCTCCTCTGCAGCACTGCCCCTTTGCAGCACCGGCCCTCCCCTCCTCAGCGCCGGCCCGGACCCCGCAGCTGAGGTTCGCTCGCACGATCGGACCTGTCGCAGGGACACTCACATGACCCTCGGCTCTGCTGTACTGCCAGCGTGAGCAGAGTGTCATGCGAGGGGATCGCAGTAATCTCCGTGTGGCCCCAGCCTTAGAGTAGCAAACCGTTCAAAAAAAAAAGATACATTTTTCTTCTTAGTTGAAAAGCCTTTACTTCACTTTCATATCAGCTAACCTTTTCTTGTACCCTAATTAAAGCGATTAATTTTGGATGAATTTTGACACTCCCTAAACAGGCATCAATTTTTGAACCATCCACCCTATCCTGGTACGTAAAAGCCAACCACATATTCTTTCGCTTGCCCTGCCTGTGTAAAGACACAGTGAGGCATGCCTTTGCCGCCAAAAGGGATAATTTTTGGACCATCAATGTCTGATCGGCCAAGGTCCAACACGCTGCACCCCCGTCAATTAGCTGATATTGGGCCCAGCGGCAGCAGCTGCCGGCTGGAAATTCCCAATTCTGGTGCTGCTCCATCTTCTAATAGTGGCCACGGCCAGGTACTCCTCATCTGCCTCCTATTGATTAGAATGGGAGGCAGCTGTGCAGTACCTGGCCAAAGCCACTATCAGAAGATGGAGTAGCTCCGGAAGTGAGCATTTCCAGCCACCTGCTGCCACCACCGAGATTGAGAACAGCTGATCGGCAGGTCTTCCACTTGTCGGATCCCCACCGATCAGACATTGATGACCTATCCTAGGGATAGGTCATCAATGTCAAAATAGTGGGCAACCCCTTTAATCGATTGACTGTTAACAATATATCAGTTAAAAACAGGTGAACAAAGGAAAGAAATCTGAAAGTATACAAAGTATCTCTTTCTAGATTCATCCATGTCTCACGGATCCCTGTTGACTTTAATGGCTGAGTATGAGCCTCAAAATCGCATGAAAATAGTACATGATTTGAGTCTCCTGGTTTGCAAACATGGCCCGGCTTTTAAAACTGATGTTTGTACGGCTCAGTGACATTCCATGGGTCTGGGCAGGGTCACACGACCGAATAAAAAAATCAACAGTTTCATTCAGAAAACGCACTTGCCATTAATGAGCAAGCTGTATGCAGTCCATTTTTTTATAGCAGCAGTTATTAAAGGGAACAAGCATGGGGTTAATCTGCAGGCATCCTGAACAAGCCGGGTGCATGAATATTAATCCCCACTGCCAGGGGTAAAAGGACTTTATTCTTCCTGGCAGAGTTCTAGTTTCAGTCATGGAGGCTGCACCGGAGCGAGTTCAGTCACCGCTCTACGTATGTAGACCACTGGCTGTAACCACACCCTCTCTGTACTGACTGAAAGCTTCCTCTATTGCAAAGCGGCTTTCAGTCACTACTGAGGGGGACAGTTATGGTCTCCATGCACAGAACGGTGACTCAATCCACAGAAAAGAAACAAGGAGAGCACTAGGACAGGACATGTCACTGGGACATGTGACTGTAGCCTAAGACTGCAGTGGTAGTGGGCGGCTTCTCTCCTATTACTATTTATTTTTCCTGATTTCTTAAAATGAAAATAGATAGAAACAAATTGTAGCATGCTTTAACAGACACTTAGGGTACGTTTCCACGATGTGTGTGTAGACGCAGTGTATTTTCGCTGTGTACAAAATTTATAGATTTATAGAAATCTCCTGCTTGCTGTTCTTATTTTCTGCAGCGTAAACTGACATGCGGTTCTGAGCCACAGCATGTCAATTTATGCTGTGGAGGCGCGAATGTTCTCAGTAGGAAATCACTGCAATAATCCGCTATGCCAAAAATCCAGATCGTAGGCTCCGACGTTGCGTTCTCGCGCTGAGAACACTCGCGTCTCCGCAGGAGGGAAGACAGTGCGTCTAGATAGTAGTGTCTTCCTGATTGTGGGAATGTAGCCTTATGGAAGTATTCTCTTCTGGAAAAGCACTACTTAATCAAACTGCATCAAATGAAGGCACCATATGGCATCAGATTGAATGCCTATGACTCCATACAGAATTTTCGCAATTAAATGCTATCTAATACCATCTGACAGCAGCATGATGAGGGAGCAGACTCTGGTTCCAGTGATGTTTCACTTACTGGGCTGCTGGTTGCAGTCTTCATAGAATCACTGTTTTATCTGCTACAAATCTACCAGTTCTCTGAATGCTGAGCTCCGTATTACTCCGCCCACACCACTGATTGGAAAATTTCGGTGTACTCTTTACTTAGGAAGAAAGCCGCCAATAAGTGATGGGGATAAAGCTTGTGATTATGGAGGATTACATGGCAGCAGGTTTAGTAGTCCTCTAGTGATCATTTCCTGCTGATAAAACAGTTATTTTTATCAAAACTGCAAATTGCAGACCCGTAAGTGACACATCACTGGAATCAGGATATCAGTCTCTACATTATGCTGCTCAGAGTGATGCATAATAAAGGGATTAAAAATAACTCTCCAAGAAAAACTAATAGGACCAATTCAGAACATATGGTGATGACGTAGCTTATTAATAAATGTATAACCATAATATTAAGACCTTGAATGGCACGTAGAGGGTTCGCTCACACTGGTGAGCCTTCCTCTGGATCCTTTTTTGCCTTCCTCTGGATCAACATGTTAGGCTACGGGTTGAACTAGATGGACTTAGAGTCTCCCTTCAACCTTAAAAACTATGATAAAAACTATGGTGATGAGTCTCTCATGCGAAAGAATCAAATGGATTACGTAAATGACACTTGGTTCAAACTCTGATCTGAGTGCATGCAACATCCCTCACTGTGATCCGAATCTCTTGCCTTTCATCAGACTGCAGTTCAATGTTTTTCACGCGTACATAGACACGAAAGGGCGCGCATTGTCCGATATACCTGTGTTAAGCTCGCTGTGCGAGCAGAGATTGTAGCGAAACCACTAGGCCACAGCACACAGAAAACCCAGCTGAGCTTGACTACGAACCTACACCTGTAATGGGGAGGGTGTTGTGCTGCAGGTGTGAGCCCGAGTGCCACTCAGGAAGACTGAAGCTGCAATGGCTGGCTCCAGGGGTACGGACACAGACAGTCTCTGGAAGTAGGTTACAGTGAAACAAAAACATAAAATATCCCTTAAAATCATCAACTTTAATCTATCTTTCTTAAAAACATCCAAAAAAGACACAATAAATATGCAATAAACTAAAGTGCACAGATAAAAAGGGAGGAGGGTTATAGGTCACGCCCTACAGGTTAGCCTCCCTCCTGTCCACTACCTCATGTGGAGGTCGGCACCCTAATGATGAACGATATGGCACCCCCACTCTGAAATATAAACAAGTGTCAGCAGCAGCACTAAAAGACCTGACAGCTAGCAATGAAACTAACTCTGCCCAGGCACCTCCCATAAGTGCGTGCAGCCTCCCAGCTGACCTGAGAGGCACTTCCGGGTTAGGAGGGTGCTAGCCCTTTAAGAAAGGGGGTGTGGCCGCAGGTGCACCCCATGGGCATTGGCTGGCATTGGCCTGTAGTGTGTACAGATGCTCCGGGAGACAGCAGCTTGGGACAAAGATGGGATCGCCGCCGCAGGACGCCCGTATAGATGAGGAAACTGACGTCCTTGTCGGGAGAGAGGGCAGAACAGTGAGAGGATGCCAGTATGGGCGTTATACCCTGCCACTCACAGCATGCAGCGATTTTTTTCTCATGACAAATCTGCATGAAAAAACCGCAATGACTCATAGTATGATATAGTAGTTAATCATGAGATAGCACTCATCCAATGTATACACTAGTGTGAATGAACCCTTATTAGATTGCCTAATGTATGGGAATGCAATTTGGTCACAGCATGGAGGTATATTATTTTTGCAAATCTATTCATATAATAATATATTGTTTTAGTCTTTATGATAGTGTTCTTTAGGCACTAGAGTTGAGCGCGGTTCGTGGTTCGAGGTTCTCCAGTTCTAAGCTCGAGTGATTTTGGGGGCTGTTCGAGATCGAACTAGAACTCGAGCTTTTTGCAAAAGCTCGATAGTTCTAGATACGTTCGAGAACGGTTCTAGCAGCAAAAAGCAGGGCTTTTTACAGCTACAGTGTGCAGGAGCCATCGCTGGCAGCCTGCCAGAAGCTGGTAACCAAGATAAACATCGGGTATCCAAGCAAAGCGCTTTGGTTAGTAACCCGATGTTTATCTTAGTTACGTGCAGGAAGCCCACACTTCCCTGCTCAGCTCGCTCCGCCCCCTCCTGCATGCGGCATGTACACATACACACACACACACACACACACACACACACACACACACATGGTCCCGCTCGGCTTACCTGCGGTGATGAAGTCCCGCCATCCCGACCTCAGCGCTGTCACTGTCCTCCATGGCCGCCGCTTGTCACATCACCTCTCGCTTCCGACCCGAGACTGACTAGCGGTGACGTCACGGGCCTCTCGCGATATTTGGCTGTGAAGGTGGCGGTCATTGAACTCAGTGACAGGTGCTGTCAGTGTGCTGGAGATCAGCGCAGGTAATGTACCTCGCTGACAGCAGCACTTGTCATCCCCTGCAGTGACCTGGGCTGACCCATTGATGTTAGCTCAGGTCACTGCACTGCTCTCCCAGCCAATGGGGAACATCCTGCTCTTCATTGACTGGGACAGTGTGGATCGTCATGGCAACCCCTTGGATTACAGCAGACCTGGATTTGTTTTTCATTCTAATAAATTGGTTAAAGAGGGAATGTTTTGGGGAGTGTTTTTTCAAATAAAAATGTGTTTGTCGTCTATTTTTTTTTACTACTGACTGGGTTGGTGATGTCGGGTATCTGATAGACGCCTGACCTCACCAACCCCAGGGCTTGATGCCAGGTGACATTACACATCTGGTATTAACCCCATATATTACCCCATATATTACCCCGTTTGCCACCGCACCAGGGCGCAGGATGAGCTGGGGCGAAGCACCAGGATTGGCGCATCTAATGGATGCGCCACTACTGGGGAGGCTGCGGCCTGCTATTTTTAGGCTGGGGAGAGTCCAATAACCATGGACCTCCCTAGTCTGAGAATATCAGGCCCCAGCTGTCTGCTTTACCTTGACTGGTGATCCAATTTTGGGGGACCCCTACGTGTTTTTTTTTTTAAATTATTTATTTAATTTAAAATAACAGCGTGGGGTGCCCTCAGTTTTGGATTACCAGCCAAGGTGAGGTTGCCAGCAGTGGTCTGCAGGCTGCAGCCGTCTGCTTTACCCTAGCTGGCTACAAAACTAGGGGGAACCCTATGTCATTTTTTTTTTCATTTTTTTGGCTAAATACAAAGCTAAGCACCCCTTAGTGCCACATGAAAGGCACCAAAAGGTGCTCCTTTTTTTCTCCACTTTTTCTCCACTTTTTCTCCACTTTTTCTCCACTTTCTCTCCACTTTTTCTCCACTTTTTCTCCACTTTTTTCTCCATTTTTTCCTCTATTTTTTCTCCACTTTTTCTCCACTTTTTCTCCACTTTTTCTCCATTTTTTTCTCCACTTTTTCTCCACTTTTTCTCCACTTTTTCTCCACTTTTTATCCATTTTTTTCTCCACTTTTTTTTCCACTTTTTCTCCACTTTTTCTCCACTTTTTCTCCACTTTTTTCTCCACTTTTTTCTCCACTTTTTCTCCACTTTTTCTCCACTTTTTCTCCACTTTTTATCCATTTTTTTCTCCACTTTTTTTTCCACTTTTTCTCCACTTTTTCTCCACTTTTTCTCCACTTTTTTCTCCACTTTTTTCTCCACTTTTTTCTCCACTTTTTTCTCCACTTTTTATCCATTTTTTTCTCCACTTTTTCTCCACTTTTTCTCCACTTTTTCTCCACTTTTTATCCACTTTTTATCCACTTTTTATCCATTTTTTTCTCCACTTTTTCTCCATTTTTTTCTACATTTTTTTCTCCACTTTTTTTCTCCACTTTTTATCCATTTTTTTCTCCACTTTTTCTCCACTTTTTCTTCACTTTTTCTCCACTTTTTCTCCACTTTTTCATCCATTTTTTTCTCCACTTTTTCTCCACTTTTTCTCCACTTTTTTCTCCATTTTTTATCCACTTTTTCTCCACTTTTTCTCCACTTTTTCTTCATTTTTTTCTCCATTTTTTCTCCACTTTTTCTCCACTTTTTCTCCACTTTTTCTCCATTTTTTCCACTTTTTATCCATTTTTTGCTCCACTTTTTCTCCACTTTTTCTCCACTTTTTGCTCCACTTTTTTCTGCACTTTTTCTCTTCTTTTTATCCACTTTTTCTCCACTTTGTCTCCACTTTTTCTACATTTTTTCTCCACTTTTTCTACATTTTTTTCTCCACTTTTTCTCCACTTTTTCTCCATTTTTTTCTCCACTTTTTCTCCACTTTTTCTCCACTTTTTCTCCACTTTTTTCTCCACTTTTTTCTCCACTTTTTTCTCCACTTTTTCTCCACTTTTTATCCATTTTTTTCTCCACTTTTTCTCCATTTTCCCTCCACTTTTTCTACATTTTTTTCTCCACTTTTTTTCTCCACTTTTTATCCATTTTTTTCTCCACTTTTTCTCCACTTTTTCTCCACTTTTTCTCCACTTTTTCATCCATTTTTTTCTCCACTTTTTCTCCACTTTTTCTCCACTTTTTCTCCACTTTTTTCTCCATTTTTTATCCACTTTTTCTCCACTTTTTCTCCACTTTTTCTCCATTTTTTTCTCCATTTTTTATCCACTTTTTCTCCACTTTTTCTCCACTTTTTTCTCCACTTTTTTCTCCACTTTTTTCTGCACTTTTTCTCTTCTTTTTCTCCACTTTTTCTCCACTTTTTCTCCACTTTGTCTCCACTTTTTCTTCATTTTTTCTCCACTTTTTCTACATTTTTTTCTCCACTTTTTCTCCACTTTTTCTTCACTTTTTCTCCACTTTTTCTCCACTTTTTCTTCACTTTTTCTCCACTTTTTATCCACTTTTTGTCCACTTTTTATCCACTTTTTCTCCATTTTTTCTCCATTTTTTCTCCACTTTTTCTCCACTTTTTCCTCCACTTTTTCTCCACTTTTTCTCCACTTTTTCTCCATTTTTTTCTCCACTTTTTCTCCACTTTTTCTCCACTTTTTCTCCTTTCTGTTTCTCCGTTCTTTTTTTATGGTCGGTCTACCCATTAGCTCTGCCATGCATACTGTAGCTCTACACCTACTGCACATGTTACTTTATGATTGACATCTCTTTCGTACCAGAGCTGTCTAAGCCTACTCTGACCCCATATTTGTCATTACTATATTGTCCTTGTACTATATTATGACATTTGTATCATGTGTTTCATTTCTTGCTGTGTTGCAATTTTTTTGCTGCATCCCAATTGTACCTCTACATTGTTCGAGTTTATGTTATTGTTCTCTCACTCTTATGTGATACTAATTATTGTCATTTTTCACGATTACATGCAGATAAGTCCAATCTGACGAAGGCTCAGGCCGAAACGTCATTTGTAACTTGTTTTGGACAAAAACATATATGCTTATGAAATTTTTTTTTTTCTTAATACGGACCAATAAAGAGTGATTTTGCATTACTATCCGTTGTGACTTACTGACTTAGTCTGGGAGATTTAGAGTGCCGAGGTTACTCACTAATTTTATCTATTATTACCTCTGAGCACCTATATACCAGTGAGCAGAGCTTCCTCTACAGTAGTTCTCCTGATTAGGCATGCCCTTACCTCATGAGCAGGGCATTGCCGCTTTGGTAGCAACCATTACGACATGGACTCTGCTGCTGTGGACCCGAGAAGAGTGAGTGCAGATTCATTGCACCCACACTCCTCACATGAAGGGTCCGCACTCCTAGAAAATAGGGGATACGTTCCCTGAGTATCTCCCCCCCATATTCTAGACGGTCCAGAGTCGTCGTGGGACCCCTTTATTTTTTTTCTTACAATAAATTGGTGAAAGAGGAAATGTTTTGGGGACTGTTTTTTCAAATAAATTTCTTTTGTCGATTTTTTTTTTTTTGTTAGTACTGACAGTTTATGATGTTGGGTATCTAATAGACACCATGACATCACAAACTGCTGGGCTTGATCTCAGGTTACTTTACAGCTAGTATCAACCCGATTTATTACCCCGTTTGCCACTGCACCAGGGCACGGGATGAGCTGGGGTGAAGCGCCAGGATTGGCGCATCTAGTGGATGCGCCACGTCTGGGGTGCCTGCGGCCTGCTATTTTTAGGCTGTGAAGGCCCAATAACTATGGACCTTCCCACCCTGAGAATACCAGACCACAGCTGTCCGCTTTACCTTGGCTGGTGATCCAATTTGGGGGGGACCCTACTTTTATTGTGTAATTATTAATATTTATAAAATAATTATAAAAAAGAGCCTGAGGGGACCTCCACATTGGATCCCCAACCACGGTAAAGCTGCCAGCTGTGGTTTTCAGGCTACAGCCGTCTGCTTTACCCTAGCTGGCTATCAAAAATGGGGGGACCCAACGTCATTTTTTTTTTAACTATTTTTTAAATAGAAAAAATTAATGGGCTGCCCTGTATTTTGATTGCCAACCAAGGTAACGGCAGGCAGATGGGGGTGGCAACCCATAGCTGTCTGCTTTATCTGCGCTGAGAATCAAAAATACCGCGGAGCGCTATGTCATTTTTTTAAAGATTTATTTTTACAGCACTGTGATGTCCAGCAATCAAAATACAGGGAAGCCCATTTTATTTTTAGTTATTTAAATAAATAATTAAAAAAAATATATATGGGCTCCCGCTGCATTTTATGTATTGCTAGCTAAGGGTAATCCAAGCAGCTACTGGCTGCTAACCCCCACTGCTTGGTGTTACCTTCACTGGCAATGGAAAATCCAGGGAAGCATTTTTTATTTTTTTTGCCAAAAAACTACAAAAAAAGGACGTGAGCTTCGCCATATTTTTGTATGCTAGCCAGGTATAGCAGGCAGGTGCTGGAAGAGTTGGATACAGTAGCAGAATATGGCGCTTCTATGAAAATGCCATTTTCTGAGGCGGCTGCAGACTGCAATTCGCAGCAGTGGGGCCCAGAAAGCTCAGGCCAACCTGTGCTGCGGATTCCAATCCCCAGCTGCCTAGTTGTACCTGGCTGGACACAAAAATGAGGCGAAGCCTACGTCATTTGTTTTCTAATTATTTCATGAAATTCATGAAATAATAAAAAAAGGGCTTCCCTTTATTTTTGGTTCCCAGCCGGGTACAAATAGGCAACTGGGGGTTGGGGGCAGCCGTACCTGCCTGCTGTACCTGGCTAGCATACAAAAATATGGCGAAGCCCACACAATTTTTTCAGGGGGCAAAAAACTTCTGCATACAGTCCTGGATGGAGTATGCTGAGCCTTGTAGTTCTGCAGCTGCTGTCTATCTGTATGGAGAAGAGCAGACAGCAGCTGCAGAACTACAAGGCTCAGCATACTCCATCCAGGACTGTATGTAGAATTTTTTTGCCCACCAAAAAAATGACGTGGGCTTCGCCATATTTTTGTATGCTAGCCAGGTACAGCAGGCAGCCATGGGCTGCCTTCAACCCCCAGTTGCCTGTTTGTACCCGGCTGGGAACCAAAAATATAGGGAAGCCCGTTTTTTTTTAATTATTTCACTTATTTCATGAAATAATTAAAAAACAAATGACGTGGGCTTCGCCCCATTTTTGTGTCCAGCCGGGTACAACTAGGCAGCTGGGGATTGGAATCCGCAGCACAGGTTAGCCCGAGGTTTCTGGGCGCCTCTGCTGCGGATTTCAGTCCGCAGCCGTCCCAGAAAATGGCACTCTCATAGAAGCGCCATCATCTGGCGCTGTATCCAACTCTTCCAACAGCCCTGGAGCCGGGTGGCTTGTTGGGTAATCATGAGTTAATACTGGCTTTGTTTTACTAGCCAGTATTAAGCCAGAGATTCTTAATGTCAGGCACGTTTGACCCGGCCATTAAGAATCTCCAATAAAGGGTTAAAAAAAACACCACACAGAGAAAAAATACTTTAATAGAAATAAATACACAGACACATTAGAGACTCCATCTTTATTACCCCCTGTCAGCCCTCCACGATCCTGCTCTTCTGTCTTCTTTCTTTCTAGTGTAGTAGTAGTGACGATTGTAGTGAGGAAGGATGAGGTTCACCAGCTCATCACTTGGGGCTGGGGAACCTCATCCTCACTACAATCCTCACTACAATCGTGAAGCAGCGTGCAGCCTTCACTCCGTGAGTGATCAGTGCTGGCTGCTAGCGGTAATAGCGGTAACGCTGACAGACGCGTTACCATAGCAATGGTGCTCTCGGAGCCGCGGTTAGCGGTGACGTCACCGCTAACTGCGTTGCTATGGCAACGGTGATCTCCGTTAATGACCGGCTGTGTCAGCCGGTCCCTAACGGAACGGGGAGTCGACCGTGTGCTAGAGCATGTCGCCGGTACACGGCGATACACATATGTGCACCGTGTACCGGAGAGATGCACTCGCAGGTCCTACATGACGCGTCATAGTCATGTGACCAGTCTGTAGCCAATGAGATAATAGCCACGTGACTGGTCACATGGCTATTTTGATGTCACGATAGGTCCTGCATCTCTGCTGGCAGTGCAGGTCACCGGGAGGATTAAGCGATCATCGGATGGAATAGCGGCAGGAGACAGAGTGCAGAAGGGATCGCGGGGACCGGTAAGTGTTATGGCAATGTTTATTAACTGTTTGTGTACATTTATAATGCATTTTTATGTGTTTGTGATTGCCTCCCATTATAGCCTATTGGTTCGAGTTCGGTTCGTCGAACGTTCGACGAACCGAACTCGAACGGGACCTCTGTTCGGTGAACCGACCTCGAGCCGAACCGCGACCGGTTCGCTCATCTCTATTAGGCACTATATGGCACTGCATTTAGGCGCAATACTATATTTCTACACTTTATAGCATTGCCATTTCTACAGTGCAGTTGAAATTACAAGGCATTTAAGGTCAGCCATGCCTATGTTTTCCCAGAAATTTCCTTTACAGAACACTGAAATAAAAAAATCTTTTTTTTACGTTGGGTTATTTTTTGTTATTTTAGTACTTTTTTGGTAATTATACACATGTTGCATTTGAATATGGCTTCTGCAAGTTATTATTTAGTATCCTTTAAAAATAATTATGGCATTGTGGATATTTTATATTACCTCTGGCACCGGTAATTACCATAGTCAGTTTCAATGACTGTTTTATATATTTCTTTATTGCTTTTTTCTTTTTACTATGCAGATTGTATATGGATTTTATTGATCCTGTTTTGAGAGTTTGTTTTTTTTTCTAGCCATGATTTATTTCTTAATATTGTAATTAGGCTATTTTAAGGTTTAAACTTTGCAAGATGAACATGAAATCCTTAGTTACATAGGAAATTTGCATTATTTCAATGCTATTACAGTTACCTTGTAATTAGAAAAAGAGTCTTTATAGTAGGGTAAGTGCTAGAGATGAGCGACCCCCCTAGAGTTCGAGTTCGGTTCGTCGAACGGTGCCCCGCTCGACGAGCCGCTCGACGAACCTCTCGAACCCTATTGAAAACAATGGGAGGCAATCACAAACACCTAAAAACACCTGGAAAACACCCTCAAAGGTGTCCAAAAGGTGACAAACAACTCCCAAGACAACACAAACACATGGGAAAGTGACAAGGACATATACTCCTGTGAAAACAAAACAGCTGGACGAGGAAAAAGAGGACGAGGCACAGATATAGGCATGGCATGCCCTTCTAAAGTCATGTAAAAACAGCAAGGAGACTCCAAGCTGAATCTCCCTTTTTTCTCAAATATGGGCCACACAGACACCCCTTCAGTGGCATCACTTGTGCCCCAGTTGCAAACTTGACAGGTAGATTTGCATCAAGCACATTCAAAAATACGCCAGCCTTAAATGTCCCCAGGATGACACCGGGGTAGGTAGCAAAGTCCTTGCTGAACCATGACTTGTTCATCTTGGCTCGTTTTTAAAAACACCGCAAGGGGACTCCCATTTTTCCAAAAATTGGGCCACACAGACACCCCTTCAGTGGCATCACTTGTGCCCCAGTTGCAAACTTGACAGGTACATTTGCATCAAGCACATTCCAAATCCACAAGTCTTTACTCTCCCCAGGATGACACAGGGGTAGTAAAGTCCTTGCGGATCCATGACTTGTTCATCTTGAAGAATGTCAGTCTGTCCACATTGTCACTCGACAGACGCGTGTGCTTCTCTGTCAGCACACAACCAGCAGCACACGTTCTGAGAAAATGCTGGCAGTTGGACACGACAAGATCTCCAAGGCGTAAGTGGAGAGCTCAGGCCATTTTTCAAGATTTGAAGCCCAAAATGAGCAAGGGTCCAGTTGCAAAGTCATGGCATCGATGTTTATTTGGAGATACTCCTGTATCATCCTCTCCAGCCATTGACTATGTGTCAGACTTCTTGTCTCTGTTGGCCTTGCAAAGGATGGTCTAAAAAAATTATGAAACGATTCAATAAAATTGCTGTTACCAGCAGCAGATACGGTGCTGCTGGTACGGTTAGACTGTTGATGACGAGACCGTCCCATGTTTGTCAAGTTACAACTGGGAGATTCACTCCGTGCACCACTGGTATTTGGTGGAAAAGCCGAGCTAAGATCGAGTAACAGCTTCTGCTGATACTCCTGCATACGTGCGTCCCTTTCTATGGCTGGAATTATTTCACAAAATTTGGACTTGTACCGGGGATCTAATAGTGTGGCAATCCAGTAGTCATCATCACTTCTAATTTTGACAATCCAAGGGTCATGTTGTAGGTAGTGCAGCAAGAAGGCGCTCATGTGTCTTGCGCATCCATGCAGACCAAGTCCTTGCTGTGTTTGTGGCATAGAGGTGCTAACTGTTCTTTCTTCCTCTGACATCTCCCCCCAACCTCTTTCAACTGAAATGTGACCAAGGTCTCCCTCATCTGTCCATGGACAGTTCGTCCTCCATTTCTTCATGTTCTCCTGCACCTCACTCAACATTTTGCCTGCTACCATGCGCCCTTGTTAATCCCTCTCCCCCATCGTCCCATGCCTGCCGCCTTGGTGATGATGAACGTCTGGACCTTGGTGATGTTGTTATCCCTTGCACATATGAATCCTCATGTACTTCCTCCCCTTCCTGTTGAACCACCCCCTGACTCCGAATAGTGTTTAGCGTGTGCCCCAGCATGAAAATGACTGGAATTGTCATGCTGATAATGGCATTGTCAGCGCTAAACATATTCATCGCCATGTCGAAACTGTGCAGAAGGGTGCATAGGTCCTTGATCTGAGACCACTCCATTAGGGTGATCTTCCCCACCTCTGCATTACGTTGGCCCAGGCTATACGTCATGACGTATTGCACCAATGCTCGGCGGTGCTGCCACAGTCGCTGTAACATGTGGAGAGTCGAATTCCAGGGTGTCGGCACATCGCATTTCAGGCGATGAACCGGCAGGCCGAAAGACTTCTGGAGCGATGCAAGTTGGTCAGCTGCAGCGGTTGAACGGCGGTTGTGAGCAGACAGTTTTCTTGCCCTGTGCAGAAGGCCATCTAGGCCAGGAGAGTGTGTTAAAAATTGCTGGACAACAAGGTTAAACACGTGAGCCATACAAGGCACGTGTGTCACCTTGCCCAGGCGAAGGGCCGCACCCAGGTTTGCAGCATTGTCGCACATGGCCTTACCTGGCTGCAGGTTGAGTGGAGACAACCATTTTGAAACTCAGACAGCAGAGCTGACCACAACTCAGCCGCTGTGTGTCTCTTATTTCCAAGACATTTCAAGCTAAAGACCGCCTGATGCCGTTGCGCTCTGCTGCCAGCATAGTAAGGAGGTGTGCGTGATTCCTTGTGCGCAGTTACAATGCTGGTGGCCTGACCAGGCAGGCTTGGGGCGGAGGTGGAGGACTCAGACGAGGTTGAGGAGGCAGAAACATTGGATGAACTTCTACATGCAGAGGATTGATGCACAAGTTGTGGGGACAGCAAGACTTGTTCAGCAGTTCCTTCTCCATCTATCACCATACTTACCCAGTGCCCAGTCAGCGACATGTAATGTCCCTGTCCATGCTTACTGGTCCAAGTATCGGTGTTGAAATGCACCCGTTCACACACAGAGTTTCTCAAGGAAGCGGTGATGTTGTGTGCGACATGCTGGTGTAGCGCAGGCACACCTTTCTTAGAGAAGTAGTGGTGACTAGGCATCTGATACTGGGGCACAGCGACGGACATAGGGTCTCAAAAATCCTGTGTGTCCACCAGGCGAAAAGGCAGCATTTTGGTAGCCAAGAGCTTACAGAGGGATAAAGTCAACGTCTTAGCTTTGTCATGGGTCGGAGGAAATGGCCTTTTATTTGTCCACATCTGAGGGACAGAGATCTGGCTGCTGTGTGTAGATGGTGGTGAGTAGTGTGTCCCTGGAAAAATACAGATTTCTGAGGAAAGTGCAGGCGTAGATATGATGTTGCCTTCATCCAACGGTGGTGCTATCGATGTCTGAGAGAGCTGTACACCCGCACTAGTTTTCCCCTTCCATACTAACTGACGACCTACCAAGCAAACTGCCTGTTGCGGTTACAGTGGTGGAAGGTGTATGTGGAAAATCAGGTGTGACAGCTGTCCCCACAGTCATAGAAGATGAAGAGCGCGTGGATGCACTGGAAGGGGCAGGTGGTGGTTGGCCCGCTACGCTAGGCCGCATTGCAGCACAGTGAGCTTCCCACTGGAAATTATGCTTGGTATTCATGTGACGATTCATGGAAGAAGTTGTCAAACTGGTGAGCTTTTTGCCTCTACTTATAGATTCCCGACAAATTTTATAGATCACATGATTTAGGAGATCCTTTGCAAGGTCAAAAAAGGACCAGGCTAGGCAAGGCGTAGAGGACATGCAACCTGCAGAGTCACCCCGACTTGTTCTCAGAGGCAGAGTGGTGGCTGAGGATGCACTTGTAGACGTGCTACCAGTACTCTGACTCTGTCCAGGAAGGTGCAAAGTAACTTCGTCGTCAGTTGCATCCTCCTCCACCACCTCTGTTGACCTCCTCAAGTGCCTGACTGTGGGTTGACAGTAAGTGGGATCTAGAACTTCATCATCAAGTGTTGTGTTTGCACTCTCCTCGCCCTCAGACCTATCCTCTTCCTGCCCTGACCGAATATTTAAGTTGTCATCGCAATCTGGTATTTGCATCTCATCGTCCTCAGTATGTTCCTCATTGTCTCCACTAACAGGTATTACAGTTCAGGAATGAGGGTCTACATTATGCTCATAAATCTGGTCATCAGGGCCTGAATCTGAGTCACAAAGATTCTGGGCATCACTGCAGACCATTTCCTGGTCTGTACTCACTGTAGCTTGGGAGCAGACCTCTGATGTGTGGCCATCTCTATTATACCATACTGCTGGGCGGGTGGAGACTTGAGAGCTGAGAGAAAGCAAGTGTGATTGGGATGACAACTCAGAGGACTGGTTTTTTTTGATGTGGTAGTTGAGGTGGAGGAGAGGACACTTGTTGGAGCACTTGAGATCCATTCAAGCATGTTCTTTTTTTGTGCATAATCTACCTTTCTTACAGTTGTTCGAGTCCGTAAAAAAGGGAGCAGATCGGATTGTCCACGGAAAGTAGTAGACAACTTAATTTTGCTGGAAGATGGCTTATCTTCAGCAGATGTTAATGTACCTTTGCCACCTTCCCCACGAACACAAACTTTTTTTCCTTTTCCAACACGCCTGTTCCCATTAACACCAGCATCTGTCCTTGTACCACTCATTTTCTTAGCGACAAGATTAGCCACTTAAAATGTGGTAGCAAAAATTGAGAGGTGGTGTACATTGCAGAGGTGGTCTAGCTTTATTGACAGCTGAATAACCAACACTGAATATCTCTGACAATGCAACTATGGCCTTAAAACTGGCTGCACTGTTTGCTATAAGAATAGAGTAGCAAAATGTGCATGAGGGTTGAATGCAGAGGTGCTGGAAAATGCTTGACATAAGTGGGACAACAATGGAGTATAGCAGCCACTTTTTGGATGCCACTAAATTTCAGCACTGTTTGCTATAAAAATAGTGTAGCAAAATGTGCATGAGGGTTGAATGCAGAAGTGCTGGGACTTGCTTGGCACAAGTTGGACACACAATTAGTATGGCAGACATTTTGTGGATGGCACTAATTTTCAGCACTGTTTGCTATAAAAATAGCGTAGCAAAATGTGCATGAGGTTTGAATGCAGAGGTGCTGGAAATTGCTTGGCACCAGTGGGACAGCAATGGAGTATAGCAGCCACTTTTTGGATGCCACTAAATTTCAGCACTGTTTGCTATAAAAATAGTGTAGCAAAATGTACATGAGGGTTGAATGCAGAAGTGCTGGGACTTGCGAGGCACAAGTGGGACACAAAATTAGTATAGCAGCCACTTTTTGGATGCCACTAAATTTCAGCACTGTTTGCTATAAAAATAGTGTAGCAAAATGTACATGAGGGTTGAATGCAGAAGTGCTGGGACTTGCGAGGCACAAGTGGGACACAAAATTAGTATAGCAGACATTTTGTGGATGCCACTAATTTTCAGCACTGTTTGCTATAAAAATAGCGTAGCAAAATATACATGAGGTTTGAATGCAGAGGTGCTGGAAATTGCTTGGCACTAGTGGGACAGCAATGGAGTATAGCAGCCACTTTTTGGATGCCACTAAGTTTCAGCACTGTTTGCTATAAAAATAGCGTAGCAAAATGTGCATGAGGGTTCAATGCAGAGGTGCTGGGACTTGCTTGGCACAAGTGGGACACAAAATTAGTATAGCAGACACTTTGTGGATGCCACTAATTTTCAGCACTGTTTGCTATAAAAATAGCGTAGCAAAATGTGCATGAGGGTTGAATGCAGAAGTGCTGGGACTTGCTTGGCACAAGTTGGACCCAAAATTAGTATAGCAGCCACTTTTTGCTATAAAAATAGCGTAGCAAAATGTGCATGAATGTTGAATGCAGAAGTGCTGGAACTTGCTTGGCACAAGTGGGACACACAATTAGTATAGCAGACACTTTGTGGATGCCACTAATTTTCAGCACTGTTTGCTATAAAAATAGCGTAGCAAAATGTGCATGAGGGTTGAATGCAGAGGTACTGGAAATTGCTTGGCACCAGTGAGACTACAATGGAGTACAGCAGCCACTTTTTGGATGCCACTAAGTTTCAGCACTGTTTGCTATAAAAATAGCGTAGCAAAATGTGCATGAGGGTTGAATGCAGAGGTGCTGGGACTTGCTTGGCACAAGTGGGACACAAAATTAGTATAGCAGACACTTTGTGGATGCCACTAATTTTCAGCACTGTTTGCTATAAAAATAGCATAGCAAAATGTGCATGAGGCTTGAATGCAGAGGTGCTGGAAATTGCTTGGCACAAGTGGGACAACAATGGAGTATAGCAGCCACTTTTTGGATTCCACTAATTTTCAGCACTGTTTGCTATAAAAATAGCATAGCAAAATGTGCATGAGGTTTGAATGCAGAGATGCTGTAAATTGCTTGGCACCAGTGGGACAACAATGGAGTAAAGCAGCCACTTTTTGGATGCCACTAAGTTTCAGCACTGTTTGCTATAAAAATAGTGTAGCAAAATGTGCATGAGGCTTGAATGCAGAGGTGCTGGAAATTGCTTGGCACCAGTGGGACAACAATGGAGTATAGCAGCCACTTTTTGGATACCACTAAGTTTCAGCACTGTTTGTTATAAAAATAGCATAGCAAAATGTGCATGAGGGTTGAATGCAGAGGTGCTGGAAATTGCTTGGCACCAGTGGGACAACAATGGAGTATAGCAGACACTTTTTGATGCCACTAAATTTCAGCACTGTTTGCTATAAAAATAGCATAGCAATATGTGCATCAGGGTTGAATGCAGAAGTGCTGAAAAATGCTTGCCACAAAAGGGACACACAATTAGTATAGCAGACACTTTGTGGATGCCACTAATTTTCAGCACTGTTTGCTATAACAATAGCGTAGCAAAATGTGTATGAGGTTTGAATGCAGAGGTGCTGGGACTTGCTTGGCACAAGTGGGACACAAAATTAGTATAGCAGACACTTTGTGGATGCCACTAATTTTCAGCACTGTTTGCTATAAAAATAGCGTAGCAAAATGTGCATGAGGGTTGAATGCAGAGGTGCTGGAAAATGCTTGGCACCAGTGGGACAACAATGGAGTATAGCAGCCACTTTTTGGATGCCACTAATTTTCAGCACTGTTTGCTATAAAAATAGCATAGCAAAATGTGCATGAGGGTTGAATGCAGAGGTGCTGTAAAATGCTTGGCACCAGTGGGACAACAATGGAGTATAGCAGCCACTTTTTGGAAGCCAATAAGTTTCAGCACTGCTTGCTATAAAAATAGCGTAGCAAAATGTGCATGAGGTTTGAATGCAGAGGTGCTGGGACTTGCTTGGCACAAGTGGGACACAAAATTAGTAAAGCAGACACTTTGTGGATGCCACTAATTTTCAGCACTGTTTGCTATAAAAATAGCGTTGCAAAATGTGCATGAGGGTTGAATGCAGAGGTGCTGGAAATTGCTTGGCACCAGTGGGACAACAATGGAGTATAGCAGCCACTTTTTAGATGCCACTAAGTTTCAGCACTGTTTGCTATAAAAATAGCGTAGCAAAATGTGCATGAGGGTTGAATGCAGAGGTGCTGGGACTTGCTTGGCACAAGTGGGACACAAAATTAGTATAGCAGACACTTTGTGGATGCCACTACTTTTCAGCACTGTTTGCTATAAAAATAGTGTAGCAAAATGTGCATGAGGCTTGAATGCAGAGGTGCTGGAAATTGCTTGGCACCAGTGGGACAACAATGGAGTATAGCAGCCACTTTTTGGATACCACTAAGTTTCAGCACTGTTTGTTATAAAAATAGCATAGCAAAATGTGCATGAGGGTTGAATGCAGAGGTGCTGGAAATTGCTTGGCACCAGTGGGACAACAATGGAGTATAGCAGCCCCTTTTTGATGCCACTAAGTTTCAGCACTGTTTGCTATAAAAATAGCGTAGCAAAATGTGCATGAGGGTTGAATGCAGAGGTGCTGGAAAATGCTTGGCACCAGTGGGACAACAATGGAGTATAGCAGCCACTTTTTGGATGCCACTAATTTTCAGCACTGTTTGCTATAAAAATAGCATAGCAAAATGTGCATGAGGGTTGAATGCAGAGGTGCTGGAAAATGCTTGGCACCAGTGGGACAACAATGGAGTATAGCAGCCACTTTTTGGAAGCCAATAAGTTTCAGCACTGCTTGCTATAAAAATAGCGTAGCAAAATGTGCATGAGGTTTGAATGCAGAGGTGCTGGGACTTGCTTGGCACAAGTGGGACACAAAATTAGTAAAGCAGACACTTTGTGGATGCCACTAATTTTCAGCACTGTTTGCTATAAAAATAGCGTTGCAAAATGTGCATGAGGGTTGAATGCAGAGGTGCTGGAAATTGCTTGGCACCAGTGGGACAACAATGGAGTATAGCAGCCACTTTTTGGATGCCACTAATATTCAGCACTGTTTGCTATAAAAATAGCGTAGCAAAATGTGCATTAGGGTTGAATGCAGAGGTGCTGGAAATTGCTTGCACCAGTGGGACAGCAATGAAGTATAGCAGCCACTTTTTGGATGCCACTAAGTTTCAGCACTGTTTGCTATAAAAATAGCGTAGCAAAATGTGCATGAGGGTTGAATGCAGAGGTGCTGGGACTTGCTTGGCACAAGTTGGACACAAAATTAGTATAGCAGCCACTTTTTGGATGCCACTAAGTTTCAGCACTGTTTGCTATAAAAATAGCGTAGCAAAATGTGCATGAGGGTTGAATGCAGAGGTGCTGGGACTTGCTTGGCACAAGTGGGACACAAAATTAGTAAAACAGACACTTTGTGGATGCCACTAATTTTCAGCACTGTTTGCTATAACAATAGCGTAGCAAAATGTGCATGAGGGTTGAATGCAGAGGTGCTGGAAATTGCTTGGCACAAGTGGGACAACAATGGAGTATAGCAGCCACTTTTTGTTTGCCACTAATTTCTAGCACTGTTTGCTATAAAAATAGCGTAGCAAAATGTGCAAGAGGGTTGAATGCAGAGGTGCTGGGACTTGCTTGGCACAAGTTGGACACAAAATTAGTATAGCAGCCACTTTTTTAATGCCACTTATTTTCAGCACTGTTTGCTATAAAACGAGCCTAGCAAAATGTGCATGAGGGTTGAATGCAGAGGTGCTGGAAATTGCTTGGCACCAATGGGACAACAATGGAGTATAGCAGCCACTTTTTGGATGCCACTAATTTTCAGCACTGTTTGCTATAAAAATAGCATAGCAAAATGTGCATGAGGGTTGAATGCAGAGGTGCTGGAAAATGCTTGGCACCAGTGGGACAACAATGGAGTATAGCAGCCACTTTTTGGAAGCCACTAAGTTTCAGCACTGTTTGCTATAAAAATAGCGTAGCAAAATGTGCATGAGGTTTGAGTGCAGAGGTGCTGGGACTTGCTTGGCACAAGTGGGACAACAATGGAGTATAGCAGCCACTTTTTGTTTGCCACTAATTTCCAGCACTGTTTGCTATAAAAATAGCGTAGCAAAATGTGCATGAGGGTTGAATGCAGAGGTCCTGGGACTTGCTTGGCACAAGTTGGACACAAAATTAGTATAGCAGCCACTTTTTGAATGCCACTAATTTTCAGCACTGTTTGCTATAAAACGAGCCTAGCAAAATGTGCATGAGGCTTGAATGCAGAGGTGCTGGAAATTGCTTGGCACCAATGGGACAACAATGGAGTATAGCAGCCACTTTTTGGATGCCACTAATTTTCAGCACTGTTTGCTATAAAAATAGCATAGCAAAATGTGCATGAGGGTTGAATGCAGAGGTGCTGGAAAATGCTTGGCACCAGTGGGACAACAATGGAGTATAGCAGCTACTTTTTGGAAGCCACTAAGTTTCAGCACTGTTTGCTATAAAAATAGCGTAGCAAAATGTGCATGAGGTTTGAGTGCAGAGGTGCTGGGACTTGCTTAGCACAAGTGGGACACAAAATTAGTAAAACAGACACTTTGTGGATGCCACTAATTTTCAGCACTGTTTGCTATAACAATAGCGTAGCAAAATGTGCATGAGGGTTGAATCCAGAGGTGCTGGAAATTGCTTGGCACAAGTGGGACAACAATGGAGTATAGCAGCCACTTTTTGTTTGCCACTAATTTCCAGCACTGTTTGCTATAAAAATAGTGTAGCAAAATGTGCATGAGGGTTGAATGCAGAGGTGCTGGAAATTGCTTGGCACCAGTGGGACAGCAATTGAGTATAGCAACCACTTTTTGGATGCCACTAAGTTTCAGCACTGTTTGCTATAAAAATAGCATAGCAAAATGTGCATAAGGGTTGAATGCAGAGGTGCTGGGACTTGCTTGGCACAAGTTGGACACAAAATTAGTATAGCAGCCACTTTTTGGATGCCACTAATTTTCAGCACTGTTTGCTATAAAACGAGCCTAGCAAAATGTGCATGAGGGTTGAATGCAGAGGTGCTGGAAATTGCTTGGCACCAGTGGGACAACAATGGAGTATAGCAGCCACTTTTTGGATGCAACTAATTTTCAGCACTGTTTGCTATAAAAATAGCATAGCAAAATGTACATGAGGGTTAAATGCAGAGGTGCTGGAAATTGCTTGGCACCAGTGGGACAACAATGCAGTATAGCAGCCACTTTTTGGATGCCACTAAATTTCAGCACTGTTTGCTATAAAAATAGCGTAGCAAAATGTGCATGAGGGTTGAATGCAGAGGTGCTGGGACTTGCTTGGCACAAGTGGGACACAAAATTAGTATAGCAGACACTTTGTGGATGCCACTAATTTTCAGCACTGTTTGCTATATAAATAGCATAGCAAAATGTGCATGAGGGTTGAATGCAGAGGTGCTGGAAATTGCTTGGCACCAGTGAGACTACAATGTAGTATAGCAGCCACTTTTTGGATGCCACTAAGTTTCAGCACTGTTTGCTATAAAAATAGCGTAGCATAATGTGCATGAGGGTTGAATGCAGAGGTGCTGGAAATTGCTTGGCACAAGTGGGACAGCAATGGAGTATAGCAGCCACTTTTTGGATGCCACTAAGTTTCAGCACTGTTTGCTATAAAAATAGCAAGCAATATGTGCATCAGGGTTGAATGCAGAGGTGCTGGAAAATGCTTGGCACCAGTGGGACAACAATGGAGTATAGCAGCCACTTTTTGGATGCCACTAAGTTTCAGCACTGTTTGCTATAAAAATAGCGTAGCAAAATGTGCATGAGGGTTGAATACAGAGGTGTTGGGACTTGCTTGGCACAAGTGGGACACAAAATTAGTATAGCAGACACTTTGTGGATGCCACTAATTTTCAGCACTGTTTGCTATAAAAATAGCGTAGCAAAATGTGCATGAGGGTTGAATGCAGAGGTGCTGGAAATTGCTTGGCACCAGTGGGACAACAATGGAGTATAGCAGCCAGTTTTTGGATGCCACTAAATTTCAGCACTGTTTGCTATAAAAATAGCGTAGCAAAATGTGCATGAGGGTAGAATGCAGAGGTGCTGGAAAATGCTTGGCACCAGTGGGACAACAAAGGAGTATAGCAGCCACTTTTTGGATGCCACTAAGTTTCAGCACTGTTTTTTTTATAAAAATAGCATAGCAAAATGTACATGAGGGTTGAATGCAGAGGTGCTGGAAATTGCTTGGCACCAGTGGGACAACAATGGAGTATAGCAGCCACTTTTTGATGCCACTAAGTTTCAGCACTGTTTGCTATAAAAATAGAGTAGCAAAATGTGCATGAGGGTAGAATGCAGAGGTGCTGGAAAATGCTTGGCACCAGTGGGACAACAAAGGAGTATAGCAGCCACTTTTTGGATGCCACTAATTTTCAGCACTGTTTGCTATAAAAATAGCGTGTCAAAAGTGGGCAGGTGGGTACAGTGGCCGGGTTCTCTGGTTCAGTGGACAAGATAGGAAGCCTCACTTTCTATCCCTCCTAATGGTGAAATGCAGCAAGGAATTTCCTGAGCTTAGGTACACAGACGCTGTTATCTGAAGCTGTATACAGCGTTTCCATGGACCTGACTGTCACCTATGGCTCTGAGCCCGAGGAAATGAACCCTGAAAAGGGTTGAAATAAACTTCTGTCCCTGATCTGTAGAGCGCAGTGTGTATAGCACACACAGCCGGAGCGGCAATAGGAGCTGCGTGAGCGGTGACTGTCACCTACACGCAGAAAGCAGATAATGGCGCCATGGGGGAAAATGGCCGTATTTATAATGCAAGGACATGTGACGTTCACAGCCTATGACACATGCCCCTGCTTGTCTGGCAAAAAAGACCACTTAGCTGTGTGTGTGTCTGTGGTTGGCTGACATGCTGGCCCGCCCCACTGCACGCGCACTTAGGGAAAAAAAAAAATGGAGATCGCCATTATCCCAGCAGCACTGATCTAATCGCGCCGCCTCCGCACACTATACGCTGAAATTTGATAATAGTGTGAATCACAGAGTGAATCACACTATTACAGTGAAAAGCCGGCTAGTAACTAGCTAGGCTTTTTGCTGATCGAACCGTTCTCGAACGTAACTCGAGCTGTCGAGCTTTTAGCAAAAAGCTTGCGTTCGAGTTCGATCTCGAGCAGCCCCAAAATCACTCGAACATGAAATTGGCGAACCTAAAACAACGCTCAACTCTAGTAAGTGCACATGCAATGGTGTACCACTAATTGAGACAGACCACAAAGGCTAGTGCCAGCACCAGGCCTCCCCACCCGGCATTGCACTTTTACCTGTATCTGAATCCATTCGGCATATGTCCGCTCCCTTTTTCATTAATCTCCATGTGCGTCTGAGTTTTGGCATTTAAATACAGCTGGTGCAATTGACATGCCCGCATCGGGGCCTGGGGGCACTCATTACCGTGCCGCGGTTCTGCTCTGGGATGTCACAGCAGCAGGGCCCGGCTCCATAACCCCGACGGTGTTGTTTTAAGATGATTATTTACAGGGGATATGTCATGATGCCATTTTTGGTATGTGGAAAGATATGTGTCGCCGCTGCTATTCAGTTCCATGGGGGTCGTTGGTGATGCAGCTGAATTGGTAAAGATCTCCACAGGCAGAGATAGGCCCCAGGGCTGTTGGGAATAGTAGTCTTTACAAATGATGGAGGGGCTTAATGTTGGGGTGCGAGACCATGGACGCCGGTAATAACTTCTGCCCTTCGGATTCAGCTGGGGGGACTTCAGTACCCACGCGGCCTTGGACTCCGATGTACGATCCTCTGCACTCAGCCCTGAATAAGCTATGGTGCAACTCCCCTTTCAGCGACCGTTTTCTCTCCACTCCTGACTTCTGTTCTCTCCAGTTTCACTTTCATGTCTGTGTGTTACTAATCCCTCCCCCAGACCAGAATGCACAGGGAAGCTCCCCATGAGCTGGGTGTTCGAGCTCCCCTTTCTGGTCTGAAGTTAGGAAAGTTTTATCTGCATATTCCACCTAACATGGGGACCGCCTCCTTGCTTCCAGGCATAGCATCAGCCCCTGTGAGGAGGGCAGGTTTACTGTGGCAACCGTACCACAGGGGTGCCACACAATGATTTTACAACATCACGCCTGCTCTTTAGAGCTGCAGTGCACATACTGTGGAGGTTGGAGTAGTGGGAGAACTAGGAGAAGTGAGTTTTTTTTAAATCAATTTTATGGGGGCCATTATACAGTTTGGAGGGGTATCAGGGACCATGATATAGCTATTAGGGCTATCTGGGACCATTCTACAGTTTGCAATTTATGTGGGGTCCATTATAGTGTTTGCAGGGCTATGTGGGGGCCATTATAGTGTTTGCAGGGCTATGTGGGGGCCATTATACTGTTTGCTGGACTATGTGGGGGCCATTGTTCTGTTTGGAGGGCTATCTGGAGACCAATATACTGTATGGAGGGCTATTTGGGGCCATTATACTGTTTGGAGGGCTAT
Source organism: Anomaloglossus baeobatrachus (assembly GCF_048569485.1). Lineage (NCBI taxonomy): Eukaryota > Metazoa > Chordata > Amphibia > Anura > Aromobatidae > Anomaloglossus > Anomaloglossus baeobatrachus. Next base: position 159,754,383 of record NC_134362.1, read on the forward strand.
GGGAGGCCATTATACTGTTTGAAGGGCTATGGGAATCTATTATACAGTTTGCAGGGCTTTGAGGGGGCCATTATACTGTTTGGAGGGCTATGGGCGGGCCATTATACTGTTTGAAGGGCTATGGGGAGCCATTATACAGTCTGTAGGACTATGTGGAGACCATTATACTGTTCAGAGGGCTTTGGGAAGCCATTATACAGTTTGAAGGGCTATGTGGATGCCATTATAACATTTCGAGGGCTATATAAAGGCCATTATATAGTTTGCAGGGTTATGTAGGGGTACTGTATGGTCACTAAGCCGTGCATGTGGGAGGGTACTGTGTCCCAAGCGGGACCACCACAATGTAATCATAGGGTCCCAATCATTCCCATGGCAACCAAAGGTCAAATGACAACCTCTAAGTTATCTGTTTTTGGTGGCCTGTTAGACGATGCCAGGAGCATGGTCTGACAGACACTCTGTCAGTGTCAAACTGACAAGTGTAATGAATTGCCCTGATTGTGCATGGCACTGCATTACACCAGTAATCAGACTAATAAAAGTTATTGTCCCATAGAGGGACTAAGTAAAAAAGTTAAAAAAAGTTTCAAAAATTGTAAAAGTATAAAAATAAAATCCACAAACAAATGACAAATTAAAAAAAAATTATACCAATAAACACATATATTTATCTAAAAACAAAAATAAATAAAAAAGTACACATACTTGATATTGCCATATCCAAAACAACCCAATCTATACATTTGTCACAGTAGTTGACCCCTTCAGTGAACACCATAAAAAATGACAAAAATTAAACTTTTTCATTAATACGTCTGAAAAAAAGTGGAATAAAACATGATCAAAAAATAAATATAAAAATATGATTTCTCTGAAAAGGCCATCTCAAAAGGCAAAATCATCTTTTTTTTTTAATAGAAAATTGATTTTATTGTGTGAATGAGGCAAATCATAAAAAACCCATTCTACCTCCCAAGAACCATAATAAAAAGTGATCAAAAAATGTTGTGTGCTCAAAAATGGCATCCATAAAAAAGTCAACACATCCCACAAAAATTAAGCCATCATATGATACATAGAAAATTAAACAATTAAAGCTCTCAAAATATGGTGATGCAAAAACTTTTTTAACGCTCTGTGTTAGTGCGAGATAGTAGCCAAACATAAAAATCCGATATAAACCTGATATCTCTGTAATCACACAGACCCTAAGAATAAAGCTATTTTATCACTTATACCACACAAGGATAGGCATAAAAAAAGAAATAAAATAAATTCTTTATCTAATGTTGATTTTATTCTGCCTCCCAAAGATCACAGTAAGGTTCAGCTCACATTTATCCTGCGCTCTACGCTGAGCACTTACACCAGGGTTTATGTATAAATCTCTAGAATACGGGATTCAGATGGAAGCACTGAAAATTTACTATAACGAGGCCTCAGAAGTTACTTTGGACTCTCTCTGTTCTGTAATCTATCAGTGTCCATATTTGTAAGCGTTAATAATAGCGCAATCGGCTAGTTTTCTGCACTTTTGAAAAGACAGACACCACTGAACAGAGGAAATATGGAGTGATATGCTATCTAAATATAGTGCATGGATTCCTCAGGGGTGTCATCTGAATCACGATAGTAAAACCCAAAGTAAATCCTCAGAACAGGATGAATGTGATCCAAAATGCTATGTAAAATGTTTCCAATAAAAACTCATTCTACACAAAAAAACAAGCCTCCACTCAGGTCAGTTATCTATCAATGGATATATAGAGTGCTTTCATGTTACTGGCAACCCAAAGGATCCGGAAAAGTGCTATGGCTCCCCCAAAAAGAAATTCAGCAAAACCTGCATTCCGAAATACCAATTGTGTGTCTCCAGGAACATGACTGAGTACAATCTATTGGCACTACAATGATGAGCTCTACAATGGCAGATTAGCAATTTTCATTTAGCAACATCCATTACTACTTGTTTTTGGAAAACACCAATGTAGTCAAAATAGTCAATACACCTGTGGATAAATTCATAGGCAGCTGCCATTTCCAACATGGGGACACTTGTGGGGGGATTCTGGTCTTCTGGCACTTAGAGGCTCTCTATATGAAGTCCGCAGGCTTTTCTAGGAAAATTTGTTCTTCAAGGGCCAAATACTGCTCCTTCCCTTTCTTGCAAGTCTTGCCAAGTGGCTAAGCAGTACTGTATGGCAACATAAGGAGTATCAATGTACTCAGTAGAAATTGCCCAAGAAAGTACATGGTTCATTTTCTCCTGTAACCCTTGTGGAAATTAAAATTTTGGGGCAAAAGCAACATGTCTTTGTGAAAAATGTATTTTTTTCATTTTCATGATTCAATGTTATAAAATTCTGTGAAGCAACTGTGGGTTGCTTCACAGAATTTTCACTACACCTCTAAACCACAGGTTTTCACTACAGGTTTTCACTGCACCTCTAAACCAAACTTCTTGAGGGGTGCATTCTTCAAAAATGGGGTTACTTGGGGGGTTTTCTACTGTTTAGAGACTTCCGAAGCTCTGTAAATGCGACATGGCGTCCGCTATCTATTCCAGACAATTTTGTGCTCCAAAAGTCGAATGGCGCTCCTTCCCTTCTGAGCCCTGCCATGTGTCCAAACAGTAGTTTTACACCACAAATAAGGTGTTGGCGTACTCAGGATAAATTTGACAACAAAGTCTATGGTCCATTTTCTCCTGTTACCCTTTTGAAAATACATTTTTTTGCCTAAAGCAATATTTTGTAAAAAATAAAAAAAGTTACATTTTCATTTTTCCTTCCACATTGCTTTAAATCCTGTGAATCATCTAAAGGGTTAATGTCACGGGCGGAGGAGGGGACGCTGTGCTCTCCCACTGCTCGGGTCCGGCCGCGGCTGCTGCTGCCGCTGCTCGGTGGTGGCTCAAGCGGTGGGCCGGATCCCGGGGACTCGAGCGGCGTTCCTCGCCCGTGAGTGAAAAGGGGGAATTGATTGAGGGGATTGGATATTGTCCGTGACACCACCCACGGTTGTGGTGATATTGGTGACACCACCGCTGCTCTAGACAGGGATCCCGGGAGCGGTGACAGGGAGCAGCCTTGTTGTTAGTTCTCCCCTCCGTGGGTAGGGGGTTAGTTGTCCCGGGGCCCGGTGATGGGGTAGGGATGGATGGCAGGCGGGTTACGGGGCCTGGTGAGGTGCAGGGTCGCGGGGGCAGCGCTGTGCCGCATGGCATGGTTGTAATCACTCAGCCAATGATGAGGACACAGTTCTCGGTAAAACAAACGGCTGGATGGATGGGTCCCACAGACGGCTGCGGTGTTGTTTCTCCCGGCAGGGTGATGGTGACTGCCTTTCCCTGCACCTATGTTTGGTAGATGGTTCCAATGGGTTCCCACCGGTAACCCGCTCCCCAGCTGGGATATGGGCTGGAGGAGCCCCTTTTGCCCGCAGGCTCTGGCCCTGAGAAACGGTTGCCTTGGCGGTGGCGGCGTCTCCCTCTCTTGGTTGGACTGTTGCCTTCTGTCGGAACTTGGCTGCTGGGAAACCCAGGAGGTTCCTTTCACTAACGAATTCGGCAAATTCATGGCAACTCCTAGCCTTGCCGGGGTCCGTAAGCCGCTGCCAGATGGTGCTGGCTTCTCTTTGTGTACCGGTCCGCTACCGCCGGGCCACCGCCCGTCCACGGTCCTTACGGTAGACTCCGATAGGCCACTCCTGCAGACGGTCACCACCGTCTGCCAACCTTGCTGATCTGTCCGGGCCACACACCCGGACGCTGTCAGTTAGTTGCTCCACTACCACATTCCTTCCTTCCACTTTCACCTCCAAAACTAATCTGTTTACTTTTCCCGCCTCCAGGACTGTAAACTCCTTGGTGGGCGGGACCAACCGCCTGGCCCACCCCCTGGTGTGGACATCAGCCCCTGGAGGAAGGCAACAAGGGTTTTGTGTCTGACTTCGGTGTGCCTGACCGGGAGTGTGGGGTGTGTGGGTGTTGTGCTCTGTGGCCCCTGGCTTTTCCAGGGCGCCACATTAATATACTTCTTGAGTGTGGTCTTGAATACTTTGAAATATACCATTTTTAGAATGGTGTATTTTCTGTCATGTAGGCCCCTCAAAGTCACTCCAAATATTATGCGAACCCTAAAAAAATTAGTTTTGTAATCTGTTAATTTTTTTAGCTTTCAATTCTTTTTGATAAGAATTCCAGAGAAAATAACAAGTAAAGTTGGCAACCTTGCCATGGGCCCCCTACTCTCCTATAAGGGATCATGCTGCCACTGGCTTTGTGCTAGAACAAGAAGTTTCAGGAGCTGCTCAGGCCTCCTCCACTTCAGGACTCCTTTGCAGCTGCACTGGCAGTACATCTTCCCTTTGTTGCAAGATGCATGACGTTACACTGGGTTGTCTAGTCACAAGAGGCATCGGAGATGTTGGCAGACAGGATGAGGTTTTCAGTCCTTTGTTCCGGTAGTCGTGGACTACTAATATGGCCCCTGAACTTTCTGCTAGACTCTCATACTTTACGCTACTTCCCGACCTCTCCGTTGTGCCAATCCCTTCACTGGCTTCCCATTGCCCAACGACTCCAGTTCAAAACATTAACTATGACATACAAAGCCATGCACAACCTGTCTCCTCCCTACATCTGTGACCTAGTCTCCCGGTACTTACCTGCACGTAACCTTCGATCCTCACAATATCTCCTTCTCTACTCTCCTCTCATCTCCTCTTCCCACCATCGCATCTAAGATTTCTCGCGTGCCTCCCCCATATTCTGGAATGCTGAAGACCCACCTCTTCCGACAAGCCTACAACCTGCCGTAACCCTCAGTCTGATATAGCAGCGCACAATCAGCTCTACCCTCACCATTGTATCCTCACCTATCCCTTGTAGATTGTGAGCCCTCACAGGCAGGGTCCTCTCTCCTCCTGTACCAGTCTGTGCCTTGTATTGTTTATGATTATTGTACTTGTCCCTATTATGTATACCCCTTTCACATGTAAAGTGCCATGGAATAGATGGCGCTATAATAATAAATAATAATAATGATAAATAATAATAATAATAATAATAAAAATACAGTATGTTCTCTAATTCTTTTCCAGAAGGACTCAAAATTTTCACAAAGTAGCAGAAATCTCTGAGATTATCCCTATGATCTGCATGGATCTTACTGAAATCTATGCACGTGATGTGAAAACAAAAGCATTAATACGTAAAAAATTGAATTTTACAGTATGAGACTTTTACAATCCATCTGTCCATTGAATTTACCTCCTACTTAAATGCAGCTTGTAGAATAAATCATGAAGTAACCGGTTAAATAACCATTCTGAAAATCTGTTTTCTAATCCTGTGCCTACCAGCTATGAGATTTATACATCAAAGGAACCCACAGTTGAAGTATAAACAATTTGGGGCAAAAAACTCATATAGATATGGAAATTAATAAGAAGGACTAGAGTATATTATGCCCAAATACATTCTTTAGTATATAGAAAATTACAATTAACCCCTTAACGACCTTGGACGTACTGAGTACGTCTTGGTGACATGGTGCTAAACGACCCATGACGTACTCAGTACGTCCTGGCGAAATCGCTGTCCCGGAGCCCCGGGGAGTGAAATTTATTTACTTAAACGGTGGATTCGGGAAGGAGGGGACCTCTGCCTGACGTCAGGAGGGGTGGTGCCTCCTCCCCGAACCTACAGAGGCTGTGATTGGCTGACGAACGCCGCTCAGCCAATTACAGCCACTGTAATGTTCCAGCCATTGAAAATGGCTGGAACATTGAAATCCAGCCCTGATCAGTGCTGCTGTAGCACTGGCCATTGGCTGGAGCTGGGTGATCGATGCTTCACCCGCCCCCAGCTCTGATTGGAGAGACCGGTCTTGTGACCGCTCTCTCCAATCAATGTGGATCTGCGGCCTGTGATCGTCCCTAGAAGCCGAGGAGAGCGGTAAGTTGTTGTCCAGCGGTAAGTTGTTGTCCCCGCCGCCCGCCCCTGTCCCCGATCGCCCCGCCGCTCGCCCCTGTCCCCGATCGCCCCGCCGCTGCTCCTGCTTCACCGCTGTCCCCGCCGCTGCTCCCGCTTCACCGCCGCTGTCTCCGATCGCCCCGCCGCTGCTCCCGCTTCACCGCCGCTGTCTCCGATCGCCCCGCCGCTGCTGCCGCTTCACCGCTGTCCCCGCCGCCATGCTCCCGGTGCACCGCTGTCCCCGCCGCCATGCTCCCGCTGCACCGCCGTCCCCGCCGCCGCTCCCGATCCACCGCCGTCCCCGCCGCCATGCTCCCGCTGCACCGCTGTCTCCGCCGCCATGCTCCCGCTCCACCGCTGTCCCCGCCGCCGCTCCCGATCCACCGCCGTCCCCGCCGCCATGCTCCCGCTGTCTCCGCCGCCATGCTCCCGCTGCACCGCTGTCCCCGTCGCCGCTCCCGATCCACCGCCGTCCCCGCCGCCATGCTCCCGCTCCACCGCTGTCCCCGCCGCCGCTCCCGATCCACCGCCGTCCCCGCCGCCATGCTCCCGCTGCACCGCTGTCCCCGCCGCCGCTCCCGATCCACCGCCGTCCCCGCCGCCATGCTCCCGCTGCACCGCTGTCCCCGCCGCCGCTCCCGATCCACCGCTGTCTCCGCCGCCATGCTCCCGCTCCACCGCTGTCCCCGCCGCCGCTCCCGATCCACCGCCGTCCCCGCCGCCATGCTCCCGCTGCACCGCCGTCTCCGCCGCCATGCTCCCGCTGCACCGCTGTCCCCGCCGCCGCTCCCGATCCACCGCCGTCCCCGCCGCCATGCTCCCGCTGCACCGCTGTCTCCGCCGCCATGCTCCCGCTGCACCGCTGTCCCCGCCGCCGCTCCCGATCCACCGCCGTCCCCGCCGCCATGCTCCCGCTGCACCGCTGTCTCCGCCGCCATGCTCCCGCTGCACCGCTGTCCCCGCCGCCGCTCCCGATCCACCGCCGTCCCCGCCACCATGCTCCCGCTGCACCGCTGTCTCCGCCGCCATGCTCCCGCTCCACCACTGTCCCCGCCGCCGCTCCCGATCCACCGCCGTCCCCGCCGCCATGCTCCCGCTCCACCGCTGTCCCCGCCGCCGCTCCCGATCCACCGCCGTCCCCGCCGCCATGCTCGCCACTGTCCCTGCCGCCGTCGCACCCACCTTTTTCAGCCGCTGCTGCCCCCGATCGGCGGCGGCCGCCGCCGCCGCCTCCGTGATCGGCTGCCCCTTCTCCATCGCCACACCACCTATCCCTCCATGTGCTGCAAGCCACCCTCCCCCCACGTGGGGGGAGGGTGGCTGGCTTGCAGCACATGTGGGGGGAGGGTGGCTGGCTTGCAGCACATGTGGGGGGAGGGTGGCTGGCTTGCAGCACATGTGGGGGGAGGGTGGCTGGCTTGCAGCACATGTGCTGCAAGCCACCCTCCCCCTACATGTGCTGCAAGCCCCGCTCCCTCCCCCTACATGTGCTGCAAGCCCCCCTCCCTCCCCCTACATGTGCTGCAAGCCCCCCTCCCTCCCCCTACATGTGCTGCAAGCCCCCCTCCCTTCCCCTACATGTGCCATCTCTCTCTCCCATCAGACTCTGCCCCCCTCCCCGATCTGCTGCCTGCTCTCTCCCATTTTCCATCTACTGCCCCCTCTCACCCTCCTCGATCTGTTGCCTCCTTCATCTGCTGCCTCTTCTGTCTGCTGTGATCCTGCTGCCTAGATCCATCCTGTAAGGTAGGTATCCCCATCTCAACCCCCCCATCCTCTGCCGCTCCTCCATCCGCTGCGCCATTTCCCATCATCCATCCGCTGCGCCCTTTCCCATCCTCTGCCGCTCCTCCATCCGCTGCGCCCTTTCCCATCTTCCATCCGCTGCGCCCTTTCTCATCTGCCGCCCCGCCCTCTCGCATCGCATTATCCAGCGCAGTTGCTCGCTTCCAGACTGCAGTGGATGATGCGATGCGAGACTCGTGCATTGCTCTCACGTTTGGCACTGGTCTTAGTGGCAGGCGCTCTTTTTTTTTTTTTTTTACTGATGTCTGTATTTTTTATTTCGCCAAACTAATTTTTTTTGTATTGGGGGGGGTCTAGTTTCCAAAATGGGATCACATGTGGGGGAGCTCCATTGTTTAGGCACCTCAGGGGGGTCTCCAAATGAAACATGGCGTCTGCTAATAATTCCAATCAATTTTACTGTGAAATGGCGCTCCTTCTCTTCTGAGCCCCGCCGTACGCCCAAACAATTGATTTCCACCACATATGGGGTATCTGCGTACTCAGGAGAAAATGCACCATAAATTTTATGGTGCATTTTTTCCTGATACCCTTGTGATAAAAAAAGCTACCTGGTTGAAGCAACAGTTTTGTGGTAAAAAATTTTTTTTTTCTTTTCACGGCTCAACGTTATAACCTTCTGTGAAGCCCCCAGGGGTTCAAAGTGCACATCAAACATCTAGAAAAAATATTTGAGGGCTCTAGTTTCCAAAATGGGGTCATTTGTGGGGGAGCTCCATTGTTTAGGCACCTCAGGGGGTCTTCAAACCCGACATGGCGTCCGCTAATGAGTGCAGCTAATTTTGCACTCAAAAATTCAAATGGCGCTCCTTGCCTTCCGAGTCCTGCTGTGTGCCCAAACATTTGATTACCACCACATATGGGGTATCTGCGTACTCAGGAGAAAATGCACGATACATTTTATGATGCATTTTTCCTGATACCCTTGTGAAAATACTAATTTTTATGGCTAAAGTAACATTTTTGTGTTATAAAAGTATAATTTTCATTTTTTCGTCTACATTGCTTTGGTTGCTGTGAAGCTCCTAAAGGGTTAATAAACTTCTTGGATGTGGTTTTGAGCAGAGTGAGGGGTGCAGATTTTAGAATTGGGTCACTTTTGGGTATTTTCTGTCGCCTAGGTTTCTCAAATCACTCCAAATGTGATGTGGTACCTAAACAATTTTTTTTTGTAAATTTTGTTGGAAAAATGAGAAATTGGTGATGAACTTTGAACCCTTCTAACTTCCTAACGGAAATTTTTTTTTTTTCAAAAATTGCGCTGGTGTAAAGTAGACATGTGGGAAATGTTATTTAGTAACTTTTTTGTGTGACATATCTCTCAGATTTATGGGCATAAAATTTCAAATTTTGAAAATTGCAAAATTTTCAAAATTTTCGCTAAATTTCCGAAATTTTCACAAATAAACGCAAAACATATCGGCCTAAATTTACCACTGACATGAAGTACAATATGTCACGAAAAAACAATCTCAGAATCGCCAGGATCCGTTGAAGTGTTCCAGAGTTATAACCTGTCAAAGTGACACTGGTCAAAATTGCAAAAAATGGCCGGGTCTTTAAGGTGAAAACAGGCTGGGGGCTGAAGGGGTTAAAATACATGTTAAAAAAATCAGAAAATATCAAATATTGTTGCTGACAAAAGGCAGGAAAAAACACATGTTAAATGCAACAAAATGCTGCCCACTGCTCCACGGACTGGTTCCATGGACCGGGTCCCCCCTATGTTTGATAACCAGCTAAGGTAAAGCAGACAGCTGCAGGCTGATATTATTAGGCTGGGAAGTCTATGATTATGTGATGCCCTGGACACCCCAGGGGTCACAGGTCACTACACCACCTACACCCCCCACCACACTAGGAAGGTAACACCTGTCACACATAAAGCCCTGATTGCCTCCCTCAGTGTTAGACAGGCACACCAGGTGGGCGGAGTCAGGCAGAAAGACACGCCCACCGAGGAGTCTGCTGGCCTGAGGCAGGAAGACAGTAGTGAGAAGTAGTTAGAGAGAGAGAGGAGGGAGTTGGAAGTGGTAGTGGAGGAGTTCAGTACAACTCTGCGTAGGGCCTGGGTTGGAGCCCAGGGCCCTGAAACAGTCAGGCAGGCAGACGGCAGGGGACGCCTGCAGGAGACTGGGAACACGACTGGTGGAACCGTAGGGACCAGGACAGGGTTGGAGCCTGCCGGAACCGAACGGGGAGCCAACAGTTTACCGGAACACTAGGAAGGGTACTCAGACCCTGACTAGGCTGTGGGCCACCATTTAGTCAAATTAACTGATTGAGCATCTTGACCTCCCGGGGTTCTTTCCCACCAAAGTCCCGATTTACGAGAACAGCCCAACCCGACAGGATAGTAGCCACCGCCAGAGACCAGAGATCCAAGGGCCAGTGCCCGCGGGAAAAGGAGCTCCTTCGGCAAAGCGGGCCACCGTGGTCCACTTACACTTAGGTGCAGGAGAAAGGAGGACTCTGCCAACCCGCCTAGTGGACTGCAGCCGGCTGTGGGCCACCCGTCTTCCACCACGTTTGGTTTACCAGTGCCTCCGTGTCTTTCAATCGTGAGTACTGCAGCACCACACCGCACAGCAGCCCTGCACCAGCTCCCCGCAACCGGGCCTCGGGACACACCGCCCCTACCCACGAAGGGGTTAGCATCCAAAGCTGCTCCCTGACATCGCTCCCGGGAGTCCCTCACCTCTACCGCAGCGGTGGTGCCCACCATCACCACAACCCGTGGGTGGCGTCACGAGCAATCACCCGAAATCCCCAAACCCCCAGCGTGCAGCACCAGCCTCCCCCTTACAGAGAGAAGTGACCCCGGGTCCGTGGAAGGCTCGAGCCACCGCCCGCAGAATGAGCACGGATCCGAGCGGCTCAGCAGTCGCAGCCGAGGCCGCGGGGCGGTACAATTATTTGGCCCTTCCTAACCTAAAAATACCAGCGCTCAGCCACCCCAGAAGTTGTGCATCACATTAGATGCGGCAATTCTGGCTCTTCTTGACTTCCCTGGCACGGAGGCAATCAGGTTAATGTTTTTTGGGGTAGTTGTCAGCTGGGTAATGTTAGCTGGCATCAATCCCAGGGGTTAGTAATGGAGAGGTGTCTATCAGACACTCCCATTACTTTTCCAGTAAGTATAAAAATTAACACACAGAAACACATTTTATTTAAAAAAACAACACTCCCTGACTCTTGCCCGTGTGCACTAATTTGTAAAAAAAAATATCCATGCATCTCCACAGTCTTCCACCAACTCCAATGTAGTCCATAAATGGGAACCTGGAAGACATAAAAAGATAGAGGTAAAGAAATAAAAATAAGAGTCTCTCTCTTGTTCCCCAATTTATTATTAGAAAAAAATCCCCATGGCTCTAATGTAGTCCATGGTGTTCCCATGACATCCACCAATTATGTAGTACAACCCATGGAGCCTCATTCTGAGAACGATGCTTGATAAGTTACTCCCAGTCAGATTGCGCTCTGTGTTACCTGGCGACTGTGCAGAGCGCAGCCTGACCAGAAGTGACCTATGAAGTGCCATTCTGAGAATGAGGTTCCATAGGTTGTGCTTCAAAATTGCTGGATGTGGGTGAAACACTATGGATTACATCAGAGCTGTGGAGATTTTTTAATAATAAATTGGTGAATGATGGACTTTCTTTTGTCTTTCTCTTTATGCCTTTCAGGTTCCCATTTGTGGACTACGTCAGATTCGATGGACTAGGTAAGATCCTCATGGATTTTTTTCATACATTGGTGAGCCAGGGCAACAGTGGAGTGTTTGGTTTTTTTAATATATTTTCTGTGTGCATTCTTTGCTCTTTTCACTTACTGGGTTTGTAATGGGGGTGTCTCATAAACTCTTCTCTATTACTAACCCCTGGGCTTCATGTCAGCTGACATTGCACAGCTGACATCAACCCCAAAAAGTATTATTCTGATTGCCACTGCACCAGGGCAATCGGGAAGAGATGGGGCAAACCGCCAGAATTGGCACCTCTAATGCGGGCGTCACACGGTACAATATATCAGGCGATATGTCGTCGGGGTCACTTCGTTAGTGACGCACATCCAGCATCGTTAGACATATCGTACCGTGTGAAACCTAGGAACGACTGTGAACGAGTAAAAATACTCACCTATCGTTGCTCGTTGACACATCGTTTATTTTCAAAAAGTCGGTCCTCCTTCTGGGATCCGGTTGTTCATTGTTCCCGTGGCAGCACATGTCGCTCCGTGTGACACCCCGGGAACGACGAACACACCTTACCTGCGGCCGCCGGCAATGCGGAAGGAAAGAGGTGGGCGGGATGTTATGTCCCGCTCATCTCCGCCCCTCCGCTTCTATTGGCCGGTCGCTGAGTGACGCCGCTGTGACGCCGAACGTCCCTCCCTCTTCAGGAAGAGGATGTTCGCCGCCCATAACAAGGTCATTTGGTAGGTAAGTCCGTGTGACAGGGGTTCATGACTTTGTGCGCCACGGGCAACTAATTGCTCGTGACGCACAAACGACGGGGGCGGGTACGATCGCTCGTGTGATCGCACAATAGATCATCCCTTGTGACGCCGGCATAATGTGATGTGTCAATTCTGGGGTGGCTGCAGACTGGCATTTTTAGGCTTAGAAGTGCCAAATAACCATGGGCCATCTTGGCCTGATAATGCCAGCCTGCAGCTGTCTGCTTTACCTTGGCTGGTTATCAAAAATAGGGGCACTTCATGTTGTTTTTTTAAATTATTTATTTATTGGATTAAACAAGGCTAAAAACACCCTTTAGTGGCACAGGAAAGGCAGTAAAGGGTTCAAATGTACAAACCCTGCTCTAATCTAAGCTCTCCCTACTAGATCAGCTCTCCTTAAACTCCTTAAAAGTGTGCCGAGCATCATGCCCCAAGGTCTCATATAAGAGGTGCAGCTGGCCAATCACAGTAATACCAGTAGTGAACATGGCTTTGGCATTACCGTGTCTGGCAGGCAATCTCCGCAAGTTGGTTTGCTGTTTAACAGCAAAGAAACATGCTGGATGGTAACTTGCGAATGACGATCGAGCATCTGCAATACAATGCTTTATCGTGTATGATTAGTGCTGAGCATGCTCGCTCTTATTGAATATGGGTTTGAGCACATTGAGGGGTGCAGTTTTTAAAATGGTGTCACTTTTGAGTTTTTTCAGTAATATAGGCCCCTCAGAGTTCAAATGTGATGTGGTCCCTAAAAAATGGTTTTGTTAATATTGTTTGGAAAAACGAAATATACCTGATAAATGTTTAACCCTTCTAAGTTCCTAACAAAAAAAAATATGTTTCAAAAATTATGCTCATATAAAATAGACATGTTGCAAATGTCATTTTTTTACTTTTTTTGGGTGACATAACTCTTCGTTGTGAAGGCATAAAAATGAAAAGTTTGAAAATTGCTAAATTTGCTAAATTTTCTCCAAATTTCCTATATTTTAAAAAATAAATACAAAAAATGTAATGCTATACTTACCACTATCATAAAGTACAATGTGTCGCGAAAAAACAGTCACAGAATCACTGCGATCCATTGAAGCGTTCCAGAGTTATCTCATAAATTGGTCAAAATTGTAAAATTTGGCCTGATCAGGAAGGTGGAAACAAGCTAGGGGTGAAAGCGTTAAATCAACCACACGAGTCCAGAGATATTGGGCTGACCAGGAAGGTGAAAACAGGCTTGGGGGTAAGGAGATAAATCCACTGTACAGGTCCAGAGATATAGATTTTTGTGGTCTTTATAAGGGGGCGTGACTTACAGGATCCTCAGGGACGTGTCTTTAGGCTGTTTTACATTATTACCCAGTGAGCCACATGTTTTTGGTAAAAATCATAAAAATCACAATTAAAATAACTGAATCTTCGGACCCTAATCGAGGATTAAGAAAAAAAGGCAGACTTCTCAAAGGAACACTGGGACTGGCTACTTTTGACCAGGTGATAGGTTGCCTTTAACCATTTTTTAAAAAGAATTTCTACGTTTAGACTGAGACTTTTCCATTTTTCTGAGAGATGTTGTTGTCTTCTTCATCCATAGACTTGAGAAAAGTGTGGCTGTTTAGCTTGCTTTCATTTAACCTTGTGTTTACAGCTAATGTAAATGAGAGTTTTGGATTTAAAGCCAATTTAAGTAGTAGAACCTTTATCCTTCTCTGCTTAATAGTTCGTATCTGTGAGCTCTGAGCACAAATTAGTCCCTCTGTCGCCCGCTGTGTGATAAATGAATAGAAGATATTATTCCTTTTTCGATACGTGGTGCGTTTTACCTTGTACTCTAATGGCTTAGCTGCATCAATATTACCTATGTATCGTGAATAAGCTAACAATGTGGTGACATTGAGAGAACAACAGAATTTATTGCGGCTGCTTGAAATGCAACACAAAAAGGAATAGAATTGTTTTTTGCATTTACGAAAGTGCCTGTGATAATTGCAAGTGTATATTACTGGTATTTAAGTGTCTCAAGATAAGGTCTTGCATATTTAATACCCGCCTAAAAATTTATATATAAAGTAATAAGATGTGGAAATATTGTTTGTGAAAGTAAAGTGTTGAGGCTGCAGCTAGTACTTACGAAAGGGAAATATAAACACTAAAGGGTTCTCCCAGCCCAAATATGAATTTAAAGGGTTGTTTCTTGTAAAGTTATTTTTATTAATGTCTCACAAAGCTACTATAAGAAATCATGCTTTCCCTCCTTGACCACTTGTAGGTTCCTTTCTACCCTTTTATAGTGTGTTGACAAGTGAATAGATTGAGTGACACTTTCCCGGCCATTCAAGGAGTTCAGTTGGGGGACTAATCAAAAGCTACTTATGGGCCACAATGTTGACCTACCCTATTGGTGAACATTTCTGGCTATTTCCAATGTATTGTGGATTGTGTAGGTTGAGTGACACTTTCTGGTAATCAGTGTGGCACAGCCTGATGTGATCTCAGAGCATTCTGGAATGAGAAGGTCACAGCGCATTGTGGATTGCAGATCCGCTTTAGTGCCCACTCGTCGTTTACCCTGAGTTGGAGAATATTTAATTCCATCAGGTACTGAAGGGGTTAATGTCACATCCCCACCGGAGTCCACTCCTGCGACTCCTGTTTGGTCACTAGGCACCATCGTATTCCTGTCATACACTGTGCTGGTGATTGGAGAGGAGTCGGTGCCAGTGGCTCTGGTGGGCGCAGCCTCCATCAATCCACTTAGCTGGGTTTCCCTGGGACCTGGAGTACCACTGGCTGACCCTGAGGGGAAATATCATCCAGCTGAAGTTACCTCCTTTCTGGCTACAGCCAATGGGAAGACACCACACCCTTCTAATTCCCTCTCCTGTCTGCTGGTCTCTGCCAGATATAGTTTTGTAGTACTGCTTGTCTCTGGTTCTCGCCCTGCTCTGAATATTGATCCCTGTGTTTTGTCCTCTGCCTGCTCACTGACTACTCTCCTGCCTGCCATTTTTGTACCTTGATGCCATCTTCGATTTTAACCTTAGCCTGAATTCCTGACTATGCTCTTGTCTGCCAATTTTGTCCCTTTTCTGCATCTCCTGGTTTGACCCTGCCTGATGACTACTCATCTTGGGATTGCAGACTTCCACGGGTAGTGATCTCCGGGGCCCTGTGTAATTCCAGATGCCTGTACAGTGGTTAAAGGGTTTTGGGGTTCTCGGGATCCTGCTCAGTGAGCGGCTTGCCTCTATCCTGTCTGTGACAGGCATTCTGAGACTGTGGTTTCCAGTGGATGTTACAGTTCTTTCCTGCAGTGATCTAACAGGTAGGTGTAACTGTGGCGCCCCTGAGCATCAGGTGCCACAGGGTACTACAACTAACTCTGGATTCCTGGAAAACCAGTGCTGGTAAACACAACAACAAACACAAATCCACGCCCTTTTCCCCAGACTAGGTGAAAAGCTAGAGATGGAACTGATGGATGGCCACCTATTGGTCGGGACTCATCCAATCCACTAGTTAGAAACATGGGAAGGTGGAGGGGTTAGTCAGTGGAGTGATGGGAGACGGACAACTTGTCATAGCGAAGTCAGTTAGATGTGAAGTAAGACTTTCAGTCAAAAGTCAGTACACAGACGGAAAGTGTTAAGTGACTGATTGAGTAAAAAGGAGTATGGTTGCCAGGGAGAGTAAGGCATGAGTACTCACTGGACCGCGCACCATTGGGGTACATAGCCCTAGTTCAGGAACACGCTTCAGGCTCATCTAATAAGAATCTGCCCGGTGAGGGGACCATCAAGGACCTTACCAACATTAGTGTCCAGGGCACAGCAGCAAAGAGGGATCCTGCAAACGGGGACAGAGGTCTGAACCAAGAGATGTTCAAGCTGCCTGCCATATAGGCCAGGACCGTGAAAACCGGAGGGAACCCCAAAAAGCTCCAAGCCACAGGGACCCACCGACACTAACGAGTGCAAGGAAGTAAAGCTCACCAGATCACTACACCGGCACTGGAACAAAGGGAACACCGGATTGTTAGAGACCAGCATCAGTCGGATTGCAGACACTCCAAACCAGTGAGTAAAGCACAAGTTAAACCGCAGCCCCGTGTTGTCTGAATACTTCCTATGTGGCGCCCCTGACCTGGTCAGGCACCACTGAGTACTGCACTCCGGCTGAGTGAGTACAAAACAGGTAATCCCAAAGGCTGACTAGGGTGTGGACACACAGACACGAAGTAACCAGGAACACACACACAGCTTAGAGGGGACCCCTGGGCAGACCCAGGGAGGGGGCGTGGCCCTCGCATCCCAGCTAGTGGTGGGTAGTGGGACTGGAGACAGGGAGTTGTGCAGTGGCACCCAAAGGAGAAGGAGTGGAGGAGCCGCGTCTGGAGGGTAGAGCAGAGGAGCAGGACCCTGTCAGACCCTGCAACTGTAGTGGCTGCTTGCGGGGGAGAGAGGCTACCCAGTGGTGCCGCCTGAAAACCACCTAGGGCAGTAGCAAGGGGTGGCTGAGTAAGGTGACTACCGGTAGACCAAGCCCGCACGGAGAAACAGGTCCCCAGAGCAGGAACCCATTTACTTGGCCTGTTAAACCTGCTGGTGAGGGTACTGTATGTGCCTCACCAAACCTACACAGATTCCGCAGCATCAGCAGCAATGAGGGGGCCCATAAGGAGGATTGAACCTGGAGCCATCTTAACCTTGGTCCACGCTGCCAGCAAATGGGCCAGAAAGGGGAGAACGGCAGTTGCGACTTTCCTGGGTGATCCCCGCAGTACTTCACGTAAGGAGTCACTCCAAACAAGAAGGGCTAGGAAGGCGAGTCAGCAGTCACCCCTACATCAGCTGAAGGGATATCTGGTTCCACCTGGTTCATCATAGCATCGCCCGGGTTGACTCACAGCTACCATCTGAAAGTGAGTAAAAACCCTGAAAGACATTGCTGCTTGTGTGTGAGTTCTTCTGCGACCTGTGGTACTACACGCTTACACAGGGCCCTGGGGCTAGCCTCACTCTCGGGAGGCCACAACAACTGACTGCATTTACCATCAGCCCCAGGCGCTCCCTAAACTGCAGAAGCGGTCTCCCACTGACCGCAAATACCGAGAGTTGCGTCACGATTCCCATAGAAGTTAACCTGACCTACCTGCGGCCAGAAGATTCTCACCTCGTGGAGTCCCTGAAGACCCTGAGATCATCTGAAGGTAATGCGGGGCTTCACATCTGGCGTCACGAACAGGATCAGGACTAGACCTGTTAAGACAGGTGACCATGTGCTTTGGCAGCCCGTTTGAAAAATTTGAAGCGCTGCCATGTTGCCACTAAAGAAAGCACCCCAAGAAACAACAGCAGCCCGCGCAAGAAGAAGTAACCGCCCATGAAGAGGTGTGGCTACCCAGAGAACTCCTGAAGCGCTCAGGCGGAGTGCACAGAGGAGATGAGGGCGGACCTGACCCTGAACACCAAGAAGGTTCTAGTCTTCTGCAAGAAGCGAAGCTTAGAGAGTGCAGAGAGGACCTGGGGAGCAGCGACGACGCAGAGAGAATGGTGTCCGCTCGCAGTGACCCAGAACCAGGCTCTGCTGCCTGGTGGGACTGGGAGCTTGCCCAGTTCTGCGACCGGCTGCAAGCAAGGATCATGCAGCAAGTAATGGAGGGGCGCACAGAGCTCCGACAGATGGCTGCAGCGGTTTGGGCCTACGAGAGGTGGACCGTGCAACAAGTGCCACACAGGGAGGCAACTACCCAGACCCCGATGCTGATGCCTTTGGGTGAGTCCCATGCTGCCCCTGCCCGCTCGGGTATGCTGACCCCGCCGGCGCTGCTGCAAGAAACGATCCCCACTGCAGTTCCTGCTGAGACCCCTGCTGCAACACCATGCTCGGCCAGACCAGATCAGGCCACAGCAGCGTCCCGTCCGGCTAGACCAGACCCAGCCGCAGCAGTGTGCCGTCCGGCCAGACCAGACCAGGCCGCAACGCCGTTTACCCCAGCCTGCAAAGCAGAGGCAGCCACCGCGCCCCAGCCGTCGACTGAAGAATCGGGTCCTGCATCCCCGCCGGGAGAAGACCCTGTGTTCCTACGGCTTAAAGAAGAGCTGAGTGCACGATTCCCCAAAGACCTGGTAGACACGTACATAGTCCCCAGGCGGTCACCTGGACATGGAGTGGTCCCAGCAACTGCCGTGGCTAGGAAGAGCCCACCACCCTGGCCCTCCGATGAACGTCCATCCCCAGCACTGCTGCAGGAGTCACCGGAGGAATGCTCAAGATCACTAAGGTGAAGGAGGAGAGGCCTGGAGGCTGAATTGCAAATTCCTGAGCAGCCGGAGGAGGACGCAGCACCCTTTAAAATTGACGGAGGCCCGGAGGTTGTGATGTTGCCCTACTCCAACTGGGAAGAGGTTCCAACATCCCCTGCTGAGGAAGAGCTGACTATCTTCATGCCCAGCCTACACGTGACCTGGGAGCCCGCAGACAGAGAAGTGGCGGTGATGAGAAGGCCAGCCAGCAGAGTACGGCGCCGCGGGAGAGCGAGACCATCCCCTGTGCAGCATTCTTCAGATAAGCAGAAGGAAGAAGTGACAGCCCGAGATCGTCAGGAAAAACAGTCCCTCAGAGAAGCCCAGCACTAGGTTAGAGGTCCTCTACACCACGGAGTGGTTGAGGAATCCAACCTGAAGACCAGCTATGGCTTCATAGTGGCGCCTGGCATCAAGGAGGGCATTTTTGTAAGTCGAAGGGATGTCCGGTCCCATCTGCCCAGAGGACACCCTGGCCATGATCTACACATGGGAGACCTTGTAGAGTTTACCAGACACCAAAGCGAATGAGGCTGGTATGCACTGGACGTAGTGCCATGCCCAAGGAGTTCCAGCTACAGCCCAGCAGCTTCCACCAAGTCCCCAGAGCAAGATAAAGATACAGAGAAAGATAAAGATACAGAGCAAGAGAAAGATACACAGCAAGATAAAGATACAGCACGCACTACAGAGGAAGACACAGAAACCTACAGGTGTCAAAGCCCTACAGGCAAGAGCCCTGGTTGTGCAAGGAGAAAAAGAGTACAGCAAAGTTAAAGTTACCAGTTCTGCAACGTTGAAGAAAAAGTTCAAGAGAATGTGCCCACAAGAACTATTGTGAGAACTCTTTGAAAAACTCTTTGCACCTGGTTTTGTGCACTTTGAAACTAAGGACCATAAGACTATGAACTGGCTATAGCCACAAACTCTCGCAGTGTATGATAGTTTCACCTTTTTGGTACCACCACCTGGAAGCACGCCTGTGATGGTGCTTGCTATCCAAAAGTCAAGAGCGTTTATGGGGCCTGTCTTGCCTGTCTTGCCTACGACAAGGGAGCATGCCTGTTTATGGGGCTTGGCTCTCCACCACAAAGAAGCGCGTACCCAGTTTGAAGCGACACCGACCAAGAACGCTGCCTCTACATTCCTGCCAGAAGTGGCGAACGGCATGGCTCGACAAGAAGGGACTTACCCTTTAACCAACATCCCAAGGAGAAGAATATCAGAGGGTTTTGGGTGGATTAATGGACTTGTGGGTGGAGGGTGGTGATGTATGGTACCTGGTTTGAATCTTTTATGATGTTTTATACTGTTTTAAATGTTTTAAAAGTTTGCACTTTTATTGTCTTTACAGCCCGAGGACGTGCTGTTGGTAACTAAGGGGGAATGTGGCACCCCTACCTGGTCAGGCACCAATGAGTACTGCACTCCGACTGAGTGAGTACAAAACAGTTAATCCCAAAGGCTGACTAGGGTGTGGACACATAGACACGAAGTAACCAGGAACACACACACAGCTTAGAGGGGACCCTTGGGCAGACCCAGGGTGGGGACGTGGCCCTCGCATCCCAGCTAGTGGTGGGTAGTGGGACTGGAGATAGGGAGTTGTACAGTGGCAGCCAAAGGAGAAGGAGTGGAGGAGCTGCATCTGGAGGGTAGAGCAGAGGAACAGGACCCTGTCAGACCCTGCACCTGTAGTGGCTGCTGGCGGGGGAGAGAGGCTACCCAGTGGTGCCGCCTGAAAATCATCTAGGGCAGTAGCAAGGGGTGGCTGAGTAAGGGGACTACTGTGTTGTGAATGTCAGGTATGCTTTGGCTGCTGTGAGGCTCCCTCTTGTGTCCAGGAATGGTTTGGACAGAGACCAGGTGTGTTGAGCAATGGGCGTTTCCATTGCTAACACTCTGCTTATTTAAACCCTGATCTGATAGCAGGCTATGCTGGATGTCAGTTGTTCTTTGTTCACCAACCTGCTTCATCCGCTCCAGACCACATCTATCCCAGATAAGTGCTTGGCTCTTTATTTGTGTTTGGTTCTTTTTGTTCTTATCTGAGTTTCTCATTTGCTGTGGTTGTTTTCAGTTTATTTGCATGCAGGGATCTTCCCTCTCAGTTGCTTAGCTGGAAAGCTCCCTGCAGCTATGTTTGGAGTATTGCTCCTATAAGTCCATGTGTTTGTTGCTTCTTGAATTTGTAATGGTTCCTGCTTTCTGTTCATTGGTATGACAAGAGCGCCTGGTATAGGACGGAGTTCAGATCTATTGATCTAAGGGCTTTTTTGTACTATCAGGTTGTTGGATTTTTGCAGGGTTTTTCTCTGGCCACCATCAGTCCCTTTCCTGTCCTGTCCTATTTAGTCAGTAGGGCCTCACCTTTTGCTAATCCTATCATCTATCTGTGTATTGTGTTTTCCTATATCACCGCAGTCTTTGAATGTGGGGGCTTGCTATTCTTTATCTATTTTCTGAGGCAGAGAGTTATTCATCTTTCCTTCCTTTAGGATAGCTAGTTCTCCGGCTGGGTTCGCGGTGCACAGGATGTTAGTTCACCCCTCGGCTACTTCTAGTTGTGATGGATAGTAAGGGGATGGAGGCCAGATTAGTTGCCAATGCTCTTGTCACCTTTTACTAATGATTTATGGTTGTCTTCCATGGTTCCGGATCATAACACTACCGGTAGACCAAGCCCGCACGGGGAAACAGGTGGGGACCTGTTTCCCCGTGCGGGCTTGGTCTACCGGTAGTGTTATGATCCGGAACCATGGAAGACAACCATAAAGCATTAGTAAAAGGTGACAAGAGCATTGGCAACTAATCTGGCCTCCATCCCCAGAGCAGGAACCCATTTACTTGGCCTGCTAAACCTGCTGGTGAGGGTAATGTATGTGCCTCACCAAACCTACACAGAGTCCGCAGCATCAGCTGCAATGAGGGGGCCAATAAGGAGGATTGAACCTGGAGCCATCTTAACCTTGGTCCATGCTGCCATCAAACGGGCCAAAAAGGGGAGAACGGCAGTTGCAACTTCCCTGGGTGATCCCAGCAGTACTTCACGTAAGGAGTCACCCCAAACAAGAAGGGCTAGGAAGGCGAGTCAGCAGTCACCCCTACATCAGCCGAAGGGGTACCTGGTTCCACCTGGTTCATCATAGCTTCGCCCGGGTTGACAGCTACCATCTGAAAGTGAGTAAAAACCCTGAAAGATATTGCTGCTTGTGTGTGAGTTCTTCTGCAACCTGTGGTACTACACACTTACACTGGGCCCTGGGACCAGCCTCACTCTCGGGAGGCTACAACAACTGACTGCATCTACCATCAGCCCCAGGCGTTCCCTAAACTGCAGTGGCAGTCACCCCCTGACCGCAAATACTGAGAGTGGTGTCACGATTCTGTCGCGGGCGGCGGGGCGCTGTGCTCGCTAATGCTCAGGTCTGGCACTGCTTCTGTCGCTGCTCGGTGGCTCGAGTGGTGGGTCTGGATCCGGGGACTCGAGCAGCGCTCCTCACCCGTGAGTGAAAGGGGGGTAGTTTGGTTTGGGAATTTGGTCCGTGACGCCACCTATGGGTTGTGGTGAGGTTGGGCACCACCGCTGCTGGTGACGGGGATCCCGGGAGCGATGGTAGAGAGCAGCTGGGATGTTGTTTTCCCCCTCCGTGCTTAGGGGTTGGTGGTCCCGGGACCAGGTGAGGTGACAGGGAGGCAGAGTTGGCAAGGTGCAGGATCGCTTGGACTGCGCAGCGCGGTGCCGGACGGCACGGTTGTACTCACTCAGCCACAAATGTACGCAAAGTCTCTGGTAAACCAAACGGCTGGATGGATGGGCCCCGCAGCTGGCTGCTGTGGCTTCTTCCGGACGGTTGATGGTGGCTGCCTTTCCCTGCACCCTTGTGTATTTTCGGTCCCGATGGCTTCCCAATGGTATCTCGCTCCCCAGCGTATATATGTGCTGGAGGAGCCCTTTTGCCCGCAGGCTATGGCCCTTGGAACTCTAGCTGTGGCGGTAGCTGTATTTCCTTCTACTGGTCGGACGGTTGCCTTCTATCGGGTCTTGGCTGTTAGGAAACCCCTGGGGTTCCGGTCACTGACGGATTTGACCTCTTAACGGCGACTCCAAGCCTGGTCGGGGTCCGCAGGCCCTGCCTGTGTGTGCTGGCTTCACTTTGCTCCCCGGTTCGGTACCGGCAGGCCACCGCCCGACCCTGGTCCTACGGTTCCGCGTTGATTCGCCTCTCCTGCAGACGGCCACCACCATCTGCCAACCTTGCTCTTTGTGCCCGGGCCACGCACCCGGACACGGTCAGTTTACTCCTTCACTCCTTCTTCACTCCTCACTCTTCCACTTCCCTAACTCAACTCCCTTCCTTTTCCCGCCTCCAGGACTGTGAACTCCTCAGTGGGTGGGGCCAACCGCCTGGCTCCATCCCACCTGGTGTGGACATCAGCCCCTGGAGGGAGGCAACAAGGATTTTGTGTCTGGCTGATGTGCCTGTCTCGGGGTGGGGGTGTGTGTTACAGTACCTGTGACGACCTGGCTAGTCCAGGGCGCCACAATTCCCATAGAAGTTAACCTGACCTACCTGCGGCCAGAATATTCCCATCACGTGGAGTCCCTGAAGACCCTGAGGATACCTGAAAGTAATGCGGGGCTTCACACCTACACCTCTGCATCTATATACTACAACCACCATCATCCTCATATGGGGCCTAGCTCTACTTTTGGAGAGCCATCACATCTAAGCTGCCTAATATCACCAGCCCCAGCAGATAGAGACTCTACAGTGAAAGCTTTCCCCATATAGCTGCATACCTCAAGTGGTACCACTTTATTTTATGCTTATTACCTTGAACAAAACCCCCTTTAAGTGACCCCCAGGGTTACGGAACTGGGCAACAGCCACCCGTGATACATCCCAGTGAATGCCAGGCCCGAGACCGAGTACCCCAAAGCTCAGGGGTGCGTCATAACCTTAGCTACAGTCACTCCCTTTTGCTATAAATATCAGCTCCTCACAACTCTGTATGCAGGCTATTGGTCATACCTATGCTAACCATGGTGAAGGAGCTTTTCTCTGCATAGCTGTACTATTATTTCTATTTCAGTGGCAGAGTTCCTTACTGAAGAAACTTTGGAGTGCTTTTTTGCTATTTTTCCACACTCATTTATCTTACCTACATCTTGTTGTCTTACTGTAGTAGCGAGACTAACGTCTTGCTGGCCCTCACTAGCCAGGTTGAGTTTAGAGTCAGCGAGGGCCTAGACATGTGATTGGTGCATGAGAAGAAGTACCTATCTAGGGACCTTAAGGAATCCATGGATCAGCCTCAGGTGAGTGTTAGGAGCTTACCTTACTCCCCTCTACCTAGCACGAGGGCCTTCCATTGGTCCTTTTAAAAATGACAGCTCGAGTCACAAAAAATAAGCCATGATTGAGCCCGATATCCTGAAAATTGAGAACGCTACGGTTCGCGGAAAAAGGTGCAAAAAGCGTGCCACTTTTTTTGGACAAACTCTTGAGGTTTTTTTTTCCCCTGAGATAAAAGTAAGCCTATACATGTTTGGTATCTGAAAACGTATACCAACCTGAGGCATCACACCGACACATCAGCTTTACCATAAAGTGAACACAATGAATAAAATACCCCCAAAACATTTGTTCATTTGCACTTTTTTGCAATATGTCAGAATTTGGATTTTTTTTTGCCATTTTCCAACACACTATGTGGTAAAACACATGGTATCATCTAAAAGTACAACTCGTCCCGCAAAAAACAAGCCCTCATATAGGCAAGATTGACTGAAAATTAAAAACGTTATGGTTCTTTGAAGAAGGGGAGTAAAAAACGAAAACGAAAAATAGAAAATTGCCCGGTCATGAAGGGGTTAGGGAGATCTTGAATTTCCATCTGATAAATAGCAATTTTTTAAACATATTTTTCATTAAATAACCTTAAAACTTTTTAAAATTATAGGGTAACAGTATAAATCAACTTTTATATCATATAATCATATCTTCCCTGATAGAAGAAAAGTATGGACACACAGAAAAAGAAAGTGTAATTCTTTAGAATGAAGTGAGAAATATGAGAAAATTATTAATTTCTGGTAAATATTTAAAATATTTGCAAATCAACTTAAGTTTCATAATTTTCTTCAAGAATTGATGTAAAATTGTAAAAGAGATAAGAACTGGACTGAGTATCCAAATTTATACTTGATAATTTACGTAATGTTAAAATGCCATCGGTAATTGAGTTGATATTTAATTCTCTGTCTAGGAAGGAGATAGGGACTCATCAGAAACTTTTTAAGTCCTGCAAATGAATGTCATTTACATTTTTCTTGTCATTATCTATATGTTACAACAGATAGGAGTCCTTAAAATCAGAAATTAGCCTAGACTTAACATAGAAGAGGTCTATTTAAAGATATATAAAGGTACTTGACATTATATTCTGTCCTAAGTTTTAATCAGATGATAAAAAATAAACTAAGACCATGACGAATTTGGACTCTATTCTTAACGTGTCCAAGTCAGGAATCATTGCAAATACAGTATTTTATTATTAAGGCAATTATTTGTCCGCTTGATGCAACTGATTCCAATATGCCACAACAGTCATCCAATTTTTATTCAATGAGTGACCTAAGGATCACATAGGTAATTTAATTGATACCACATTGGCATAACGGGCTCACAGTTACATTTCCTTTACTTTATGGAGACATTATGTAGTATGGGACTGTAGGATAGAATTCCAGCAATAATCAGTCCCAGGCATTTCATGAAAAGCAAAAGGGAGCAATGAGACCTCAAAAGAGTTACCAAAACAGCCCCAAAGTGGTAACATTTTAGATATTGTGTTACTTCTAAGAGTGCTTTCACATTGCATTCTGATCTCCATTCAGTGGTCCCATTGGGGCTTCCATCCTAACCCCCTCACATTACAGGTTTCAAACTTATGTGCCAAGGGGGTCTCTGACTATAATGGTGCAGACGGAGTCACCGTGTGCTCTCTCATGCTCCATTTTCAGGAATAAATGCCTAATGGAGGTGGACACCCAGACATAATAAACTACGTCTAGGTGTCCACCTCCAGTAAGAGTATACTTCTGAAAATGGTGCATGACAAAGCACATGGTGACTCCGTCTGCACCATTATAGTCAGTGGCCCCGTCAGCGCATACGTCCGAATCCCATTTTGCAAGAGGTTAGGATGAAAGCCCCGGTGAATAAAACATTTTTTTAACTTTTTTTTTTAAATTTTACTAGACCTCCTAGGGAACTATAAGGATCAGCAATCTGATCACTTGTTCATTTCTGCTGATCAGAGCTGCACAGCTCTGATCAGCAGAAATACAGCGTTCCTGTTACAGCTAGCGCTTTGTCGGTTCTACTAGGAAATATGTCCTGATAGCGACAGGAGTCATCACATGACCCATTGCTACTATGGTAACCATCAGCTCCCCATAATCACATCACGGAGCCTACGATGTCAGCGGGGAATATTGTGTTCACCGCCACAGCCATTTAAATCATTCTGTCACATTTTGACAGCATGGTCTAAGAGGTTAACAGGCGTAGGTGGATTGTAGATCCACCCGCACCTGTTAGTCGCACATGTCTGCTGTTCAAATCAGTAGACATGTGCAGGGATCACCACCAGCTCACCGAAGCAGCCAGCGGTGATTACCATGACAAGCCTTAGGACATACCAGTACAACCTCAGTCATGAAGGGACTCCAACAGTGATCTGTGTCGCTGTCAGGTTCCTCACCATTCTGCTCTCACACACATATCAGGTCCAGGATTCCTCCACTGTCGCACACACTCAGTCGCAGTAACATCACACATACACACGCACACACACACACACACACACACACACACTCAATCACTGTGACATCACAAACACCTGGTGATACCTTACTGCTTCCAACCAGCAGGGAAACCTGGGACTCTATGGAATGCGAGGACCTGTGGTTGAATACATCGATGACCTGAGAATACAGCAATAGCATTTCAGAAGTATAAAGATATCAATAGGAAATGTAAAAAAGAAATCAAGCAAGCAAAATTAGTTACTGAAACAAAAATCACCAATGACATTAAAATAAATCCCAAAATCTTTTATAAATACATTAATGCCAAAGGGAAAACAAAGGATAGTATCGGCCCCTTAAAATATCATAAAAAGTTAGTTATAGAGGACAAACAAAAGACTGAGATATTAAATATGCATTTCTCATCTGTGTTCACCAAGGAGCTGACTGTATCAGGGATCATTCAACAAGTCAAAAATCAAAGTTCACCGCCCGATATAATTCTTTTAACCCCTTCAGCCCCCAGCCTGTTTTCACCTTAGAGACCCGGCCATTTTTTGCAATTTTGACCAGTGTCACTTTGACAGGTTATAACTCTGGAACACTTCAACGGATCCTGGCGATTCTGAGATTGTTTTTTCGTGACATATTGTACTTCATGTCAGTGGTAAATTTAGGCCGATATGTTTTGCGTTTATTTGTGAAAATTTCGGAAATTTGGCGAAAATTTTGAAAATTTTGCAATTTTCAAAATTTGAAATTTTATGCCCATAAATCTGAGAGATATGTCACACAAAAAAGTTACTAAATAACATTTCCCACATGTCTACTTTACACCAGCGCAATTTTTGAAAAAAAAAAAAATTCCGTTAGGAAGTTAGAAGGGTTCAAAGTTCATCACCAATTTCTCATTTTTCCAACAAAATTTACAAAAAAAAATTTTTTAGGTACCACATCACATTTGGAGTGATTTGAGAAACCTAGGCGACAGAAAATACCCAAAAGTGACCCAATTCTAAAATCTGCACCCCTCACTCTGCTCAAAACCACATCCAAGAAGTTTATTAACCCTTTAGGAGCTTCACAGCAACCAAAGCAATGTAGACGAAAAAATGAAAATTTTACTTTTTTAACACAAAAATGTTACTTTAGCCATAAAAATTAGTATTTTCACAAGGGTATCAGGAAAAATGCATCATAAAATGTATTGTGCATTTTCTCCTGAGTACGCAGATACCCCATATGTGGTGGAAATCAAATGTTTGGGCACACAGCAGGACTCGGAAGGCAAGGAGCGCCATTTGAATTTTTGAGTGCAAAATTAGCTGCACTCATTAGCGGACGCCATGTCGGGTTTGAAGACTCCCCGAGGTGCCTAAACAATGGAGCTCCCCCATAAGTGACCCCATTTTGGAAACTAGAGCCCTCAAATATTTTTTCTAGATGTTTGATGTGCACTTTGAACCCCTGGGGGCTTCACAGAAGTTTATAACGTTGAGCCGTGAAAAGAAAAAAAATTTTTTTTACCACAAAACTGTTGCTTCAACCAGGTAGCTTTTTTTATCACAAGGGTATCAGGAAAAAATGCACCATAAAATGTATTGTGCATTTTCTCCTGAGTACGCAGATACCCCATATGTGGTGGAAATCAAATGTTTGGGCGCACGGCAGGACTCGTAAGGCAAGGAGCGCCATTTCACAGCAAAATTGGTTGGAATTATTAGCGGACGCTATGTTGCGTTTGGAGACCCCCTGAAGTGCCTAAACAATGGAGCTCCCCCACAATTGACCCCATTTTGGAAACTAGACCCCTCATGGAATTTATCTAGCTGTTTAGGGAGCACTTTGAACCCCTGGAGGCTTCACAAACGTTTGTAATGTTGAGCCGTGAAAATATTTTATTTTTTTTACCACAAAATTGTTTTTTCAAACAGGTAGCTTTTTTTTCCACAAGGGTATCAGGAAAAAATGCACCATAAAATGTATTGTGCAATTTCTCCTGAGTACGACGATACCTCATATGTGGTGGAAATCAATTGTTTGGGCATACGGCGGGGCTCAGAAGAGAAGGAGCGCCATTTCACAGTAAAATTGATTGGAATTATTAGCAGACGCCATGTTTCATTTGGAGACCCCCTGAGGTGCCTAAACAATGGAGCTCCCCCACATGTGATCCCATTTTGGAAACTAGACCCCCCCCCCATACAAAAAAATTAGTTTGGCGAAATAAAAGATACAGACATCAGTAGAAAAAAAAATAAAAAATGAGCGCCTGCCAAGACCAGTGCCAAACGTGAGAGCAATGCACGAGTCTCGCATCGCATCATCCACTGCAGTCTGGAAGCGAGCAACTGCGCTGGATAATGCGATGCGAGAGGGCGGGGCGGCAGATGAGAAAGGGCGCAGCGGATGGAAGATGGCAAAGGGCGCAGCGGGTGGAGGAGCGGCAGAGGATGGGAAAGAGCGCAGCGGATGGATGATGGGAAATGGCGCAGCGGATGGATGATGGGAAATGGCGCAGCGGATGGATGGGAAATGGCGAAGCGGATGGAGGAGCGGCAGAGGATGGGGGGGGAGGTGAGATGGGGATACCTACCTTACAGGATGGATCTAGGCAGCAGGATCACAGCAGACAGAAGAGGCAGCAGATGAAGGAGGCAACAGATCGAGGAGGGTGAGAGGGGGCAGTAGATGGAAAATGGGAGAGAGCAGGCAGCAGATCGGGGAGGGGGGCAGAGTCTGATGGGAGAGAGAGATGGCACATGGAGGAGGGGGGCCCCGGAGGGAGGGTGGCTTGCAGCACATGTAGGGGGAGGGTGGCTTGCAGCACATGTAGGGGGAGGGTGGCTGGCTTGCAGCACATGTGGGGGGAGGGTGGCTGGCTTGCAGCACATGTGGGGGGAGGGTGGCTGAAGCCAGCCACCCTCCCCCCACATGTGCTGCAAGCCAGCCACCCTCCCCCCACATGTGCTGCAAGCCAGCCACCCTCCCCCCACATGTGCTGCAAGCCACCCTCCCCCCACATGTTCTGCAAGCCACCCTCCCCCCACATGTGCTGCAAGCCAGCCACCCTCCCCCCACATGTGCTGCAAGCCAGCCACCCTCCCCCCACATGTGCTGCAAGCCACCCTAACCCCACATGTGCTGCAAGCCACCCTCCCCCCACGTGGGGGGAGGGTGGCTTGCAGCACATGTGGGGGGAGGGTGGCTGGCTTGCAGCACATGTGGGGGGAGGGTGGCTTGCAGCACATGTGCTGCAAGCCAGCCACCCTCCCCCCACATGTGCTGCAAGCCACCCTCCCCCCACGTGGGGGGAGGGTGGCTTGCAGCACATGGAGGGATAGGAGGTGTGGCGATGGAGAAGGGGCAGTCGATGAAGGAGGCGGCGGTGGCGGCCGCCGATCGGGAACAGTGGGGGCCGATTCGGGGGCAGCAGCGGCTGAAAAAGGTGAGTGCGACGGCGGCAGGGACAGTGGCGAGCATGGCGGCGGGGACAGCGGTGGAGCGGGAGCAGAGGCGGGGCGATCGGAGACAGCGGCGGAGACAGCGGCAGAGCGGGAGCATGGCGCCGGTGCGATCTGAGACAGCGGCGGAGCGGGAGCATGGCGCCGGGGCGATCGGAGACAGCGGCGGAGCGGGAGCATGGCGCCGGGGCGATCGGCGACAGCGGCGGAGCGGGAGCATGGCGCCGGGGCGATCGGAGACAGCGGCGGAGACAGCGGCGGGAACAGCGGTGGAGCGGGAGCATGGCGCGGCGATCGGAGACAGCGGCGGTGGAGCGGGAGCATGGCGCGGCGATCGGAGACAGCGGCGGTGGAGCGGGAGCATGGCGGGGGGATCGGAGACAGCGGCGGGGACAGCGGTGGAGCGGGAGCATGGCGCCGGGGCGATCGGAGACAGCGGCAGGGACAGCGGTGGATCGGGAGCATGGCGCCGGGGCGATCGGCGACAGCGGCAGAGCGGGAGCATGGCGCCGGGGCGATCGGCGACAGCGGCGGAGCGGGAGCATGGCTCCGGGGCGATCGGTGACAGCGGCGGAGTGGGAGCATGGCGCCGGGGCGATCGGAGACAGCGGCGGAGACAGCGGCGGGAACAGCGGTGGAGCGGGAGCATGGCGCGGCGATCGGAGACAGCGGCGGTGGAGCGGGAGTATGGCGCGGCGATCGGAGACAGCGGCGGTGGAGCGGGAGCATGGCGGGGGGATCGGAGACAGCGGCGGGGACAGCGGTGGAGCGGGAGCATGGCGCCGGGGCGATCGGAGACAGCGGCGGGGACAGCGGTGGATCGGAAGCATGGCGCCGGGGCGATCGGCGACAGCGGCGGAGTGGGAGCATGGCGCCGGGGCGATCGGCGACAGCGGCGGAGTGGGAGCATGGCGCCGGGGCAATCGGAGACAGCGGCGGAGACAGCGGCGGGAACAGCGGTGGAGCGGGAGCATGGCGCGGCGATCGGAGACAGCGGCGGTGGAGCGGGAGCATGGCGCGGCGATCGGAGACAGCGGCGGTGGAGCGGGAGCATGGCGCGGCGATCGGAGACAGCGGCTGTGGAGCGGGAGCATGGCGGGGGGATCGGAGACAGCGGCGGAGACAGCGGTGGAGCGGGAGCATGGCGCCGGGGCGATCGGAGACAGCGGCGGGGACAGCGGTTGATCGGGAGCAGCGGCGGGGCGATCGGAAACAGCGGCGGGGCGGGCGGCGGGGACGCGGGCGGCGGGGACAGGGGCGGGCGGCGGGGACAGCAACTTACCGCTCTCCTCGGCTTCCAGGGACGGTCACAGGCCGCAGATCCACATTGATTGGAGAGAGCGGTCACAAGACCGGTCTCTCCAATCAGAGCTGGGGGTGGGTGAAGCATCGATCACCCAGCTCCAGCCAATGGCCAGTGCTACAGCAGCACTGATCAGGGCTGTATTTCAATGTTCCAGCCATTGAAAATGGCTGGAACATTACAGTGGCTGTAATTGGCTGAGCGGAGTTCGTCAGCCAATCACAGCCTCTGTAGGTTCGGGGAGGAGGCACCACCCCTCCTGAGGTCAGGCAGAGGTCCCCTCCTTCCCGAATCCACTGTTTAAGTAAACAAATTTCACTCCCCGGGGCTCCGGGACCGCGATTTCGCCAGGACGTACTGAGTACGTCATGGGTCGTTTAGCACCATGTCACCATGACGTACTCAGTACGTCCAAGGTCGTTAAGGTGTTAACACAAGAAATAGTACACCTACATCTGGGTAAATTAAACCTTGACAAATCCCCAGGGCCAGATGGCATTCATCCATGAATATTGAGGGAATTGAGCTCCGTAATCAACAGACCATTGTATCTCATCTTTTTAGACTCGCTTGTAACAGGGTTGGTGCCTCAGGATTGTAGGATTGCTGATGTGGTACTGATATTTAAGAAAGGTAAGAGGGTAGATCCAGGCAACTACCATCCAGTAAGCTTGACATCAGTAGTATGCAAAGTTTTTGAGGGCATTTTAAGGGATAACATGCAAAAATATATTGCAGAAAATAATATAATACCTGACAGACAGCATGGATTCATGAAAGATAAGTCATGTCTAACCAACCTGTTGGGGTTCTATGAGGGGGTAAGTGCAAACCTGGATATTAGTAATGCAGCTGATGTGATTTATTTGGACTTTGCAAAGACATTTGATACTGTACCACATAATAGCCTTATACTAAAAAGGGCCTTACACGCAACGACATCGCTAACGAGATGTTGTTGGGTTCACGGAATAAGTGACACACATCCAGCCTCGTTAGCGACATCGTTACGTGTGAAACGTACGAACGACTGCTAACGATAAAAAATACTCACCTAATCGTTGATCATTGACACGTCGTTCTAATCCCAAATATCATTGCTGTTGCAGGACGCAGGTTGTTCATCGTTCCTGAGGCAGCACACATCGCTACGTGTGACACCCCAGGAACGAGGAACAATATATTACCTGCGTCCTCCGGCAACGAGGTGGGCGTCACTTTCTTTTGGCTGCTCTCTACCCCTCCACTTCTATTGGATGGCTGCCGTGTGACGTCGCTGTGATGCCTCACGAACTGCCCCCTTAGAAAAAAGGCGGTTCGCCGGCCACAGCAACGTCGCTAGGCAGGTAAGTACGTGTGACGGGTCCAAGCGATGTTGTGCGCCACGGGTAGCAATTTGTATCACCAGGTGTGTGTGATATTACTTTGACTGTACAGTATGTGCGTGTGATGTGTGATGGTACTGCTATCGGATATGTGTGTGTGGGGTGAGAGAACGGAGGGATACCAGTCGAAAGGAGGCAAGGACTGGTGTGGAACATGCGAAGACCTGCTGGGAACATCCGCTGTGGATCACAAAAGGACCTGGGAGCGACGCAGTTATCCGGTGTTTGCTAAGTATGCTTCAGCCTTTTTTGCAGGGGGAAACTTATCCCCAACCTCTAGTTCCCTAAAAATAAGCCCTAAACCAGTGTTTCCCAAATCCAGTCCTCACGGCCCCCAACAGGTCATGTTTTCAGGATTTCCTTAGCATTGCATAGGTGATGGAAGCATTATCATGGCATCACCTGTGTAAAGCTAAGGAAATCCTGAAACCATGACCTGTTGGGGGCTGTGAGGACTGGAGTTTGGTAATCACTGCCCTAACCCAAATGTAAGCCCTAGAGCGTTTAAAAGGACAAAAAAAAGTATGACATTGTCTTATTTTTGGGGAAACATGGTAGGATTGTTGATTATCAAGGTACCATTTTATTGAACTTCCTATGACCTACATGACCATATTGATTGCTTAGGAGGGTGTCTCCTACTCATAAGTTCCTTTTAAGAAGGAAAAAAAAGAAGATGGTTGGAAAACATGCAGCCACGGAATAAAGTTTGCATAGAAACCGTATTATATAAAAATAACAAAAATACAATATATCCAGCTCACCAGTCTCTGTGTCTAGATTCCACCTGGGTCGGTGCACGGTATCCGTGGTTGGCGTCCACAGCTGTCACAATCATTGGAAAGGAGAAGGGGAGGGAAACATATCCAGCACCATGTCTTTAAAAAAACTTCAAATTTATTAATTCCAAGTTAAAAAAAAATTCTTATATGGACTAAAACTATCTTTCCATATGCCTTATAGCGCCTTACATGTTTCAGAGAAGAACTCCTTAATCATAGGCAAATACCAAATATTTGCCTATGATTTAGGAGTTCTCTGAAACATGTAAGGCGCTATAAGGCATATGGAGAGATTGTTTTAGTCCATATAAGAAATTTCTTTTTTCTTGGAATTAATACATTTGAATTTTTTTTTAAAGACATGGTGCTTGATATGTTTCCCTCCCCTCCTCCTTTCCAATGATCGTATTATATAAAGCCATAGACGCACATTCACCGAATAAAGGTCATTTTAGGCTTTGGTAGACATTAGGGCTTGCGTTTTTCTTTGCTGCATGTAAGAGCCGGCTTTGCAACTGTTTTTTACAGTCGAGTTCTAGTAAAAAAGGATATCGCACGGAATACATTTTTTTTTACAATGGAACCCTATATGTGATAGATGCTACTGTTCAATGCATGAAAATTTCCCCCCTGTATCACTTTAACAAAAAGCAAATCACACTTCTATAACGAAATCACATGGAAAGCTTCCATATCTTACATGACAGATCTGACTTTACGTGAGATACTATGTAGGAAATAAATGATGCATTATATGTAGATTGACCGCATTAAATATAGGCAGTCGATCTTCCATATCAATAGTTAACTTTTTTGTTACCTTTGGGAAATAAACAATAAAAGTCGTAGCTTATTAAATATTGTTTCCCGTTATGCTTTGTCACTCCAAATTCACTTTGAAGCAGAGTATGATGGAACGATTCAATATATCGTGAGCTGAGATATCTGACCTTTATAACTGTCTATTTTATGTGCATTTTGCTCTTCCATCAAATCAGATAATTTCACCTGTCTGAGCCCGGCACAGGTAGGTCCACGTCCCTTCTTTCTTGCATTGGTCAGTATTGCTTATTCCGTTGACTAATTTTTTGGCCTTTGTAAATGTTATACTAGTAATGCAATGTGATTAATATGGCAATCGGCTAGATACACATACATACAGTTGAAACCAGAAGTTTACATACACTATCGAAAAAGACACATCTGCAGGTTTTTCTCATTATCTGACATGAAATCTGAATAAACCTTTCCCGTTTTAGGTAAATTAGGAATGAAAATTATTTATATTTCCCAAATGCCAGAATAAGGAGAGGGAGAGAGGATGTTTTAAGGCATTTTTATTATTTTCTGCAAAGTCAAGGATATGTGTGCACGCTGCGTTCTGGCTTTACAAATAAAATGCAGCATTTTGACAACAGTAAACACTGCGTTTAACAAAAAAATGCACCCAAAACGCATGTGTACCGCCCCGCGCTCGGCTGCAGCCGAGCCGCTAGGATCCGGGCTCGTTGGTGGGTGGCTCGAGCGCCTCCGGACCTGGGGGTCACTTCGCTCTGCAAGGATGCATGTGCTACGTAGGGGGGTGGTAGGTAGGTGTACGGCCGGAGACGTGTTTGAGTTCGTGACGCCACCCACGGGATGTGGTGATGGTGTAGACACCACCGCTGCAGTTACGGGGCACCCGGGGAAGATGGTTATGCAGCAATATGTTAACCCCTCCGTGGGCAGGGATGATGGCCCCGGGACCCGTTAGAGAGAGCTAGCTGGGCGGTGCAGGGCGATGCGCGGCCGGAT
Source organism: Anomaloglossus baeobatrachus (assembly GCF_048569485.1). Lineage (NCBI taxonomy): Eukaryota > Metazoa > Chordata > Amphibia > Anura > Aromobatidae > Anomaloglossus > Anomaloglossus baeobatrachus. The sequence continues at coordinate 159,789,482 of NC_134362.1, forward strand.
GGCACTGTTGTACTCACTGTTATTGACACACACAAGTCTCTAGTAAACAAAGTTGATGGTGGTCGGTGCCCGCAGCCGGCTTCGTCTGGTCCCCCACCCGGTTTGGTGGTCTTTGCCTTTCTCCTGCACCGTGTAGTGTGTATGTAGACTGCCTTCGCTTCAGCGATGGGAGTCCACTTCCCGGCGGTATGTGTGTCGGGAAAGCCCGTTTGCCCGCAGATGCTGGCCCGTGGGATCTCTCTGCCTGTGCGGTGGCTTTCTATCCCCCTCGGTGGGCTGTTGTCTTCAGTCGGGACTTGGGTGGGAAAGGACCTATAGTCCAGACCTCAATCAGTAAATTAACTCAGTCCAGTGGCTTCGGGACCTCGTTTCAGGGTCTGAGTACCACCCTGTGTGCTCCGGTTTCCAGTCGGTACCAGCGGGCCACTTCGGTTGCACCTGGCCGTCTTCCCGGCTCCTGAAGGCTAGGCCACCGTCTGCCTCCTAGCCGAGGTACCAGGGCTACAACCCTGGCACCTGTCAGTTCCCGCTGCAGACCTGTCACCACAGGCCTGCTGCACTTAAACTCTCCAACTCCACTCTCAACTGACAACCGACTTACTGAACTGACTGTACTCAACTGACTGTTTCCTGCCTCAGGCCCTCTGAACTCCTCAGTGGGCGTGCCAACCTCCTGGCTCCGCCCCCCTGGTGTGTCCATCAAGCACTGAGGGAGGTGACTAGGGTTTATGTGTTTGGCTGATGTTACCTAGTGTGGGGCGCTATCTGTGACTACTTGGCAAGTCCAGGGAGTCACACATGCATTGTGGATGCATTTTTGACAGTGCAGTCCCACTCACCTCTGCTACATCCCTACATCTCCATAGAGCATGGCCGTCTGCGAGACAGAGCCGTTCGATGAGAATGAACTCAGATGAACGTCACCCAACTTCATTGTCATCGCGCGGCTCTGTCTGTGTGCCGTGGCCTGATTTGCGGTCACCGGTGAAGAACTCACCAGTGACCGCAAATCCCCTGAGTGACTGAAGTGAGCTGCTCGATCAGTGGTGCTGTCACTCAGGTTACCCACAGCCAGGTGGAGTCCTCCATCCGAGATTGCAATTGAGGGAACCACTGATCTCGTGGCTCACTTCAGTCACTAGGGCGACTTGCTGTCACAGGTGGAGAACTCCAGCTGTGGCCGCCCGTGGGTAACCTGAGTGACGTCACCGCTGACAGCGCTCACTTCAGTTGCTCCATGGATCTGACAGCTATCAGTCATGCTCTGTGGCCGCTCGCTGTCAGCTTCCAATGTAGCAGAAAGCTGAAAGCGTTGTGGGACCTTGTGTTGATTATGTCGTACTTGAGGGGCTGTTTGGTGGGTAATAAAGTGGTGTTTTTTTTGTATTTTATTCCAAATAAAGGATTTTTTGGGTGTATGTGTTTATTTACTATAACTTACACGTTAATCATGAGGGGTGTCTCATAGACATCTGCTATGATTAACCTAGGAGTTAGTGGCAGCTATGGGCTGCCATTAACTCCTTATTACCCCGATTGCTACCACACCTGGGCAATCAGGATGAGCCGGGTAGAGTCTCAGGACTGTTGAATCAAATGGATGCGGCAATTCCGGGCGGCTGCTGGCTGATAGTTTAAGGCTGTGGGGCTCCGCATCCTGAAAATACCAGCCCTCAGCCGTGTTGCTTTACATTGGCTAGTATCTAAATTGGGGGGACTAAATGTCTTTTTTTAAATTATTTATTTATTTTACTGCATGATATAGACCCACCCATCGGCGGCTGTGATTGGTTGCAGTGATACAGCTGTCACTCAGTGTGGGGGCTCGTCTAAATGCAACCAATCATAGGCTCCAGTGGGCGGGGGAAGAAGTGAATATCAAATGGCCTAATGAGCGGCCGGTATTTTCAGAAGCAGGAGAAGCCACCGCATTGTGACAATTATGCACTGACGCGTCGGTGATCAGTGATCGGTGAGTATGAAAGAGAGAGGGAGAGACCGACAGAGAGAGAGACCGGCCAACAGAGAGAGAAAGACCGACACCGTCAAAGAGAGAGAGAGAGTGAGTGGGTGGAAAATGCAAGCAAAACGCTCAAAAGAAGTGACGTTGCTTTTTGAAATGCATTGATTTTGTATAATATTTGGCACCCAAAATGCTACGTTTCAAAAAGCAATGTGCGCATGGAATTTGCTGACTTCTCATAGACTTTGCTGGGGATGCACAACGCATGAATTTTGACAATGAGATGCTGCAGTTTGAAACGCAGCCAAAAAGTAGGAAAAATGCACACGTGCGCACACAGCATAAGTGTACTATGCCTTTAAACAATATGCGACAGCCCACATGACGATGTCATGTCTTTGGAAGCTTCTAATAGGTTTATTGGCAACATCTGAGTTAGAGACACACTTGTGGATATATTGTAATGCACACCTGAAACACACTGCTTTTGTGTAGCATCATGGGAAAGTCATAAGAAATCACCCAAGATCTCAGGAAGAGAATTATGGACTTGCACAATTCTGGTTAATCTTTGGGTGCAATTTCCTGATATCTGAAGGTGCCTCGTTCATCTCTACAAACAATTATATGCAAGTACAAACAAGATGGGAATGTCCAGCCATCATACCGCTCAGAAAGGAGACGGGTTCTGTGTACTAGAGATAAATGTGCTTTGGTCAGACGTGTGTATATCAACCAAAGAACAAAGGCAAAAGACCTTGTGAAGATGCTGGAGGAAGTATCCACAGTGAAACAAGTACTGTATCAACATGGGTTGAAGGACCACTTTGCCATGAAGAAGCCATTAAGGTACCGTCACATATAACGAGATCGCTAGCGAGATCGCTGCTGAGTCACGGTTTCTGTGATGCAGTAGCGCTCCCGTTAGCGATCTCATTATGTGTGACATCTACCAGCGATCAGGCCCCTGCTGTGAGATCACTAGTTGTTGCAGAATGGTCCAGGCCATTTTCTTCAAAGGCGATGTCCTGCTGGGTAGGACGCATCGCTGTGTTTGACAATGTGTGACAGGCTCACAGTGACTGCTGAGATCGTTATACAGGTCGCTACTGCGACCTGTATCATTCCTGCATCGTTGGTAAGGTCTGACTGTGTGACATCTCACCTGCGACCTCCCAGCGACGTACCAGCGATCACTATCAGGTTGCATCGTTTTCGGGATCACTGGTAAGTCGATGTGTGTGACTGGTCCTTTACTCTAAAAGAAACATAAAAAAAATAAGATTAGAAACTAAAATTGAACTGTTTGGCCATAATGACCATCATTACATTTGGAGGAAAAAGGGAGAACATCATCTCAACTGTGAAACACGGGGGTGGCATCACCATGTTGTGGGGTTGTTTTGCTGCAGGAGGGACTTCACAAAATAGATGGCATCACGAGGAAAGAATATTATGTGGCAATACTGAAGCAACATCTAAAGACATCAGCCAGAAGCTTAAAGCTTGGGTGTAAATGGGTCTTCAAAATGGACAATGACACAAAGCTACTGCCAAACTGGTTACAAAGAGGCTTAAGTATAACAAAGTCAATGTTTTGAAGTGGCCACCATAAAACTTCTGGTTTCCACTGTAGCTGTACTGGTAAAAATAAGAATGTGTAGACTTAACACAATCTGAACACTGACTGAAGATTACAGTTACTGATCTTTTTCGACATGAATATTTGCGGTTGCAACCCCAGGATCCATACACTATAGTGAAAGAGTGACTGCCTGATTTTCTCTATAGGACATATAAAACACAGAGATATGAGGGATCCCTGGTCTTCTGTATCTATGTAGTTGATGTCCAAAAGCAACATCACCTTGGAAGAATAGTATTGAGCAATGTACCTGTGAAGCCAGCACTGGTGATATAAAATACTTACTAAAGAGGTCAGCAGCATTGTTCTTTGCCTTTGTCTTTCTCACTTTGTCCTTCCAGCCCCTTGTCACCTTTCACCTCCATAGACTTCCATAAGCAGCTGAAACCTGATTTCCCAGATGATGTCTAGGAGCAGGAAGTGGTGGAGGGATGAGGAGAGCAAGGAAAAGTCTTATAACTGGAGAAAGAAGAAAGCTGTGAATACGGCACATAGAGCTCCATGCAGATCTATGATTTGTGACCTAAAAAGTTGCAAAAAGATTAGCAAACTCGTGTAATATCTAAATATGAGAAAAATGTGTGTGTGTGTGTGTGTGTGTGTGTGTGTATATATATATATATATATATATATATATATACAGGTGCATCTCAATAAGTTAGCACATCATCAAAATGTTAATTTATTTCAGTAATTCTATACAAAAAGGGAAGCACATATATTATATAGAGTCATTACACACAGAGGGATCTATTTCAAGTGTTTATTTCTGTTAATAATGATGATTATGGCATAGAGCCAACGAAAACCCAAAAGTCATTATCTCTGAAAATTAGAATAATTACCACAAAACACCTGCAAAGGGAGTCCAAAATGGCCGCCGTCAGGGGCAGACGTGAGTGAGGGAGCTCCTGACCGATCCATAAGCATCCTGCTTCCTGACGGACAATACACCCGCCTGGCTCCTCCATTCGGGCCCCCAGAGCGCCACAAGAGGGGGGAGACCCTCATTTCTCGGTTGCTCCCACAAGGGCGCATCCTAAGACCGCCCTAAAGCGGTGTCCTGGCAGGGCAAAGGGGCTGACAGGGCCTGGGAAGCACGGCCCCAGAGAAAAGGAGGCACCCGCCTGAAGAAAAACGCCAGAGGACTCATAAAGGAACGGACCGAGAAGGTCAGACGACCCCCACCTACCCTCATTCCGGTTCGGGTTGGTCCGGCGCTCCGCATTGAAGCAGGAGAGGAGCCGCCGCCGCCATCTTAACTCTACCTCCATCCGGGCCCGAGGAAGGTGGACGGAGCTGAGGCTGAACGGACCGCCGGAGCAGGCAGGGGGACCTGTGGAGAAAGAGAGCCCGGATACTTACCAGCCTGTCGGGCGGCGGATCTGAGGTGAGGGAGCGACGAGCCGCGAAGGTTTCTGAAGAGACCGCGTGGAGCTCCTGGGACGCGGAGATCACGCGGCTGCGAGCGGCGTCTTGGGAGAAGTCTGCAGCACCTGGCGGTGAGTGTAATCCCCTCTGGCAGCCGGCTGCGCGCCTGCTCCTCTCCCACCCCGAAGCTCCGGGTCCGGCCTGCTGTGTCTCTCTAGCCCAGTCGTGGGCACCTGACATCCCGGCGCTCCCCTCCTTAGCCCCCCCCTGTGTGGCCCAGCGGCCGACAGCGCTGCTGTGTGTGGAGTCTCAGGGAGTGGAGGGCCCAGGGCTGAGAGGAAGACCCCTGACAAAGGCCCCCTGCACTGAAACTTTGCCAAGAGGAGGGTGAAGATAGGGGAACAGAACCGGCTCAAGGGGACCCCTCTCCAAAATAATCCAGGGACAATTAAGAACAGTGGGAGGTTGCTCTGGGCCCCTGCACATTACAGGGTGCTCTGCCGGCCCGGGCTTGAGTCTCCACAGCCTAGCAACTTGGCGCTGCAAAAAATTTTATTGAGATCTAGCTCCGCGCACCTTTGCAAGTACTGTGGCTGCAAGGGAGGCTCAAAGGTGGAGATGTTATAGAGAGGGGATACACGGACGTACCTCGAATATAGAGACGCTCTCTTTTCGCCTCCTTACCCCTATTTGAGGGAGTGCAATGTATTAAAATCTGTGCTACCTGGAGGGAGCGAAGTGGCCTAACCCCTACCATTCACTCACTAAGCATAAATCTCGTATGTCTGACTTAAACATGGTCAAAATCGGCAACGCACGTGCCAGTTCTCTGCCCAGACCACTAAAGTCCACTACCCAGGCTGATGTTGATAAGTTTCTCAAAAAACATCTACATGCAGCGGACGCTAAAATAGACAGCCCCCAAAGCACGTCTACTAATGATATACAAGATATGGATGACGATGAGAGCGACACGGAAGGTGCTGATAATAGCAAGAGCCTCCCCATCTCAAGATCTTTTATAAAACGGATCCTTAAAAATGCGCTGGAACCGGTGGCAAAGGAGCTTTCAGATATCAAACAAGAAATTGGCCAAATTGGACACAGGGTGGAATCCCTCGAAGCGGCCCAAGCCACAATAACCTCCACCTCCAATTCTGTCATCTCCTGTCTTCGTCAACAGGAGGATAATATCAATCAAATACATGCCATTCTGGAAGACCATGAAAATAGAGAAAGGCGAAACAACCTCAGATTGAAGGGCCTTCCAGAATCGGTAGCGAATGAGGCTTTGATCCCGACCCTACAGGGCATCTTCTCTGATTTGATAGATACTGACCCTGCTCCAACACTGGAACTGATAAGAGCACATAGATCGCTGAGACCCAGACCTAAACAAGGAGAACCACCAAGGGATGTTATATGTCGCTTCCTGGATTATCGAGTTAAAGAACTTACTCTGAAAAAAGCCAGAGAAGCGGATTCTATAAGTCATGAAGGCTCTAATATTATGATTTTTCAGGACCTCGCTTCCACCACCCTGACCAAAAGAAGGCTCTTACAACCCTTCACAACGGTGCTACGCCAACGCCAGTTTCCGTACCGCTGGTTATATCCGTTCGGCATCGCCATAACTGCCAATGGAAAACACTACCAAGCCAAAACCTCGGCGGAGATAAGAAGGATTTGTGAAGATTTGGGGATCATTTTGGATAAATATCCGGAGCTGGAGATTCATCGTTCGGCGACTACACTGCAATTGCTTCCTGATCCAGCCCCATGGCATAGTCTCACCCCGAAGACCCACAGATCCCGACGCAAAGCGGCGAAGAAACTACAGATGAACTTTGGAGGCGAGCCCCCTTGAAGGGGTTTCCTGATTGGGTCTTCTGATATATCTATCTGATTGTGCTAGCTTAAAATATGAAGTTATTACAGGGGTTTTGCACTTTTTGCTCCCTCTTAAGGCACACTCTTTTTTGTTTGAATTTCAAATAGTTGAAAATGTTGATACTAATACCTTGTTCTTCTTTAAACCTTTTTCTACTCCCCAGTCTCTCTATCTTCTTCACTCTCTCATTGGTCATAGGTCCGGTCCATTCATCCCGACGGGAAAAGATCAGACTGTCCTTCCGTTTGCACCAACATGGCGTCACATCATAAGGTATTCACGGTAATAAGCCTTAATGCACATGGCCTGAACTCCCCTGTACAAAGGTCACAGACCTTGCAAAGCCTAAAAAAGAGGCATGCTGATATGATATTCTTCCAAGAAACGCATTTTCGTGAAAGCAAAATCCCAAGCTTTACCAAAGCACATTACAACACTTGGTTTCACGCCCCTTCCACACGCAAAGGCTCTAGAGGAGTTTCCATAGCACTCGCTAAGGATATACCCTTTCTAGCTCATGATATCGCTACTGACCCTGAGGGTCGATATATTTTCGTCAAGGGTATGTTGGCGGGCTCTATGGTAACCCTAGGGAATGTATATGCCCCAAATGTCAAACAGATTCGATGGTTGTTGTCCACGCTCAAAAAATTTGGCAATTTCTCAGAAGGTACTCCAATATTGTGCGGTGACTTTAATGTGGCTATGGAGCCCAAATTAGACTCTACTGCAAGGAGAAGTCACCTCTCTTTAAAGGACCTATCTCGGATTAAATGCTCTCTCCAATCCCTCTCTCTAATAGACATCTGGCGCTACCAACACCCCACAGTAAAAGATTTCACATTCTTCTTGAATCCTCATAAATCATACCACAGACTAGACTATATTTTTCTACCTAGACACCTATTACCCAATGTACACGATTCAGAGATCCAATCAACACCCTACTCTGACCATGCTTATGTTGCAGCTAGTTTCTCACTCCTGAGGCCGTATTGGCTACATCGTACGTGGAGATTGAATGAGTCAATTCTCTCCTCGGAAGAAAATAAGAAACGCATATCTGAATGTCTCCGTAATTACTTTGCAGAGAACAAGGCACCAGATATTGCGGCCCCGTTGTTGTGGGAAGCACATAAGACGGTCATTAGGGGAGAACTGATCTCCATCTCCTCACATCTCAACAAGCAGAGGAATTTGTTCTTGCAGACTCTGTATGCTGAGATAGCGACGTTGGAGGCTCAGCATAAGAAATCTCTTTCCCAACAGACATTAGAACAACTGACTGCGAAGCGAATTGAACTGAGAGATATACTCAATAAACAGTCAGCTAAGTTCTATCTCAGTTGGAGGAATCGTATGTTCCTACATGGGGACAAGGCCTCTAAACTTATGATGTCCATGATAAAAAAAAGACAGGCTCGCACGTTCATACATGCAATTAAAACCTCACAGGGCCACCGTACGCAAGACTATTCTCAAATATCGGAAGAATTCCTTCGCTTTTATAAAAATTTATACCAAATTCGACCGGAAGAGTCGGCAGTGGAGAGAGATAAGAGGAAATGTGATATACAAAACTACTTAACTAAATTAAATCTTCCGAAACTCTCTAAAACACAACAGGCGTCCTTAGAAAAACCGTTCTCTCGGGCGGAGGTTCAGTCCATCCTGTCCAAGAGCCCCGTGGGAAAGGCTCCAGGTCCAGATGGCCTTCCCATTATCTATTATAAGAAATTCTTTGATATTTTGGGGGATCATCTCTTAGCTTCATGCAACGCTATTCTACTTGGCGACCCTATGCCCAAACAAGCACTAGAGGCACATATATTATCAATACATAAAGAAGGGAAGGACCCAGAGTGCTGTGGAAACTATAGGCCCATCTCACTTTTGAATGTGGACCTAAAGATATATGCTAGTTTAATCGCCAACCGTGTGGCAGATATTCTCCCGGATCTCATCTCCCCAGAACAATCAGGTTTTGTCAGAGGAAGAGAGGGGAAGGATAACGCACTAAGAGTACTAAACTTGATGCAATACGCCAGGATCCATAAGCTTCCTCTAGTGCTGCTGGGAACGGATGCCGAGAAGGCGTTTGACAGGGTGGACTGGACATTCTTGCGGGGGACGTTGGAGGCCTTTCATTTCCCATCAGATACCATAAGCGCAATACTTCAGATGTACACATCACCCACGGCCAGGATTAAAATAAATAATACCCCCACCGACCCTTTTGATATTAAAAATGGTACAAGGCAGGGTTGCCCCTTGTCCCCCTTACTCTTTGTCCTGGTCATGGAGCCTTTGCTAGCCTCCATTCAACAGGACCGGGACATCGAGGGGTTCAATTTACAGGGAATTCACCACAAGTCCGCCGCCTTTGCTGACGATTTGTTGGTGGTAATGTCCAAGCTGGAGAGGGGCTTCCCTGCCTTTATGAAAATATTAGAGGAGTATGGCCGATGGTCTAACTTCAAAATTAACCTATCAAAATCAGAAGCATTAAGTATTAATCTCGCCAGCAAAGTTACTAAATCTCTCCAAAATTCATTCCCCTTTAGGTGGCCAAATAGTCATATAACATATTTAGGCATTAAGTTGGGAAAAACCTTCAAATCCCTATTTGATCTCAATTACAAGCCCCTTCTTCCTACACTTACTGCACATATAGCCTCATGGAAGGCTCCCTTCCTCTCGTGGATAGGTCGGAAAAATTTAATTAAAAGCATTATACTTCCTAAGTTTATTTACCTTTTTCAAATGCTACCCATACCAATTCCAACATCTTTTCTTTCTAAGTGTAACTCTTTAATATCCAACTATATCTGGCACAAACATAAACCGAGAATCAACTTTCAAACACTGAGTTTACCAAGGGACAGGGGGGGCATTGGATTACCCAATATAACACTTTATTATCATGCCGCAGTCCTCTCTAGAACGATAGATTGGATTAGACGCCCTCCGACTAAACTATGGATTTCTATAGAAGAATACCTAGCCCCCACATCTCTGCGAGCTATGCTACTTTCCCCTGCTAACCAGAAGGATAAAAGATTCTTCACAAATGAGCTTACGAGAACTCTCTTGCACAAATGGAAGGAAAACAGAGAGATACTGGCCCCGCCACTCTCCCCTTTAACCCAAGTTGCCGACATTTTAGATGCCGATGTAAACCAGGCCGCGTCCACGAAATCCCCATTCCTGACCAAAGTGAATGCTCCGTTAGCTGATCTTCTGGTGGACGGCTCTTTGATATCGGAACGGGAGATGGGTATGAACCCAGGCCTCTCTAAGCTCACGTTTCTTCATCATACAAAGTTAAAACACGTGATTCAGCCATTATTACCTCATACATCTCGACCGACCTTTAACTGCATTCGAATCTTATTGCATGCAAACCCGGGCTCCCAGGAAAATTCTTTCTAGCTTATACCATACCTTGCTTACAAAAAAACTGGTGGTAAAGAGAGCGTATATACTAAGATGGGAGAGGGACCTGAGTTCTACATTTACGGATTTACAAACAAACCAAATTTACAATGCCTCACACGGTCCGTCATGCTGTGTGAGAGTTCAAGAGAATTCATTTAAAGTGATTACGAGGTGGTACTTTGTTCCCACCTCGGCTAGTACATGGAGCTCCTCCAACTCAGATCAATGCTGGCGCTGTGTGAGGGACAGGGGTACTTATTTACACATGTGGTGGACTTGCCCGATTATCCAGACCTTCTGGAAGATGGCATCACAGTTAATATCCGAACTCACAGGCAAACAGGGGGTCCTGGAACCTGGACAAATGCTCCTGAACTTTCCAATGTGGCCCAAAGATAAAGCTTCTTCAAAACTGTAGGTTTGTAGGTTCAGCTTGTAAGCTTCTCATAGCCCAACTGTGGCGCACAACGAAAACCCCTTCTCTCGCGCAGCTCTTGATGAAGATTGACCAATTATATCACGTCGAAGAACTCTCAGCCCTCTCGCGTCAAAATATGCTCTCTTTCCTCCAGGTCTGGGAGGGCTGGCAGGTCTATAAGTCTAAACCTCAATTTTCAGTAGTGACTTCGCAGAAGGCAGCATAGGGGTCTACGAACCACCCCTCACCCCCCCTCCATTGAGATGAGTGACAGCTGTCTAATAATTCTTACCACGGACTGATCGGATCTATGACCAAAATCCTCTCCTTTCTTCTTTCCTTTCTTTCTCTTCCCCCCTTCCTATTGTCTCTTAAACCCTCTAACTCTTATTATGGAACTGAACTTCAGGCGATAAAATTCGCTTAACTAGATTCTAGCTCCCCCCCTACTTCTTGTTCCTTTGAACTTGTTGTTAAAAATGTTGCAGCTTAATACAGAAATCAGGCTACTAAATTAATTCGGGCTTCCCCAGTACCCGATGGTTCAGTCTATTACATGAGTAAGCCGAGTCATAGAGTTAAAACGGGAAGCAGCTGATGCGAATGTTATTGTAGTAGTTAAGGCTGTGATTTCTGATGTATGTGAATCATTATCTTCTTTTGCTTCAATAAACAAAACATTAAAACAAACAAAACACCTGCAAAGGCATCCTAAACATTTAAAATGGTCCCTTAGTCTGGTTCAGTAGGCTACGTGTAGAGCCCCACATTACCTTCAGGTCGCCTCAGGGTCTTCAGGGACTCCACGTGTTGGGAATCTTCTGGCCAGAGGTAGGTCAGGTTAACTTCTATGGGAATCGTGACACCACTCTCGGTATTTGCGGTCAGTGGGTGACTGCCACTGCAGTTTAGGGAGCGCCTGGGGCTGATGATAAATGCAGTCAGTTGTTGTGGCCTCCCAAGAGTGAGGCTGGCACCAGGGCCCAGTGTAAGTGTGTAGTACCACAGGTCGCAGAAGAACTCACACACAGGCAGTAATGTCTTTCAGGGTTTTTACTCACTTTCAGATGGTAGCTGTGAATCAACCCGGGCGATGCTATGATGAACCAGGTGGAACCAAGTATCCCTTCGGCTGATGTAGGGGTGACTGCTGACTGGCCTTCCTAGCCCTTCTTATTTGGGGTGACTCCTTACGTGTAGTATTGCTGGAATCACCCAGGGAAGTCGCAACTGCTGTTCTCCCCTTTCTGGCCCGTTTGCGGGCAGCGTGGACCAAAGTAAGATGGCTCCTGGCTCAATCCTCTTTATGGGACCCCTCGTTGCTGCTGTAGCTGCAGACTCTGTGTGGTTGGTGAGGCACATACAGTGCCCTCACCAGCAGGTTTGGCAGGCCAACTGAATGGGCCCCTGCTCTGGGGACCTGTTTCCCCATGCGGGCTTGGACTACCGGCAGTCCCCTTACTCAGCCACCTCTTGCTACTGCCCTAGGTAGTTTTCAGGCGGCACCACTGGGTAGCCTTTCTCCTCCACCAGCAGCCACTGACTGGTGCAGTGTCTGGCAAGGCACTGCTCCTCTGCTCTGCCTTCGAGATGTGGCTCCTCCACTCCTTCTCCTTTGGTTGCCACTGCACAACTCCCTGTCTCCAGTCCCACACCCACCACTAGCTGGGATGCGAGGGCCATGCCCCCTCCCTTGGTCTGCCCAGGGGTCCCCTCTAAGCTGTGTGTGTTCCTGGTTACTTCGTGTCTGTGTGTCCACACCCTGTCAGCCTTTGGGATTACCTGTTTTGTACTGACCCAGCATGGGTGCAGTACTCAGTGGTGCCTGAGCAGGTCAGGGGCGCCACATACGCAATCATGGGGAAGACTGCTGACATGACACATGTCCAGAAGGCAATCATTGACACACTTCACAAGGAGGGCAAGCCACAAAAGGTCATTGCTAAATAAGCTGGCTGTTCACACAGTGCTCTTTCCAAGCATATTAATGGAATGGAAAGTTGAGTGGCAGGAAAAAAAGTGGTAGAAAAAGGTGCAAAAGCAACCTGAATAACTGTAGTCTTGATAGAATTGTTAAGGAAAGGCCATTCAAAAATTTGGGGGAGATTCACAAGGAGTGGACGCTGCTGGAGTCAGTGCTTCAAGACCCACCACACACAGACGCATCCAAGACATGGGCTACAAGTGTCACATTCTTTGTGTCAAGCCACTCATGACCAATAGACAATGCCAGAAGCGTCTTACCTGGGCCAAGGAGAAAAAGAACTGGACTGTTTCTCAGTGGTCCAAGGTGTTGTTTTCAGATGAAAGTAAATTTTGCATTTCATTTGGAAATCGCGGTCCCAGAGTCTGGAGGAAGAGTGGAGAGGCCACAATCCAAGCTTCTTAAGGTCTAGTGTGAAGTTTCCACAATCAGTGATGGTCTGGGGAGCCATGTCATCTGCTGGTGTAGGTATATAATATATTGAAACAGATCCCTCTTTGTGTAATGACTCTATATAATATATAATAGATCCCTCTCTTTGTAATGACTCTATATAATATACATAAATAGATCCTTCTGTGTGCAATGACTGTATAATATATGCGTTTCCCTTTTTGTATTGAATTACTGAAACAAATTACCTTTTTGATGATATTCTAATTTATTGAGATGCACCTATATATATATATATATATATATATATATCTATCTATATATATATGTATATATATATATATATAGAGATATATATATATATATATATATATATATATATATATATATCTATATCTATCTATCTATCTATCTATCTATCTATCTATCTATCTATATCTATCTATATCTATCTATCTCTATATCTATATCTATATCTATATCTATATCTATATATATATATATATATATATAAAATGCAGCACTTATTTTGGCACAAGTAGAGGTAATGTAGGGACAATGAAAAATGTCTATAAAAGTTCCTCTTGTGTTGATTTTCCCCCAGGTTCAGCACAGGTAAATCTGACATTTTTTATAGTAAAATAAAGTATGGGCAAAATACTGTCGGGTTATAATAGGACTTTTAAATTGTCACTTTTCTTTTAAAAATGTTCTCTTTGGTGAATTCTTTGGATCTCACTTATTTTCAACTATACTTGACTTCATTGCCCTTCACTGCTGAAGTCCACTGCTCCCAGGGTGCCGGTGTCTGTTTTCCATAGAAAATGGATCTTCCCTTTATTAAAAAAAACATTGTTGTGGTAGAACCAGACAGTCCATTTATTACACAGATGACAATTTATTTAGGTGGCTAGAAGGTAATACTACTATAGTCCATAGCGAAAATAAATCACTGACTGCAACATCCTATGGTGATTATAGCTGGGAAGTTTCTGACTCCCGACAAGCTAAATCCACAAATAAATCCAGAAGTCCACAATGTGTGAATATTAATTTTTGTAGTTCAATGGCTCAAAGGTTTAAAATGCTTGAAAATTGGAAAATTAGAATTGATAACTGCCTGTCGATCCAGTGTAAGATGTCTGCTATTTCCTGCCTGTCTTTGTTGACATAGATTCAGTGGTGACGTCACGTTTGTAGCACATGACCACTGCAGCCAGTCAATGGGATCAGTGGTCATGCCGAGGTAGATGATACAAGATTACTAAGTCTTGGTTTATTTATAAATATTGAAAAATCAATTAAAGTGCATCATTCATTTCAAAAATATACTACCCTACTTAAAGGGATTGTCTAATTATTCAATAGAACATTTCTACTTGTTAGGTAAAATTACCAATTATACTGTATTGTTTTGATTATATACAGTCATATGAAAAAGTTTTGGCACCCCTATTAATGTTAACCTTTTTTCTTTATAACAATTTGGGTTTTTGCAACAGCTATTTCAGTTTCATATATCTAATAACTGATGGACTGAGTAATATTTCTGGATTGAAATGAGGTTTATTGTACTAACAGAAAATGTGCAATCCACATTTAAACAAAATTTGACCGGTGCAAAAGTATGGGCACCTCAACATAAAAGTGACATTAATATTTTGTAGATCCTCCTTTTACAAAAATCACAGCCTCTAGTCACTTCCTGTAGCTTTTAATGAGTTCCTGGATCCTGGATGACGGTATATTTGACCATTCCTGTTTACAAAACAATTCCAGTTCAGTTTATAAAACAATTCCAGTTCAGTTAAGTTTGATGGTCGCCGAGCATGGACAGCACGCTTCAAATCATCCCACAGATGTTCAATGATATTCAGGTCTGGGGACTGGGATGGCCATTCCAGAACATTGTAATTGTTCCTCTGCATGAATGCCTGAGTAGATTTGGAGCGGTGTATTGGATCATTGTCTTGCTGAAATATCCATCCCCTGCGTAACTTCAACTTCGTCACTGATTCTTGCACATTATTGTCAAGAATCTGCTGATACTGAGTTGAATCCATGCGAACCTCAACTTTAACAAGATTCCTGTTGCTGGCATTGGCCACACAGCCCCAAAGCATGATGGAACCTCCTCCAAATTTTACTGTGGGTAGCAAGTGCTTTTCTTGGAATGCCGTGTTTTTTTGCCTCCATGCATAACGCCTTTTTGTATGACCAAACAACTCAATCTTTGTTTCATCAGTCCACAGGACCTTCTTCCACAATGTAAGTGGCTTGTCCAAATGTGCTTTTGCATACCTCAGGCGACTCTGTTTGTGGCGTGCTTGCAGAAACAGCTTCTTTTGCATCACTCTCCCATACAGCTTCTCCTTGTGCAACGTGCGCTGTATTGTTGACCAATGCACATTGACACCATCTGCAGCAAGATGAAGCTGCAGGTCTTTGGAGGTGGTCTGGGGATTGCCCTTGACTATTCATACCATTCTTCTTCTCTGCCTTTCTGATATTTTTCTTGGCCTGCCACTTCTGATTTTAACAAGAACTGTACCTGTGTTCTTCCATTTCCTTACTATGTTCCTCACAGTGGAAATTGACAGTTTAAATCTCTGAGACAACTTTTTGTATCCTTCCCCTGAACAACTATGTTGAATAATCTTTGTTTTCAGATCATTTGAGAGTTGTTTTGAGGAGCCCATGATGCCACTCTTCATAAGAGATTCAAATAGGAGAACAACTTGCAAGTGGCCACCTTAAATACCTTTTCTCATGATTGGATACACCTGCCTATGAAGTTCAAAGCTCAATGAGGTTACAAAACCAATTTAGTGCTTTAGTAAGTCAGTAAAAAGTAGTTAGGAGTGTTCAAATCAAGAAAATGATAAGAATGCCCATACTTTTGCACCGGTCAAATTTTGTTTAAATGTGGATTGCACATTTTCTGTTAGTACAATAAACCTCATTTCAATGCAGAAATATTACTCAGTCCATCAGTTATTAGATATATGAAACTGAAATAGCTGTTGCAAAAACCAAAATTGTTATAAAGAAAAAAGGTTAACATTAATAGGGGTGCCCAAACTTTTTCATATGTCTGTATCTAGATATTGTGGTAGTTTATGAATTATGGTGCCCCCTAGTGTCTTGTTTAGTCTCTTTCCTAATGTCCTTTCAATGGTGGACACAGATGCTCAGTAGTTTCTGCTATCCTGGCTTTCACAGAGTTGCATAGGAAGCTTGTGACTTAACTTCTGACTTCTGGACAGTCAAAAGTTTCAGTTAAAAGGTTGTGAGACACTGAAAAAGCATAAAAACTCAAAAGCGTCAGTATTATACGAAGGGCAGGGGGCTTAGATTTAAAGCGTCACTCTAGAACTCAAAAAAACCCCCACCAAAATGATGGAGTTGTGGTTTAAGCACAAGAAGAAGGTTCGTGCCTCAGAAAACATACTGTATATACCCGTGAGATGGTAACTGCAGAACTTTGTAACAAATCTCCATAAATTTAAACTTGAGTGGCCTTTTCTGAACCTCGGAAATTGATCAGAATAGGACATGGTAAATAAAGACATGGATCCATAAAAAATGAATATGGGTCTGTATTACTTAGTTGGGCAACATTACATAGTTACTTAGGTTGAAACAAAGACCTAGGTCCATCTAGTTCACCCTTCCTCCACCAATTCTACATTTTGTTACTAAGTCATTTATAACCAACAATGTTTTGTGTACTGAGGAAATCATCCAGCCCTTTTTTAAAAGCTGTTATAGTATCTGCCATTACTACCTCTTGTGGTCGGCATTCCACAGTCTGACTGCTCTAACTGTAAAGAACCCTTTCCTATTTAGCTGTCGGAATCGCTTTTCTTCCGCTCGCAGTGAGTGCCCCCTGGTCCTTAGTATTGTCTTTGGAAGGAATAAGTCATGTGCCAGTTCTTTATAATTACCACACATGTATTTATACATATAAATGAGGTCTCCTCTGAGACGTCTTTTTTCTAAGCTAAACAGATCTAACTTTTTCAACCTGTCATCATATGGGAGGCCTTCCATTCCTTGTAATAGTCTAGTTGCCGCCTTTGAACTGACTCTAACTTCTGAATGTCCTTTTTAAAATGTGGAGCCCAAAACTGGATCCCATATTCCAGATGTGGCCTTACTAGTGATTTATAGAGGGGTAACAAAACGTTGGGATCACGGGATCTAATCTCTCTTTTTATACACCCTAAAATCTTGTTTGCTTTTGCAGCTGCTGCCTGACATTGAGTGCTGCTGCTCAGCTTATTTGTAATGAGAATACCCAAGTCCTTCTCCTGTTCTGTAGTCCCGAGTGAAAAATTAAATAAAATAAATTTAGATATTTAACTTTGAATGTTTGATTTTGCAAACTTGTTTTACTAGTCCAATTTGACAACTCTACATGCCACATCTATGTTGTAGCCTACTGCCACATTGCTCATTGTTGCTAGTATACCTTATGTCCTTTTTGGCAAAAATGTAATAATTTGGTTTGAAAAGATTGTCAAAAGTTAATTGTACTGTTTCACAAAATGAATAGTAAAAGAAAAAGTGGCAATGGACAGGGTAGTGTGAAAGAAAAAAAACAAACAATACAAGGGCTATGAATGTGAGAGTCATAATCAGGTGCAGAACCACCACTACCACCTTAACCAGGTGTCTGGGCAGGTTCCTCCAAGAAGCTCGTTGGTGGGGATGAGGAAAAAGCAGTAAAGATTATATGAAATATCATTACTGTAGTCTCAGATACAGCAGAAAAATGTTACCTTTAACAGCGACACCATCAGTTTTAGTCATTTTCTGCTCAGATCACAAATGACTAAGAAAGATGTTTTTAGGGTGTTTTTATTTTAAAAACATGATGGTCTGTCAGTGTGTTGTGTTGTTAAATGGGTTGTTGGTTAGTATGAGTTAACATCCGTATGTATTTTGAAGTCACTTTAGTATTGCTAAGGCCCACTTCTCACATCCATGATAAAAATGCACGTTTTTCATGGTCCGTGGTGTGGGTGCATATGTATGTGCATGTTCCATGTGTGCTATCTGTGATAGCACACAGACAGCAGGAACTTCTATACTCACTTGTCCCTGCTGTCTCCGGTGCTGCTGCTACTTCTGGGTCTACTGTGCAGTGAATATTTATAAGCATAATGAGCTGGCCCGGAAGCAAGTGACAGCAGCGCCAGAGACAACAAGGCTGGAGACAGGTGAGTATAAAAAATAATCTTATTTCAAAGACACTTATTTTCTCCGGTATGTGTCACACAGATGCCGGAGAAAACCAGACATGTTGCCATGTGGAGCAGATGGACACACATGTGCTCCTCATGGACACACGTCCTTGAGAGAAGAGGGATGTATGCACAGACCCATTGATTTTAATGGGTCTGCGTATGTCCGTGACTCCAGTACTTATGAAAATGGACGTCAGACATACCGGAAATAAGGACGTGTGAATAGGGCCTTAAAGGGAACCTGTCAGCAGAAATTTTGCACTAAACATAAAAGTTTCCCCCTCTGCAGCTCGTGGGCTGCATTCTAGCAAGGTTCCTGTTGTTTTTGTGCCCCCTTTCTGACCAAAATAAAGACTTTATAAAGTGGTACCTTTTTGTATTCAGATACTGTAAATGGGACACGGGGGTGGGCTCTCTGGTGTCTGTTATTCTGCCTCCTGCCGCGTTAGGCCATCCCCCATCGCTCATTTCCATAGCTGTGGACGCCGCCCAGTGCTCCAGAGGTCCCCGCGCATACCCAGTGCCTATTTCTCGTGGATGAGCACTGTGCCCAGTGTCACCACTGGTGACGTGTGCGCAGGCTTTAGATTATGGACGGCGCTTTGATTTTCATTACCAAGTAACCGCCCATAATCGCGTGACCGCGCTTTCCCCCTCTGCCTGCTTCGTTCTGCGCAAGCGCGGGCCTGCTGACCCCACGTTACCTCTTTTCCATCCTGCCCTGAGGCAGGAAATAGATGGGAGGAGCGCGGAGCAGCACACCACCGATCAGGATTAGACGCAGCAGGCAGAGGGGGAAAGCAAGGTCACGCGATTATGGGCGGTTACTTAGTAATGAAAATCAAAGTGCCGCCCATAATCTAAAACCTGCGCACACGTCACCAGCGGTGACACTGGGCACAGTGCTCATCCACGAGAAATAGGCACTGGGCATGCGCGGGGACCTCTGGAGCACTGGGCGGCGTCCACAGCTATGGAAATGAGCGATGGGGGATGGCCTAACGCGGCAGGAGGCAGAATAACGGACACCAGAGAGCCCACCCCCGTGTCCCATTTACAGTATCTGAATACAAAAAGGTACCACTTTATAAAGTCTTTATTTTGATCAGAAAAGGGGCAGAATAGCAACAGGAACCTTGCTAGAATGCAGCCCACGAGCTGCAGAGGGGGAAACGTTTATGTTTAGTGCAAAATTCCTGCTGACAGGTTCCCTTTAAGACTGTGTTTGCATTAAAGCTCTTAAAAATCGTTGGCTACAGTCCTAGGAGTCCTCAGAATGGTTTTATACTACCTGCGATTTGCTGCTAGTGTATTCACCGTCAATTATATTTTTGGAAAAATTTTCAGAATTCGGTGAATTTGGATTTTAAAAAAATTGATCATCTTTTGTAGGGACTTTATCTGCTAGTATTTTAATGTAATGGTTGATCAGTGTATAAACAAAGCTAAGCCTTTGCTTTGAAGTTCTGCTGCAGTCAATATATCATGCGATGGCGAAGCAATCAGTCTTTGTTCATTAGGATGGACATGCTTGTCTCTGCGGAGCTGATAATAAACAAAGAGTATTATAACCAGGTTTCAGGGAAAGGAAATTCACAGCTTCGTTAAAAGACACAAAAAAACAACAACAACAAAAAACACATTTTTTTCTCTTACCTTCATAAGACAATGTTGATATTGTCAGCTGATTCCCAGCTCTGAAGAGAACAGACAACACAAGCTCAGCATAACTCTATCCAAATCATAATTTGTCATCCTTGAATAAGCAACCGATCTTCAACCTCAATGGATTTATGTAGACACAGGAGACATAAAGAAAAAGACTTTAATGGAAACATTGAAGATTTTTTGCCTGTTCAGACATTGATTTTTTTATTTAGCTTTTATCTAAGTGAAAATGGAATTTGAAAAATAACATTTTACAATAAGATACATATATATATATATATATATATATATATATATATATATATATATATATACGTACATATATCTATATATATAATTGCCTTATTCTGTCTGTCTGTCTGTCTGTCTGTCTATCTGTCTGTCCATCTGTCTGTCTGTCTGTCTGTCATGCTCCGAAATTGTGTCCTTACGGTGACACAAAGCTGATTGGCCGCTGGGCTCGCCATGGCCCCGCCCCCCCACACGGATTGGCCTCTCGCCCCGGCTCTCTGCAGGCCCCGCCCGCCTCACGCAATGCACGCTCGCTCTGGCCCAACTGACACGGGGCTCCGATTCCCAGGTGAGTACACACACACACATCAGATCACACTCACTCTCACACTCACTCTCACACATCACATCCACACACTCACAACATCCTGGGATATCGCTTGCTTCTACACCGGCTCCGTCAGGATCCCGGAAGCGCCAGACATAACCTTGCGATGCTGGGATCTTGACGGAGGCCGTGAAAGCTGGTAACCATTATACACATCGGGTAACTAAGGTCCCTTAGTTACCCGATGTGTATCATAGTTACCAGTGTACACCGGCTCACACTCACTCTCACACACACCTCACACACACATCACATCGCATCCACACATCAAGGCCCTGCAGCTGTGGAACATACATAACATAACAGCACACACACACACACAAATCAGATCACACTCACACATACCTCACACATCACATCGCATCCAAATACTCACAACATCCTGGGATATCGCTTGCTTCTCGGCGGCGATATTGTGCTGTGAGCTTCCAGGACCTGACGGAGGATCACATGGCCAGAAGCATGTGATATCCCCGGATGTTGTGAGTATCAGCGCGTATGTGCAATATCGTCAGTGTCTGTGTGAGTGTATGCGATCGGGTGTGTGTGAGTGTATGCGATCGGTTGTGTGTGTGAGTGGATGCGATCGGTTGTGGGTGAGTGTCGGCAGAGGAGCACGGCGTGCTGGAGGAAGCTGGGAGCAGAGAGGCTGATCTTGGGGAAGGCTGGGAGGGGGAGGCTGATGCTGAGGGAGGCTGGAAGGAGAGAGGCTGAGCAAACGTGCTCCATCCGCCATACTGCGCACTCCCCATCGTGCTGCATCCCCCATGCTGCGCACTCCCAAACGTGCTCCATCCGCCATGCTGCGCACTCCCCATCGTGCTCTATCCGCCATGCTGCACACTCCTAAACGTGCTCCATCCGCCATGCTGCGCACTCCCAAACGTGCTCCATCCGCCATACTGCGCACTCCCCATCGTGCTCTATCCGCCATGCTGCACACTCCCAAACGTGCTCCATCCCCCATGCTGCGCACTCCCAAACGTGCTCCATCCGCCATGCTGCGCACTCCCCATCGTGCTCTATCCGCCATGCTGCACACTCCCAAAAGTGCTCCATCCGCCATGCTGCGCACTCCCAAACGTGCTCCATCCGCCATGCTGCGCACCCCCCATCATGCTCCATCCGCCATGCTGCGCACTCCCAAACGTGCTCCATCCGCCATGCTGCGCACTCCCAAACGTGCTCCATCCGCCATGCTGCGCACTCCCAAACGTGGTCCATCCGCCATGCTGCGCACTCCCAAACGTGGTCCATCCGCCATGCTGCGCACTCCCAAACGTGGTCCATCCGCCATGCTGCGCACTCCCAAACGTGCTCCATCCGCCAAACTGCGCACTCCCAAACGTGCTCCATCCGCCATACTGCGCACTCCCCATCGTGCACCATCCGGCATGCTGCGCACTCCCAAGCGGATGGAGCATGATGGGGGGTGCGCAGCATGGCGGATGGAGCACGTTTGGGAGTGCGCAGCATGGCGGATGGAGCACGTTTGGGAGTGCGCAGCATGACGGATGGAGCACGTTTGGGAGTGCGCAGCATGACGGATGGAGCACGTTTGGGAGTGCGCAGCATGCCGGATGGTGCACCATGGGGAGTGCGCAGTATGGCGGATGGAGCACGTTTGGGAGTGCGCAGTATGGCGGATGGAGCACGTTTGGGAGTGCGCAGCATGGCGGATGGAGCACGTTTGGGAGTGCGCAGCATGGCGGATGGACCACGTTTGGGAGTGCGCAGCATGGCGGATGGAGCACGTTTGGGAGTGCGCAGCATGGCGGATGGAGCACGTTTGGGAGTGCGCAGCATGGCGGATGGAGCACGTTTGGGAGTGCGCAGCATGGCGGATGGAGCACGTTTGGGAGTGCGCAGCATGCCGGATGGTGCACGATGGGGAGTGCGCAGTATGGCGGATGGAGCACGTTTGGGAGTGCGCAGCATGGCGGATGGAGCACGTTTGGGAGTGCGCAGCATGGCGGATGGACCACGTTTGGGAGTGCGCAGCATGGCGGATGGAGCACGTTTGGGAGTGCGCAGCATGGCGGATGGAGCACGTTTGGGAGTGCGCAGCATGGCGGGTGGAGCACGTTTGGGAGTGCGCAGCATGGCGGATGGAGCATGATAGGGGGTGCGCAGCATGGCAGATGGAGCACGTTTGGGAGTGCGCAGCATGGCGGATGGAGCACGTTTGGGAGTGTGCAGCATGGCGGATAGAGCACGATGGGGAGTGAGCAGCATGGCGGATGGAGCACGTTTGGGAGTGCGCAGCATGGGGGATGCAGCACGATGGGGAGTGCGCAGTATGGCGGATGGAGCACGTTTGGGAGTGCGCAGCATGGCGGATGGACCACGTTTGAGAGTGCGCAGCATGGCGGATGGAGCACGTTTGGGAGTGCGCAGCATGGGGGATGCAGCACGATGGGGGGTGCGCAGCATGGGGGATGGAGCACGATGGGAGGTGCACACCTCCCCCCAACACACACACACACGCGCACTGCACAACACACACACACTAGGAATCACAAACAACGCCCTACACAGACACCCACACACACAGACAACGCTGCACACACAAATATACGCACATACTGCACAACACACACATTGCTCAAAACATACCTCCCCCCAAAACACACCACACACACACAAACCGCACAACACACACACACACACAACGCTACAGACACACAGCGCTCCACAAACAACGCAACACACATACAACACCGCTCTCACCCCCCGCGACACTCAGAACATGTACAGCGCCCTACACAAACACTTGGTAACTACACACAACAACATCTATATATATATATATATATATATAACAAAAATCATACATGAACTACACAATACGTAAATTCTAGAATACCCGATGCGTAGAATCGGGCCACCTTCTAGTATATATATATATATATATATATATATATATGAGAAAAAATTCCAGCCGCACACTGTAAAAATATATACTACTGTTCAAAAGTTTGGGGTCACCCAAACAATTTTGTCTTTTCCATGAAAAATCATACTTTTATTTATCAAATGAATTGCATAATGAATATAAAATATAGTCCAGACAGTGACGAGGTTAGAAATAATAATTTTTACTTGTAATAATAATTGTCTCCTTCAAACTTTGCTTTCGTCACAGAATGCTCCTTTGCAGCAATTCCAGCTTTGCAGAGCTTTGGCATTCTAGCTGTTAATTTGCGGAGGTAATCTGGAGATATTTCACCCCATGCTTCCCCCCTCCCACAAGTTGGATTGGCTTGATGGGCACTTTTTGCATACCATACGGTCAATCTGATCCCACAACAGCTCTATAGGGTTGAGATCTGGTGACTGGGCTGGCCCCTCCATTACAGATAGATACCAGATGTCTGCTTCTTCCCTAAATAGTTCATGCATAATTTGGAGGTGTGCTTTGGGTCATTGTCCTGTTGTATGATGAAATTGGCTCAAATCAAGCGCAGTCTACAGGGAATGGCATAGCATTGCAAAATGGAGTGATAGCCATCCTTATTCAAAATCCCTTGTATTTTGTACAAATCTCCCACTTTACCAGCACCGAAGCAACCCCAGACCAACACATTACCTCCACCATGCTTGACAGATGGCATCAGGCACTCTTCCAGCATCTTTTCAGTAGTTGTGCATCTCACAAATGTTCTTCTGTGTTATTCAAACACTTCAATCTATGATTTGTCTGTCCATAACACTTTTTTCCTATCTTCCTCTGTCCAATGTCTATGTTCTTTTGCCCATGTTAATATTTTCCTTTTATTAGGCAGTCAGTTATAGCTTTTTCTTTGCCACTCTGCCCTGAAGGCCAGCATCTCGGAGTCACCTCTTCACTGTAGACGGTGACACTGGCGTTTTGCGGGTACTATTTAATGAAGCTGCCAGTTGAGGACCTGTGAGGCATCGATTTCTCAAAGTAGAGACTCTAATGTACTTGTCTTGTTGCTCAGTTGTGCAGCACGGCCTACCACTTCTCTTTCTACTCTGGTTAGAGCCTGTTTATGCTCTCCTTTGAAGGGAGTAGTACACCCAATTGTAGGAAATCTTCAGTTTCTTGGCAATTTCTTGCATGGAATATCCTTCATTTCTAAAAACAAGAATAGACTGTCGAGTTTCACATGAAAGTTCTCTTTTTCTAGCAATTTTGAGAGTTTAATGGAACCAACAAATGTAACGCTCCAGATTCTCAACTAGCTCAAAGGAAGGTCAGTTTTATAGCTTCTCTAATCAGCAAAACTGTTTTAAGCTGTGCTAACATACTTGCACAAGGGTTTTCAAGAGATTTCTAAATATCCATTAGCCTTCTAACACAGTTAGCAAACACCATGTACCATTAAAACACTGGAGTGGTGGTTGTTGGAAATTGGCCTCTATACACCTATGTAGATATTGCAGTCAAAACCAGACATTTGCAGCTAGAATAGTCATTTACCATAATAACAATGTATAGTGTATTTCTGCTTAATTTAATGTTAGCTTCATTGAAAAAAATGTGCTGTTCTTTCAAAAATAAGGAAATATCTAAGTGACTCTGAACTGTTGACCTGTAGTGTATATATATATATATATATATATATATATATATATATATATAAATTCTTCAAAAATTGGACACAGAGCAACATATTGATTTATTCTTTAAAGTGTTTCTAAAATAATATTATTGCACAGAATATACGGTGATACTACTAATGAATTACAAATTATTTTTGTAAAGATTTTACCATGGACTAAAAGTGCAAAAACTGAAAAACTGCTAAGAACATATTTTGCAATTGCGTGAGGACCTCACAGTTTAGTGATAGAGATAGGGAGAGAGAGAGAAAGCCATAAAGCATTGAACAATATGTACAGATAATGTGTGACAGCACAGCAGTAAAAAAAACTTTAGTGTGTTAAGAAAAGAGAATAATACAGTGATTCAATTGAAAAGGAGAGATATAGTAGAGGTGGCAGTGACTGATCAGTTGTGGTTATGGTACCGCTGCATGTTTTTTGCACATTATTAAGGATTTATGCAGTAGCAAGTCACCACTATTGCTGAAAGACTTAAAAACAACACATTTAAAACTCTGTGTCTGTCTCCCAAAGTGTGCAGTTTACAAACTACTGATTTCTTGCACACACATTTTTTGTCAATATTACAGCCTGTTGTTGCTGCTATTTTTTCCTCACATAAATTAGTGCATCTCAATAAATTAAAAAGTTAATTTATTTCAGTAATTCAATAAAAAAGGTAAACATATTTTATATAGAGTCATTACACACAGAGGGATCTATTCCTATATATTATATAGAGTCATTAAACACAGAGTGAGCTATTCCAAGTGTTTGTTTCTGTTAATGTTGATGATTATGGCTTACAGCCAATGAAAACTCAAAAGTCATTATCTCAGAAAATTAGAATACCAAAAAACACCAAAGGCTTCCTAAGTGTTTAAAATGGTCCCTTAGTCTGGTTCAGTAAGCAACACAATCACAGGGAAGACTGCTGACTAGAGATGAGCGAACCGGTCGCGGTTCGGCTCGAGGGCGGTTCGCCGAATGGAGCTCCCGTTCGAGTTCGGTTCGTCGAACGTTCGACGAACCAAACTCGAACCAATAGGCTATAATGGGAGGCAATCACAAACACATAAAAATGCATGATAAATGTACACAAACAGTTAATAAACATTGCCATAACACTTACCGGTCCCCGCGATCCCTCCTGCACTCTGTCTCCTGCCGCTATTCCATCCGATGATAACTGAATCCTCCCGGTGACCGGCACTGCCAGCAGAGATGCAGGACCTATCGTGACGTCAAAATAGCCATGTGACCAGTCACGTGGCTATTATCTCATTGGCTATAGACTGGTCACATGACTATGACGCATCATGTAGGACCTGCGAGTGCATCTCTCCGGTACACGGTGCACATTTGTGTATCGCCGTGTACCGGCGACATGCTCTAGCACACGGTCGACTCCCCGTTCTGTTAGGGACCGGCTGACACAGCCGGTCATTAACGGAGATCACCGTTGCCATAGCAACACAGTTAGCGGTGACGTCACCGCTAACCGCGGCTCCGAGAGCACTGTTGCTATGGTAACGTGTCTGTCAGCGTTACCGCTGTTACCGCTGACAGCCAGCAGAACTGATCTCTCACGGAGTGAAGGCTGCACAGTGCTTCCCGATTGTAGTGAGGATTGTACTGAGGATGAGGTGCCCCAGCTCATCAAGTGATGAGCTGGGGCACCTCATCCTCACTACTGCTACACTAGTGAGGATTGTACTGAGGATGAGGTGCCCCAGCTCATCAAGTGATGAGCTGGGGCACCTCATCCTCACTACTGCTACACTAGTGAGGATTGTACTGAGGATGAGGTGCCCCAGCTCATCAAGTGATGAGCTGGGGCACCTCATCCTCACTAGTGCTACACTAGTGAGGATTGTACTGAGGATGAGGTTCCCCAGCTCATCAAGTGATGAGCTGTGGCACCTCATCCTCACTACTGCTACACTAGTGAGGATTGTACTGAGGATGAGGTGCCCCAGCTCATCAAGTGATGAGCTGGGGCACCTCATCCTCAGTACTGCTACACTAGTGAGGATTGTACTGAGGATGAGGTGCCCCAGCTCATCAAGTGATGAGCTGGGGCACCTCATCCTCACTACTGCTACACTAGTGAGGATTATACTGAGGATGAGGTGCCCCAGCTCATCAAGTGATGAGCTGGGGCACCTCATCCTCACTACTACTACACTAGTGAGGATTGTAGTGAGGATGAGGTGCCCCAGCTCATCAAGTGATGAGCTGGGGCACCTCATCCTCACTAGTATACAATTCTCACTACAATCTTGAAGTGCAGTTTCTTCAAATTCATTTAAAGGCACTTGGAACGCTGAAATTGCTGCTTATAATTTAAGCCTCTATTAAAAACCTTTTTGCTTATGGATTGAAAAAAACTCTCCAGGTATCTGAAAAATCATATTGCAGTGATAGTTTCAATTGGCATTAAATATCATATGCCTTGAAGCATTACTTAATATACTATACTAGATTTAATAATTGCTCTACTACCGGCCGGGGTACTGCAACCAGACACCTGGTATCTGTTTGCTGCACTATCAATTACTTATTCTTTATTTTTACTTTTATTTTTATTTCTACCATATGTGGTTTATTCTTCTTTCTTTTTCCTTGTTCTATTGTGTGAATTGTTTTGAATAAATTTGTGTCTAAAACAAGGATAGCAATGAAAAGTATAAAATATTAATAAAAAAAACCTCTTATCAGCACTGGTTTATTGGGGATTTATTGGGCTGACAGGGGGTAATAAAGATGGAGTCTCTAATGTGTCTGTGTATTTATTTCTATTAAAGTATTTTTTCTCTGTGTGGTGTTTTTTTTAACCCTTTATTGGAGATTCTTAATGGCCGGGTCAAACGTGCCTGACATTAAGAATCTCTGGCTTAATACTGGCTAGTAAAACAAAGCCAGTATTAACTCATGATTACCCAACAAGCCACCCGGCTCCAGGGCTGTTGGAAAAGTTGGATACAGCGCCAGATGATGGTGCTTCTATGAGAGCGCCATTTTCTGGGGCGGCTGCGGACTGAAATTCGCAGCAGAGGCGCCCAGAAACCTCGGGTTAACCTGTACCGCGGATTCCAATCCCCAGCTGCCTAGTTGTACCTGGCTGGACACAAAAATGGGGCGAAGCCCACGTCATTTGTTTTTTAATTATTTCATGAAATAAGTGAAATAATTAAAAAAAACGGGCTTCCCTATATTTTTGGTTCCCAGCCGGGTACAAATAGGCAACTGGGGGTTGGAGGCAGCCCGTGGCTGCCTGCTGTACCTGGCTAGCATACAAAAATATGGTGAAGCCCACGTCATTTTTTTGGTGGGCAAAAAACTTCTGCATACAGTCCTGGATGGAGTATGCTGAGCCTTGTAGTTCTGCAGCTGCTGTCTGCTCTTCTCAATACAGACAGACAGCAGCTGCAGAACTACAAGGCTCAGCATACTCCATCCAGGACTGTATGCAGAAGTTTTTTGCCCCCTGAAAAAATTATGTGGGCTTCGCCATATTTTTGTATGCTAGCCAGGTACAGCAGGCAGGTACGGCTGCCCCCAACCCCCAGTTGCCTATTTGTACCCAGCTGGGATCCAAAAATATAGGGAAGCCCTTTTTTATTATTTCATGAATTTCATGAAATAATTAGAAAACAAATGACGTAGGCTTCGCCCCATTTTTGTGTCCAGCCAGGTACAACTAGGCAGCTGGGGATTGTAATCCGCCGCACAGGTTGGCCTGAGCTTTCTGGGCCCCACTGCTGCGAATTGCAGTCTGCAGCCGCCTCAGAAAATGGCACTTTCATAGAAGCGCCATCTTCTGGCGCTGTATCCAACTCTTCCAGCACCTGCCTGCTATACCTGGCTAGCATACAAAAATATGGCGAAGATCACGTCCTTTTTTTGTAGTTTTTTGGCAAAAAAAATAAAAAATGCTTCCCTGGATTTTCCATTGCCAGTGAAGGTAACACCAAGCAGTGGGGGTTAGCAGCCAGTAGCTGCTTGGATTACCCTTAGCTAGCAATACAAAAAATGCAGCGGGAGCCCATATATATTTTTTTTAATTATTTATTTAATAACTAAAAACAAAATGGGCTTCCCTGTATTTTGATTGCTGGACATCACAGTGCTGTAAAAATAAATCTTTAAAAAAAATGACGTAGCGCTCCGCGATATTTTTGATTCTCAGCGCAGATAAAGCAGACAGCTATGGGTTGCCACCCCCATCTGCCTGTCGTTACCTTGGTTGGCAATCAAAATACAGGGAAGCCCATTAATTTTTTCTATTTAAAAAATAGTTAAAAAAAAAAGACGTTGGGTCCTCCCATTTTTGATAGCCAGCTAGGGTAAAGCAGACGGCTGTAGCCTGAAAACCACAGCTGGCAGCTTTACCGTGGTTGGGGATCCAATGTGGAGGTCCCCCCAGGCTCTTTTTTTATAATTATTTTATAAATATTAATAATTACACAAAAAAAGTAGGGTCCCCTCCAAATTGGATCACCAGCCAAGGTAAAGCGGACAGCTGTGGTCTGGTATTCTCAGGGTGGGAAGGTCCATAGTTATTGGGCCTTCATAGCCTAAAAATAGCAGGCCGCAGGCACCCCAGACGTGGCGCATCCACTAGATGCGCCAATCCTGGCGCTTCACCCCAGCTCATCCCGTGCCCTGGTGCAGTGGCAAACGGGGTAATAAATCGGGTTGATACTAGCTGTAAAGTCACCTGAGCTCAAGCCCAGCAGTTTGTGATGTCATGACGTCTATTAGATACCCAACATCATAAACTGTCAGTACTAACAAAAAAAAAAATTGACAAAAGAAATTTATTTGAAAAAACAGTCCCCAAAACATTTCCTCTTTCACCAATTTATTGTAAGAAAAAAAATAAAGGGGTCCCACGATGACTCTGGACCGTCTAGAATATGGGGGGGAGACACTCAGGGAACGTATCCCCCATTTTCTAGGAGTGCAGACTCTTCATGTGAGGAGTGTGGGTGCAATGAATCTGCACTCACTCTCCCCGGGTCCACAGCAGCAGAGTCCATGTCGTAATGGTTGCTACCAAAGCTGCAATGCCCTGCTCATGAGGTAAGGGCATGCCTAATCAGGAGAACTACCATAGAGGAAGCTCTGCTCACTGGTATATAGGTGCTCAGAGGTAATAATAGATAAAATTAGTGAGTAACCTCGGCACTCTAAATCTCCCAGACTAAGTCAGTAAGTCACAACGGATAGTAATGCAAAATCACTCTTTATTGGTCCGTATTAAGAAATTTTTTTTTTTCATAAGCATATATGTTTTTGTCCAAAACAAGTTACAAATGACGTTTCGGCCTGAGCCTTCGTCACATTGGACTTATCTGCATGTAATCATGAAAAATGACAATAATCAGTATCACATAAGAGTGAGAGAACAATAACATAAACTCGAACAATGTAGAGCTACAATTGGGATGCAGCAAAAAAATTGCAACACAGCAAGAAATGAAACACATGATACAAATGTCATAATACAGTACAAGGACAATATAGTAATGACAAATATGGGGTCAGAGTAGGCTTAGACAGCTCTGGTACGAAAGAGATGTCAATCATAAAGTAACATGTGCAGTAGGTGTAGAGCTACACTATGCATGGCAGAGCTAATGGGTAGACCGACCATAGAAAAAGAACGGAGAAAAAGTGGAGAAAAAGTGGAGAAAAAATGGAGAAAAAGTAGAGAAAAAGTGGAGAAGAAGTGGAGAAAAAGTGGAGAAAAAATGTAGAAAAAGTGGAGAAAAAGTGGAGAAAAAGTGGAGAAGTGGAGAAAAAGTGGAGAAAAAATGTAGAAAAAGTGAAGAAAAAGTGGAGAAAAAGTGGAGAAAAAGTGGAGAAAAAGTGGAGAAAAAATGTAGAAAAAGTGGAGAAAAAGTGGAGAAAAAATGGAGAAAAAATGTAGAAAAAGTGGGGACAAAGTGGAGAAAAAGTGGAGAAAAAGTGGAGAAAAAGTGGAGAAAAAGTGGAGAAGAAGTGGAGAAGTGGAGAAGAAGTGGAGAAGAAGTGGAGAAGTGTTTGTTCATGCCAGATGGGAGATGAATAATTTTTTACCGGCGCTGTCATTTACTGTAACGTGATCATCGGTGTACACTGTATACCGGTGATCACGTGAGCGGGGACCGGAAAAACCGTCCTGAATCATGATCTCCAGGGTCTCAGTTAGCCCTGAAACCCCGGAGATTTTCTGACGCTGGGGGGCGTTATTCACTTATTTCTGCCTGCTGTTTATAAACGGCAGATCAGAATAAGGCTACATTAACACGACCGATCCATTTTTGCGGTCTGCAAAAAACAGTCCGTTTTTTTTCACGGGTGCATCCGTGTGGCATCCGTTTCCGTTCCGTAGACGGTCCGTATGTCATCTGTTTGTCATCCGTGTGCCTTCCGTTTTTTTGTGTACTGCAAAAAAACTGAAGGAGGGAAAATGCATAAATTTACCCAGGATCCATAGCTTCATCCTACATGAGGCGGTCACATGTTCACTCCAGTGCCATTTTCTACTGCTTTTCACAGCGTAGAGTGTTCTGGTGATTTTCTTGTGCTTGTGTACTTCAAATCAGTCTTTTCTGTCATTATAATGGCAGAAAGACACATAATGTCCCACTCTCCTGCATTTTGTAATTTTGCACCCTTTGGTGCCTTTCATGTGGCACTAAGGGGTGCTTAGCTTTGTATTTAGCCAAAAAAATGAAAAAAAAAATGACGTAGGGTTCCCCCTAGTTTTGTAGCCAGCTAGGGTAAAGCAGACGGCTGCAGCCTGCAGACCACAGCTGGCAACCTCACCTTGGCTGGTAATCCAAAACTGAGGGCACCCCACGCTGTTATTTTAAATTAAATAAATAATTAAAAAAAAAAAACACGTAGGGGTCCCCCAAAATTGGATCACCAGCCAATGTAAAGCAGACAGCTGGGGTCTGATATTCTCAGACTAGATTTTGAATATGAAGGACTGGAGAAAACGGGTTTATTGCCGCGCTAAAAACCACGAGCATGTATAAGTCAAAATATTCTCTTTATTTAGATCATTCCTACGCGTTTCTGACGCTCATCTGCCTCCTTCCTCAGGGAAAAAGATTCTTTTTCCCTGAGGAAGGAGGCAGATGAGCCTCAGAAACGCGTAGGAATGATCTAAATAAAGAGAATATTTTGACTTATACATGCTCGTGGTTTTTAGCGCGGCAATAAACCCGTTTTCTCCAGTCCTTCATATTCAAAATCTGCTCTATAACGGGGCCGCTGCAGAACCACCCAAGCGCTCATCCATGCTAATAAAGGGGTTGTGACTGGCACAACCCGGCCAGGTGAGTGCACTGTTTTTATCCTCTTTCACTCTGTAAACCGGGTAAAACCCTATTGCGCCTTTCTTGTCTCCCCCACTACAGCACATTCTCAGACTAGGGAGGTCCATGGTTATTGGACTCTCCCCAGCCTAAAAATAGCAGGCCGCAGCCGCCCCAGAAGTGGCGCATCCATTAGATGCGCCAATCCTGGTGCTTCGCCCCAGCTCATCCCGCGCCCTGGTGCGGTGGCAAACGGGTTAATATATGGGGTTAATACCAGATGTGTAATGTCACCTGGCATCAAGCCCTGGGGTTGGTGAGGTCAGGCGTCTATCAGATACCCGAC
Organism: Anomaloglossus baeobatrachus; assembly: GCF_048569485.1. Taxonomy (NCBI): domain Eukaryota; kingdom Metazoa; phylum Chordata; class Amphibia; order Anura; family Aromobatidae; genus Anomaloglossus; species Anomaloglossus baeobatrachus. The sequence continues at coordinate 159,822,358 of NC_134362.1, forward strand.
ATCACCAACCCAGTCAGTAATAAAAAAAAATAGACGACAAACACATTTTTATTTGAATAAACACTCCCCAATACATTCCCTCTTTAACCAATTTATTAGAAAGAAAAACAAATCCAGGTCTGGTGTAATCCAAGGGGTTGCCATGACGATCCACACTGTCCCAGTCAATGAAGAGCAGAATGTTCCCCATTGGCTGGGAGAGCAATGCAGTGACCTGAGCTAACATCAATGGGTCAGCCCAGGTCACTGCGGGGGATGACAAGTGCTGCTGTCAGTGAGGTACATTACCTGCGCTGATCTCCAGCACACTGACAGCACCTGTCACTGAGTTCAATGACCGCCGCCTTCACAGCCAAGTATCGCGAGAGGCACGTGACGTCACCGCTAGTCAGTCTCGGGTCGGAAGCGAGAGAAGGTGATGTGACAAGCGGCGGCCATGGAGGACAGTGACAGCGCTGAGGTCGGTATGGCGGGACTTCATCACCGCAGGTAAGCCGAGCGGGACCATGTGTGCAGAGTGTGTGTGTGTGTGTACCCGTGTGTACATGCCGCGGGCAGGAGGGGGCGGAGCGAGCTGAGCGGGGAAGTGTCGGCTTCCTGCACGTAACTAGGATAAACATCGGGTTACTAACCAAAGCGCTTTGGTTGGATACCCGATGTTTATCTTGGTTACCAGCTTGTGGCAGGCTGCCAGCGATGGCTCCTGCACACTGTAGCTGTAAAAAGCCCTGCTTTTTGCTGCTAGAACCGTTCTCAAACGTATCTAAAACTATCGAGCTTTAGCAAAAAGCTCGAGTTCTAGTTCGATCTAGAACAGCCCCCAAAATCACTCGAGCCTCGAACTGGAGAACCTCGAACCACAAACCGCGCTCAACTCTACTGCTGACTTGACAGATGTCCAGAAGGCAGTCAATAACACACTCTACAAAGAGGATAAGCTACAAAAGGTCATTGCTAAAGAAACTGGCTGTTTACAGAGTGCTATATCCAAGCATATCAATGGAAAGCGTGGAAGGAAAAAGTGTGGTAGAAAAACGTGTACAAGCAACCAGAATAACCGCAGCCTTGATAGGATTTTTAACAAAAAGGCCATTCAAAGGTTTGGGGGAGATTCACAAGGAGTGGGCTGCTGCTGAAGTCAGTGCTTCAAGAGCCATCACACGCAGACGTATCAGGACATGGGCTACAAGTGTCGCATTCCTTGTGACAAGTCACGCATGAGCAATAGACAATGTCAGAAGCGTCTTACCTGGGCCAAGGAGATAAAGAACTGGACTATTGCTCAGTGGTCCAAGGTGTTGTTTTCAGATAAAAGTAAATTTTGCATTTCATTTGTGAATCAAGGTCCCAGAGTCTGGAGGAAGAGTGGGGATGTTACGGGGGGCTGTCTGATAATAACCGAAAGGAGTATCAGACAGTCAGGGTCCACCGTGCAAAGACTTTGCTGCAGACTATGGCAGAGTGCAATACCTCTGTTAACTCACAGAAGGATATAATAAGAAAGTAAAGCAATTCCTCCCTTACTTGGAGGGTGTGTGGAATGATCTCTGTTAATAATCACAGAGACAAAGGCAATGTGTGCGAAATGGCACCTACCTAGGTCCGCTCTTCTAGTGGTGCAAAAGAGACGAACAGCAGCGTAAGCCGCACAAAGCTCCTACCTGCGTTCGCTCCACTAGTGTGCGAGGACACGAACCACTAGATATGGCACCTGCCTAGGTCCGCTCTTCTAGTGGTGCAAAAGAGACGAACAGCAGCGTAAGCCGCACAAAGCTCCTACCTCTGTTCGCTCCCCTAGTGTGCGAGGATACGAACAACTGCCAGACGCAGTATAAGGAACGTTACCCTAGCGGCAACGTCCACCTACGAGTACAATCACAAGGCCCAGCCAGACCATGTGCCTCAGGCACCTGCCTATGTCCGCTCCCCTAAGAGGTAAGGATACGGACAGCAGCCGAAGCTGTAAGGTATAAGAACGCTACCCTGCCGGTAGCGCTCACCTAGCATAGACAGAGGAATGCCTAGAGGAACGCGCACAGAGCGTCTACTCATATGCATGAACCAAGAGGACTGAGCACCATGCGGCGTGTGTCAGGGTCTTATATAGACTCTGTGCCTCATCCAAGATGGAGGACACCAGAGCCAATCCGCTTCCAGAACGACAGGAGTGACGTCATGCTGGCCTATCACCGAGCAAGACGTCACAAGCACATGACCAGCGACCAATCGGCATAGAAGGTGTCAGAGACATGTGACCTCGTGTCAGCGATGATGTCACCCGCACATGTGCAATGGCTCCAAGATTGGACTTAGTCTCCGGCGCTCGCACATGTGCAGTAGCAAGAAATCTGGACTTAGTCTCCAGCGCTCGCACATGTGCAGTAGCAAGAAATCTGGACTTAGTCTCCAGCGCTCGCACATGTGCAGTAGCAAGAAATCTGGACTTAGTCTCCAGCGCTCGCACATGTGCAGTAGCAAGAAATCTGGACATAGTCTCCAGTGCTCGCACATGTGCAGTAGCAAGAAATCTGGACTTAGTCTCCAGCGCTCGCACATGTGCAGTAGCAAGAAATCTGGACTTAGTCTCCAGCGCTCGCACATGTGCAGTAGCAAGAAATCTGGACATAGTCTCCAGTGCTCGCAGCAACCGTAACAGGGGAGGCCACAATCCAAGCTGTTTGAGGTCTAGTGTGAAGTCTCCACAATCAGTGATGGTTTGGGGAGCCATGTCATCTGCCTGCGTAGGTCCACTGTGTTTTATCAAGACCAAAGTCAGAGAGCAGCCATCTACTAGGAAATTTTAGAGCACTTCATGCTTCCCTCTGCTGACAAGGGTTTTGGAGATGGAAATTTCATTTTCCAGCAGGACTTGGCACCTGTCCACACTGCCAAAAGTATCAATACTTGGTTTACTAACCCCAGTATCACTGTGCTTGATGGGCCAGCAAACTCGCCTGACCTAAACCTCATAGAGAATCTATGAAATATTGTCAAGAGGAAGATGAGAGACACCAGACCCAACAATGCAGACGAGCTGAAGGCTGCTATCAAAGCAACCTGGGCTTCCATAACACCTCAGCAGTGCCACAGGCTGATCACCTCCATGCCACGCCCCATTGATGCAGTAATTCATGCAAAAGGAGCCCAGACCAAGTATTGAGGCATTTACTGTACAGACTTTTCAGTAGGCGCCAACATTTCTGATTTTAAAATCATTTTTTCAGTTGGTCTTATATAATATTCTAATTTTCTGAGAAAATGACTTTTGGGATTTCATTGGCTGTAAGCCATAATCATCAACATTAACAGAAATAAACCCTTAAAATAAATCCCTCTTTGTGTAATGACTATATGACATATAGGAATAGATCCCTCTGTATGTAATGACTCTATATAATATATAGAAATAGATCACTCTGTGTGTAATGACAGTATATAATATATGAGTTTCCCTTTTTGTATTGAATTACTGAAATAAATTAACTTTTTGATGATATTCTAATTTATTGAGATGCACTTATACCTAGCATTTCTCGGTTGCTCATTTTTTGAAATGGAAAAATATTTGAAAATAAATTATCAAAGTGATGTAAAAAAATACAAATATTTATCTGTGTAAAGGTCTTCCTGAAAAGTGTACCGGTTGCAAGCTACAACTTTTTTGAAGATTGTTTTTAGTAGTCAAATCTTATGTACCTGCACTATTATACACCACGGCAATACTACAGCCTGTTACCTCTATTTTATTTTGGGTGTGGTTTCCACTTAGAATTTTTTTGTTCGGTCAGGCAATTGTTCAAAACAATAATAAAAGTTAATTCTAGTGTTGTATAACTATATAGTTAAAGAAGCAATTTCAATGCTTGAGCTAGTATAAAAAGATTAAAAAAAACATGCCTCCAACAATAAGAATGTAGGATCTGTAAGTAGTAGCACAGCCCCACTGCCACCTTTATTATCAGTTGAACTACCATATACAATTTTCTTCCTTTGCCATGGACTATATGGCATACAATTAATTTCAGTCCCAGCAGGATGATGTTACCTCTGACAGTGACACTGTCAGTTTAAGTCAGTGTTCTACACATTCCTTCTCCTCCACCATCGTAACAGTTAAACCTTTTGATTTGTGAACTTTCAATTTCGTCACTGACATCTGTCTTTTTTGACCCTTAGTCACATAAGCCATAGCACTAAAGAAAATATATTACAACAATTTCTGCCGGATCATTTGTTGGATAAGAATAGTCAATATTTGGACTTGGATGAGATAAATGGGAAAAAAGTGTAGGACATGTCTCAAATGCTTAGCTGTGTTTGTGGTGGTACTAGAGACATTGTCAGTTGTAGTGGTAGAGGCAGTGGCAACTGAAGTAGTGGCAAAGAAAATATATAAGTGGGAATTAGCCAAGGGTCAAGGAGCTTAGGAAATTTCCCATATTGATTCAAATATATCCTATATGTAGTGATTCTTTATTAATTCATAATTAGAGTGAACCTGAGGTTCGGTGTTCGGTGCTGGTACCAAACATAGACTTTCTACCAAAAAGTTTGCATTCGGAGTTCAGGTGCTGTACGTATGAACACGACTTGCGCAAGCATCGCTGTGCTCGGGTACACTCTGTGTTTAGTCCAGTGAGAGCCATGTGCAGTGTTTAAGCGGCTCATACTGGGGGCAGCAATAATGTGATCCGATGTAGGGTACACCCAAAAAAATGTAGAAACTATGTCCACCATCCCCTGGAAGTGATCTATTTATGGCTGGCTGCATGTGGATGGAGACCTAAACGGCCCAATAAATGACTTTTATTGGGGTTCAGGTCAAGTCTGTGTCCCAAACCAAACTTTATCTAAAGCCCGGCTGTAACCGTCGAACCGAACGTCCACAAGTCCACTCATCTCTAATCATGTCTTTATACATTAAAACAAATGAAGTTCATGGAAACCTGAATTTTATTTGTTACCCGCAATAAAGGATAATTATTAGTGTGTCATTTCAGGTCAATAAGAGAAATTTTGATTGCCAGTGAATTGATTTGCCATTAATTACAATTTTTTTTTAAGATTTTAGCATAGCCGAAAAATTAGAATTTTGTCAAAAAGTAGAACATTCCCTACATTAGACACTACTGAAAAAAAAACATTAAATTTATGAGGTGCATAAGTAAATGGAACCATTTTAGCCTATTCTCACATTCAATGAAAAAAATATCACAGCTTCCTCTAGGATAATTTTAGTTTCACTACTCTTACAGTGAAGAATCCACTTCCATATGGATGGCAAACCACCTTTCATGTAATCTAAGTGGATGTCTTCTTGTTATAGTTACAGTCCTGATTATACATTATGAGAGATACATTTTACACAGATTTTAGGTCACCTGTCATGAGGTGTTGTGCTCTGCACCTGCTAGGTGTCATGTTAGGATCGGACTGTGCTCAAAAGCACTGCTGACAGGCAATCTGGTGTCTCTTAGTTGTTCACCCAGATGTGGTTGTCGACTGTTTCTTGTTCACTGTTTATCAGTCCAGCAGGAATTATTTCCTGTTGGCTTGTGAACTACTACTAGGAGCTCAGGTTGCTAATGGCCACTCACAGCCGCCCCCACCCTTACTCGTAACAAGGAGAGACCTTTTTAGCGCCCCACCGGGCAGGTGTTTTACCTATTCATTGCCGGGCCGGGGTGCAGATCCTATGCGTCGACATGGCGTGGCCTTGCCTGGTTCAGTTGCCCTGAGGCATACAGGAAGAAGGCTTGGAGGGTGGCAGGGAGGATGGAGGTAGTAGTTGAGGGTTAGGAAAGTCTATTAGGATCGTGACACCCCCTGTGGTATGTGGCCAGGGATGCGGGCCCCCGCTGCAGGGTCTCTTACCGGGGCAGATGTTGGGTGCAGCCGGGATGGTGTCACTCCCCACAAGCAGAGCGCGGAATTACCCCGGGAGGATGGCGGGGGTAGTGATAGTGCCACAGAGCTGGGCGCCGGAGCCGGTAAAGGAGAGGCAGAGAAAAGGGCTGCGGTTCCAGGTCTTTTTACTCACAAGTCTTTCAAGCACTGCCCAGGGTACCGTTCTCTGCCACGATGGGCTCCAACCGATCCCGGATCCATGAAAGGTCAAGTCCGGTGTGTGTGTGAGCCTGTGAGCCCTTTCCTCCTTTATTGCGCTAAGTATCGGACCCCCATGGTGTGAAGCACTTGAGGGTCCCGGTGTCAGTAGAGTGTCCTGTTCTGTATACTGATAGCATTATTCCGTTATGGGGCCGGTACTCATCCCCGGATTCTTTATGCCATTTGCTGCAGACTCGTGGGACGGGTCTGGTGACTGTTCTTACCCGTTCCTCGAGACCCTGGCAGAGTTGGTAGACAACGTGAAGTATGCCTGCCTTAGGATTCTGTATCCCGACAGCGCTAGTCCTGTGGAAGTAGCTGCCATGCTTCAACCCAGTGACTGTGTTGAATGCCTTGGCCCACAAAGCCGCTCGTGGCATGTCCGCTCTGCTCTGTGTCTGAAGCTGTTCTTTTCTTTTGTAGTTGTGTTGTGTGTGTTGAGCTGTTGCCCCCAGTCGCTGCCACCAGCTGGTTTACTAATCTCACTAGGTCAACCTGCTCGTCCCACTGTGTGCTCCTGACTCCCCCTGGTGGTTGCTTCTCCCTGATCCTGCGTCCCCAGTCCAGTTGATCTGCGGAGCCCCTGTTGCGGTGGCGTCCTGTAAATCCACCGCTGTAGTGACTCCTTAGGCTATGTGCGCACGTTGCGTAATTACATGCAGTTACGCTGTGCTTTGTAGCGCAGCGTAACTGCATGCGTCCTGCGTCCCCTGCATAATCTATGAAGATTATGCAGGAGCTGTGCGCACGTGGCGTCTTAGAGTGCAGCGCTTCGGCTGCTGCGTTCTAAAAAGTGACATGTCACTTCTTCCGTGCGCTTTGCTGGCAGCCCCTGCTCTGTCTATGGGAGGAGCTGCAGGCAGAGCGCATGGAATCGGCTTTTTTTTTTTTCACTACGGACATTTTTGACAGCGATTTGAAGCGCACGTGTGCTCTTCAGATCGCTGCAGAAATTTCTGCATTGAAGTACGCAACGTGCGCACATAGCCTTACTATGATCCAACCCTGGCCCGGTCCCCATTGGAGAGGGCAACCCAGTGTGAATAATAAGAAAAATGCATTTAAAAGGCTAAAACAAGAAGGCAGCGAAGAAGCATTAAAAATATATAGAGAAAAAAATAAAATGTGTAAAAAACAAATACATTTAGCAAAGGTAAAAACTGAGAGACTCATTGCTAAGGAAAGCAAAACAAATCCCAAACTATTCTTTAATTATATAAACAGAAAAAAGATTAAAATTGATGGTGTTGGCCCTTTAAAGAATAATGAGGGTAAAATCATAGAAAGCGATGTGGGAAAAGCAAATGTTTTAAATACTTTTTTCTCAACTGTGTTCACACAGGAAAAGCATATGCCACGGGAAATGCAGAGTGGTAATGTAAACGCTTCATTAAGTATGACCTGCCTAACCCAGGAAGAAGTGCAGAACCGACTTAGTAACATTAAAATTGACAAATCACCAGGCCCTAATGGCATTCACCCTCGGGTATTAAGGGAGTTAAGTAATGTGATAGACAGGCCTCTATTACTTATATTTAAAGACTCTATAGAAACTGGGTCTGTTCCACTGGATTGGCGGCTAGCAAATGTGGTACCAATATTCAAAAAAGGGTGTAAAAGGGAACCTGGAAACTATAGGCCGGTAAGCTTAACATCTGTTGTGGGTAAAATGTTTGAAGGGTTTTTAAGGGATACTGTTATGGAATGTCTCAATGTTAATAATTGTTTAACTCCATATCAACATGGATTTATGAAGGATCGCTCCTGTCAAACTAACCTGATCAGCTTCTATGAGGATGTAAGCTCTCACGTGGACCGAGGAGAATCATTGGATGTCATTTATCTCGACTTCGGTAAAGCATTTGACACCGTCCCGCATGAAAAACTGCTAAGTAAAATGAGAAAGCTTGGGCTCGGGGAAAATGTGTGTAGATGGGTAGGTAGCTGGCTTAGTGGTAGAAAACAAAGAGTGGTTATTAATGGCACATACTCAGATTGGGCCAGGGTTACTAGTGGGGTGCCACAGGGGTCTGTATTGGGCCCCCTACTATTTAATATATTTATTAATGATCTGGTGGATGGTTTACAGAGTAAAATATCAGTATTTGCAGATAATACAAAACTATGTAAGGTAGTTAACACAAAGGAGGACAGTTTGCAACTACAGATGGATTTGAGTAAATTGGAGAATTGGGCTGAAAAATGGCAAATGAGGTTTAACACAGATAAGTGTAAGGTTATGCACATGGGAAGGAGAAACAGATGCTACGATTACTTACTAAATGGAAAACTGCTGGGGAAATCAGACATGGAAAAAGACTTAGGCATCTTAGTCAATAAGAATTTAAATTGGAGTGCCCAGTGTCAGGCAGCAGCCACCAAAGCAAATAGGGTGATGGGATGCATTAGAAGAGGTCTGGGGGCACGAGATGAAAACATAATTCTCCCTCTGTACAAATCACTCGTCAGACCACACTTGGAGTATTGTATGCAATTTTGGGCACCAGTGCTCAAGAAAGACATTACTGAACTTGAAAGGGTTCAGAGGCGGGCTACTAAAATAATAAATGGAGTGGGTGCATTACAATACATGGAAAGGTTATCACAATTAGGTCTATTTACTCTAGAAAAGAGAAGACTTAGGGGAGACCTAATAAATATGTACAAATATATCAGAGGGCTATATAGAGATCTCTCCCATGATCTGTTTGTACCAAGGACTATGACAAGAACAAGGGGGCATTCTCTTCGATTGGAGGAAAGAAAATTCCTACATCAGCGTAGAAGAGGGTTCTTCACGGTAAGAGCAGTGAGGCTCTGGAACTCTCTTCCTGAGGAAGTGGTGATGGCCAAATCCCTGAATGAATTTAAGAGAGGAATGGATGCATTTCTTGATAGCAAAAGTATAGAAGGTTATAAATAGCATAATCTTACAGGTAGATAGAAGAGCGACCAAGATTATTAGAGGAATGGGTGGGCTGCAACACCAAGACAGGTTATTAAACTTGGGGTTATTTAGTTTGGAAAAACGAAGGCTTAGGGGGGATCTAATCACAATGTATAAACATATGAGGGGACAGTACAGAGACCTTTCCAAAGATCTCTTTACACCTAGGCCTGCGACTGGAACACGGGGGCATCCGCTACGTCTTGAGCAAAGAAGGTTTAATCATAATCACAGACGAGTATTCTTTACTGTACGAGCAGTGAGACTATGGAACTCTCTGCCGCATGATGTTGTAATGAGTGATTCACTACTAACATTTAAGCAGAGCCTGGACGCCTTTCTTGAAAAATATAATATTACCAGTTATATATATTAGATTTTATGACAGGGTGTTGATCCAGGGAACTAGTCTGATTGCCGTATGTGGAGTCAGGAAGGAATTTTTTTCCCCATAGGAGCTTATTTGACACATTGTTTTTTTTTGCCTTCCTCTGGATCAACATGTTAGGCTACGGGTTGAACTAGATGGACTTAGAGTCTCCCTTCAACCTTAAAAACTATGAAACTATGAAACTACTGTATGTTTGTGTAAGTGAAAACCGGCATCGACCTTCCCAGAGCCCGGGATAAGTACTACACCCTAATGGGATGAAGTACCCTGTGGCGCCTGAAGCCTCAGGGGTGCCACACATTTATCTGTAGACCTCATTAAGAGGCCATCCATACAGCCAAATCACATCTATTGCTATGCACTGAGGAGGGGCAAAACCTTGAAACACATATCCGCAAATAGAGATTCTGGTTTGGCTTTTATGTGGCAAGGCTCATTAAAGGGTCAATATTGTATTTTAGGATTACTACATCCAGTGGGAAACACTACAGTTCAAGTCATATTCCTCACTGAAATGGCAATCTGCATAGTAAATATATCTCCTAAACCTGGTTAGCGTGGTGTACTTAATTTTAAAATTCATGGAAGAAATATAACCCCTTATGAAAGTTTCCTAGCACTTTCAGAGCAGTAAAGTAGTACAGGTAGAAAACATTGCAATCTATGTAGTACATGTCACACAAAGTTTTGCATGAACTTCACCAACTGTCATGGTGGGATCAGGCTCTGTTCACATCGCAGATTCTGACACTCCACCAGATGGTTTCTCCGGTGCCTGGGATAAACACAGACAAACTCAAGTATCAACCTGCTGTGTGCTAATTCATAGGCAGATTAGCGGGAGTTAGGCTGGGGTCACACATAGCGACAGCGACAATGACGTCGCTGTTACGTCACCATTTTCTGTGACGTAACAGCGACCTTGTAAGTCGCTGTTATGATCGCTGCTTAGCTGTCAAACACAGCAGCCGAAGCAGCGATCATAACGTCGCTACATGTGCAGAGAGCAGGGAGCCGCGCACACTGCTTACCACTGGCTCCTTGCTCTCCTAGCTACAGTACACATCGGGTTAATTACCCGATGTGTACTGCAGCTACATGTGCAGAGAGCAGGGAGCCGCGCACTGGCAGCGAGAGCGGCGGAGGCTGGTAACGAAGGTAAATATCGGGTAACCAGGGAAAGGGCTTCCCTTGGTTACCCGATGTTTATCAAGGTTACAGCTTACCGCAGCTGCCAGATGCCGGCTCCTGCTCCCTGCTTGCTTCATTTCATCGCTCTCTCGCTGTCACACACAGCGATGTGTGCGTCAAAGCGGGAGAGCGCCTTTGAAGAAAACGAACCAGGGCTGTGTGTAACGAGCAGCGATCTCGCAGCAGGGGCCAGATCGCTGCTCAGTGTCACACACAGCGAGATCGCTAATGAGGTCACTGTTGCGTCACCAAAACCGTGACGTAGCAGCGATTTCGGTAGCGATCTCGCTAAGTGTGAAGCACCCCTTAATCTCTGCTAGTCTGCTTGTTTGGTTCTTTGATAACATGTGGGGGGGATGACAATCACATCTTCTCCCCTCCTATTTAAGCAGGATAAAATCTTCTACCCATGCCAGCTTTAGCTTCTATGTTGGTCTGTGAAGTGTGGTGTCCCAGATTCTTCTATGAAAATTGTGCTATTTGCTTGTTGCGGTTGTGGAAGTTTACCCCTGTTGTTTTGTAGCTTTCTTTCTTCTCTTGTGTTTACTCCTGAATCTCTTATTGTCTTTACCTTTGTGTATGCACGCTGTGTGACAGAGTTTTGGTTTTCCCCTGTCTGTATATATCTGAGAGTTTCATTCCACTCCTATCCCATTCCTAACCTGGGGGAAGGGGAATCAGATCAGGACTGGTCAGGAGTAGGTCCAGGAAGGAGACTTAGGCATCCTCACCATTAGGTGTATCCTTGAAAATAGGGATAGCATAGGACCCCCCCTAGCTTGAGGGACACCTTAGGGGACCCGGTTCCCCACTATCCCAGAGTCACTGTGACAGAACATTTAGAGAGTAGACCAGTACAAATAGATTGGGTAAAACACATAAAATGCAGAAGCTTGAAAATAGCTCGAACAACAAGATGAAACGTTGCATGTCCCTGAAGTTTGGTTGAGTAAACACTTTATTTTTAGAGTTTTCTAGTAACTTGGGGATTTAAGTCAATCCTGCTCGGGCTTTATCCATTCGTTGAAAGACCAGTACACTACAGGCAGAGTACAGTACATGTGGTACAGGTAGAGAGCAGCTTGAACATGTAGCACTGGACTGTATTTCAGCTACTAGACAGCCATTCAGCGCATGGAATACAGTCATGACATACACATTGATTTGGACAAATTGTCAAGAATGTGTTGATCAACAAATATTTTACCTTAAAGATAGCCATTGTTATTGTCTCAATCATCTACAACATTTTTTTTTTAGCACATGACACATTTCAAATTACTTCCGACAGTTTTGTAAACGTCAAATGCCTAAATGTTAGAATGCCATTGTCATCCTGTAGTGATCCATTGTAAAAAAGATATCATATTTACAAAATGTGACATTAAAAAAATAAATCTCTCAGTATGTGTAGGGTAAACAGCAATTGTTATGTCTTTGTAACAAACAATAAATTCCCACTAGGAGTAAAACTCCTATGATTTCTCCATTGAGATGAAACCGTAACTTGGTGGGAAGCTTCCGACATCAAACTGAGCGAAAAAAATAGGCAGTTTGAATGGAAGAAACAAAATTTTCCAGACACTATTTCATGTGCAACTTTTATTGTTAATCTATAGCTGTTAAACAGCTTGATACAATCAGTCTTTTATCTAAATTTTACCAATGTTTAAAATAAAGTTGGTCTGTCGCTGCATGAATGATAGTAAGAACCTGAGATATGTCGGAAGTGTTGACACCTCTACAGTAATCACCATTACAACACAGAAACAACATTCAGGTTGAGGGAAAAACAATTACAACGAAGGCCTTGTTCACTTGTGTTCCATTGGCCTTTTTTGACCAGAATTTCAATAAATTTCAACAGACTATAGAAAAAAGATATAGGGCCTTTTACATCAATGTTTTTTGACAGTTTGGCATAAAAATCCATGAAACGTTATAACATTCTCCCACAAAAATTTCAAGACGTTTGGTGTTTTTACCAAAGTGAGCGGAGCTTGAATGGGATGGGGCATGCGAAGTCTACCTGAAAAATTCATCAAAAGTTATGTTACCTTATGTTATGATCACGGGGCAAGTCCTGTGTTAGTGGGTCCACTGGACCAAATGTACTATTGGCATGCCTGGGAGAGCAAACTGAGTCTTCTCTACTGTCACCAGAGGGATCTGTGGTACCCCGGCAGCTGGTGCATTCACGGGTGGTAGCAACAGAAGCAGCAGGCAGAGTAGTGGATTCATCTAGGATGGATTTGACAGCAGCCACCAGCGTGGATACTTGTGGCAGACAGTCGGCGAAGGTGGTAATGGCAGAAGCAGATAAGGACTGCACTAAAACAGAGGTACAAATTAGGAGGAGAATGTAGCACACTATCAGCAGAAGCAGCAGCAGCACTGAGGACCTGAGAAGTAGTAACATAACTAACTCGTTGCCCAGGCACTTCTTTTAAGGGGAAGATGCCCTAAGTATCTGAAACCTCTTAGTTGATTTGAGAGGCACTTCCGGGTCAGGGTACACTGGCCCTTAATAAAAGGGTTATGGCCGCACACGCACCCTTCGGACAGAACCAGGGAGCCTGTGAGATGTACACAGGCTCTGCGAGACAACAGCATGGATTGGAGATGTGACAGCCATTGCAGGAGAGCCGACGTCTCCGCTTGGGGATGGGGGGCAGGACAGTGCGGGGCTGCCGGTATAGGTGTTACACCTTAGCGGCAGACATTTCCCCAGAAATGTACTTTCAAAGGTGTAAGCCAGTTCTAGGTTGCATCTAATTCCATAAGAGGCATAATTCTCTTAATTATACCAGCAGTGTATTTATTAAACTCATGTTCTCAATTTTGAGAGTTATAACCCAACATATAGAGGATAACCTTCTGATCACTGGGCTCCAGCGATCCAGAGGCTGATGACAGTGGAGATCAATCATGCACACTGTCACTCACTTAATTATAACGAGAGTGCCAAAGATCACCTACGGTGCTCATATTAAGAATGAGTGGAGTGGCAGAGAGAACTCCTCGCCATTCAGCTAGGGCTCCTCAGAGCTCAGGTTTGGTGGTGGTCATGGTTGTAAGACCGCAAATTAGAGTTGAGCGCGGTTCGCGGTTCGAGGTTCTCCAGTTCTAGGCTCGAGTGATTTTGGGGCCTGTTCTAGATCGAACTAGAACTCGAGCTTTTTGCAAAAGCTCGATAGTTCTAGAAACGTTCGAGAACGGTTCTAGCAGCAAAAAAACAGCTAATTCCCAGCTGGCTTTCCGCTGTAATAGTGTAAGTCACTCTGTGACTCACACTATTATGACATTTCAGTGTATAGTGTGCGTGAACAGCGCCTTCAGATCACTGCTGTTTGTATAATGGCGATCGCCATTTTTTTTTTTTCCTTGTCTTCCTTCCCTAAGTGCGCGCGTCTTGTGGGGCGGGCCAGCATGTCAGCCAATCCCAGACACACACACAGCTAAGTGGACTTTTAGCCAGAGAAGCAACGGCATGTGTGATAGGATGTCCATGTCACATGTCCCTGCATTATAAAACCGGACATTTTCCTCCAACACGCCATTATCTGCCTTCTGCGTCCTTGGTGTCAGACATCACTTGGGCAGCTCCGTCCTGAGTACTATCGCTAATACAGCTGTATGCGCTCCATACACAGCGCTGGACAGCATAGGGATAGCACTTTCCATCAGTCCTTTTAAGGGCTCGTACCGGCAGGGTCAGAGCCATAGGTGACAGGTCCTGAAAACAGCGACAGCGTCTGTGTAGCAAAGGTCAGGGATTTCCTCCCTGCATTTCCCCATTAGGAGGGAATAGAAAGGCAGGCTTCCTTTCCTCTACCCAGAGCCCCACAATCCTGCCACTGTACCCTCTTGTCCTCTGCACACTCCAACTCATTATAACTAAGCCATTATGCTAGCAAACACTCAGTGTACCTAGTGGCATCCTAAACGTGGCTATTGGACTTTGCTATAGTCCCACTAGTGCAAAGACATTTGCAGCACCTCTGCCTGCATTGCACACTCCAACTCATTATAACTAAGCCATTATACTAGCAAACACTCAGTGTACCTAGTGGCATCCTAAACGTGGCTATTGGACTTTGCTATAGTCCCACTAGTGCAAAGACATTTGCAGCACCTCTGCCTGCATTGCACACTCCAACTCATTATAACTAAGCCATTATACTAGCAAACACTCAGTGTACCTAGTGGCATCCTAAACGTGGCTATTGGACTGTTGTCTAGTCACACTAGTGCAAAGACATTTGCAGCACCTCTGCCTGCATTGCACACTCCAACTCATTATAACTAAGCCATTATACTAGCAAACACTCAGTGTACCTAGTGGCATCCTAAACGTGGCTATTGGACTTTGCTATAGTCCCACTAGTGCAAAGACATTTGCAGCACGTCTGCCTGCATTGCACACTCCAACTCATTATAACTAAGCCATTATACTAGCAAACACTCAGTGTACCTAGTGGCATCCTAAACGTGGCTATTGGACTTTGCTATAGTCCCACTAGTGCAAAGACATTTGCAGCACCTCTGCCTGCATTGCACACTCCAACTCATTATAACTAAGCCATTATACTA
Source organism: Anomaloglossus baeobatrachus (assembly GCF_048569485.1). Taxonomy (NCBI): domain Eukaryota; kingdom Metazoa; phylum Chordata; class Amphibia; order Anura; family Aromobatidae; genus Anomaloglossus; species Anomaloglossus baeobatrachus. The sequence goes on from NC_134362.1 coordinate 159,837,588, forward strand.
GCAAACACTCAGTGTACCTAGTGGCATCTTAAACATGGCTATTGGACTGTTGTCTAGTCACACTAGTGCAAACACATTTGCAGCACCTCTGCCTGCATTGCACACTCCAACTCATTATAACTAAGCCATTATACTAGCAAACACTCAGTGTACCTAGTGGCATCTTAAACATGGCTATTGGACTGTTGTCTAGTCACACTAGTGCAAACACATTTGCAGCACCTCTGCCTGCATTGCACACTCCAACTCATTATAACTAAGCCATTATACTAGCAAACACTCAGTGTACCTAGTGGCATCCTAAACGTGGCTATTGGACTTTGCTATAGTCCCACTAGTGCAAAGACATTTGCAGCACCTCTGCCTGCATTGCACACTCCAACTCATTATAACTAAGCCATTATACTAGCAAACACTCAGTGTACCTAGTGGCATCCTAAACGTGGCTATTGGACTGTTGTCTAGTCACACTAGTGCAAAGACATTTCCAGCACCTCTACCTGCATTGCACACTCCAACTCATTATAACTAAGCCATTATACTAGCAAACACTCAGTGTACCTAGTGGCATCCTAAACGTGGCTATTGGACTGTTGTCTAGTCACACTAGTGCAAAGACATTTGCAGCACCTCTGCCTGCATTGCACACTCCAACTCATTATAACTAAGCCATTATACTAGCAAACACTCAGTGTACCTAGTGGCATCCTAAACGTGGCTATTGGACTTTGCTATAGTCCCACTAGTGCAAAGACATTTGCAGCACCTCGGCCTGCATTGCACACTCCAACTCATTATAACTAAGCCATTATACTAGCAAACACTCAGTGTACCTAGTGGCATCCTAAACGCGGCTATTGGACTGTTGTCTAGTCACACTAGTGCAAAGACATTTGCAGCACCTCTACCTGCATTGCACACTCCAACTCATTATAACTAAGCCATTATACTAGCAAACACTCAGTGTACCTAGTGGCATCCTAAACGTGGCTATTGGACTGTTGTCTAGTCACACTAGTGCAAAGACATTTGCAGCACCTCTACCTGAATTGCACACTCCAACTCATTATAACTAAGCCATTATACTAGCAAACACTCAGTGTACCTAGTGGCATCCTAAACGTGGCTATTGGACTGTTGTCTAGTCACACTAGTGCAAAGACATTTGCAGCACCTCTGCCTGCATTGCACACTCCAACTCATTATAACTAAGCCATTATACTAGCAAAAACTCAGTGTACCTAGTGGCATCCTAAACGTGGCTATTGGACTGTTGTCTAGTCACACTAGTGCAAAGACATTTGCAGCACCTCTGCCTGCATTGCACACTCCAACTCATTATAACTAAGCCATTATACTAGCAAACACTCAGTGTACCTAGTGGCATCCTAAACGTGGCTATTGGACTGTTGTCTAGTCACACTAGTGCAAACACATTTGCAGCACCTCTACCTGCTGTTAGGGCCAGGTGGACGGGCAGACCCAGGAGGTGGATCCACTGGGCCGAACTCCTTGATGAAGGTAAGGGGTCCGGTAGCCGGGGCACTACGGGTAGCAGGACAGTCCATGCACAAGAGTAGAATGGAGAAGTCCCTGGGACCACGGAGTCACTGATGGTAGTCCGGGTGACGGAGCTCAGGTTCGGAAGCCGAGATGTTGTCAGGCGGAGTCCGGAACCGATGGAGCGAGAGGACAGGTCACCACAGGGATCAGAGATGGAACGGACTGTCAGGATGGCAGATAGTCAGCATTCGGGGTTCGGGATTCGGCAGGACCGGATGGCGAGGCAGGATCGGCTCTAGAAGAGAGAGAGGTGAGTATATCACAGGAACACAAGGAGACCTGACTCCTAGCTTGGGAAACACGAAGAACAGGCCCCGCCCACTTGGACACTAACCCCTTTATACCCTGTACCTGTGTGCTCAATTTCCTGTCAGTGGACGCTGGCCCTTTAAGAAAGGGTCAATGACTGCGCGCGCGCCCTAATGCGCATGCGCGAGGCCCGGGTGCCAGAAGCCAGGGCAGGGAGCGGTGAGAAGGAAGCAGGAGAGCCGGGCTGGGGCTGAGAAGCCGACGGGCGCCGGGAGCGGGGACCAGGGCGCCTGGGAACCGCAGGCAATGGAGGCTGGAGACCGGGGAGCGGCGGACGCCGGACAGAGGAACCGGGGAGCGACGCAGGGAAGCCGGGGAGCGTGGCAGGTGAGCCGGGGAGCAGAGCAGGGGACCCGGGGAGCGTGACAGTAACCCCCCCCCACGCCCCCCTCCCCGCAACCGGGACAGGAAGGCACGGATCAGAGGAGTACCCACATTCTCCCGGGGTTCCCAGGACCTATCCTCAGGACCCTACCCTGCCCAGTCCACCAGGAAGAACTGTCGGCCCCGTACGGTTTTCATGGCCACGATATCCCTTACCGCATAGATGTCATCATCGGCAATAGGAGGAGGAGCCGAACTGGCAGCAGCGGAGAAGGGACCAAGGACAACCGGCTTGAGCAGGGAGACGTGGAAGGAGTTGGGTATTCTCATCGTGGCCGGGAGCTGCAGCTTGTAGGAGACCTCATTGATCTTGCTGAGGACTTTAAACGGCCCGATGTAGCGAGGTCCCAGCTTGTAGGATGGTAGCTTTAATCGGACGTACTTGGAAGCAAGCCAGACGAGATCTCCTGGAGAGAAACACGGAGGGTCCAGACGCCTCTTGTCTGCGTGTCTCTTCATCCGCAGGGAAGCACGTCCAAGGGACGCCTTGACAGAGTCCCAAATCGTTGCAAAGTCACGGGCTACAGCATCAGCAGCAGGGACATCCGAGGAAGAGGATAGAGGCAATGGGACGGAAGGCTGAAGTCCGTAAACGACATGGAAGAGAGAGCTGGAGGAGGACTCACTGACGTGGTGGTTATGGGAGAATTCAGCCCAAGGAAGAAGCGTGGACCAGTCGTCATGATGGGCGTTGACGTAGTGAGGTAAGAAGGAGGTCAAGATCTGATTGACCCGTTCCACTTGGCCGTTCAACTGAGGATGGTAGGCTGAAGAAAAGTCCAGAGTCACTCCCAGATGTTTGCAGAGAGCCCTCCAAAAGCGGGAGGTGAACTGAGTTCCTCTGTCGGACACAATGTGTGATGGAAAGCCATGCAAGCGGAAGATGTGTTGTATATAGGCGTCAGCGAGTTCCTGGGCAGAGGGCAGTCCAGCCATAGGGACGAAATGAGCCATTTTAGAGAACCGATCCACCACGACCCATATGACTGTGTGTCCGGAGGACAGGGGCAAGTCCGTAATAAAGTCCATTGCAATGTGTTGCCACGGAACTGAGGGTATAGGCAGAGGCAGAAGACGGCCATATGGCAGGTGTTTGGGCGTCTTGTTCCTGGCACAGGAGGAGTAGGCTGAGACAAAAGAAGCGACATCCGTCCGAAGGGATGGCCACCAGTAATGACGTACAATCGTACTCCATGTTCTCTTCTGACCAGCATGACCGGCTATTTTCGAGGCATGGCCCCAGTGTAACACTTTTTGCCTGTCAGTCTCAGAGACATAGGTCTTCCCGGGCGGTATCTGGGCCAGGGTGACAGGAGTCACCGGAATGATTTTACTAGGGCAGATGATGGGCTGGGATGTCTCCTCCTCCTGCTCCATGGGCATGAATGACCTGGACAAGGCATCTGCGCGTACATTCTTATCCGCGGGTCAGAAATGGAGCTGGAAATCGAATCTGGCAAAGAACAAGGACCATCTGGCTTGCCGTGGGTTCAGTCGCTGAGCAGACCGCAGGTATTCCAGGTTCTTGTGGTCCGTGTAAATAATAACGGGGTACACTGCTCCTTCCAGAAGGTAGCGCCATTCCTCCAGAGCCAGTTTGACTGCCAATAGCTCTCGGTCACCGATGGTGTAGTTGCGTTCAGACGCTGAGAAGCTCTTGGAGAAGAAACCGCAAGTCACCATCTTCCCGGAGGAGGACTTCTGCATGAGCACTGCTCCGGCTCCCGAGGAGGAGGCATCCACCTCCAAGGTGAACTGTCGGTTTAACTCCGGACGGTGGAGCACAGGAGAGGAGGCAAATGCCCGCTTCAGAGAGCCAAACGCGGCGTCGGCCGCAGGTGACCAGTCCTTTGGATTAGCCCCCTTCTTGGTCAAGGCGGAGAGAGGAGCAGTCAGAGCCGAGAAGTGAGAGATGAACTGGCGGTAATAGTTGGCGAATCCCAGAAAGCGTTGGATTGCCTTTAGTCCAGAAGGAGGAGGCCAGTTGAGAATGGAAGAGACCTTCTTCGGATCCATCTGCAGTCCGGTATCGGAGATGACGTAACCCAGGAAGGGAAGAGAAGACTGCTCGAAGACACACTTCTCGTACTTGGCGTACAGACGATTCTCCCTTAGTCGTCGTAGTACCAACTGCACGTTCTCTCTGTGGGTCTGGAGGTCCGGAGAAAAGACCAGGATGTCATCAAGATACACCACCACACAGATGTAGAGAAGGTCCCGGAACACGTCGTTCACCAATTCCTGAAAGACTGCTGGTGCGTTACACAAGCCGAAGGGCATCACACAGTATTCATAGTGCCCATCGCGAGTATTGAACGCGGTCTTCCATTCGTCCCCAGAGCGGATGCGGACCAGGTTGTAGGCACCGCGAAGATCCAACTTGGTGAACACACGAGCTCCTCTAAGCCGATCAAACAATTCGGGGATGAGCGGCAGGGGGTACTTGTTTTTCACGGTGATTTGGTTCAATCCCCGGTAGTCTATGCATGGGCGTAGGTCACCTTCTTTCTTCTTAACGAAGAAGAAGCCTGCTCCAGCAGGAGAGGAGGATCTCCGAATGAATCCCCTTGCCAGGCTCTCTGTGATGTAAGTAGACATGGCCCTTGTTTCGGCAGGAGACAGCGGATATATCCGTCCTCGAGGTGGTGTAGTTCCCGGGAGCAGGTCGATGGCACAATCGTAAGGACGATGTGGCAGAAGTACCTCTGATTCCTTTTTGTCAAAGACGTCCGGGAAGGACCAATAGGCCGAGGGCAGTCCCGGTAGGGACTCTGGAACCGGAGGTCGTCGGATGGGTTGTATGGTCTTCAGACAGTTCTCATGGCAAGAAGAGCCCCATCGGGTGATTTCACCAGTGCCCCAGCTGACTGACGGTTCGTGTGTCCGTAACCAGGGGAGTCCCAGCAGGATTTGATGGGACATGTGTGGGAGGACGTAGAGAGCGATGTTCTCGGTGTGCAGGGCACCGATACGCAGTTCGACCGGCCTGGTGATCCAGGAGATGGTGTCAGAGAGGGGTCTCCCATCCACAGAGGCAATCACGAGGGGTTTGTTGAGTGGAGTAACAGGCACCTGGTACTTGTCCACCGTGGCCTGCTGGATGAAATTGCCTGCTGCCCCAGAATCGAGGTACGCCTCGGCCGTGAACCGCGTCTCTCCTGTTGTCACTTGAACAGTCCACGTAACCGGGTCTGAGAGAGTCCCAGCACCTAGGGTGGCCTCTCCTTCCAACCCTAGGCTTTGGAGTTTCCCGACCTCTCTGGACAGGAGCATAGAAGGTGTGTGCCCTCTCCGCAGTAGAAGAAGAGGCCCTTGGCGAGCCGCTCTGCTCGGCGTTGTTCAGACTGCCGCACACGGTCGATCTGCATGGGCTCGTGGACGGAGACACCAGATGCCGTTGACTGAAGTACGGCGGGCTTCTGCGGAGGAGAGGAATGCCGTACCGGACGTCTCTCGCGGGACACCTCTTTGGATCGCTCCTGAAAGCGAATGTCCACTCGAGTCGCTAGGGTAATCAGGGCATCCAGGGTGGACGGTACGTCACGACCAGCCAGCTCATCTTTAATTCGACCCGAGAGTCCTTCCCAGAAGGCGGCGGTTAGAGCCTCGTTGTTCCACCCGAGTTCCGAAGCCAAGGTGCGAAAACGGATGGCATATTGACCCACCGTCAGAGTCCCCTGACGTAACCGGAGAAGAGATGAGGCAGACGCGGAGGCGCGTCCGGGCTTGTCAAAGGTGCCACGAAATGCCTGCAGGAACTCCTGGATGTTTGTGGTCACAGGGTCCTCCTTCTCCCACAAGGGGTTCATCCACGCCAGTGCCTCACCCTCTAGATGGGACATCATGAAGACGACCTTGGCTTGGTCGGAGGCAAACAAATGCGGCAGCTGCGTGAAATGGAGGGAGCATTGGTTTATGAATCCCCTGCAGGTCTTGGGATCTCCGGCGTACCGGGGTGGTGAGGCCAAACGAAGCCTGGAAGCATCCGAGGAGGCTGCCACGGGAGCTGGAGCCGTGGATTGTCTAGTGGAAGCCCGAGATGCTGAAGATGTAACCGACGCTTGTAGCGTGTTCAGGCGGGCGTCCACAGAAGACATAAAGTTCAGCATGCGGGTCTGAGTCTCACGCTGGCGTGTGAGTTCTTCCTGCAAGGCCGCTAGTGCTTCGGCGGGATCCATGGCCTGTTCTTACTGTTAGGGCCAGGTGGACGGGCAGACCCAGGAGGTGGATCCACTGGGCCGAACTCCTTGATGAAGGTAAGGGGTCCGGTAGCCGGGGCACTACGGGTAGCAGGACAGTCCGTGCACAAGAGTAGAATGGAGAAGTCCCTGGGACCACGGAGTCACTGATGGTAGTCCGGGTGACGGAGCTCAGGTTCGGAAGCCGAGATGTTGTCAGGCGGAGTCCGGAACCGATGGAGCGAGAGGACGGGTCACCACAGGGATCAGAGATGGAACGGACTGTCAGGATGGCAGATAGTCAGCGTTCGGGGTTCGGGATTCGGCAGGACCGGATGGCGAGGCAGGATCGGCTCTAGAAGAGAGAGAGGTGAGTATATCACAGGAACACAAGGAGACCTGACTCCTAGCTTGGGAAACACGAAGAACAGGCCCCGCCCACTTGGACACTAACCCCTTTATACCCTGTACCTGTGTGCTCAATTTCCTGTCAGTGGACGCTGGCCCTTTAAGAAAGGGTCAATGACCGCGCGCGCGCCCTAATGCGCATGCGCGAGGCCCGGGTGCCAGAAGCCAGGGCAGGGAGCGGTGAGGAGGAAGCAGGAGAGCCGGGCTGGGGCTGAGAAGCCGACGGGCGCCGGGAGCGGGGACCAGGGCGCCTGGGAACCGCAGGCAATGGAGGCTGGAGACCGGGGAGCGGCGGACGCCGGACAGAGGAACCGGGGAGAGACGCAGGGAAGCCGGGGAGCGTGGCAGGTGAGCCGGGGAGCAGAGCAGGGGACCCGGGGAGCGTGACACCTGCATTGCACACTCCAACTCATTATAACTAAGCCATTATACTAGCAAACACTCAGTGTCCCTAGTGGCATCCTAAACGTGGCTATTGGACTTTTGTCTAGTCACACTAGTGCAAAGACATTTGCAGCACCTCTGCCTGCATTGCACACTCCAACTCATTATAACTAAGCCATTATACTAGCAAACACTCAGTGTACCTAGTGGCATCCTAAACGTGGCTATTGGACTTTGCTGTAGTCCCACTAGTGCAAAGACATTTGCAGCACCTCTGCCTGCATTGCACACTCCAACTCATTATAACTAAGCCATTATACTAGCAATTTTTGCTGCAAGTTTAAGGGCCGTAGTTGCATTGTCAGGGATATTTATTCTTTATTATTCTGCTGTTAATAAAGCTAGACCACCACTGCAATCTACACCACCTCTCAATTTTTACTACCACATTTTCAGTGCACAATCTTGTCACAATCAACATGAGTGGCAAAATGACAGATGCTGGTGGAAAGGGGAAGAGGCGTGGTGGAAAAGGCAAAAAAGGTTTTGTCCGTGGGGAAGGTGGCAAAGCTCCATTATCATCTGCTGAAGATAGAGCATCTACCAGCAAAAGTAAGATGTCTACTACTTACTGTGGACAATCCGATGTGCTCCCTTTTTTACAGACACGAACAACAGGAACAAAGGTAGATGATGGCCAAAAAAGGAAAATGCTTGAATGGATCTCAAGTGGTCCAACAAGTGCCCTCTCAGCCTCTTCAAGTACCGCATCCAAAAAACACCAGTCCTCTGAGTTGTCATCCCAATCAAACTTGCTTTCTCCCAGCTCTGAAGTCTCCATCAGCCCTGCACAGTATGGTGGAACTGAGATGGCTGAGTCTGCAGAGCTGTTCAGTCACACTATAGCCTGGGAATCAGAGGTCTGCTCCCAAGCTACAGTGAGTACAGAACAGGAAATGGTCTGCAGTGATGCCCAGAACCTTTGTGACTCTGATTCAGGCCGTGAGGACCAAGTTTCTGAGCATAATGTTGACCCTTTGTCACAAACTGTAACACCTGTGGTTATAGACAATGAGGAACATACTGATGAAGATGAGACGCAGATACCCGATTGGGATGACAACTTAAATATTCGGTCAGGGCAAGAAGAGGCTCGGTCTGAGGGGGAGGGGAGTGCAAACACAACAATTGATGATGAAGTTCTAGATCCCACCTACTGTCAACCCACAGTCAGGCACTCGAGGAGGTCAACAGAGTTGGTGGAGGAGGATGCAACTGATGACGAAGTTACCTTGCGCCTTCCTGGACAGAGTCGGAGTACTGGTAGCACGTCTACAACTGCATCCTCAGCCACCACTCTGCCTCTGAGCATTATTCGGGGTGGATCAACAGGTCGCATGGCCTCTAAGCCTTGCCTAGCCTGGTCCTTTTTTGACATAGAAAAAGATCGCCCAAATTATGTGATCTGTAAAATTTGTCATGGTTCTCTTAGTAGAGGTCAAAACCTCAGCAGTTTGACAACTTCTTCCATGAATCGTCACATGAATAAATATCATATGGCCCGGTGGGAAGCTCACCGTGCTGCAATGCGGCCTAGCGGAGCGAACCATCCACCGCCTGCCCCTTCCAGTGCATCCGCGCGCTCGTCATCTTCTAGGACTTTGGGGACAGCTGTCACACCTGTTTTTCCACCCACAACTTCCACCACTGTAACCGCAACAGGCAGTTTGCTTGGTAGGTCGTCAGTTGGTTTGGAAGGGGAAACAAGTGAGTGTGTACAGCTCTCTCAGACATCGATAGCACCAACGTTGGATGAAGGCAACATCATGTCTCCGCCAGCACTTTCCTCACAAACCTGCATTTTTCCAGGGGCACCCTACTCAACACCGTCTACACACAGCAGCCAGATCTCTGTCCCTCAGATGTGGTCAAATAAAAGGCAACTTCCTGCGACCCATGACAAAGCGAAGAGGTTGACTCTATCCCTCTGTAAGCTGTTGGCTACCGAAATGCTGCCTTTCCGCCTAGTGGACACACAGGATTTTAGAGACCTTATGTCTGTTGCTGTGCCCCAGTACCAGATGCCTAGTCGCCACTACTTCTCTAAGAAAGGTGTGCCCGCGCTACACCAGCATGTCGCACACAACATCACTGCTTCCTTGAGAAAATCTGTGTGTGAACGGGTACATTTCACCACCGATACTTGGACCAGTAAGCATGGACAGGGACGTTACATGTCGCTGACTGGGCACTGGGTAACTATGGTGATAGATGGTGAAGGGTCTGCTGCACAAGTCTTGCCGTCCCCACGACTTGTGTGTCAATCCTCTGTCTGTCCACGTTCCGCCACTGCTTCTGCATCCTCCACCTCATCTGGGTCCTCCAACTCCGCCCCAAGCCTGCCTGGTCAGGCCACCAGCGTTCTCACAGCGCAAAAGGAATCACGCACCCCTCATTACTATGCTGGCAGCAGAGCGCAACGGCATCAGGCGGTCTTTAGCTTGACATGTCTTGGGAATAAGAGTCACACAGCTGAGGAGTTGTGGTCAGCTCTGCGGTCCGAGTTTAATAAATGGTTGTCTCCACTCAACCTGCAGCCTGGTAAGGCCGTGTGCGACAATGCTGCAAACCTGGGTGCGGCCCTTCGCCTGGGCAAGGTGACACACGTACCTTGTATGGCTCACGTGTTGAACCTTGTCGTCCAGCAATTTTTAACACACTATCCCGGCCTAGATGGCCTTCTGAACAGGGCACGAAAACTGTCTGCTCACTTCCGCCGTTCAAGCGCCGCAGCTGAGCGACTTGCATCGCTCCAGAAGTCTTTCGGCCTGCCGGTTCATCGCCTGAAATGCGATGTGGCGACACGCTGGAATTCAACTCTCCACATGTTACAGCGACTGTGGCAGCACCGCCGAGCCCTGGTGCAATACGTCATGACGTATAGCCTGGGCCAACGAGATGCAGAGGTGGGTCAGATCACCCTGATGGAGTGGTCTCAGATCAAGGACCTATGCACCCTTCTGCAGAGTTTCGACATGGCGACGAATATGTTTAGCGCTGACAATGCCATTATCAGCATGACAATTCCAGTCATTTACATGCTGGAGCACACGCTAAACACTATTCGGAGTCAGGGGGTGGGACAACAGGAAGGGGATGAACTACAGGAGGATTCATATGCGCAAGACACAACAACATCACCAAGGTCCAGACGTTCATCATCACCAAGGCGGCAGGCATGGGACCATGGGGGACAGGGATCAACAGGGGCGCATGGTAGCAGGCGAGATGTTGAGGAAGGTGCAGGAGAACATGAAGAAATGGAGGACGAACTGTCCATGAACATGGAAGACTCAGCGGATGAGGGAGACCTTGGTCAAATTTCAGTTGAAAGAGGTTGGGGGGAGATGTCAGAGGAAGAAAGAACGGTTAGCACCTCTATGCCACAAACACAGCGTGGACTTGGTCCGCATGGCTGCGCAAGACACATGAGTGCCTTCTTGTTGCACTACCTCCAACATGACCCTTGTATTGTCAAAATTAGAAGTGATGATGACTACTGGCTTGCCACACTATTAGATCCGCGGTACAAGTACAAATTTTGTGACATAATTCCAGCCATAGAAAGGGACGCACGTATGCAGGAGTATCAGCAGAAGCTGTTACTCGATCTTAGCTCGGCTTTTCCACCAAACAACCGTGCAGGTGCAGGGAGTGATTCTCCCAGTTGTAACTTGCCAAACATGGGACGGTCTCGTCATCTTCAACAGTCTACCCGTACCAGTAGGACCGTATCTGGTGCTGGTAACAGCAATTTTATGGAATCTTTTCATAATTTTTTTAGACCCTCTTTTGCAAGGCCACCAGAGACAACAAGTCTGACACATAGTCAACGGCTGGAGAGGATGATACAGGAGTATCTCCAAATGAACATCGATGCCATGACTTTGCAAATGGAGCCTTGCTCCTTTTGGGCTTCAAATCTAGAAAAATGGCCAGAGCTATCCAGTTACGCCTTGGAGATTTTGTCGTGTTCAGCTGCCAGCGTTGTCTCTGAACGTGTCTTCAGTGCTGCTGGGTGTGTGCTGACAGATAAGCGCACGCGTCTGTCCAGTGACAATGTGGACAAACTGACGTTCATCAAAATAAACAAGTCATGGATCCAGAAGGAATTTACTACCCCTGTGTCATCCTGGGGAGAGTAAATGCTTGTGGATTTGGAATGTGCTTGATGCAATTCTAGCTGTGAAGTGTACAACTAGGGCACAAGTGCTGCCACTGAATGGGTGGGTGTGTGTGGGGCCCAATTTTTGGAAAAAAGGGAGACTCCGCTTGGAGTAACCCTTGCTTGCTGTGTTTTTAAAAGAAGCCAAGATGAACAGAGCTGGGATCAGGAAAGACTTTGCTACCTACCCCGGTGTCATCCTGGGGACGGATAAGAATGGCGTATTTTTGAATGTGCTTGATGCAAATCTAGCTGTGAAGTGTACAACTGGGGCACAACTCCTGCCACTGAAGGGGTGGGTGTGTGTGGGGCCCAATTTTTGGAAAAAAGGGAGACTCCGCTTGGAGTAACCCTTGCTTGCTGTGTTTTTAAAAGAAGCCAAGATGAACAGAGCTGGGATCAGGAAAGACTTTGCTACCTACCCTGGTGTCTTCCTGGGGACGGTTAATTATGGCGTATTTTTGAATGTGCTTGATGCAAATCTAGCTGTGAATTGTACAACTGGGGCACAACTGCTGCCACTGAAGGGGTGGGTGTGTGTGGGGCCCAATTTTTGGAAAAAAGGGAGACTCCGCTTGGAGTAACCCTTGCTTGCTGTGTTTTTAAAAGAAGCCAAGATGAACAGAGCTGGGATCAGGAAAGACTTTGGTACCTACCCCGGTGTCATCCTGGGGACGGATAAGAATGGCGTATTTTTGAATGTGCTTGATGCAAATCTAGCTGTGAATTGTACAACTGGGGCACAACTGCTGCCACTGAAGGGGTGGGTGTGTGTGGGGCCCAATTTTTGGAAAAAAGGGAGACTCCGCTTGGAGTAACCCTTGCTTGCTGTGTTTTTAAAAGAAGCCAAGATGAACAGAGCTGGGATCAGGAAAGACTTTGCTATCTACCCCGGTGTCATCCTGGGGACGGATAAGAATGGCGTATTTTTGAATGTGCTTGATGCAAATCTAGCTGTGAATTGTACAACTGGGGCACAACTGCTGCCACTGAAGGGGTGGGTGTGTGTGGGGCCCAATTTTTGGAAAAAAGGGAGACTACGCTTGGAGTCACCTTGCGGTGTTTTACATGATTTTAGAAGGGCGTGCCATGCCTATATCTGTGTGTCCGCCTCTTTTTCCTTGTCCAGCTGTTTTGTTTTCGCATGAGTATATGTCCTTGTCACTTTCCCATGTGTTTGTGTTGTGTTGTGAGTTGTTTGTCACCTTTTGGACACCTTTGAGGGTGTTTTCTAGGTGTTTTTATGTGTTTGTGATTGCCTGCCATTGTTTCCTATGCAGTTCGAGTTCGGTTCGTCGAACGTTCGACGAGCCGAACTCGAACGGGACCTCCGTTCGGCGAACCGACCTCGAGCCGAACCGGGGCCGGTTCGCTCATCTCTACCGCAAATCCCAGTGCACACAGGAAACTGACAGTCAGAGGTGTAGACTTGGCTATACACAGCCCTTAACTTTAGCTCTGCTACATTTACATTATAACAAATAGGGATTTTAACAAAGCTACACTAAGTGATACATTCCTGGAATGAGGCTTTTTAGCACTATACTGTATATTATATACTGACAGATTCCCCCTAAACCTCTTAGCTTCACCATTGCAATGCTAGTATTTTCTTATGTGAGAGCAAAGTATTAGGACCCATTCATGAACCAGGCTTCAGGTGCTTTCATGTGCCCACACAGCTTGGTATGTCTCTGCCACTAAGCATATAAGGTTTAAGTTTATTTGCAAGGAACAGATCTGTGTGTTTCAGATTAATAATGCGCAGAAGTATGAGTCTACACACATTGCCATATGGATTGCTCACAACAATGGTTAATGGTAACACCCACAAAAGTGACTTATTTTACTGTCATACAAGCTTCTTCCACTTGACAATATTTATTTAAAATTATACGTAAAAGTCATTGGTCATCTCGAAGAAAAGCCATAGGACATGGGTGAATGCACAGTAAGGCTAGAGACACATGATAAATATACGAAAAATATATACATGAAAGATATATGTAATAGTCATCGATCATCTCGAAGAAGAGCCATAGGTCATGGGTGAACACACAGTAAGGCTACAGGCACACAATAGTTTTTCTATGATCCAAGAAAATTGGTCTAATGATGCTAATCCCACTGTGATCAAACTCCAACTAGAGTCTAAGATCAGAGTGTGATCCGATGTTCTCAGAGCTTGAGAAAGGAAAGGTTTCTCTATATTGTCTGTCTGTGAAAATTGGACCACACTTGGATATTATCTGAGCGCTGTTCGATTCTTTACATGCAAATTTTGCAAATATTTACTTGGTCCAAGGAAAAAAATCGGACACAGCCCCACTGAATGAAATTGGTTTGAGTGGGAGTCATTAAAGGAAAAGCTAGCACTCATCCAATTTTTATGGTCCCGTGGATGAACCATTAAGCCTTGTGCGCACGTTGCATTTTTTTCTGCATTTTTCTGCTTTTTTGGGTGCAGTTTTGGTCCCAAACTGCATGCATTTCCTTCCCTAGCAAAGTCTATGAGATTTCATTTTTGTTGTGTGCACGTTGCAGTTTTTTTTGGCTGCATCTTTGTGGTGACCACAAAGATGCAGCATGTCAATTCTTTTTGCGTTTTGTCTCTGCATTTTGGAGGACTGGCAGATCAATCCTCCACTGACTCAGGGTCGGCGGGTATTGATCCCTGGTATCTGGCCAGATGCTGATCCCCATATAAAATCTATGGGGACCAGAATCCGGCGCAACGGAGTATGAGCAAGAGCTTCAAGCTTACCAAGTCACTGAGGTGGCTGTCACACTGCTCCTGCGGCCCCTCATTTCCCAGGCCGCTTGTTAGGATCATACATATTCACTGCTTTTCCCACCCACCGGAATCTGAGATTGGTTGCAGTCAGATGAGCCCCCATGCTGAGTGACAGCATATCTGAGGCATCTAATCACAGACACCGGTGGGTGGGTCTATATCATACAGTAAAATAAATAAATAAAAAAAATTGGCATACAATATCACCATATTAAGATACTAGCACAGATAAAGCCCGACCACTGGGGGCTGATATTCTCAGGCTGAGGAAACCCATAGTTTTTAAGCGCCCCCAGCCTAAAAATATCTGCCAGCAGCCACCCAGAATTGCTGCATTCATTGGATGTGACAGTCCTGGCACTTTACCCAGCTCTTCCCGATTGCCCTTGTGCGGTGGCAATCAGGGTAATGAGGGAGTTAATGACAGACCACAGCAGCTACTAAGCCCTATATTAGTGATGCAGGCATCTATGAGACATCCCCATTACTAATTTGTAAGTAAAAGTAAATAAACACAAACACCAAAAAAAAACCCTTTATTTGAAATAAAAGACGAAAAAATCATCCTCTTTCTCCACTTTATTAACCCCCAAAACAACCCTGCAGGTCTGACGTAATCCACACGAGGTCCCATGGTGCCTCCACTACTGCTACATCTGAATCACACAGCGAGCGCCATTGAACATGACTGCCCACTGTGAGCTCCATGCAGCGACTGAAGTGAGCTGCGTGATCAGTGTTGACATCACTCAGATTAGCCGCGGCCACAGCTGGAGTCTTTCTTTGGCCTCCAGTGTGTTTTTTGGGGTGCCAAAAATGTTCATCTTTGTGGTCACCAGATGCAACGTGCGCACATAGCCTTAGCGCAAATTCTTAATATCCAAATCTATCTGCGACTTATAAAAAAAAGCAGTGAGGGGAGTCACAATATGCCAAGCTTTAGAGAAAACTCTGATGAGCTGCTGAGTACCCCACACAGTACATGCTGAGATTTGCTCCTGCTTTCTTGGATTGGTATGGTAGTGGCATCTGTCATTGTTTTCCGTCCTGGGCATATTGTTAGAGGAGACAATTGTCTTGCTGTGCGCAGGACAGGACTGTTTTACTTTACCCAATGCTTATTAGTGATATGGTTCAGTGGATACTTCTCAGATCTATGTCTGCCTACATTACAATATTCGGTTTGTTATGAATGTACAGTAAAACTGATTGCTCCCTTTGTGCGTGTTCATTGGAAGGGTATGTCATCTACACAATCAAGCATGACACAACAATATTCATCAAAGAATTGTTAAGGATGCCTGTGGGAACTACTGAGTTTTCCAATCCTTCTAAAGAAACAAGACTAATTACATCTGCATAATTCAACAGTTTCTTCTGTATCTTAAACCTTTTTTATATTTTTTTTGTCTGCCGCATAGGATATATAAACCATGAGTGGGATGTCAAGCTTTGTTTGACTTTTAAATGCGTACTTATTAAATCTGAAGCTCTGCATTTTTGACAGTCAGATGCATGGAGTTTCCATTAATCTTAGCATTTCTCAGTCTATATTTTATAGGTCAGCCACTGAGATTTTTTTTGCACTTTTTTTATCTTTTTTTTTAATCAAGGCTCTTCTCTAAAAGATAAAGTTAGGAAAAGTTTTGATTGGAGAGGCTGGTCGAGAATTTAGGTAATTCAATTAGCTGCTGTAAATGTAATTGTAAAAATGACTAAACTGTTGAAGGTTTTCCACACTTGAAATGATTCTTTAAAAAAAAAAAATGTACATGAGGCTCTAAACTCTAGAATAAAATTAATGATAAGAATCACACTGTTATTCCTAGTCGCTCCAATTCCATCCCTGTCTATTCTCTGTACTTACTCTTTTATTGGAAACCATTTTGGCCAGTGATTGGCTGTAGCGGTCATATGGTTGGGTTTTAACCCCTTCAAAACCTTAGATGTATATATATACGTTCTAGGTCGTGTCTGCAGCGGTCATATGGTTGGCTTTTAACCCATTCACAACCTTGGACATATATATGTTCTAGGTCGTGTCCCACCGGTAACCGCGCTAATCCCCGCACATGTCTTCTGTGCTAAATGAGGAGCAAGGGATTAGTAAGGAGGGTACTTTTTGTTCCCTTTAATTTAAAACCTCCACCGTATTTAAAAAATAAATAAATTAAAATATTTCAGGTTGGAAAACCCCTTTAAATTTGCCACAACACCAACAATGATGCTCTGGTTGTCCATAGTGGTATTTCTTTGATGTCTTGGTGTATTAACATTTCATTGGCTGCAATGTTTGCTTCCTCCTGTCATCGGCAAGCCTAGATGCTGACACGTCATACAGTACATGTGACTTAATCTCATGATTCCCATACTGTACCATTGAGCACCCACACATCTCACCGCCTACCATATTTACCATGATCAATCCCATGAATGGCTGCAGTGATCACATTTAGAGATGAGCTAACTGGAACAGTAAAGTTCTTACAAAAAAAAAGAAAGTTTGAGTTTGAGAGCTTAGGTATGCTATCCACTTTCTCGAGCATTGGTGTGCTCAGGTACACTTTGTGCTCAACCCAGTGTGAGCCGCTTGCAGTAGTTGAATGGCTCACACTGGGGGTAACAAAAGCGTTATTGAATGTTATGTTCACTAAAAAAATGGAAAAAGTCAATCTACTCTGCCCCGGAAGGGATCTGGCGGTTTGTGGGCGGAGACCTGAACTGCCCAATCAGTGGCTTCCATTTTGGTTCAGGTCAAGTCTGGGTTCAAAATTGAACTTTATCTCGAGTACAGCTGAACAAGCCGAACCGAATATCAGTGGGTCCGCTCATCTTTATTCGCAACCATTATAGCACTTCACTAGTCCTGAAAACAAAAGGATCAACAGATGTAGCACGAGAATATGTTCTTAGGCAGCAAGAGATTATTTTTTTTTATAAATTTTTTATTAAATTCATTAATTTGCTTAATCTTTCCATACTCCAGGCCATTGTGGTTCTTCTACACAAAACTAAAGCTGCATTTATACTGCTTGATTATCATGAATGAGCATTCCTAGGATCACCAATTACAAGATGATTGTGCAGTGTAAACAGGCTGACAATCACCAAAAGAATTCGCAAAATGCTTGTTTGTCGTGTGAAATCATCTTAAGGTTTTGCCGAAATATCATGGTTTTTGGCAGTGCCTTGTCCTATGTAAACAGGACATGCACTGCCAAGAAGAATGGATGCTTATGTGCACATAACGGTCTATTCCTAACCATCCGTGTGTATCTGCAACATGGTTTGGCTGTATAAACAGGCACATTTTTTATAAAAATTTAGGCCCCTTGGAACTGATTCTCTCATCTCGAATGTGAATGTTGCGTTAAGGGAAATACTGCAAACAGTTAATTTTTTGGGGATTTGGTTTTATTTTTTTACTGCCATTTTGAATCATGAACTAATAAATTGAGCAAAATGGAAACAGACATTTTCTTTTTTATTTGTCAATCACCTATATAATACTATGATTTGTAAAATGTGTGGTGGTGATATGTTCCGTGATTTTGCTTTAAGAGGTTGTCAAGAAATTATCTCACTTATAAAATAAAAACACCTTATAATCACCTCTGGTGCCTTCACTGTTCTAGCAATGTCAGTGCTATGTCTCCCGGGGCTCATGTAACATTTTTATACAGCAGCTGCTATGTCTGCTGCACTCTCTCTTCTTCTATTTCCTCTGTTTATGACATCAAACGAATCTCAAATCTCAAAGTGAGAGTGCAGCAGCCTAATAGTATCTGCTTGTTGGCTGCAGGGCTCAGGTGGCATAAAAATGTCATGTAAGCAACGGGAGACTCGGTGCCAACATTACTGCAATGGCACTAGAGATGAGTATAAGGTGTTTTTATTTTGTAAGGGGGACTACTTCATTTAAAAAGGGGTAGTAAATAATTTATCTCCCTTATAAAAAAAAACACTTTATAATAATCTCTGGGGCCTTCACTGTTCTAGCAATATTTGTGTCATTTCTCCCAGAGCTCATATCACATTTTTATGAAGCAGCCAGTAATGTCTGCTGCATTCTCTCTTCTTCTATTTTCTCTATGTTTATGCTCTCAGATGAATCTCAAATCTCAAAGTGAGAGTGCAGTAACCTAATAGCAGCCACTTGTTGGCTGCAGGGCTGACGTGTTATAAAAATGTCATGTAAGCTCCGGGAGACTCAGTGCTGACATTGCTGGAATGGCGCTGGACATGAGTATAATGTGTTTTTACTTTGTAAGGGGGACTACTTCATTTAAAAAGGGGGTGTCCAGGTAGTTGACAACCTCTTTAATATTATATCTTTAATAAAAAGATGCTAATAATACTATATAAAAACTTATATAAAATACTTAGATAAAATACTATATAAAAACTTTGCCCTCTGCAAATACTGAATTAACAGTTACAGACCCTAGAAATCCTGCTTTGGTTGGCAAAGGTATAAAATTAAAGTAAATTTTCATGATCTTTAGTATACACAAAGGCGGGCTTTGCACACTACGACATCGCAGGCCGATGCTGCGATGCCGAGTGCGATAGTGCCCGCCCCCGTCGCAGCAGCGATATGTGGTGATAGCTGGCGTAGCGAAAGTTATCGCTACGCCAGCTTCACACACACACTCACCTGCCGTGCGACGTCCCTGTGGCCGGCGACCCGCCTCCTTGTTAAGGGGGCGGGTCGTGCGGCGTCACTGCGACGTCACACGGCAGGCGGCCAATCAGAGCGGAGGGGCGGAGATGAGCAGGATGTAAACATCCTGCCCACCTCCTTCCTTCCGCATATCCTACGGAAGCCGCAGTGAGGCCGGTAGGAGACGTTCCTCGCTCCTGCGACTTCACACACAGCGATGTGTGCTGCCGCAGGAGCGAGGAACAACATCGGACTGTCGCGTCAGCGTAATCATGGATTACGCCGACGCTGCACCGATGATACGATTACGACGCTTTTGCGCTCGTTAATCGTATCATCCAGCCTTTACACACTGCGATGTCGCCTGCGATGCCGGAAGTGCGTCATTTTCAATTTGACCCCACCGACATCGCACCTGCGATGTCGCAGTGTGCAAAGTGCCCCAAAGTCTATTCCCTCTCTTTTCTGTGCTCTAAATTACAGCAGCTGAAGTTTCTTACTGGCTGTTGTAACCAGAAGCGCTGCACACTGATGGGTGAGAGTCTGCCTAGACTCACAATGGATCCTTCTCCACTGCTTGGATTTAGAGGTTTTGTAAAACGTGTGTCATAGAAAGCATGTGAATATATGTCTGCATTATGTGTGTAATATGTATCAATATGTGTCTGTATTGTGTAATGTATGTACTATATTTGAAATATGTATCAGCGATACTATGTTTGTATGTTTGCAGCTAAATTATTAATATCTGTAGTATAGCAGTATGTGTGTATGTGTGAGGTATAGCAGTATTTGTTATATAAATTTCATGAGAGGAGACTAATTTATTTAAGTTCTAGGTCTGTATGTGTCAGTGGGTAGTGTGTCACGAGGTATGAGATGACCGGAGCTGCTATGCTGCCCTCAGACTTGAGACCCTGCGCTGTCCGTTATTTTAAAGGTAGGCTTGATGGTAGCCAGGTCCAAGCCCCCAGCATGACCCTGATTCCTGTTCGAGCCCTGATCTTACGCCCCTCTCCCCTACCCTTAGGGCGGGCCAGAAATACAGTAACAATACCCCACAGAAACTACACGGACAAGGAAGAACAAAAACTCATACACACTGCATTCCAACACAAAGGAGAGACTTTACATGTTCAGGGGAATAAAGAAAAAAGAAGGAAGTAAACGCATGACAGGGAAACCTCCACATCACTCAAAGTAGCAACTACAGATCACCAAGAACTGGAGCACCACAAAAAAACAGAATCACTGGAGCTTTGCTGAAGCTTTTATTGGCTCAGAAACACATACCTTAAATAGGAAAGAGACAGTTGTGGATGTTAATTAGCAACCTGCTCCTAGGAGCCGACACACATCCACAAGAATTAACTCCTGCAGGGCTGAAAAGGAGTGGAAATT
This sequence comes from Anomaloglossus baeobatrachus, assembly GCF_048569485.1. Classification (NCBI taxonomy): domain Eukaryota; kingdom Metazoa; phylum Chordata; class Amphibia; order Anura; family Aromobatidae; genus Anomaloglossus; species Anomaloglossus baeobatrachus. The sequence goes on from NC_134362.1 coordinate 159,857,897, forward strand.
AATCAGCCGATGCCCGGCTCAGGCTGAGCAACTGTGAGACCTCAGGTAGTGGAACTGAACACCGCATGACATGGTGAGGGTGCACACTGAATTTTTGGCCAAGGTCAATAAAGGCCCACCTGTTCTTCATCTTAATGCTTTTCTAATCCCCAAAATATACATCATCTTTGTATAGCAATTACTTGGTTAATCAGATAATAACTGTGTATTTTTCCTCAATGTTTTATGAATCTCTGTATTTTTACCATCTAATCATATGCCAAGTACTCAGCGTGTGAGAGAGGAAGACAGGGAAACAGAAAGGTCACCAATATGTTCATCTGAATACACATGAATGTTAGTGACATTTGACAGGATACTGACGGATTAAGAACATAATAATAGTATATAGACATTTAGAATGCAAGACCCGATTCTTAGTATACTCTGAATTCACAGTACTTATGTAGAAAACGCATGTGAAAATGAATTATACAGCACAGATGCAAATAAAACCGACAAGTTAAGGTTAATCATACAATGTGGGCGTCTTGTTAAATAAATAATATATATAATGGACTTATATTTTACAGTTAATACGGTAAAATAATTAGTTTGTAAGAGAAAGAACTATAACTGGATGACTTTGTCTGTTTCCACCACCATGTTATGAACTATGCATTAACAGGTGAGCGAACAAAGCACTATAATAGAGTATATGGATTATAATAATATAATAGTTCTAGAGATGATGGAATTTCTCAAAATTAAAATTTCATGGAAATTTGACTTGCATAAAGGTAAAAAAGCCATCCATTATGCAGTGAGATTTCTTGTCGCTAATGCATAATAAATAGGTGGGCCAAGAATGGGTTAAAAGAACATGTATTTACCCAACATGTGGCGCCCCTGAGGCTCTAGTCGACACAGAGGTACTGCACTTCAGCCAGAGGTGTGGTATCCCATCCCTGGGTGAGGCCTCTTTCACACGCACGTGCCTCCGGTACGTGTTTGGCAGTTTTCTCACGTACCGGAGACACGTACACACGGAGACCGATGTATTTTTATGATTTTGGACACTTGTAAGTATTTCCGCACGGAACATGTGTGCGTTCCGTACTTAAGTGTGTCCGTGTGTTCCTCACGCCGACATGTCCATTTTTGTCTCCGGCATCACGGGTGTCACACAGAACGCAAACGTGTCACACGGAACACACACGGACCACACAGATGTGCTCCGTGTGACACGCACCGGATAGAAGACGTGTCTGTGAGAAAAAAAAACAAACTTTACTAACCTTCTTCAGCCCTCCTGTCTCTGCCGCTGCTGTCACTTGCTACCGACCGCCGCTCATTATGCTCATTGAGTATTCACTTCACTGCGGCCGGAAGCAGCAGCAGCGGGGAGTTGGCAGGACCAGAGACCGCAGATCAGCACCACGGACAGCGAAGCCAGGGACAGGTGAGTAGAAAGTGTCCGATCTCCGTATGTTAGCACGGAACACACGTGAGCCATAAACACGGCTCACGTAGAGCAAAAGGCACCTTTGACACGTCCATGAAAAACATGTGTGGTTTTTAACGGATGTGTGAAAGAGGCCTAAGGAAGAGGTCACCAATGGTTCACACAAAACACAGACACACACTCATTTAGCAGCTCTTCACCAGGTTAGTTAGAGTTAGGGCTTGGTGTCATTAATGCTATGTATAGCCACTGTTCTGCCCCGCGCTCAGCTGCAGCCAAGCCGCTCGGATCCGGGCTCGTTGGTGGGTGGCTCGAGCGCCTCTGGACCCGGGGTCACGTTGCTTTGAAAGAATGCTGGCGCTACGTAGGGGGTTGGTAGGTAGGTTTACGGCCGGTGCCGTGGTTTGAGTTAAGTTCGTGATGCCACCCATGGGTTGTTGTTCTGGTCCCCCACCCGGTTTGGTGGTCCCCGCCTTTCTCCTGCACCTTGTTTTGTAGCTGTGGACTGCCTGCGCTTCAGCGATGGGAGTCCGCTCCCCGGCTGTGTGTGTGTCGGGAGAGCCCATTTGCCCGCAGACGCTGGCCCATGGGATCTCTCTGCCTGAGCGGTGGCTTTCTCTATCCCCCTCATTGGGCTGTTGTCTTCAGTCGGGACTTGGTTGGGAAAGGACCTAAGGTCCAAACCTCAATCAGTGAATTAACTTAGTCTGGTAGATTTGGGACCTCATTTCAGGGTCTGAGTACCCCCCTGTGTGCTCCGGTTTCCAGTCGGTTCCCTGGTTCGGTACCGGTGGGCCACTACCCTGTCCCGGTCCCTTACGGTTCCACCAGGCCATCTTCCCGGCTCCTACAGGTGGCGACCACTTTCTGCCTCTTGGCCAAAGGGTGTCCAGGCTATGACCCAGACCCCTGTCAGACTTTTCCTCCTCTCCCTTTCACCTCCTAAACTAATCTCTCCTCACTACTGAACTTGACTGCTTGCACTTCCTGCCTCAGGCACTCTGAACTCCTCGGTGGGCGTGGCCAACCACCTGGCTCCGCCCCCTGGTGTGTCCGTTAAGCTCTGAGGGAGGTGACCAAAGTTTTAGGTTGGCTACTGTTACCTTTTTAGGGGGACGGGTGTTTGTGCAAGGGCCTGTCTGTGACTACCTGGCTAGTCCAGGGTGTCACACCACCACAGGTGATGGCACCTTCCACCCCTTATTCGACCTGGCCTGGAGGTGGAGTCTAGTTAGTGGGAGCGGACTGTAGAGATTTAGATAGTTAGAAGGAGCAGTGGAGGAGTAAAGACCTGTGGTCTGGAGCAGGTGCAGCTCGACCCAAGTGCAAAACAGAAAGGGTCCTAGGGCCCACAAGGAGTGTGCCAAACCCCCGTGGACTCGTTTCACATACAGAACATTGGAGTGGAGGGACTTGGCCGCAAACAGGGATCCGGTCCCTAGACTAGAGGAGAAGAACTAACATGCTCATCTAGTAAAACCGGAGGCTTAGGTTAATTCAGAGGCCGAAGCCAAACCCGCACACGAATCCACTGGAAGGAGACCACATAGGACCAAAGGGACTAGGCCGACAGGCTCCTGTTGTGAAGAATCCGTGGACACCGGCTCAGAGCACTGTATGCGTAGGCGCTGGACAGTAGGGCGAGTAGTCAGCGCAGGAAGATGACCAGGGAAAGGAAAACACAAAAGGTGCACCGGTATTGACCTCCGTACTATCTGGGATTAACTGGAGCCCATCCCAGTCAAACCCAGCACTCCAAAGGTGGTCACTGACTAGTCGTGTTACCTTGGAACCTGCTACAGTGAGTAAAAACCTTGAGGCTGCATCCCTTTGTCGCTCCGTTATTCGCCTGCGCCCAAGCCCTGCACCCCACCATCATAGACTACTACTCCCATCATCCCTGGGGCCCAGCTCTGCCTGTGGAGAGCTATACCAACTCAGCTGCGTTACCATCTGCCCCAAAGGTCCCATCCCGCAGCGTTGGCTATCACTGGCCGGGTACCACAGGTGGCGTCATGACAAACTACTATCCCCATCATTTCCCTTCCTTACTTTAACTGACACTGCTGGGGTCACGGAACCAGGCCTTGCCACCGCAGTGTTCTAGAAACAGAACCGTGGCCCAGTAACGAGTGCCCCACGGCCCCAGTGGGCATGTCATACACACCTAGCTCCTCATCTGTCCAGGCCAGCTCAGCTCACCGCGGGTCCTCCATAAACCTTCTAAGGTCCCGCTTTGCCCCTCTTCACTCTTCACCAGAGCATTTGGCTCTAACTAAGGGGTGCTTCACACACAGCGAGCTCACTGCCAAGATCGCTGCTGAGTCACGCTTTTTGTGACGCAGCAGTGACCTCATTAGCGATCTCGCTGTGTGTGACAATGAGCAGCGATCTGGCCCCTGCTGCGAGATCGCTGCTCGTTACACACAGCCCTGGTTCGTTTTCTTCAAAGGCGCTCTCCCACTGTGACACACAGATCGCTGTGTGTGACAGCGAGAGAGCGACAAATGAAGCGAGCAGGGAGCAGGAGCCGGCGTCTGACAGCTGAGGTAAGCTTGTAACCAAGATAAACATCGGGTAACCAAGGTGGTTACCCGATATTTACCTTAGTTACCAGCCTCTGCAGCTCTCACGCTGCCTGTGCTGCCGGCTCCGGCTGTCTGCACATGTAGCTGCTGTACACATCGGGTTAATTAACCCGATGTGTACAGCAGCTAGGAGAGCAAGGAGCCAGCGCTAAGCAGTGTGCGCGGCTCCCTGCTCTCTGCACATGTAGCTGCATTACACATCGGGTTTATTAACCCGATGTGTACTGTAGCTAGGAGAGCAAGGAGCCAGCGCTCAGTGTGCGCGGCTCCCTGCGCACACAGCTAAGCGGTGTGCGCTGGTAACTAATGTAAACATCGGGTAACCATACCCGATGTTTACCTTAGTTACCAGTCTCCACAGCTTCCAGACGGCGGCTCCGTGCAAGCGCAGCGTTGCTTGCACGTCGCTGCTGGCTGGGGGCTGTTCACTGGTCGCTGGTGAGATCTGCCTGTTTGACAGCTCACCAGCGACCATGTAGCGATGCAGCAGCGATCCTGACCAGGTCAGATCGCTGGTCGGATCGCTGCTGCATCGCTAAGTGTGAAGGTACCCTAAGCCTCAAAGCACAATCTCTAGCCATGATGTGCATTGCAACACTTGACAAGGTGGAAAAAAGCACGTTGTGATTTCATGACAATATAACATGCATCAAAGCCTAGCTGGTATCTAAACTGCTAGCAAAGATTGTGGAGTACAGCAAAACGAGTGCTTAAGGAAGTCTGGGAAGGACTAGGTGAAGCTGTGGGGAAGTGCAAAGTAGCAGGGATTAGTGATATCATATGCTCCCTGCTATGCCTTGGATTTGATCCGGCAGCCTCTTGTGCTGTGGTCCAATTTTCTCTTAAATGAGCCATAGTCAGGCTCGGTTTCTGTCCTTGTTCTGAAAACTTTGTCTCTGTGAGGTCACTTAGTGTGTTCATTGCCTTTTTGCTAACAAGTGTTTCCTATTCTGTAATTTAGTCTGTCCTATTAACCGTTAGGTGATATTTATGAAATGGACCCTGCTTGGAACTATAGCCTGTTTGTCTTATTTTTCTCCTTGCAGATTATAACTTTTGGTTTACCTATTTTACTCTACACCTCCACCTGGATTCTTAAGGAAGCATGTGGAATCCCCAATGGCTACTTAGGAAGCAAAAGACTGAGTTGTTATATGAGTCAACCAGCTAGGATTGTTTCAGTCTTTATTGACTTCTCAACTTCTTCTGACTTCTAGCCCTATAAAAGAATCGGTCAGGTAAAGTGCAGTAGTTTTAAGATCTTATTTTACATTATTTACCATGTATGCATTTATCTACATCAGCCAAAATGTGCAGGGAAAGATGTGAGTACAGCTTGTAAGCCTGCATTAAAGACAGGGAGACATGCATAGGACATCATGGGTCATTACGGGCTTAAACCCTGGTCATGAGACAAAGGCCTTATAAAAGGTTAAATATATGACCTTAACACTAGAAGTCCCAGAAATTTCGAGCTCCCCCCCTAAAGTCCCGAAAGAGGGTCAAATGACTCTTAGTCCAAACTGAATAGAACTAACTAGAAACTAAATGGCTAAACTCCTATGGTGCGACAGTAATGGCCTTAATTACAGAACAAAAGACGGTGATTATAGGATGTTAGCTAAAATCCTTCAGGTCATTCGACCCGTCTCTGGGTTCCAAAGGTAGAAATGTTAAACGACCCCTCTCTGGGACTTCTAGTGTTAAAGAGCTATTAATTATTTAAATAATGGGGTAATGGGGGTGTGACGCCCTGGACTAGCCAGGTAGTCACAGACATTACACCACACACACCCCCTTCCCTAGACAGTCACACCAGTCAAACAAAAACCCTTGTTGCCTCCCTCCAGGGTCTGATATCCACACCAGGTGGGGCGGAGTCAGGCGGTTGGCCCCACCCACTGAGGAGTATACAGGTCTGGAGGTGGGAAAAGAGACAGAGATTAGTTTTGGAGGTGAAAGTGAGAGGACACAAACTGTCGGTGTCTGGTCAGGGGTTCAGACACAAACAGCAAGGTTGGCAGACGGTGGTGGCCATCTGCAGGAGTTAGTGAATCTCTGCAGAGCCGTAGGACCGGGGTCGGGTGTTGGCCCGCCGGTACCAAACCGGGGAGCGGAGTGAAACTAAGCACACAGGCAGGGCCATCAGACCCCGACTAGGCTTGGAGCCGCCGACAACGGTCAAATCCGAGTGTGACAGGAACCCCAGGGGTTTCCCAACAACCAGACAGAAGGCAACAGTCCACACCGAGAGGATATACAGCCACCGCCATAGGCTAGAGATCCAAGGGCCAGCGCCTGCGGGCAAAATGGGCTCCTACGGCACCTATACGCCGGGGAGCGGACTACTGGTGGGCAACCACAGGAGTCAGAACATTCTAACAGGTGCAGGGAAAGACAGCCACCATCAGCCGTCCAGGGAGAGCACAACACTGCAGCCGGCTGCGGGACCCGTCCATCCAGCCGTTTGGTTTACCAGAGACTCTGTCATTGACTGTCTGAGTGAGTACACCAGTGCCATCCGGCACCGCGCCGCGCTGTCCCTGCAACCCTGCACCCCCAGCCATCCAGCCTCCCCGTTACACCACCGGGCCCCAGGATCACCAACCCCTACCCATGGAGGGGACAACATCCTAGCTGCTCCCTACCATCGCTCCCGGGATCCCTGTCACCAGCAGCGGTGGTGCTAATAATCACCACGACCCGTGGGTGGCATCACGAACTATCTCCCTAAACAAACCACCCCCTATTCACTCGTGGACGAGGAGCGCTGCTCGAGTCCCCGGGTCCGGCCCACCGCTCGAGCCACCGAGCAGCAGCAGAAGCCCCGAACCCGAGCGTGGCGAGCGCGTCCCCTCCGCCCGCGACAGGGGCAATATACTACAGCAAGGTTTGACGTTGACTTAGTAAGTGGCTACTCCAAATAGGTGGGAGTAGAGCTCCCTCTGTCTTTCTCTATGAGGAGAACCAATTCCCACACCTTTTTTCCATGGACCGTTCGCTGGTTAATAAGTTTCCCTATTTCAATGTCATGGTCTCCACAAGGTAAGCTGCACCCATCGACCTACAACAATGTAAAATAAGACTTTGAACAATATTAGTGTAATTAATAAATGAGCAAAAATAACAAGTGAAATCTACAACGTTTGAAGAATACAAAAGAGCAAACAGCAAAGGTGTTAATCAGAGTAGTCAAAGATAATGATGTCAGTTTGCCACCTAGCACAGGTAAAACCTATTAGTGAGGGGATTGCAAATTAACTATGAGAAATCCATTGGAATTTCAGTTTGATGAAAATCTATTTGTTGAAATATGGTATTTTTATTTTTTCCCTGCATTTATTATACAGTATTTAAAGTATATTCTTATCATTAGGTTGAATTCACGTGTTTTTATGAAGTGTTTATTCGCAGCCAAGCATAAAGGTATTAAAGCTTAAAGGGCAATAATATTTTCATGTAACTTTAGATAAAGCTGTCTTGTGTATGTGTATGAGGAATAACACTTTGGCCATCATACGACTTGAATTTTCCAATTTCTAGACTCCATCTTCGAATTGCAATTGTTTCTGAGCTGGTGGGAGGAGGCTAACTGTAATAATCTCTGCCATACACAGCACATAGATAGGGAATTGTATTTAACATTCCTTAGTTAGCAAAGAACAGTAGCATGGAGAAAAAATCATAAAGCAGTACTGAGCTTTTTTCTTCCTCTGCTTGTTTTCTCACTCTGCTGATCATTCCTCCACCTTATTCTCTTCTCCATTAATTAGAATAGTCTGTGTAATCCGATACCTCAATCAGCTGGGATAAATACATTGTATTATTATCTTTATTTTTAATGGGCCAGGAGCTGGTGATTTGAAGCTTTGTTTTTTAAATTTTTTTCATAATTTTTTTCATTTTTCTACTCTTTACTGCTTTTAATAGTCCCCTTAGGGGATTTGAAGCTGTGATTGTGTGATCGCTTATAATGTATACAACAATGCCAGAGCATTACTGTATATAACAGAATTCATTCTCCTTTGAAGCCCGGCCACAAGCAGTCAGGAGCGCTACTATGACAAGCACAGAGGTCTTCAGCAGACCCCTGGATGCCAAGCAACTGATCATGTCCAGGTGGGCACTTAAAATAGTTCACCCCCATGCCGACGCTTGTTAACTTCCACTATCGGAGTTTGAAAGTGGAATTAAAAAGTTAACAATTATGGTGGCGGAATCTCATTCCCCGTTATTGTTAGAGGCAGGTCCTGGTTGAAATTACAAAAAAAAACAATAATCAGCAATTCCATCATTATTTTTTTATGGCATTCATTTTGTAATAAACATGACCTGGAAATAATATTATCTAGGTCAATATGATTTTATTCAAGTGAGAAAAAATTGCAAAAAAATATTTTGCTTTAGTTGCCATTTTCTAAAACCTGTAACATGTTTATTCTTTGGTTGATAAGAGTTTTGTGAGGGCTTGTTTTTTTGCACGATGACTTGATGTATTTAGATACTGTTTTAAGGTAAATTCAATGCCTTAATTGTTTCTTATTGCATTTTTTTGGAGTTGCTGCAACCAAAAACCTGCAATTCTGCCATTTTCATTTTTTTCAACTACCAGTTTTCACAGATCAGGTTAATTAGACAAATCTGACTTTTGAGGACACGCTGATACCAAATACACACGTGGTCAAAATTGTTGGTACCCCTCGTTTAATGAAAGAAAGCCCAGAATGGTCACAGAAATAACTTGAATCTGACAAAAGCAATAATAAATAAAAAATCTATGAAAATGAACAAATGAAATTCAGACATTGCTGCTTTTCTGCTTCCACAGAATTTTAAAAAATAAATAAAACTCATGAAATATTCCTGGACAAAAATGATGGTTCCTTCCTTAACTTAATATTTGGTTGCACAACCTTTTGAGGCAATCACTGCAATCAAACGATTCCTGTAACTGTCAATGAGACTTCTGCTCCTCTCAACAGGTATTTTGGCCGCTCCTCAAGAGCAAAGTGCTCCAATTGTCTGGTGTTTGACGGTTGCCTTTTGGAGACGGCATGTTTCAGCCCTTTCCAAAGAAGCTCAATAGGATTTAGGTCAGGGCTTATAGGAGCCACTTCAATGTTTTCCTCTTAACCATTCTTGTGTGTTTTTAGCTGTGTGTTTTGGGTCATTATCCTGTTGCAAGACTCATGACCTGCAACTCAGAACAAGCTTTCTGACACTGGGCAGCACATTTCTCTCTAGAATCCCTTGATAGTCTTGAGATTACATTGTACCCTGCACAGATTCAAGACACCCTGCACCCAGGGCAGCAAAGTAGCCCCAGAACATAACAGAGCCTCCTCCATGTTTCACAGTAGGGACAGTGTTCTTTTCTTGATATGCTTCATTTTTGCATCTGTGAACATAGAGCGGATGTGCCTTGCCAAAAAGTTCAATTTTTGTCCCATTTATCCATAAGACGTTCTCCCAGAAGCTTTGTGGCTTGTCAACATGTAGTTTGTCAAATTCAAGTCTGGATTTTTTATGATTTTTTTTCAACAATGGTGTCCTCTTGGTCGTCTCCCATGAAGTCCACTTTGACCCAAACAACAATGAATGGTTCATTCTGACACTGATCTGATGTTCCTTGAGCTTGAAGTTCACCTTTAATCTCTTTAGATGTTTTTCTGTTACCATTTGTATTATCCATCTCTTTGATTTGTCATCAATTTTCCTCCTGCAGCCACGTACAGGGAGGTTGGCTACAGTTCCATGGATCTTAACTTTCTGAATAATATGTGCAACTGTAATATGTGTCACAGGAACATTAAGCTGCTTGGAGATGGTCTTATAACCTTTACCTTTAATGTGCTTGTCTATAATTTTCTTTCTACTCTCCTGAGACAACTCTTTCCTCTGCTTTCTCTGGTGCATGTTGAATGTGGTACACACCCTGTCACCAAACAGCACAGTCAGTATCAGTAGCCCTATATACAGGCCTTCTGACAGATTACAAGATTGTAGACACCTGTGATGCTAATTAGTGGACACACCTTGATTTAACATTTCCCTTTTGTCACATTATGTTCAGGGGGGTACCATCATTTCTGCCCAGGCCTGTTTCGTGATTTTTATTTTTAAAAAAATTCTGTGGAAGCAGAAACGCAATATCTGACTTTCATTTCTTCATTTTCATAGATTTTTTAATTTATTTTTACTTTTGTCAGATACAAGTTATTTCTGTGACCATTTTGGGTTTTATTTCATTAAATGAGGGGTACCAACAATTTTGACCACATGTGTAAGTGTAATTTTTAGTTTTTACATTTTGTTTATTGTTAACTAGAAAAAGGGGGGATTAAATTTGTTTATTTATTTTTTTTCATTTTTTTTAAATTGTGTTTACTTTCTTCCCTATTTGTTAGTCCCTTTAGGGGACTTGAGCCTGCGATCAACTGATTACAAAGGCAGCTTTTTAATATAATGTGGATACATAGGAAAATAGTTCCCAAACTTTTTGGATGATTGAATAGCAGAATAATATATTTTTATTTGAGTTTTTGCTAAAAATGAAGCAAGAAGTCTTTTATTCTATCAAAAAATACCTTCTGAATTTTTTCACGGCAATTTAATTGGTTTTTAAGTTGTTTCATCATCATAAAAGGTTAAAAAAGCAATGTGCTTGTAAATACATGCTAATTTGCAATATATGTTTTAATAAAAATATTCTCAATTCCCAAGAATGAAATAATTTGTATTGTTTACTGCTTAGGTTACTGATCACTGCTGGAGTCTGGTTACAAAGTGGGTTAAGGATAACAAAGTCAGTGTTTTGGAGTGGCCATCACAAAACCCTGATCTCAATCCCATAAACAATTTATAGGCGAAGCTAAAAAGGGAGTTGGGGTCTCCTAGCCAGGGAGCACAGGGCTTTACAAATTTTCTCTAATCGAACTTGTAAGTGCTGCTCTGAAGTTGGCGGGATAACTAGATCTGATCAGCTTCGGTGCCACTATGCACTTTCTACGTTGCATTGGTGAGCACACAAGTCAAACCAAGGGTTTGCCCCCCCTACGTTAATACTTTGTAGGACCACCTTTCATTGCAATTACAGCTGTAAGTCTTTTGTGGTATGTCTTTACCAGCTTGCACATATAGTGTTGAAATTTTTGCCCATTCTTCTTTGTACACGAGCTCTATGTCAGTGAGATTGGATGAAGATGTCTGTGAACAGAAATTTTCACATCTTATTACAGATTCTTAATGGGATTTGGACCTAGACTCTGACTGGGCCGATTACACCCATGAATATGTGCCAGTGTTAGGAGGCTTAGCAGCCATGCAATGCTAATCTGTTAAAGAGGTTGTCCACTATTTTTATGATCTACTACTACTAAATCATCCAATGTAGTTTTGTGAAATTTGGTCCAAGCAGGGAGTGTCCACACGTCTCTTGACCCTAAACCTACACCCCAGTCTCAAATCTTTTGAAGCCTCTATCAGGTTTTCCTCTAGGATTTAGTGATTATGTATGAAGTGAAAGTGCACACAAATCTTTCATAAAATTAGAAACTTTATTAATATATTCACAAACAATTTTTTGTCTAAAAACAGGAAAAGCCCACAAAGTGGGGCACAAGATCCCAGGTGATCAACCAATAATAATCACAGATTTTTTTGCAATCAATTTGTTGAAAGAACTGAGTAAATGTCACAACCTTATATGTACATAAAACAGAAGAATTTCTTGTGATTGTCTATAGAACTTATATTTGTCGCCTTGCCCTTTGGTAGCACAAACAATGCATCATACCATATAGGTCCCAATTACAGCAGATTGGTTCAAATCCACAAGTTTCTGCACCAGAGGACATGCAACATCAGCTTCCTATATAAAGATCTTATTACCACTCAAAATTGCTCCAATAGAGTACAGTTAAGGCTGCTTTACACGAGTCAATCCATCGTGCGATTTATTTGGCAAAGTCTTTTTTTTTTTTTGTTTGTATCACTGATAGGTAGTTGTCCATGTGTCACACGTTGAGTGTTGTCAAACGACCACAAAGCGCTCATCGATATATTGATTGGCCATGGCAGACGTCCAAAAGGCTTCACACATGTTTTCCTTTGGTCAATCTGTCTTTTGTATGGGCGTAATTAGGCAAACTATACAGCCCTCCGTGATGTTGTCTGGATTGTTGCACGCCCTGAATTCTTCTGACCTGCTCAATCCAGTTCTGCTAATGTGGTTGATTGGTTAGATCCCATATATATAGTTTCTCTTCTGCGTCTGTCTTTGTTGCCTCGTGTGTCCTTAGCATCATTCTTGTTTGTTGTTTGTGGTCTGGTTAATGTCGATTTTGATCCAAAAAGGAAAGATTGGCATATAACAACTTACCACAAAAAAGGGATAACAAGGAGTGAGGGCGGAAAATCCAGCGAACAAACAAACGTAAGAAAAATTAGGAATAATGCACTATAAAACACTGTGCATGACGCCAAGGCTGAATGTTCACACATCATGACTACAGCTCCGTATTTTATAACAGTAATAACCAATCAAAACGCATCTGCTACAACCAATCCGATTAGATTAGGCGTGATTATTTAAAACCACAATTACGCCCTGAACGTTTACTGACGTCACAAACAACTACGAGGATGTCCGATTACGCGGTGTCACACTGCAATGTGTCGTTCATTAGGACTAAACTGAACGATTTTATGGAATTAAACGATGAGTACACGATGGCCGAATTTCAAACGATTAGGCATCGGTTGGACTCGCAAGGAGCTGTCACATGAGGAGATGTCGTTACGAATGACGGAAGTGCGTCACAAAATCCGTGACCCCAACGATGCATCGCACAATATATCGACTCGTGTAAAGCAGCCTTAAGGTCTAGAAATATTTGGACAGTGACACAATTTTCGCGAGTTGGGCTCTGCATGCCACCACATTGGATTTGAAATGAAACCTCTACAACAGAATTCAAGTGCAGATTGTAACGTTTAATTTGAAGGTTTGAACAAAAATATCTGATAGAAATTGTAGAATTGTGCACATTTCTTTACAAACACTCCACATTTTAGGAGGTCAAAAGTAATTGGACAAATAAACCAAACCCAAACAAAATATTTTTATTTTCAATATTTTGTTGTGAATCCTTTGGAGGCAATCACTGCCTTAAGTCTGGAACCCATGGACATCACCAAACGCTGGGTTTCCTCCTTCTTAATGCTTTGCCAGGCCTTTACAGCCGCAGCCTTCAGGTCTTGCTTGTTTGTGGGTCTTTCCGTCTTAAGTCTGGATTTGAGCAAGTGAAATGCATGCTCAATTGGGTTAAGATCTGGTGATTGACTTGGCCATTGCAGAATGTTCCACTTTTTTGCACTCATGAACTCCTGGGTAGCTTTGGCTGTATGCTTGGGGTCATTGTCCATCTGTACTATGAAGCGCCGTCCGATCGACTTTGCGGCATTTGGCTGAATCTGGGCTGAAAGTATATCCCGGTACACTTCAGAATTCATCCGGCTACTCTTGTCTGCTGTTATGTCATCAATAAACACAAGTGACCCAGTGCCATTGAAAGCCATGCATGCCCATGCCATCACGTTGCCTCCACCATGTTTTACAGAGGATGTGGTGTGCCTTGGATCATGTGCCGTTCCCTTTCTTCTCCAAACTTTTTTCTTCCCATCATTCTGGTACAGGTTGATCTTTGTCTCATCTGTCCATAGAATACTTTTCCAGAACTGAGCTGGCTTCATGAGGTGTTTTTCAGCAAATTTAACTCTGGCCTGTCTATTTTTGGAATTGATGAATGGTTTGCATCTAGATGTGAACCCTTTGTATTTACTTTCATGGAGTCTTCTCTTTACTGTTGACTTAGAGACAGATACACCTACTTCACTGAGAGTGTTCTGGACTTCAGTTGATGTTGTGAACGGGTTCTTCTTCACCAAAGAAAGTATGCGGCGATCATCCACCACTGTTGTCATCCGTGGATACCCAGGCCTTTTTGAGTTCCCAAGCTCACCAGTCAATTCCTTTTTTCTCAGAATGTACCCGACTGTTGATTTTGCTACTCCAAGCATGTCTGCTATCTCTCTGATGGATTTTTTCTTTTTTTTCAGCCTCAGGATGTTCTGCTTCACCTCAATTGAGAGTTCCTTAGACCGCATGTTGTCTGGTCACAGCAACAGCTTCCAAATGCAAAACCACACACCTGTAATCAACCCCAGACCTTTTAACTACTTCATTGATTACAGGTTAACGAGGGAGACGCCTTCAGAGTTAATTGCAGCCCTTAGAGTCCCTTGTCAAATTACTTTTGGTCCCTTTAGAAAAAGGAGGCTATGCATTACAGAGCTATGATTCCTAAACCCTTTCTCCGATTTGGATGTGAAAACTCTCATATTGCAGCTGGGAGTGTGCACTTTCAGCCCATATTATATATATAATTGTATTTCTGAACATGTTTTTGTAAACAGCTAAAATAAACAAAACTTGTGTCACTGTCCAAATATGTCTGGACCTAACTGTATATGACCAGTTGCAGTAACGGCTTTTGATTTAATATCTATACATATAATATGGTAGGCTACAGATACCCCCAGGGCCCTCTGCGCCACCAGCCAGCATAAAGGTCAGATAGTAAACCGGATTTTATATCCTATATTGACATCAATCAATCACAAATAGTATTGACCTCTATACTGGCAGGCCGACTGCACAGACCACCCTGACAGATAACCTGCTGCAGTGAAAGTCTAGCCAAAATACATCTACCGGTATAAGATTAAACAGCCATTTACAGAAAATGCATGAAATACTAATGCTGGCTCATGTTGATATCATATTAGTAGAAAAAAATTGGATTACAATGGACATTTACCTGTAAAGAAAGGGATCACCTGGCCATGTGCTCCACCACCCCTGATGCCGTTTCGCCTCGCTTCTTCAAAAGGGGCGTCAGGGGTGGTGGAGCACATGGCCAGGTGATCCCTTTCTTTACAGGTAAATGTCCATTGTAATCCAATTTTTTTCTACTAATATGATATCAACATGAGCCAGCATTAGTATTTCATGCATGTTCTGTAAATGGCTGTTTAATATTATACCGGTAGATGTATTTTGGCTAGACTTTTACTGCAGCAGGTTATCTGTCAGGGTGGTCTGTGCAGTCGGCCTGCCAGTATAGAGGTCAATACCATTTGTGATTGATTGATGTCAATGTAGGATATAAAATCCAGTTTACTATCTGACCTTTATGCTGGCTGGTGGCGCAGCGGGCCCTGGGGGTATCTGTAGCCTACCATATTATATGTATAGATATTAAATCAACAGCTGTTACTGCAACTGGTCATATACTCTAGTGGAGCAATTTTGAGTGGTAATAATATCTTTATATAGGAAGCTGATGCTGCATGTCCTCTGGTGCAGAAACTTGTGGATTTGAACCAATCTGCTGTAATTGGGACCTATATGGTATGATGCATTGTTTGTGCTACCAGAGGGCAAGGCGACAAATATAAGTTCTATAGACAACCACAAGAAGTTTTTCTGCTTTATGTACATATATGGTTGTGACATTTACTCAGTTCTTTCATAGTTTCATAGTTTTTAAGGTTGAAGGGAGACTCTAAGTCCATCTAGTTCAACCCGTAGCCTAACATGTTGATCCAGAGGAAGGCAAAAGAACCCCAATGTGTCAAATAAGCTCCGATGGGGAAAAAAATTCCTTCCTGACTCCACATACGCCAATCAGACTAGTTCCCTGGATCAACACCCTGTCATAAAATCTAATATACATAACTGGTAATATTATATTTTTCAAGAAAGGCGTCCAGGCTCTGCTTAAATGTTAGTAGTGAATCACTCATTACAATATCATGCGGCAGAGAGCTCCATAGTCTCACTGCTCGTACAGTAAAGAATCCTCGTCTGTGGTTATGATTAAACCTTCTTTCCTCGAGACGTAGCGGATGCTCCCGTGTTCCAGTCGCAGGCCTAGGTGTAAAGAGATCTTTGGAAAGGTCTCTGTACTGTCCCCTCATATGTTTATACATTGTGATTAGATCCCCCCTAAGCCTTTGTTTTTCCAAACTAAATAACCCCAAGTTTAATAACCTGTCTTGGTGTTGCAGCCCACCCATTTCTCTAATAATCTCGGTCGCTCTTCTATCTACCTGTAAGATTATGCTATTTATAACCTTCTAAACTTTTGCTATCAAGAAAAGCATCCATTCCTCTCTTAAATTCATTCAGTGAGTTGGCCATCACCACTTCCTCAGGAAGAGAGTTCCAGAGCCTCACTGCTCTTACCGTGAAGAACCCTCTTCTATGCTGATGTAGGAATTTTCTTTCCTCCAATCGAAGAGAATGCCCCCTTGTTCTTGTCATAGTCCTTGGTACAAACAGATCATGGGAGAGATCTCTATATGGCCCTCTGATATATTTGTACATATTTATTAGGTCTCCCCTAAGTCTTCTCTTTTCTAGAGTAAATAGACCTAATTTTGATAACCTTTCTGTGTATTGTAATGCACCCACTCCATTTATTATTTTAGTAGCTCGCCTCTGAACCCTTTCAAGTTCAGTAATGTCTTTCTTGAGCACCGGTGCCCAAAATTGCACACAATAATCCAAGTGTGGTCTGACGAGTGATTTGTACAGTGGGCGAATTATGTTTTCATCTCGTGCCCCCAGACCTCTTCTAATGCATCCCATCACCCTATTTGCTTTGGAGGCTGCTGCCTGACACTGGGCACTCCAATTTAGATTCTTATTGACTAAGATGCCTAAGTCTTTTTCCATGTCTGATTTCCCCAGCGGTTTCCCATTTAGTAAGTAATCGTAGCATCTGTTTCTCCTTCCCATGTGCATAACCTTATACTTATCTGTGTTAAACCTCATTTGCCATTTTTCAGCCCAATTCTCCAATTTTCTCAAATCCATCTGTAGTTGCAAACTGTCCTCCTTTGTGTTAACTACCTTACATAGTTTTGTATCATCTGCAAATACTGATATTTTACTCTGTAAACCATCCACCAGATCATTAATAAATATATTAAATAGTAGGGGGCCCAATACAGACCCCTGTGGCACCCCAAAATTCAACAAATTGATTGCAAAAAATCTGTGATTATTATTGGTTGATCACCTGGGATCTTGTGCCCCACTTTGTGGGCTTTTCCTATTTTTAGACAAAAAATTGTTTGTGAATATATTAATAAAGTTTCTAATTTTATGAAAGATTTGTGTGCATTTTCACTTCATACCTAATCACTATTTTGGTTGGGTTGTTGTTTTGAATCAGTTGAAGAAGTGTGTGTTTAATAAGGACAATTGATATTTAAATTTCCTCTAGGATTTCCCTGTATTTCCTTTACAATTCGCAAATACTTGCTACTTTGTGTTGGCATATCACATAAAATCCCAATAAAATACACCTAATTTTGTGGGTGAAACATAAAATTATGTGCAAAAGTTCACGAGGTATGAATACTTTTTCAACGCACTGTATATTGGCAATTATATGGTTTAGCGGAAAAATTCTTTGAGAATGTACTGGATCTCTTTACACCTCTTTTTGTTTTCGGCAACACCTCAAAAGCTTACTGACAAGTTAGGGATAATCCTCATCAACAAAATATAGGCTTCAGACAAAAGAAATAAGAGAAACGTTTCATAAAGTAAATTCTAAATCAAAATCTATAAAATATTTTTTGCATAATATGTAAAACTAATGTTAAAGTTTATATATAAATATATTGATTTTACGTTGTTTTGCTGTATTCTTAAACCTTTTATGTCATCGTACTTCATGTAAAATTGTGTCCATACTTCATGTAGAAATGTATATTAGACAAGGCATGTGTCTGTCAGACTGAAACATTGCCCTTTTATTCCATATTTCTAAATAAATGCTGTAGGCTGTATACACAAATTCACCATAACTGTTTATCTCTACTATAAAAGTCTGAATTATTATTGAGTAGCGTAAAGTGTACTTGCAATTAATAATACAAGTAAAGATAAGAAACTTTGTAATATAACTTATTATGGGAAAATCTCTTATTTACACTTATCTAACCCGCCTCCTCTATAAACTGTTAATTTTCTCGGTTCATAAGTAATATTTTTTCCATAGAGAAGAAAGTATTTTAAGTTCACTATAAGACTCTAAGTAACTAGAATTAATAGGACCTCATAGAAAAATAAGATGGACCATTACCACCTTATTCCTAATTTAAAGGTGTCGTCCACTACTTTTACATTGGCGCCCTATCCTTAGGTTAGGTCATCAATGTCTGATTGGCAAGAGTCTGAAACCTGGCACGGGCCAGAGCATAGGAATTTGCACGGGGACCGGCCATCACACAGGATTTTATCCATTCCAAGGAGTCCGATTGATTCCCCTCATAACATTATCTTTTGATGCATTAATACCTAGCCTTATCTAGCAAGACAAAGACCATACCATTAGGTATCTCACACCCTCAGGGTGTTTATCATACACCGAGCCTTATTACATAGTATTTCTACTGTTCGGCTATCATACCTGAAACGTGTTGCCTTTGAGTGTAAGGGCACTCCCCACACCAGCAGCCTTTTCTGCACCATATATACGGCAACCGGTACCTTACAGTGGACTCCACTTCTTTAACGTGACTCTTACATCATCTGTTTGCTATTAGTTATACCATTGATGTCAACAGAGGTATCCCTTCCTTATATGGAGATTTCGTACACTGTATACACACCGTTTTCTCTACAATCATATAGACTTTCTCTGACGAAGGCCTGTATGTGAAGGCCGAAACGTTAGAAATATTATTTTGGATCCTTTGCATCAATAAACAAGCAAACTGAAATTCAAGCACTACTCTGCCTCAGACTCTTACCTTTTTCTGTGTGCCCGAGTTATTTGTTCTTCGCTATATTGTGATATTTCCTCGGAGGCACCTACTATTTGGATAAGTGAGCCAGACTTTACCTTATATTGATCAATGTCTGATTGTCAAGAGTCTGAAACCTGGCACGCCCACCAATCAGCTGTTCTCTGTGCTGGTGGTCATCAGTTCCTGGAGGCTCCCTGTCAAGTGATAGCGGCCACAGCCGGGTACTGCACATCCGCCTCCCATTCAAATCAATAGGAGGCGGATTTGCAGTACCCAGCTGCTCTCACAAGATGGGGTAACTCCAGTACTGAGCATTTCCGGATGCCTGCTACCGGCATTGGCACCCAGAACGGCTAATTGGAAGGAGAGCTGGATGTCAGATTCTGGCCGATCAGAAATTGATGAGTTGATACACACGGCATTTTTGGGGGGTGCTCAAGTAGGGTCCAAATCGTCTCAACTAGATGTAGAAACTTGGCACTCAAGATTAATGTGAATAGTGGTCTTTTATTGAGAAGAAGTTGTAGGACCAGCCCAAGCACAGACGTTTCGGTCAAAGATCTTCATCAGTGTGCATGCAGGGGGTCCTCAGAAGGTAAAGTAACTTGGCAACTGGGATAGTCAGGTATGACACGGTGTCCACCACTGTCTATGTGGCAATGCACACTGATGAAGGTTTTTGACCGAAACGTCTGTGCTTGTGCTGGTCCTACAAGTTCTTCTTAATAAAATACCACTATTCATATTTATCTTGAGTGCCAGGTTTCTACATCTAGATCAGACATTGATGACCTATCCTAAGGATAGACCATCAATGTAAAAGAAGTGGATAACCACTTTAACCCTAGAACGCATACATGGGGCCTCGCAGGCCTGCTAGGTTACTTGTTTTCTATTGTAGATTTCTATGGTGCGCGTTCTAGGGTTAATAGAGGCGAATTGCTTGGCTTCTAAGCCTCCTTACACTGGCATGCTAGGCATGTCAGTCTTCACAAATAAAAATGTTACCTCTTAGATCCTAGTCAGAAGCCTCTCAAAAAGGAAAATCTGATCTAATGCTTTGCACTGATGAGGGGCAATATCCTGAAACATCATGTGTGCAAATTGAGATTCTAATTTGGCTTTTAAGCAAACTCATATGACAAGGCATATACATTATAGGGTTGAGATTGACTTTTATGATTGCTACTTCCAACTGGTGGCACTAGAGTTCCAATCCTGATTCTCTCTAAAGAAGCAATTTGCATATTTAATTTCCCAGAGGAGCATGGCATGGCTTATAAGCCTCATTATACTGCCATACTAGGCATGCCAATCTCCACAAGGAGTAACATTGCACCCAATACCAGAAAATGAAAATAACGGTTTAGAGCAGGGGTCGGGAACCTATGGCTCGCGAGCCAGATATGGCTCTTTTGATAGCCGTATCTGGCTCGCAGACAGGGCTCCTACCTGTCTATGGGAAGGATCAGGGCCGGCGCCAGCACAATTGAGAGCAATGATGAGAGAGTGAGCGGCGCTCTCTCTCTTATCATTCTCCCCGCTGTGACTGTCGGCGTTCTTCTGACAGCTCTGCAGCATCACTCGTCATCACTGCGCGCCTGCTGAGAGGTCAGCGAGCGACAGCAATGGACGATGCGCCGAGGAGACCGGCACTAGTACACATAGGGGCCCGGCAGCCGCTCTGCGTCTATGTGTAGTGCTGCTGTGTAGTGGCCGACCTGTGAGTCAGGGGAGCCCAGTGTCAGTAGAGGGGCCCCTGACCTGGAGAGGCCACCAGCCATGTCTGAGCTGCAGGAGTGCTAGTCCTGACCTGCACAGCAGACGGAATCTCCATCCTGCAGGACCTGCGATGATGTCACGCCCATGTGACTGTGTGGGAGGAGACACAGGATGCCGGGCAGAAAGCAAGAGAACTGAATCCTGAAGGAGATTTGGACACATGACTGGTAATAAGAAAAGAGGGGACATGAGGGTGAGGGGGGCTGCAGGGTGAGGGGCATATGAGGGCTGCAGACTGACAGAAGGATGTGAAGGGGTGCAGAGTGTTTGAGAGGGGTAAGTTGGGGTACAGGCAGGGTGAGATATGTGAGCAGGGTGTGTGAGATATGGGGGTGTATTGTGTGTGATATGGGGGGTGCAGGCTGTATGGAAAGCAGGGTATGTGACATATGGGGGTGTAGTGTGTGAGATCTGGGGGGTGCAGGCTGTATGGGAAGCAGTGTGTGTGTGTGTGGGATATGGGGGGTGCAGGCCGTATGGGGAGCAGTGTGTGTGTGTGTGATATGGGGGGTGCAGGCTGTATGGGAAGCAGGGTGTGAGAGATATGGGGGTGTAGGCTGTATGGGAAGCAGGGTGTGTGAGATATGGGGGTGTAGTGTGTGTGATATGGGGGTGCAGGCTGTATGGGGAGCAGGGTATGCGACATATGGGGGTGTAGTGTGTGGGATATGGGGGGTGCAGGCTGTATGGGGAGCAGTGTGTGTGTGTGATATGGGGGGTGCAGGCTGTATGGGGAGCAGTGTGTGCGTGTGATATGGGGGGTGCAGGCTGTATGGGGAGCCGTGTGTGTGTGTGATATGGGGGGGTGCAGGCTGTATGGGAAGCAGGGTATGTGACATATGGGGGTGTAGTGTGTGAGATCTGGGGGGTGCAGGCTGTATGGGGAGCAGTGTGTGTGTGTGATATGGGGGGGTGCAGGCTGTATGGGAAGCAGGGTATGTGACATATGGGGGTGTAGTGTGTGAGATCTGGGGGGTGCAGGCTGTATGGGAAGCAGTGTGTGTGTGTGTGTGTGATATGGGGGGTGCAGGCTGTATGGGAAGCAGGGTATGTGACATATGGGGGTGTAGTGTGTGAGATCTGGGGGGTGCAGGCTGTATGGGGAGCAGTGTGTGTGTGTGATATGGGGGGGTGCAGGCTGTATGGGAAGCAGGGTATGTGACATATGGGGGTGTAGTGTGTGAGATCTGGGGGGTGCAGGCTGTATGGGAAGCAGTGTGTGTGTGTGTGTGTGATATGGGGGGTGCAGGCTGTATGGGAAGCAGGGTGTCTGGGCCACTGACAGATACAATTGCTCCAGCGGTCACTTAGTACACAAAGGAGTGTTCCTCTCTGCTGCACTAAGCCACCGCTGGACCTAAACAATAATTCACTGTAAAATAATAAAATAGATAATTGACATAACTGACAATGCGTTGTGTGACATGTCCAATATTCCAGCTTCTTTCTTCTGCGAATGCCTCAAAGCTGGCATTCTCTCAACATCAGGTGGGAAGAATGCCAGATTCCAGTCATGCGCAGGAAAAAGAAGAAGCCAGACTGCTGGACTGATGTCATGCATCGCAAGTTCACAATGTAAGTTATTTATTTGATTTTTTTACTGCTAATTACCATTGTTTCAGTCCAGTTGTGGCTTTATACAGCAGGGAGGAGCATTCCTTGCTGTACTAAGTGAACATTGGAGCGATTGATCTGTCAATGGCCCTTTAAACATATTGTACGGCTCTCGCGGAATTATATTTCAAAATATGTGGCGTTTACGGCTCTCTTAGCCAAAAAGGTTCCTGACCCCTGGTTTAGAGCAACAATTTGAAGTATAGATAATAGCTCTTATTATCACCTGTCTCAGTAATCGGAAAATCTGACTTCTTTGATCGCAGATTTTAACTATGAAATTAGAGTAAGAGATCAATTCATGAGAAGAAAGAAGCAAATTTCTCTTATAGAAAATATAACATTTTCAAGTGTACTTTTGCTTTATTAAATTGTTATGGACATGATTATATGAAGATACCCAAAATAAAGGACAACTTTCTGCATAGAGAGAGATTTAAGAGACATTTGTACTGTAGCTAAATACTAGTTTCTGGAGTTTACCGAATTAAGTAACATGTATCTTACTTCTGCTTTCTCTCGCATCTTAGGCTAGTTTCACACTTGTGTTGAACGGCATTGCGTTCTGTGATGGATGCAACAGATCGTACAAAACAACGGAATCTTTTTTTTTTTCTTCTTTACAGTTTTACCGGCAGCAGACTATTGTGAACGATTAGCTGATCGCTCACAGCAGCCGGCCGCCAGGTGATCAGCTGATCGCTCACAGCAGCCAGCCGCCGGGTGATCAGCTGATCATTCGGCCGCTGAGAATGTGTGCGGGGGCGGGGGGCGGAGTGCGGGGAGGGTGGAGCCAAGCGAGGCCATGGCACTGAGGGCGTCAGTGCCGCGGGGACTGCATGGCTGGGGACAGGTGTGTGTGTGTGTTTGTGTGTACATGCGGAGTGCGGGAGGGGCGGAGCCGAGCGGGGAAGCGTCGGGCTCCTTGCACACGTAGCCAGGGTAAATATCGGGTAACTAAGCAAAGCACTTTGCTTGGTTACTCGATATTTACCTTGGTTAGCAGCGCACACCGCTTAGCGCTGGCTCTTTGCACCCGTAGCCAGTGTAAATATCGGGTAACTAAGCAAAGCGCATTGCTTAGTAACCTGATGTGTACCCTGGCTACGAGTGCAGGGAGACATAGAGAGCATGCGCAGCGAAATCCTACGGATTGCGCTGCTCAAAAAACATTACCTGCTGCGTTCCTTCCACCCGGCGAAAGAAACGCAGCATCGCCCAGCGGAAGCAACGCAGGTTTTTCAGGCTACTTTCACACTTGAATTGTTTTCATTCAGTTGCAATCCGCCGTTTTGGAAAATAGCAGAATCCGTTAACGGATTACGCTGCTTCCCATAGACTTGTATGGACGACGGATTGCGAGCTACTTTCACACATCAGTTTTTTGGCATCAGGCACAATCCGGCGTGTGCCTGATGCAACGGATCCAATGCACAATATGCAAAAAATGGATGTGCCGGGTCCTTCTTGTTGACGGATCCGGTATACCTGATCCGTCAAAAACCCATCCGGCGCATCTGTTTTTTATCTGTTTCGTCCATTTTTTGCTGAATCCGTTTATTTAAAATACATTGGAGCATGCTCAGTTTTAAAAACGGATCCGGCAGCTACATCCGTTTTTTGCCTCATTACGCCAGATTTGGCGTCCATAGGCTTCCAATGTAAATCACACCATATTGCGCCGGATCCAGCACAATGCGTTTTTTTGTCAGAGACAAAAAACGTTGCAAGGGACGTTCCATCCGGCCGCCGCATTAGCCAATTACGACGGATCCGGCAAAATCCGGATGCAACGCAAGGCCATCAGGAACAATCCGGCGCTAATACAAATCAATGGGGATAAAACTGATCCGGCGCCGGATCCATTTTATCCGTTTTTTTCTATATTGTGCCTGATGGAAAAAAACTCATGTGTGAAAGTAGCTTTAGAAGAATACAGTATCAGGAAATGTTGAGACGTCTGTCTGTCTCCTTTTCCCTGTGTCTTAATATTACACTTATATTGAATTACAGGTTAGCTATTTTCTATATTTTGAGTACTGAAACTGATATAGTATCTACACAAGACATCTTTATGGCTCTTGTCAAATATTTGGCGGTCTCGCTGAATACCTCAGTAGCTTTCTCAATACATAGTACCATGATCACTACCAGGTGTTTTATACCGCACCAATAATAGTGTAAGGGTGCAGTTGTTTATTGGATTCATGTTCCAGTCAGTGATTGAGCTGGCACTAGGGAGATGCCCACAAAATGACATTTTTGTATTTTTTCACCCAGGGGTTCAAAAATTTAAAAAAACTATTCTGTCTTTCATCCCTTTGCAATGCTTTTGTCACAAGAAAAAAATATTGATACTGTGTAAGTAACACCTACAACTGTTTAATGTGATCAGGGCCTTTATTCAGCCTCGGAATGCAAGATTGGTTTTATTTACTAACAGGAAGCAGAGATTTTGGTTTGTGATTGGAAAAGAATGTATATAAGGAGGTTAAAGAGGACCATCCACCCAGATTTTCCTTTAAAAACTAAAGCCAGTGCTATACTGGCGCTATCATGCTGATTCTATACATACCTTTAGTTGTGAGATCGTACAAATACTTTCTGAAATATAGGCAAGTAAAGTTTGTGAAATGCACTGTTACTTGATTGATGGGTGCTGCAGCATATATAATAGGTGGGCGGGTTTTGCTAGTTATTTCCACCCCTGTCTGCCTGTCCTTCCTTCATCTGTGTCTGTTATTACAGGGGGAGGAAGGACAGGGGGGAGGAAGGACAGGAAGGCATACAGGGGTCGGAATAACTAGCAAAACCTGAAACACCTATATTTCAGAAAGTATACATCTGATCTCACAACTAAAGGTATCTATAGATTCAGTATGATAGCACCAGTATAGCACTGGCTTTAGTTAATATATGAAAATCCTGGCGGTTGGCCCTCTTTAATTTCCTTAATATTCATTGTGCAAATACAAATAAAAAGTTTAATTTGAAGCCAAAACCCTCCTTTTAAACAACATGTTTTGCATATATATTGTAATTAGTACAAATTAATATAAAAATTAAATATATTTTATTTGAGAAATACGCGTCTTTCTTCACTTCCCTTTGTCTCTCTATCTCCATCTTACAGCCTGAACAATCAGTCACTCAGCCTTGCTCAAAAAAAAATTAAGGCTAGGTGACCATACAGTGCCTACAAGTAGTATTCAACCCCCTGCAGATTTAGCAGGTTTACACATTCGGAATTAACTTGGCATTGTGACATTTGGACTGTAGATCAGCCTGGAAGTGTGAAATGCACTGTAGCAAAAAAGAATGTTATTTCTTTTTTTTTTTTTTTTTTTTTTTTAAATTGTGAAAAGTTTATTCAGAGGGTCATTTATTATTCAACCCCTCAAACCACAAGAATTCTGTTTGGTTCCCCTAAAGTATTAAGAAGTATTTCAGGCACAAAGAACAATGAGCTTCACATGTTTGGATTAATTATCTCTTTTTCCAGCCTTTTCTGACTAATTAAGACCCTCCCCAAACTTGTGAACAGCACTCATACTTGGTCAACATGGGAAAGACAAAGGAGCATTCCAAGGCCATCAGAGACAAGATCGTGGAGGGTCACAAGGCTGGCAAGGGGTACAAAACCCTTTCCAAGGAGTTGGGCCTACCTGTCTCCATTGTTGGGAGCATCATCCGAAAGTGGAAGGCTTATGGAACTACTGTTAGCCTTCCACGGCCTGGACAGCCTTTGAAAGTTTCCACCCGTGCCGAGGCCAGGCTTGTCCAAAGAGTCAAGGCTAACCCAAGGACAACAAGGAAGGAGCTCCGGGAAGATCTCATAGCAGTGGGGACATTGGTTTCAGTCAATACCATAAGTAACGTACTCCACCGCAATGGTCTCCGTTCCAGACGAGCCCGTAAGGTACCTTTACTTTCAAAGCGTCATGTCAAGGCTCGTCTACAGTTTGCTCATGATCACTTGGAGGACTCTGAGACAGACTGGTTCAAGGTTCTCTGGTCTGATGAGACCAAGATCAAGATCTTTGGTGCCAACCACACACGTGACGTTTGGAGACTGGATGGCACTGCATACGACCCCAAGAATACCATCCCTATAGTCAAGCATGGTGGTGGCAGCATCATGCTGTGGGGCTGTTTCTCAGCCAAGGGGCCTGGCCATTTGTTCCGCATCCATGGGAAGATGGATAGCACGGCCTACCTGGAGATTTTGGCCAAGAACCTCCGCTCCTCCATCAAGGATCTTAAGATGGGTCATCATTTCATCTTCCAACAAGACAACGACCCAAAGCACACAGCCAAGAAAACCAAGGCCTGGTTCAAGAGGGAAAAAATCAAGGTGTTGCAGTGGCCTAGTCAGTCTCCTGACCTTAACCCAATTGAAAACTTGTGGAAGGAGCTCAAGATTAAAGTCCACATGAGACACCCAAAGAACCTAGACAACTTGGAGAAGATCTGCATGGAGGAGT
Organism: Anomaloglossus baeobatrachus; assembly: GCF_048569485.1. Taxonomy (NCBI): domain Eukaryota; kingdom Metazoa; phylum Chordata; class Amphibia; order Anura; family Aromobatidae; genus Anomaloglossus; species Anomaloglossus baeobatrachus. Next base: position 159,884,698 of record NC_134362.1, read on the forward strand.
GGGCCAAGATAACTCCAGAGACCTGTGCCGGCCTGATCAGGTCTTATAAAAGACGATTATTAGCTGTAATTGCAAACAAGGGTTATTCCACAAAATATTAAACCTAGGGGTTGAATAATAATTGACCCACACTTTTATGTTGAAAATTTATTAAAATTTAACTGAGCAACATAACTTGTTGGTTTGTAAGATTTATGCATCTGTTAATAAATCCTGCTCTTGTTTGAAGTTTTCAGGCTCTAACTTATTTGCATCTTATCAAACCTGCTAAATCTGCAGGGGGTTGAAGACTACTTGTAGGCACTGTATATTTTTCACATGCGAGAAAATCAGTTCATTCATGCTAATCAGAGTCTCATGTGAGTCTGGATTGATAGCTATATAAATAATAACATTTATACACTTACAGTATATAGCACTATGAATTTCATAAAGCTTTATAGACATGATCACCACTGTCACCATTGAGGGTCAAAATCGAAAGTCTCTATCAGTATGTCTTTGGAGTTTAAAAAAAAATGTAAAAAAAAATCTGAAGTTTGTCTGAAAAAAGTGGTGTATGTTTTGTGCCATTTTCCACAACCTGTAGCGCTCTAATTTTTTGGGATCTATGGCTCAGTGATGGCTTATTTTTTGCGTCTCGAGCTGACGGTTTTAACTGTACTATTTTTGCGCAGATGCTAAGTTTTGATTGTCTGTTATTGCATTGTGCGCAAAATTTGTGGCAACCAAAAAAAAATGTTGGCGTTTATAAAACATAAAAAAGTTATGTCTTTCGTATGATCAATGGCAAAAAAAACCCCCAGAAAGCGCAAATCGGCCGGTCATGAGCCCAATAAATTAAAAAAAATAAAAAAATTATATATATATATATATATATATATATATATATATATATATATATACATACATATAATATACTAGCTGTAGTACCCGGGCGTTGCCCGGGATAGTAACTGTCTCTCTGTCTCTCTCCCAGTCTCTGTCTGTGTGTTGCTGTCTGTCTGTTTTGCTGTCTGTCTCTTTCCTTGTCTGTCTGTTTCTATCTCTGTCTGTATTTGCATCAATCTGTCTGACTCAATCTCTGTATCTGTCTGTCTCTCTCTCTGTCTCTTTGCTCGTCTGTCTCTTTGTCTGGCTGTCTGTTTCTAGGTCTGTCTCTTTCCTGGTCTGTCTCCTTCTCTGTCTGTCTCTTTCCCGGTCTGTCTCTTTCCCGGTCTGTCTCTTTCCCGGTCTGTCTCTTTCCAGGTCTGTCTCTTTCCAGGTCTGTCTCTTTCCAGGGCTGTCTCTTTGCCGGTCTTTCTCTTTGCCGGGCTGTCTCTTGCTGGGCTGTCTGTTTCTAGGGCTGTCTCTTTCTAGGTCTGTCTCTTTCTAGGTCTGTCTCTTTTCTCGTCTGTCTCTTTGCAGGGCTGTCTTTCCAGGGCTGTCTCTTTCCAGAGCTGTCTCTTTCCCCGCCTGTCTCTCCCGCTCTGTCTCTTTCCCGCTCTGTCTCTTTCCAGATCTGTCTCTTTCCAAATCTGTCTCTTTCCTGATCTGTCTCTTTCCAGTCTTGTCTCTTTCCAGATCAGTCTCTTTCCAGGTCTGTCTCTTTTCCCGTCTGTCTCTTTTCCCATCTGTCTCTTTGGGCATTTGTCTCTTTGCCTGTCTGTCTCTTTCCCCGTCTGTCTTTTTCCAGATCTGTCTCTTTCCAGATCTGTCTCTTTCCAGATTTGTCTCTTTCCAGGCCTGTCTCTTTCCAGATCTATCTCTTTCCAGGTCTGTCTCTTTGCCCGTCTGTCTCTTTTCCCATCTGTCTCTTTGGGCATTTGTCTCTTTGCCCGTCTGTCTCTTTCCCGATCTGTCTCTTTGCCCAGCTGTCTCTTTGCCCGGCTGTCTCTTTGCTTGGCTGCCTCTTTGCTTGGCTGCCTCTTTTCAGGGCTGTCTCTTTGCCTGTCTGTCTTTTTGCCCATTTGTCTCTTTCCCCGTCTGTCTCTTTGCCCATCTGTCTCTTTCCCGGTCTGTCTCTTTCCAGATCTGTCTCTTTCCCGGTCTGTCTCTTTCCTGGACTGTCTCTTTCCAGGTCTGTCTCTTTGCCTGTCTGTCTCTTTTCCCGTCTGTCTCTTTGCCCGTCTGTCTCTTTGCCCGGCTGTCTCTTTGCCCGGCTGTCTCTTTGCCCAGCTGTGTCTTTGCCCGGTCTGTCTTTTTGCCTGGCTGTCTCTTTGCCCGGCTGTCTCTTTGCCCAGCTGTCTCTTTTCAGGGCTGTCTCGTTCCAGGTCTGTCTCTTTGCCCATCTATCTCTTTGCCCGTCTGTCTCTTTGCCCGTCTGTCTCTTTCCACTCTGTCTCTTTCCACTCTGTCTCTTTCCCGTTCTGTCTCTTTCCCGCTCTGTCTCTTTCCAGGTCTGTCTCTTTGGGCGTCTGTCTCTTTCCAGGGTGTCTCTTTGCCCGGCTGTCTCAGAGGATTTTAGCCCTTTCATTCTCCACCACTTTTTCTGGGGTCTCCCACCTGGACGTAGGGGGACTTAGCCCATACACTGTACAGATATTCCTGTATACAATTCCCGCTACTTGGTTGTGGCGTTCGGTGTACGCTGTTCCGGCTTGCATTTTGCATCCTGCCACTATATGTTGGATTGTTTCCTTGGTTTCTTTACATAGTCTACACCTTGGGTCTTGTCTTGTGTGGTAGATCCCTGCTTCTATGGATCTGGAACGTAGCGCCTGCTCTTGTGCTGCTATGATTAGTGCCTCTGTGCTGTCCTGGAGTCCAGCTTTCTCCAGCCATTGGTAGGATTTCTTCATGTCAGCCACCTCCATTATCTGTCTATGATACATCCCATGCAGCGGCTTGTCTTGCCATGGCACTTCATGTTCTTGTTCTTCCTTCTCGGACTGTTGTTGCTGCTGTCTTAGGCTCTCCTTCAGCATTTCATCTTTTGGTGCCATTTTTCTGAACTATTCATCTCTCCCTCCATCCTCCCCACCCATCTTACCTTCCCCTCAGATATTTTCCTCCACATTTCACCCAGTGTCTCCAGACACACACGGCCACCTCATGGCCTCTCCTGCTCCCACTTACTAACACTCTCACTGCTTCTCCTCACTGCTGGGGATATTGCTCCAAATCCTGGTCCTCCTCACCACATCCCTATTGTCTCTTCAAACCCTCTCCAACAACCTAACACAAATTTCCGCAACCTCGCAAACCTCATACCCATTCACCCTGCCCCCGCTCCCCCAGTCCCACTAACAGGAGCTCTATGGAACGCTCGCTCTGTCTGCAACAAACTATCCTACATTCATGATCTGTTCATCACTAATAAACTCTCCTTCCTCGCCATCACAGAAACCTGGCTCACCCCCTCTGACACTGCCTCTCCTGCTGCACTTTCTTATGGTGGTCTCCAACTCTCTCACACCCCCCGCCCTAGTAACAAGCATGGTGGAGGAGTTGGTTTGCTCCTGTCCGACCAATGCTCCTTTACACCAATTCCTCTACCACCCTCTGTCACGCTCCCCTCTTTTGAGGTGCACTCCTTACGCATCTACGCCCCCTCCAACCTTCAGCTGGCTGTCATTTACCGCCCTCCAGGGCCAGCCACTGCCTTTTTTGACCATTTCACCACCTGGCTACTACACTTCCTTTCCACCGACATCCCCACCATCATTATGGGTGATTTCAATATCCCCATTGACACTTCCCACTCATCTGTCTCCAAACTTCTAACACTCGCTTCCTCCTTCAGCCTCACCCAATGGTCTTCTGCAGCTACTCACAAAGATGGCCACACGCTGGACCTCATCTTCACTCGCCTCTGTTCCCTATCTAACCTCTCTAACTCACCTCTCCCCCTGTCTGACCACAACCTACTCACATTCTCTTCCCTCTCTTCTCCAAGTATGCAACCCCCCCTCCACAAATTTTCATACCCTCGCAGAAATATCAAACACATTGATTTACACGCCCTTTCTCAGTCCCTTCTCCCCCTCACAGACATTGCATTTCTACATGATGCAGATGCCGCTGCAACTTTATACAACACTACAATCTCTGCAGCTCTCGAATCAGCTGCCCCCCTCACACACACCAAAACCCGCACAATCAACAGGCAACCCTGGCACACAAGGCAGACTAAAGAACTTAGACGGGCTTCCAGAATTGCTGAGCGCAGATGGAAGAGGTCTCATTCCACTGAGCACTTCATTGCATATAAAGAGTCCCTCACCACTTTCAAGTCCACACTCACTGCTGCAAAACAAACCTACTTCTCATCCCTCATATCTTCTCTCTCTCACAACCCTAAACAGCTATTCAACACTTTCAATTCTCTCCTCCGTCCTCCGGCACCACCTCCCTCTCCTCTCATCTCAGCTGAAGACTTTGCCTCTTTCTTCAAGCGGAAGATTGACAACATCAGAGCAAGCTTTGGCCCACAATCACCACAGCCCCTCATCATAGCAACTCATCCCTCTTCCTCCAAATCCAGCTTCTCCACCATGACAGAAAACAATCTCTCCACTCTACTCTCAAGATCACATCTAACCACCTGTGCACTGGACCCGCTCCCATTGCACCTCATCCCCAACATCACCGCAGTCCTCATCCCAGCCCTAACCCATCTCTTCAACCTATCACTAACAACTGGTGTATTCCCTTCATGCTTTAAACATGCCTCTATTACACCCATCCTCAAAAAGCCCTCCCTTGACCCATCCTCTGTGTCAAACTATCGCCCCATATCCCTTCTCCCCTATGCCTCAAAACTACTGGAACAGCATGTCCATCTTGAATTGTCCTCATACCTCTCCTCCTGCTCCCTCTTTGACCGGCTTCAATCTGGCTTCCGACCACATCATTCTACCGAAACTGCCCTAACCAAAGTCACCAATGATCTACTAACCGCCAAAGCCAAGCGACACTACTCTATCCTCCTCCTCCTGGACCTGTCCTCTGCCTTCGACACAGTAGACCATTCCCTCCTACTACAGATTCTCTCATCTCTGGGCATCACAGACTTGGCCCTATCTTGGATCTCCTCATACCTAACCGACCGAACTTTCAGCGTCTCCCATTCTCACACCACTTCCTCAGCTCGCCCCCTATCTGTCGGTGTCCCTCAAGGCTCAGTTCTTGGACCCCTGCTGTTCTCCATCTATACCTTCGGCTTGGGACAGCTCATAGAGTCCCACGGCTTCCAGTATCATCTCTATGCCGATGACACACAGATCTACCTCTCTGGACCTGACATTACCTCTCTACTAACCAAAATACCACAATGTTTGTCTGCTATTTCATCCTTCTTCTCTGCACGATTCCTAAAACTTAACATGGACAAAACAGAGTTTATTGTCTTTCCTCCTCCTCACTCACCTCCTCCAACAAGCCTTTCCATCAAACTTGATGGTTGCTCACTCACCCCAGTCTCACAAGCTCGTTGCCTTGGAGTAACCCTCGACTCTGCTCTATCCTTCAAGCCACACATCCAAGCCCTCTTCAACTCATGCCGATTACAACTCAAAAATATCTCCCGGATCCGTGCTTTTCTTAACCAAGAATCTTCAAAAACATTAGTGCATGCCCTCATCATCTCCCGCCTCGACTACTGCAACCTCCTGCTCTCTGGCCTCCCTTCCAACACTCTTGCACCCCTCCAATCTATCCTAAACTCTGCAGCCCGCTTAATCCACCTCTCCCCTCGCTACTCCCCAGCCTCGCCACTCTGCCAATCCCTTCACTGGCTTCCCATCGCCCAACGACTCCAGTTCAAAACATTAACCATGACATACAAAGCCATGCACAACCTGTCTCCTCCCTACATCTGTGACCTAGTCTCCCAGTACCTACCTGCACGCAACCTTAGATCCTCACAAGATCTCCTTCTCTGCTCCTCTCTTATTTCCTCTTCCCACAATCGTGTACAAGATTTCTCCCGTGCATCCCCCATACTCTGGAACGCTCTACCTCAGCACATCAGACTCTCCCCTACCGTGGAAAGCTTCAAGAGGAACCTCAAGACCCACCTCTTCCAACAAGCCTACAACCTACAATAGCCCTCAGCCCAGTAGACCACTGCGCAACCAGCTCTGTCCTCACCTATTGTACCATCACCCATTCCCTGTAGACTGTGAGCCCTCGCGGGCAGGGTCCTCTCTCCTCCTATACCAGTCTGTCTTGTACTGTTAATGATTGTTGTACGTATACCCTCTTTCACTTGTAAAGCGCCATGGAATAAATGGCGCTATAATAATAAATAATAATAATAATAATAATAATAATAATACTTATTGTTTCATCCATGATGGTGGCTTGGACACCTATCAAGCCTTGACCACCCTCCTTTCTGTTGGTATACAATCTTTGGGTGTTTGACTTGGGGTGGAGACCACCATGCATTGTGAGGAGCCTCCGGGTCTTCACATCTGCAGCTTCCATTTCTTCTTTTGGCCAGCACTGCCAGCAGGGTATCTGATAACTGGCAGAGCGTATGTATTGATGGCATGGATCTTATTCTTCCCATTGAGCTGGCTTTTTAGGACCTGTCTTACCCTTTGATGGTATTTGGATGTTGCTGCTTTCCTTGCCTCCTCATCATGGTTACCGTATCCCTGTGGTATGCCAAGGTACTTGTAGCAGGTTTGTACATCTGCTATGTGCCCTGCCGGTAGTTCTACTCCATCAGTCTTTACTACCTTGCCTCTCTTTATGACCAGCCGGCCACACTTCTCCAGTCCGAAGGACATCCCAATGTCTTCGCTGTATATCCTGGTCAGGTGGATCAGTGAACTGATGTCTCGTTCATTTTTCGCATACAGCTTGATGTCATCCATGTAGAGTAGGTGGCTGATGATGCTTCCACTCTTGAACTTGTATCCATAGCCAGACTCTGTTATTACCTGACTGAGGGGATTTAAGCCTATGCAGAACAGCAATGGGGATAGTGCATCACCTTGGTATATGCCACATTTGATGGACACTTGTGCTAGTTGCCTTGAGTTGACTTCCAGTGTTGTCTTCCATAGCCCCATTGAGTTGCTGAGGAAGGTTCTTAATTTCCTATTGACATTGGTGAGAGCCAAGCATTCACAGATCCATGTGTATGGCATTGAGTCATAGGCTTTCCTATAGTCAATCCATATAAATATAGATATATGCAGTATATGCAGTCATATGAAAAAGTTTGGGCACCCCTATTAATGTTAACCTTTTTTCTTTATAACAATTTGGGTTTTTGCAACAGCTGTTTCAGTTTCATATATCTAATGCTATTTATAACCTGCAGCTCCCAGCTCCATTCAGTTTAATGGCTGCAGGATTTTTGTAGAGTAACTGGAAAGCACGGGGTTAAATTTTCCCGCCAAAACATAGTCTATGATGTTCCCTGAGTCACATGGAGTGTCTGTGCAAAATTTCGTGATTGTACATGCGACGGTGCGGATTCCTTTAGCGGACATACACACATACACACATGCATACACACATACACACACATACACTGAGCTTTATATATTAGATAAAAAAAAAAAATTACCTTCTCACCCCCTGTGGGTGGTTATTTGTCCTTCCTCATTCTCGAGTCCTCTACCAGAGGCCTGGGAGTTTGAGGGTTCTGCGCAGGATCTTAGTTGTTCCTGCGCTTTTCTGGACAGAGAGCTCAGATGTTGCTCCTGGAATCTGTTGCAGCCATTTTTCCAACTATGGGGTCACTGCTCCAAGTGCTCCTATCACCACTGGAATCACTGTTACCTTCACCTTCCACATCTTCTCCAGTTGTTCTTTAATGCCCTGGTATTTCTCCAGCTTCTCATATTCCTTTTTTCTGATGTTACTGTCATTGGGCACTGCCACATCTATTATCATTGCTGTCTTCTGACCCTTGTCTACTATCACGATATCTGGTTGGTTAGCTACCACTTGCTTATCCGTCTGGATCTTGAAGTCCCAGAGGATTTTAGCCCTTTCATTCTCCACCACTTTTTCTGGGGTCTCCCACCTGGACGTAGGGGGACTTAGCCCATACACTGTACAGATATTCCTGTATACAATTCCCGCTACTTGGTTGTGGCGTTCGGTGTACGCTGTTCCGGCTTGCATTTTGCATCCTGCCACTATATGTTGGATTGTTTCCTTGGTTTCTTTACATAGTCTACACCTTGGGTCTTGTCTTGTGTGGTAGATCCCTGCTTCTATGTATCTGGAACGTAGCGCCTGCTCTTGTGCTGCTATGATTAGTGCCTCTGTGCTGTCCTGGAGTCCAGCTTTCTCCAGCCATTGGTAGGATTTCTTCATGTCAGCCACCTCCATTATCTGTCTATGATACATCCCATGCAGCAGCTTGTCTTGCCATTGCACTTCATGTTCTTGTTCTTCCTTCTCGGACTGTTGTTGCTGCTGTCTTAGGCTCTCCTTCAGCATTTCATCTTTTGGTGCCATTTTTCTGATGTATTCCTGGATACTTATTGTTTCATCCATGATGGTGGCTTGGACACCTATCAAGCCTTGACCACCCTCCTTTCTGTTGGTATACAATCTTTGGGTGTTTGACTTGGGGTGGAGACCACCATGCATTGTGAGGAGCCTCCGGGTCTTCACATCTGCAGCTTCCATTTCTTCTTTTGGCCAGCACACTATGCCAGCAGGGTATCTGATAACTGGCAGAGCGTATGTATTGATGGCATGGATCTTATTCTTCCCATTGAGCTGGCTTTTTAGGACCTGTCTTACCCTTTGATGGTATTTGGATGTTGCTGCTTTCCTTGCCTCCTCATCATGGTTACCGTATCCCTGTGGTATGCCAAGGTACTTGTAGCAGGTTTGTACATCTGCTATGTGCCCTGCCGGTAGTTCTACTCCATCAGTCTTTACTACCTTGCCTCTCTTTATGACCAGCCGGCCACACTTCTCCAGTCCGAAGGACATCCCAATGTCTTCGCTGTATATCCTGGTCAGGTGGATCAGTGAACTGATGTCTCGTTCATTTTTCGCATACAGCTTGATGTCATCCATGTAGAGTAGGTGGCTGATGATGCTTCCACTCTTGAACTTGTATCCATAGCCAGACTCTGTTATTACCTGACTGAGGGGATTTAAGCCTATGCAGAACAGCAATGGGGATAGTGCATCACCTTGGTATATGCCACATTTGATGGACACTTGTGCTAGTTGCCTTGAGTTGACTTCCAGTGTTGTCCTCCATAGCCCCATTGAGTTGCTGAGGAAGGTTCTTAATTTCCTATTGACATTGGTGAGAGCCAAGCATTCACAGATCCATGTGTATGGCATTGAGTCATAGGCTTTCCTATAGTCAATCCATATAAATATAGATATATGCAGTATATGCAGTCATATGAAAAAGTTTGGGCACCCCTATTAATGTTAACCTTTTTTCTTTATAACAATTTGGGTTTTTGCAACAGCTGTTTCAGTTTCATATATCTAATAACTGATGGACTGAGTAATATTTCTGGATTGAAATGAGGTTTATTGTACTAACAGAAAATGTGCAATCCGCATTTAAATAAAATTTGACCAGTGCAAAAGTATGGGCACCTCAACATAAAAGTGACATTAATATTTTGTAGATCCTCCTTTTGCAGAAATCACAGCCTCCAGTCGCTTCCTGTAGCTTTTAATGAGTTCCTGGATCCTGGATGAAGGTATATTTTACCATTCCTGTTTACAAAACAATTCCAGTTCAGTTAAGTTTGATGGTCGCTGAGCATGGACAGCACACTTCAAATCATCCCACAGATGTTCAATGATATTCAGGTCTGGGGACTGGGATGGCCATTCCAGAACATTGTAATTATTCCTCTGCATAAATGCCTGAGTAGATTTGGAGCGGTGTTTTGGATCATTGTCTTGCTGAAATATCCACCCCCTGTGTAACTTCAACTTCGTCACTGATTCTTGCACATTATTGTCAAGAATCTGCTGATACTGAGTTGAATCCATGTGACCTTCAACTTTAACAAGATTCCCGGTGGCGGCATTGGCAACACAGCCCCAAAGCATGATGGAACCTCCACCAAATTTTACTGTGGGTAGCAAGTGCTTTTCTTGGAATGCCGTGTTTTTTTGCCTCCATGCATAACGCCTTTTTGTATGACCAAACAACTTAATCTTTGTTTCATCAGTCCACTGGACCTTCTTCCAAAATGTAACTGGCTTGTCCAAATGTGCTTTTGCATACCTCAGACGACTCTGTTTGTGGCGTGCTTGCAGAAACAGCTTCTTTCGCATCATTCTCCCATACAGCTTCTCCTTGTGCAATGTGCGCTGTATTATTGACCGATACACATTGACACCATCTGCAGCAAGATGATGCTGCAGGTCTTTGGAGGTGGTCTGTGGATTCTCCTTGACTGTTCTCACCATTCGTCTTCTCTGCCTTTCTGATATTTTTCTTGGCCTGCCACTTCTGGGCTTAACAAGAACTGTACCTGTTTTCTTCCATTTCCTTACTATCCTCCTCACAGTGGAAACTGACAGTTTAAATCTCTGAGACAACTTTTTGTATCCTTCCCCTGAACAACTGTGTTGAATAATCTTTGTTTTCAGATCATTTGAGAGTTGTTTTGAGGAGCCCATGATGCCACTCTTCATAGGAGATTCAAACAGGAGAACAACTTGCAAGTGGCCACCTTAAATACCCTTTCTCATGATTGGATACACCTGCCTATGAAGTTCCAAGCTCAATGAGGTTACAAAACCAATTTAGTGGTTTAGTAAGTCCGTAAAAAGTAGTTAGGAGTGTTCAAATCAAGAAATTGATAAGGGTGCCCATACTTTTGCACCGGTCAAATTTTGTTTAAATGTGGATTGCACATTTTCTGTTAGTACAATAAACCTCATTTCAATCCAGAAATATTACTGAGTCCATCAGTTATTAGATATATGAAACTGAAATAGCTGCTGCAAAAACCCAAATTGTTATAAAGAAAAAAGGTTAACAGTAATAGGGGTGCCCAAACGTTTTCATATGACTGTATGTATATATATATATATATATATATATATATATATATATATATATATTCCACAAGTATAAGTGCAACTGAAAATGAAATATGAAATCTGAATATGCAAAATGAGATTCAGAAAAGCCATGAATGCCCAAAATTGCAAAAATGAGGAATTGTGTGAAAAAATAAACAAACAAAGGCTCAAAGAGCCATGAAAAAAAACATTAATGATCATTGGTGGAAATTAAAGATGAGCGAACCTTTGGAAGTTCAGTTTGCTGGCAGCAAACAAACTGAACCACCACGTGTCCGAACTTGGTCCAACAGGCAGGATGGTCTGGGAACAGGTATGGGCAGGACAGGCTTGACCCAGGTGGTAACAAGCAGGATGGGCTGGGAACCAGGTATGGGCAATACAGGCTGGAACCAGGTGCCATCAGGCAGGACAGGCTGGAACCAGGTATGGGCAGGACAGGTTGGACCCAGGTGCCAACAGGCAGGATGGGCTGAGAACCAGGTATGGGCAGGACAGGATGGACCCAAGTGCCAAAAGGCAGCACAGACTGGGAACCAGGTACGGACAGGACCAGGACAGGACGGGACCCGACGGGACAGGTAGGAACAGAACAGAACGGGACCAGACAGGACAGGTGACTTGACAACTGACTAGACAATACAAACTGACTAACAGAGTCTATGGTGTTGAACAAGCAACTCCCCTAGTGGGAGATTGCCTTAACTACCCAGTAAGTGATAGGCTGAGAGGCACTTCCTGGAAGTGGCACGCTGGCCCTTTAAGAGAGGGACAGTGGCGCACATTCAGTCCCTATGAGCGGTCCCGGAGGTCTTGTGACATGCACACAGATAGAGGCAAGATGCAGAGGAAACCACGGGGAGGAATGATCAGGGACACCGGGCAGAGAGCTAGCTGGCCATGGCGGTAAGTCAATGCACGTCCCTGCAAAATGGGAGAGGTAGGGATGCAGCGCTACACAAATTATGGACATCACAAAGTACAGAGTTCACCATCTACCGTAGATTGGCTGTGAAGATCCTTGGCAGGAAAGGTAAGAGCCCATACTTGGTGTGAAATGCAAACAGCAAATGATGGGTTCCAGTAGTTTAGATATTATTACAGCTTTAAAGGTGCTATGTACATTTAAAATGTTGAAACAAGGCAACAATTATTGAGAGCCTGCCGAGGAGAAGACTGGTAAAACATGTATGACAAAAGTCATATAATGGCCGGAAAGTGTTCTTTGTTATGTAGACATATGTGACAGCTTATTCCGAAGAGTTCTGAACACTATTGGAATGAGGCTGAGACATGGATTTTGACTCTTTTCACTAAGAAACCAATGTGTCTCCTAGAGAATCTGAGTGTGGTGCAATGCCCATGACAATTATATGGAAATGGTTTTGTCTACTTAGTGTTGCCTTCATGAATCATGCATATGTACTGTAACACAGTAGTGTCTCAACACCTGGATGAATGACTCCACTGAATATGTTTGCACCTTCTGGAAAGCCAATATTGCAAACTATTCAGGAAAGGAACACGTCTTCTGTTGAGGCAGGTCATCAAAGGAGCTGAAAGGACATGCAAATTAATTAGTACAATAACAGGAAAGTGACCTCTGTTGGTAGTGAACACCAACATCTCACTTCATCTTTCCGCCGCTGCATGATAGGTGATGTTTTAACACCTGCTAAAATATAAAATATATCAAAAAGTGCTATTTAAGTAAAATGTCAGATTAATCCAGCTGTTCCTGCCTCTTCCAGGTCTGTTTGTTTCACATTTTATATGCAGCGCAATGTGATTATCATGCCGTTCTTAGTCAAATCGGAAAAGTGTGACAACATTAAACATTGTCATGACATCATTGTAATTCTTAATAAGAAGCAAATGGTTTTCTTCTTAAAGTTCCAGTTTCAGAGGAAATAAAATACTGAATAAATAATGCAACACACCAAGGTGCCGTAAGTTATAAATGTCATTAATCCTGCTCATAATAAATGTCATTAATCCTGCGCATAATGAACAGTTTGTTCACTTTCGATCCCTTTATTTTGTTTGTTTGCATGGATGTAGCAGGTCTTCCCAAAAGCCACACTTTGTAGATATTTTTAGATGGATTGAGGGGTGAGACATAGATTTATGAGAAGTAGTTGCAGACAGGACCTTGTGCACAAATGTGCTCAAATTCCCCTCTGCCACATAAGAAAATAATTAAATTTATAAATGACACATGGTTGATAGGAGTCCTATTATAGATGTTGCACTAGTGTACGGATGAGATGAGTCAACCCGAAGTCTGGTGTTCATACCAAACATGGACTTTACAAAAAAACCTCAGAGTTTGGGTTCGAAGTTTGGATGCTTTACGTATGCAAATCACTGGCACGAGCATCGCTATGATCGGGTACGCTCAGTGCTCAGCCCAGTGTGAGTGTATGAGTGTGATTACCAGATTTTTGATCAGCAACTCACACCAATAAATCTGTTGGGAGCAGATAGATGTCCTTCGAGTCCTACAAGTAAATATTAGATTAACTGGAGATGGCACAATATCATTACGTTCCAGCCTTACAGAAGAGCAACTCAGTAAGGTTGAAGTGTTTCTGTATCTTTACCATTCAACATCTGTGGGAAAAAATAAATCACCTACTAGATGATTGGTTAGCTCAAGTCCCTGAAACACTGGGCAACTGAAAAGACTGATGTTGGTAAACTACTGGCCCCACTAGTGGTGATTAAGCTAAAACCATGTGTCCCATTTCCTTGTTTTAAACAGTTCTACCTCCGCACCACATAGGAGACAGCTATCGGAGTGTCAATTCAAGAGTTTCTCAAGTTACGGACAATTTTTCCAACTACTTCCATTTGTAATATGCCCCCATACCCTGTAAATAAAATTATTTAATAAGTTAACCAGCAAACTATCGTATGGTCCATGAGCTGAGGGTGAAGTATGAGGTTACTGAGCTCATCACACCAATAATGCCAAGCCCTTAAACTTTATTGACCAAAATTCCAGAAAATTCCATGCGTTTTAAATTGATTAACTTGGCAAATTAATTATTTTCCATCCCTCTACCAGACATTATTTATTTGCATTCATTTATGGCCATAAACAGTGCACATTTTACAACAAAGTGTAAAACATACACTGACAATGTATGTCCTCCTACCATGTCCTCCCTTTTGTAAACGTGTACTCCACTGAATTCAAAGATTGGATTGCTCTAGCATGTGTATAAATTACTGTTTTGCTGTCCTGATCAAATCTCATGTCACAATTTGTCTATCTCCCTTTCGTGTTTCTTAGTAGAGCATGGGTGTAAGGCCTCTAAGAACAAAGTTCACTTCTATCAGAAGAAGGTAGTTTTTTTAGGCTACTGCCTTTCACAAGGCCCCAAATATTTCACAGAGGAAGTAAGTTCACAATACAGCAACTTAACTTGCCCCAAAGCAAGAAAACAACTCAGACCCTTTTGGGGTTTGGTGTCATACTGTAGGCCATAGATACTATCTATATACCAACTCATGCAACTCCTGTATGATTGTCTGTCCACACACCCCTTCCATCTGACTCCAGAAGTAGAACAAAATTTGTGTTCCCTAAAACTCACAATTACTTTTGACCGGCCTTTGGCTTGCTTAACTATACAAAACCATTTTCTTTGTTCTAAAACAAGATAAGTAGTCATTCTACTTCAGCACTAACTCAAAAACATGGCCAACAGCAAGACGTGTGGCTTGTTATGCAGCCAGACTGGATCCTGTCACCCGGCATGCACCCTCTTTTCTCAGAGCTATTTCCAGGTTCAAGACGTGTTTAAAAAAACACAAATAGTTATTGATTTCAAAATTACAGTTTATACTCAACACATATTTCCTGATGTCCTTAGTCAAGTACAACCTAAACACATTTCAATGGCCCATCAGGTTTAACTACAATGTACCTTTCTCATGCTTCAAATGTAGACATCATACAATGTATAGTCTTTTAGCCAATTATGCTCCTGCCACTGGATTCAAAAGAGGAGGAGTAATATGGAAAGTGACTTATTTTTACATTTCCTAACAAAGGAGGAAATAGAAGATATACACATTTACTTCATGATTGCGTTGCACTGATGCAAAGAGAAAATGGCAGGGTTTGACAAAGTGTGGATGAGCCCAATGCTAATGCAGATTTGGACTTTTTTTGTAGCTGTATCCAGACACCAAGTTACTTGTCCATTCTACACTGGATATGCTGTAATTACACATCATGAGGTAATAAAAGCTGAACCTCTTTCTCCTCATCTACTTGCAAAGGAGGCAGAGCTGATGGCACTCATGAGGTGTGTAGTGTGGCAAAGGCTAAGATGGCCAATTTATATGCAGACAACAGATATGCTTGTGGAATTGCCTTTGATTATGGTCCAATATGGAGTGCTAGATCTTTCCTAATGTCAAATGGGAAACCAAGAAAATCAAGAGTGTATGAGCCCTAATGGAGATTCTTATGTTACCGACCATTATTTTCATAGTGGAAATAAAAACGCATACTCTAGGGGGACACCAAAGAAGCCATAGGAAATGCTTGGGCAGATGCAGCTGCCAAGTAAGTGGAGAAAAAGCCAAAAGTCAAGAGTTTGACATGTTCTAATTCCAATATTCTTAAATCCCAGCAAAAGCAGGTGACCCAGTAGGAAAAAAAGGATTGGGAAATGCAAGGAGCCCAGTTGACTAAGAATGATCTGTGAAAAAGGGTGGTAAGCTTTGTATGTCACAAGCTCTCTACTCCAGGATGATCAAGGTAATCCTTGAACTCACACATCTGTCAATTGCAGCTATGTCTGCTTTGGTAAACAGATTATGGGTGGCATTAAGGTTCAGCACCTAGGAGGCCAGTTGCACCCGATGTTGTATAATGTGTGTCTGGCACAACATAGACAGAACTATAAAGACTTTGCAGAAACATGGCACTTGTCAACTCTACCTATTCCAGAGATTACAGATTGAGTGAAAACTGTGGAAAAAGAAAGCGCAATAGGGTCTTACCCCAATATATATAGGGTGAAGCAAAGAATAATCCTACTCACCAATTCGGGTTGTGACAGTCACAACACCTATAGCAGCATGTAACACCAAGTCCCGGCAGCGGTCCCCATGAGGCAGATAACAGAGAGTAGTAGAGAATGGGTTTCACAGCCGCGCCAAAAGACTACTGGATTCTTCTCAGATTAATGTTTCTTTTATTTCATAACAGGTCAAGTCTACGCGTTTCAGGAGAACACAGCTCCTTTCTTCAGGACAAACCAGCAAAGAATCATCAAATCTCATTCTCATGAAACCCATTCTCTACTACTCTCAGAGATTACAGATTGACAATATACAGCTATGATAAGTAGGTGAATATGAGTTTGTGCTTGATTGTGTTGATCTCTTATCAGGTTAACCTGAGATATATCTGGTGCTATAAGATATGACCAATGTTAATGCTCAAAAATTTGTGAAGCAGGTGGTATGCAGATATGGGATTTCTCAAGTGATAGAAAATGATAGAGGTACACATTTTATAAGAGAGGTAATGAAGGATATTTTGCAATTTCTGGGGGAATTGAGTAGATTTTTCACACTCCTTACCATCCATAGAGTATTGGGAAGATGGAAAGGATGAATAGGACATTAAAGATAACAATTCAAAAGGCAAAGGAGGTAGCTAGCAAGCCATGGACCGAGTTCTCAATAAGATACAATCCAGATAGAAAAGCAAGTCTTTTTCCATATGAAATACTTTTTGGTTCAGCCCCAGGATTATACTTCCCACAATTACTTCAGAGGCAGTATGATGGCTTGACCAGCTACAGTTAGGTCCAGAAATATTTGGACAGTGACACAAGTTTTGTTATTTTAGCTGTTTACAAAAACATGTTCAGAAATACAATTATATATATAATATGGGCTGAAAGTGCACACTCCCAGCTGCAATATGAGAGTTTTCACATCCAAATCGGAGAAAGGGTTTAGGAATCATAGCTCTGTAATGCATAGCCTCCTCTTTTTAAAGGGACCAAAAGTAATTGGACAAGGGACTCTAAGGGCTGCAATTAACTCTGAAGGCGTCTCCCTCGTTAACCTGTAATCAATGAAGTAGTTAAAAGGTCTGGGGTTGATTACAGGTGTGTGGTTTTGCATTTGGAAGCTGTTGCTGTGACCAGACAACATGCGGTCTAAGGAACTCTCAATTGAGGTGAAGCAGAACATCCTGAGGCTGAAAAAAAAGAAAAAATCCATCAGAGAGATAGCAGACATGCTTGGAGTAGCAAAATCAACAGTCGGGTACATTCTGAGAAAAAAGGAATTGACTGGTGAGCTTGGGAACTCAAAAAGGCCTGGGCGTCCACGGATGACAACAGTGGTGGATGATCGCCGCATACTTTCTTTGGTGAAGAAGAACCCGTTCACAACATCAACTGAAGTCCAGAACACTCTCAGTGAAGTAGGTGTATCTGTCTCTAAGTCAACAGTAAAGAGAAGACTCCATGAAAGTAAATACAAAGGGTTCACATCTAGATGCAAACCATTCATCAATTCCAAAAATAGACAGGCCAGAGTTAAATTTGCTGAAAAACACCTCATGAAGCCAGCTCAGTTCTGGAAAAGTATTCTATGGACAGATGAGACAAAGATCAACCTGTACCAGAATGATGGGAAGAAAAAAGTTTGGAGAAGAAAGGGAACGGCACATGATCCAAGGCACACCACATCCTCTGTAAAACATGGTGGAGGCAACGTGATGGCATGGGCATGCATGGCTTTCAATGGCACTGGGTCACTTGTGTTTATTGATGACATAACAGCAGACAAGAGTAGCCGGATGAATTCTGAAGTGTATCGGGATATACTTTCAGCCCAGATTCAGCCAAATGCCGCAAAGTTGATCGGACGGCGCTTCATAGTACAGATGGACAATGACCCCAAGCATACAGCCAAAGCCACCCAGGAGTTCATGAGTGCAAAAAAGTGGAACATTCTGCAATGGCCAAGTCAATCACCAGATCTTAACCCAATTGAGCATGCATTTCACTTGCTCAAATCCAGACTTAAGACGGAAAGACCCACAAACAAGCAAGACCGGAAGGCTGCAGCTGTAAAGGCCTGGCAAAGCATTAAGAAGGAGGAAACCCAGCGTTTGGTGATGTCCATGGGTTCCAGACTTAAGGCAGTGATTGCCTCCAAAGGATTCGCAACAAAATATTGAAAATAAAAATATTTTGTTTGGGTTTGGTTTATTTGTCCAATTACTTTTGACCTCCTAAAATGTGGAGTGTTTGTAAAGAAATGTGTACAATTCTACAATTTCTATCAGATATTTTTGTTCAAACCTTCAAATTAAACGTTACAATCTGCACTTGAATTCTGTTGTAGAGGTTTCATTTCAAATCCAATCTGGTGGCATGCAGAGCCCAACTCGCGAAAATTGTGTCACTGTCCAAATATTTCTGGACCTAACTGTATGTTTATCCCTTACATAAGTGACTAAACAGTCTACAGAAACTGGTTTATTCTTTGTTTCCTGAACTGGAAACAGTGTCAGGAGCACATATCAAGGGGAGAAATTGGGTGGTCCTAAAAAGACAAGTGAGAAAGAGCCATGAGAGAAGATGGAATGGTGCATTCCAAGTTCTCCTAACCACTGCAATTTTGAGGACGCTTGAGAGAAAATCCACTTGGATACACTCCAGCCATTGCAAATGAGTCACACCACCAGCATAATAAGAATCTAAGCAGGTGGGTTTCATGGATCAAACAAAATTGTATACAACTACTGTTGTTTTGTTTGTTGTTATATATAGCCAGAAAAGTGCTAATCTATGGTATACCCACGGTAATCAAGTCCATCTGTAAGGGAAACCTTGTCAAAGTACCATTGGTTGCATATTAAGAACCCCAAACAAGAAAATATCCAATATTGTGATGCAATTATGACTATCCAGGTAGGGAACTGAAGTGAAGTAGATAGACAAGCCCTGAGGATGCAGGTAGCATGCTCCTATATAGAGTGGAACCTTGGTTTACGAGAACAATCCATTCTGGGAGTGTGCTTGTAAACCAAGTTACTTGTCTAGCAAAGCAAAATTTCCCATAGGAAATAATGCAAGCTCAGACAATTCAATCCACAACTTGTGCAATATCCCATCATGGTCCCCTCTTGTGCCATTACACACACACACACACACACACACACATTATGCTCACCTTACCTTCCGTTCCCTTGCCGGCCTCCTGTTCCTTGAAGTCCGCAGGTATGTGTATCCAGAAACCATCGCAACTGATGCCAGACCTTCCCCAGTCAGCGCGTCAGCAGCAGTCATCATAAGCAGGAGCCACTTGCCTCTGATTGGCCAGCGCGCTGCCTTTGAGAAACAGCTGACAGCAGAAGTTCCTCCATCTTCGCGATGGTTACCGGATACACATACTGTACCTGCGGACTACAAGAACCAGGATGCCGACGAGGTAACGGAGGGTAAGGTGAGCATAATATGTGTGTGTGCGTGTGTGCATGTGTTTTTGTGTGTGCATGTGTGTGTTTGTGTGGACTGCAAGAACTGGTCAGAGCGTGGTGGAAGTACGGAATCGGAGGTGTGTGCGGTGAGTATTTACTCTTAGAGCAAAGATTGCTCGGAAACTGAGTTACAAATTTACAGAAATTTACAGAAAGCTTTGCTCGTATAGCAAAATACTCGCACACCAAGTTACTCGTAAACTGATGTTCCACTGTACTTACTAAATTGACAATAATTGGTAACAAAGGGGAGAAAGTTATAGAAAATACTTAATTTTGTCTCTGCGTATCCATGTTTCATTACTCTTGTTTCATGGTGACCAAATAGTTAAGACTACTGGGCAAATAAATTTCACAATTCTGTTCACACCTTAAATTCCTATTGGATGACAATTGAAGCGGGGGGGGGAGTGGTAAATCTTACCGCAAAACTTTCTTTGATTTTGCAGTCAGAGTGAAGGAACTGCATACCTAAAAGCACATGAAGATGCTCCAAATAGGATTTATTGACAGTATTTCATATCCATTCATTACAGCGCAGTCATTACAGTATCACATAATGATTTGGGTGAAAAAACGTTATGTTGACTGCATATACAGTAGTTTAAGGACATCCAGGGAATGGAGTGGGCTTCCACCAAACAGGGACAGCCAGGATTAAACTGTGTCAAGGATTTCACTGTGTGTGTGTGACGCCCTGGACTAGCCAGGTCGTCCCAGGTAGTGCCATGCACACACACCCCCTCCCTAAAAAGGTGACATTAGCCAAACTTCAAAATCTTGTCACCACCCTCCAGGTTTGATTTCCACACCAGGGAGGCGGAGCCAGGTGGTTGGCTCTGCCCACCGAGGAGTTCATAGGCCCGGAGGCGGGAAAAACAGAGAGTTCTGGGTAGGAGATTAGCTTTGACAGTGGAGGAGAGAAGTCGAGTTCAAGGGCAGACCTGTGACCAGGCCTGCCATAGTCTACCAGGTGTCTGGGTTGGAGCCCAGTCACATCTGGCAAGGAGGCAGACGGTGGTGGCCGCCTGCAGGAGCTGGGATTACAGCTGGTGGAACCGTAGGGACCGGGGTCGGGTGGTGGCCTGCCGGAACTGAACCGGGGAGCCGATTGGAAACCGGAGCACCAGGAGGGGTACTCAGACCCACTACAAAGCCCAGAAATCACAGGGCTGAGTCAAATCAACTGATTGAGGATTGGACTTAAGGACCTTTCCCACACAAGACCCGAATGAAGACAACAGCCCAACCTTTAGGTTAAAGCCGCTGCCAAGGCATAGACACCCAAAGGGCCAGTGTCTGCGGGCAAACAGGGCTCTCCCGACACCCATTAAGCCGGGGAGCAGACTACCGTAGCTTAGGCATAGGAGTCATAACATTCACATTAAGGAGGTGCAGGAGAAAGGCGGAAACTACCAACCTGTTGAGGGAGAAGCTGCAGCCGGCTGCGGGCACCGTTCATCACCCCGTTTGGTTTACCAGAGACTCCAGTGTGTTGTGTCATAGTGAGTACACCAGTGCCTTCAGGCCGCACACCGCGCCGCACCGCACCAGCACCCAGCACGCACCCATCCCCTTGCCTCAGCACTTCCCTCGGGCCCATGGGACCATCACCCCTTACCCACGGAGGGGTCAACACCAAGCTGCGCAACACCGTCCCCAGGAGGCCTAGTCAACGGCAGTGGTATCCATCCATTCACCACAACCCGTGGGTGGCGTCATGAACTTAAATTCCCTACAAACCACCACGGCCCCGGCCGTGGAACTCCCCACCAAAGTCCCTGCGTGTAGCGCCAACTCCCTTGCAGAGCGATGTGACCCCCGGGTCCTTGAGGAGCTCGAGCCACCCACCGTACGAGCACGGATCCGAGTGGCTCGGCAGCCGGCCGAGTCCACGGGGCGGTACATGTGCCACTTACCTGTTTGATTAATAAACCAGAAGGCAGTCTTTATATATCATTCTACAGTTGTGCTGTCTGATTGAAAGAGCACTCATAATCATAGCTTATTATGTGATGTTGAAAAAGCAATGGAAGAGAGTTTCTTTCAGTCAAAATGTAAAAGACATGTCCATCAGGATTTATGCCAGATCGGAACCTCAATTTGCAGACACGATGTTTCGGGGTGATTACCCCTTCGTCACTGTTTTTCTCCTTCCTTCCTGCACAGACAATTTGCATTTTCCTAGAGGGGCATTGCAGCTATAAGACTCCTCACTGGCAGTCAGATTGGCTTGTCAGTTTTCTGCAAGGAGAAAAGTTTTCCCCTTAGATCATTTTATAGCTTCTCGTACAGCCAGATCAGATCTCCTACTTTGCACTGATGAGGGGGCAATCACCCTGAAACATCGTGTCTGCAAATTGAGGTTCTGATCTGGCATAAATTTTAAGTCATGTGAAAAGGCTTATTAAAGGGTCACTTTTGACTTTTAGGATTGCCACTTCCAATAGGTGGCCCTAGAGTTCGTTTCCTTCTTCCATAAAGAAACAATTTGCACATTTCCCAGAGGAGCATTGCAGCTATAAGTCTCCTTACATTGGTTTGTCACTCTCTGCAAGAACAGTTTTCCCCTTAGACTGTAAGTATTTTGTTAAACTTTTCTTGGTTGTTTTCTGTTATTTTTTTAGCATTTTTGTAAGCATTTTTTTGGGTGGGTCAATTTATTCATGTTTTTGTTTAGTAGAAAATGTTTACTAAATATTCTAACATATCCTCTGCCATTTTTTATTATACTCACTAATAAATTCTATTGTAAATTATGGAGTGGCTTTATAGCAAAAAACACTTGAAGAATGGTGTACCTGATTTTCTTAAACCCTTGGTGTTTTTGGATACTTAAAGTAGTTAAGAAATTTTGAAAAGCCTGAATGTATGATTTTCTAATAAAAAATCAAGTAGGAGTCTTTCAAACATTTTTTCAGGTGTTTTTAAGCATGAAACCACCTATAAAATGCCTGAAAAAAATGCAATGTAAACATATGTGGCGCCCCTGAGGTTTCAGTCACCACAGGGTACTGCACCTCACCAGAGGTGCAGTCTTCATCCCGGGTAAGGAGGAGGTCATTGCCAGTAAACCACCACAATCCACCAAAACACACAGTTAGTTTCCTATCCACTGGGACTGGGTTAGGGTAGGGTCATTTGGACGGTCACCACACAGTATGGGACCTCCCATCCACTAGTTCAGCAACCCGGGGAGGTGGAGCTACACAACGGGGAGCAAGGCAACACACACACACACACACACATACACGGACATTCAGTCAGTGACGATCAGTCAGCGACACAGAAACAAGTGAGACATGAGGAGAACACGGTCGCTAAGAGGAGAGCTGCACCATAGCTCCCTCAGGACTGAGCGCACAGAACAGGGTGCGGGGCTCTAGACTGGTGGGCATTGCACATCCCGCCAGCAGAATCCGCCGGGCAGAGGATTTCAAGTCTTCTGGCCCACACAAAGCGCCCGGGGCACAGCAGCATATAGAGCCAGGAGTCGTGACAACAGAGCAACACCAGTAACAGACTTGCACTGCCTGCCATATGGGACAGGAACGGAGTCCATTCAAGGACTTGGGTCCCAGCGTAGCTTCAGGCTGCAGAGACTCACACAACACAGAGTAAAGAACTTTAACTGCAACCGCTCTGTCGTCCAATCCTTCCCACGCCCCGCACTCCTTTATTAGATTGGACTACTACTCCCAACCTCCCTGTGGGCCTGAGCTCTGCCTGTGGAAAGCTGTACCAACCTAGCTGCACTACCACCATCCCTCAGAGGAAACCCTTTGCAGTGGCGGCTCTCTTTATAGCTGAAATTGACAGGTGGCGTCATGAAGAACTACTATCCCCAGCATCATTCCCTCATTTATTGACACCGCTGGAGTCACAGAACCAGGCCTAGCCGCTGTGACATCCCAACCCTCTACACTGGCCTGGTGATGAGTAACTTTTGGGACCCAGTGGGCGCGTCACATACCTTAAACGCCCCGTTACATGCAACGACATCGCTAACCAGATGTCATTGGGGTCACAGAATTCGTGACGCACATCCTGCTTCATTAGCGACGTTGTTGCTTGTGACACGTACGAGCGACCGCTAACGATGCAAAATACTCACCAAATCGTTGATTGTTGACACATTGTCCATTTCCCAAATATTGTTGCTGTGCTAGACACAGGTTGTTCGTTGTTCCTGAGGCAACACACATCGCTACGTGTGACACCCCAGGAACGACGAACAACACCATACCTGCGTCCTCCGGCAACGAGGTGGGCGTGACTTTCATGCGGCTGCTCTCCGCCCCTCCGCTTCTATTGGATGCCTGCCATGTGACATCGCTGTGATGCCGCACGAACCGCCCTTTTAGAAAAGAGGCTGTTCGCCGGCCACAGCGACGTCGCTAGGAAGGTAAGTATGTGTGACAGGTACTAGCAATTTTGTACGCTACTGGCAGCGATTTGCCCGTGACGCACAAACGACGGGGGAGGGTGCTTTCACGAGTGACATCGCTAGCGATGTCGGTGCATGTAAAGCAGCTTTTAGAAAGCTGAAAGATCTACAAACATTCAAAAATGAGTTTTTCCGGTAATAGTATATGAATCACTACCTTTAAGACCAGATAAGAAACTGTTACTATTCATGACAAGGGCAAATGCTTTTTAAATTTTTGACAGAAGGACAGTAATAAAATGCATAATAAAACTTCGCTTATTTGCTGCTAAGTTGTACCTCAGGCATTGAGCACATAAAAATGTTGTGTTTTTAACGCTCTTTGCTGTAAGTGGCAGATGTTATGAATAATAAACAATACAACCCCTCCGAGTTCCCAGTGATAGATTCCATAAAACTTCTCCATAAATCTGTTCTAAAGCTTCAGAACACTGAACTGTGATTATGTTCACTTGTAATACAACACAGCATTACAAAATTACATCTATACAACCACCAAGGTTTTTTTTATTTCACTTTTGCAGCCTCCAATTCAAATAACGCATTCATCTAGTGCTCTGTATTATTTCAAGTAACTAGATTACTTTCTTATCATCTCCTTACTTTTATCAACTTATAAAACTACTGTCCCAGTTTCTGTGCTATTGCGTTTTGCTGTTCATTGTCTAATTATGTAAAATGATTAAATTCTAAGCTCTCAGCACGGAAAGTACATGCTAACTGGAAGGGCGTAGGTTTTTTGGGAGGTTTAAATGCCATTTGTATGCTAACTTTTAACTTCTCATTGGGACGAAGTGGATAAATGTAAGTTTCTTCCTTTTAAAAGTATTCAACTTTCAAATCAATGGTAGTCAAACCTCTATGACCTCGTTTTTTTAGGTAACAAAATTATAGGGGTCCATTTGCAGTTTTCTTGCAGAAACATGTTACCATCCATCATTTGTATAGTGAACTGCAAAATAGTCCTATAAGAATGTATTTTCTATACAAAGGGTGTCTGTAAGTGCCCCATGTAGAAACTTTGAAGCTCACCACTCACCAGGATTTTCCTATATAACCCAAAGCCAGTGCTATATAGAGATGAGCGAACCGGTCGAGGTTCGGCTCACCGAACCGAGGTCTGGATCGCATTCGGTTCGGCGAACCACTCGAACCGCATAGGAAACAAGGGGAGGCAATCACAAACACATAAAAACACCTAGAAAACACCCTCAAAGGTGTCCAAAAGGTGACAAACAACTCACAACACAACAAAAACACATGGGAAAGTGACAAGGACATATACTCATGCGAAAACAAAAGAGCTGGACAATGAAAAAGAGGAGGAGACACAGATATAGGCATGGCATGCCCTTCTAAAATGATGTAAAACACCGCAAGGTGACTCAAAGAGGAGTCTCCCTTTTTTCCAAAAATTGGGCCACACAGACACCCCTTCAGTGACAGCAGTTGTGCCCCAGTTGTACACTTCACAGGTAGATTTGCATCAAGCACATTCAAAAATACGCCATCCTTAACCGTCCCCAGGATGGCATCAGGGTAGGTAGCAAAGTCTTTGCTGAAACATGACTTGTTCATCTTGGCTCCTTTTTAAAAACACAGCAAGCAAGGATTACTCCAAGCAGAGTCTTCCTTTTTTCCAAAAATTGGGCCACACACACACCCACCCCTTCAGTGGCAGCACTTGTGCCCCAGTTGTACACTTCACAGCTAGATTTGCGTCAAGCACATTCAAAAATACGCCATCCTTAACTGTCCCCAGGATGACACCGGGGTAGGTAGCAAAGTCTTTACTGATCCCAGATCTGTTCATCTTGGATCATTTTTAGAAACACAGCAAGCAAAAGTTACTCCAAGCGGAGTCTCCCTTTTTTCCAAAAATTGGGCCACACAGACACCCACCCCTTCAGTGGCAGCACTTGTGCCCCAGTTGTACACTTCACAGGTAGATTTGCATCAAGCACATTCAAAATACACAAGCATTTACTCTCCCCAGGATGACATAGGGGTAGTAAATTCCTTGTGGATCCATGACTTGTTCATTTTGATGAACATTAGTTTGTCCACATTGTCACTGGACAGACGCGTGCGCTTATCTGTCAGCACACACCCAGCAGCACTGAAGACACGTTCAAAGACAAAGCTGGCAGCCAGACACGACAAGATCTCCAAGGCGTAAGTGGAGAGCTCTGGCCATTTTTCAAGATTTGAAGCCCAAAATGAGCAAGGCTCCAGTTGCAAAGTCATGGCATCGATGTTCGTTTGGAGATACTCCTGTATCATCCTCTCCAGCCGTTGACTATGTGTCAGACTTGTTGTCTCTGGTGGCCTTGCAAAGGATGGTCTAAAAAAATTATGAAAAGATTCAATAAAATTGCTGTTACCAGCACCAGATATGATGCTGCTGGTACGGGTAGACTGTTGAAGATGACGAGACCGTCCCATGTTTGTCAAGTTACAACTGGGAGATTCAGTCCCTGCACCTGCACGGTTGTTTGGTGGAAAAGCCGAGTTAAGATCGAGTAACAGCTTTTGCTGATACTCCTGCATACGTGCGTCCCTTTCTATGGCTGGAATTATGTCACAAAATTTGGACTTGTACCGGAGATCTAATACTGTGGCAAGCCAGTAGTCATCATCATTTCTAATTTTGACAATACGAGGGTCATGTTGGAGGTAGTGCAGCAAGAAGGCGCTCATGTATCTTGCGCAGCCATGCGGACCAAGTCCACTCTTTGTTTGTGGCATAGAAGGTGCTAACCATTCTTTCTTCCGCTGACATCTCCCCCCAACCTCTTTCAACTGAAATTTGACCAAGGTCTCCCTCATCCGCTGAGTCTTCCATGTCCATGGACAGTTCGTCCTCCATTTCTTCATGTTCTCCTGCACCTTCCTCAACATTTCGCCTGCTACCATGCGCCCTTGTTGATCCCTGTCCCCCATGGTCCCATGCCTGCCGCCTTGGTGATGATGAACGTCTGGACCTTGGTGATGTTGTTGTCTCTTGCGCATATGAATCCTCCTGTAGTTCCTCCCCTTCCTGTTGTCCCACCCCCTGAGTCCGAATAGTGTTTAGCGAGTGCTCCAGCATGTAAATGACTGGAATTTTCATGCTGATAATGGCATTGTCAGCGCTAAACATATTCGTCGCCATGTCGTAACTGTGCTGAAGGATGCATAGGTCCTTGATCTGAGACCACTCCATCAGGGTGATCTGCCCCACCTCTGCATCTCGTTGGCCCAGGCTATACGTCATGATGACGTATGGCACCAGGGCTCGGCGGTGCTGCCACAGTCGCTGTAACATGTGGAGAGTCGAATTCCAGCGTGTCGGCACATCGCATTTCAGGCAATGAACCGGCAGGCCGAAAGACCTCTGGAGCGATGCAAGTCGCTCAGCTGCGGCGGTTGAACGCCGGAAGTGAGTAGACAGTTTTCGTGCCCTGTTCAGAAGGCCATCTAGGCTGAGATAGTGTGTTAAAAATTGCTGGACAACAAGGTTCAACACGTGAGCTATACAAGGCACGTGTGTCACCTTGCCCAGGCGAGGGGCCGCACCCAGGTTTGCAGCATTGTCGCACACGGCCTTACCAGGCTGCAGGTTGAGTGGAGACAACCATTTACCAAACTAAGTCTCCAGAGCTGCCCACAACTCAGCTGCTGTGTGACTCTTAGTTCCAAGACATTTCAAGACAAAGACCACCTGATGCCGTTGCGCTCTGCTGCCAACATAGTAATGAGGGGTGCGTGATTCCTTCTGCGCAGTTACAACGCTGGTGGCCTGACCAGGCAGGCTTGGGGCGGAGGTGTAGGACCCAGACAAGGTTGAGGAGGCAGAAGCAGTGGAGGAACTTGGACAGACAGAGGATTGACACACAAGTCATGGGGACGGCAAGACTTGTGCAGCAGACCCGTCACCATCTATCACCATAATTCCCCAGTGCCCAGTCAGCGACATGTAGCGTCCCTGTCCATGCTTACTGGTCCAAGTATCGGTGGTGAAATGCACCCGTTCACACACAGAGTTTCTCAAGGAAGCGGTGATGTTGTGTGCAATATGCTGGTGTAGCGCAGGCACACCTTTCTTAGAGAAGTAGTGGCGACTGGGCAAATGGTACTGGGGCACAGCGACAGACATAAGGTCTCTAAAATACTGTGTGTCCACCAGGCGGAAAGGCAGCATTTCGGTAGCCAAGAGCTTACAGAGGGATAAAGTCAACCTCTTAGCTTTGTCATAAGTCGCAGGAAATGGCCTTTTATTTGTCTACATCTGAAGGACAGAGATCTGGCTGCTGTGTGTAGACGGTGAAGAGTAGGGTGTCCCTTTAAAAATTCAGGTTTGTGAGGAAAGTGCAGGCGTAGACATGATGTTGCCTTCATCCAACGTTGGTGCTATCGATGTCTGAGAGAGCTGTACACACGCACTTGTTTCCCCTTCCAAACCAACTGACGACCTACCAACCAAACTGCCTGTTGCGGTTACAGTGGTGGAAGTTGTGCGTGGAAAACCAGGTGTGACAGCTGTCCCCACAGTCCTAGAAGATGAAGAGCGCGCGGATGCACTGGAAAAGACAGGCGGTGGATGGTCCGCTCCTCTAGGCCACATTGCAGCATGGTGAGCTTCCCACTGGGACATATGATATTTATTCATGTGACGATTCATGGAAGAATTTGTCAAACTGCTGAGGTTTTGCCCTCTACTAACAGAATCACGACAAATTTTACATATCACATGATTTGGGCGATCTTTTCCTATGTCAAAAAAGGACCAGGCTAGGCAAGGCTTAGAGGGCATGCGACCTGCTGATCCACCCCGACTAGTGCTCAGAGGCTGAGTGGCTGCTGAGGATGCAGTTGTAAACATGCTACCAGTACTCCTCCTCTGTCCAGGAAGGGGCAAGGTAACTTCGTCGTCAGTAGCATCCTCCTCCACCGCCTCTGTTGACCTCCTCGAGTGCCTGACTGTGGGTTGACAGTAGGTGGGATCTAGAACTTCCTCATCAAGTGTTGTGTTTGCACTCCCCTCCCCATCAGACCGAGCCTCTTCCTGCCCTGAACGCATATTTAAGTTGTCATCCCAATCTGGTATCTGCGTCTCATCGTCATCAGTATGTTCCTCATTGTCTATTACAACAGGTGTTTCAGTTTGTGAATAAGGGTCAACATTATGCTCAGAAACTTGGTCATCACGGCCTGAATCTGAGTCACAAAAGTTCTGGGCATCACTGCAGACCATTTCCTGGTCTGTACTCACTGTAGCTTGGGAGCAGACCTCTGATTCCCAGGCTATAGTGTGACTGAACAGCTCTGCAGACTCAGCCATCTCTGTTCTACCACACTGTGCAGGGCGGATGGAGACTTGAGAGATGGGAGAAAGCAAGTGTGATTGGGCTGACAACTCAGAGGACTGGTGTTTGTTGGATGCAGTAGTTGAGGTGGAGGAGAGGGCACTTGTTGGACCACTTGAGATCCATTCAAGCATTTTCTTTTTTTGGGCAACATCTACCTTTTTTCCAGTTGTTCGTGTTCGTAAAAAAGGGAGCACATCCGTTTGTCCACGGAAAGTAGTAGACATCTTACTTTTGCTGGAAGATGGCCTATCTTCAGCAGATGTTAAGTGAGCTTTGCCACCTTCCCCACGGACACAAACTTTTTTCCTTTTCCAACACGCCTGTTCCCCTTTCCACCAGCATCTGTCATTTTGACACTCATTTTGCTAGCGACAAGATTGTCCACTTAACATGTGGTAGTAAAAATTGAGAGGTGGTGTAGATTGCAGCGGTGGGCTACCTGTATTGACAGCAGAATAAACAACAATAACTATCCCGGACAATGAAACTATGGCCCTTAAAATGGCAGCACAGTTTGCTAGTATAATAGCTAAGTAAAAATGAGTTTGAGTGTGCAATGCAGAGGTGATGCAAATATCTTTGCACTAGTGGGACACTAATGAAGTCCAACAGCCACTTTTAGGATGTGTTACGGAGGCTGTCTGATTATAAAAGCCAAAGGGATATCAGACAGTCAGGGTCCACCGTGCAAAGTCTCTGCTGCAGACTATGGCAGAGGATAAGGGGTATCTAGTACTACGGAAGCAGTACTGACACTGATACGTCTCAGTTACACTAGAGCCAATCACGGCGTGTACTGTTAAAGTCACAGCGACTACCGTATTTAGCATTAACGTAAAAGGGATAGGTTAATGTGTGAGGAAGAGTATATAAGTGTGCCGCTGTAAATAGTAGTAGCAAAAGTGCAGAGTGCAATACCTCTGTTAAACTCACAGAGGCATATAGTTAGGAAATAAAGCAATTCCTCCCTTACTCAAAGGGTGTGTGGTATGGTCTCTGTTAAAGATCACAGAGACAAAAGCAGTGAGTGTGAAATGGCACCTACCTAGGTCCGTTCCTCTAGTGGTGCCAGGAGACGGACAGCAGCGTAAGCCGCACAAAGCTCCTACCTGCATTCGCTCCACTAGTGTGCGAGGACACAAACCACTAGATATGGCACCTGCCTAGGTCCGCTCTACTAGTGGTGCAAAAGAGACGAACAGCAGCACAAGCCGCACAAAGCTCCTACCTATGTTCGCTCCCCTCGTGTGCGAGGATACGAACAACTGCCAGACGCAGTATAAGGAACGTGACCCTAGCGGCAACGTTCACCTACGAGTAGAATCACAAGGCCCGGCCGGACCATGTGCCTCAGGCACCTGCCTATGTCCGCTCAACTAAGATGTAAGGATACGGACCGCAGCCAAAGCTATAAGGTACAAGAACGCTACCCTGCCGGTAGCGCTCACCTAGCATAGACAGAGAGATGCCTAGAGGGACGTGAACAGAGCGTCTTCTCTCATGCATGAACCAAGAGGACTGAGCACCGGGCGGCATGCGTCAGGGTCTTATATAGACTCTGTGCCTCATCAAAGATGGTGGACACTAGAGCCAATCTGCTGCCAGAACGACAGCAATGGCGTCACGCTGGCCTATCACCGAGCAAAGCGTCACAAGCACATGACAAGCGACCAATCGGCATAGAAGGTGTCAGAGCCATGTGATCACGTGTCACAAGCACATGACCAGCGGCCAATCAGCTTAGAAGGTGTCAGAGACATGTGACCTCGTGTCAGCGATGATGTCACCCGCACATGTGCAATGGATCCAAGATAGGTCTTAGTCTCCAGCGATAAAATCAGCAATAAATCCGAACATAGTCTCCAGTGCCACAGCAACCATAACAGGATGCCACTAAGTTTCCTCAGTGTTTGGTATTATAATGGCTTTGTAACAATGAGCTTGAGTGTGAAATGCAGAGGTGCTGCAAATATCTTTGCACTAGTGGGACACTAATGAAGTCCAACAGCCACTTTAAGGATGCCACTAAGTTTCCTCAGTGTTTGGTATTATAATGGCTTTATAACAATGAGCTTGAGTGTGCAATGCAGAGGTGCTGCAAATATCTTAGCACCAGTGGGACACTAATGAAGTCCAACAGCCACTTTTAGGATGCCACTACGTTTTCTCAGTGTTTGGAATTATAATGGCTTTGTAACAATGAGCTTCAGTGTGCAATGCAGAGGTGCTGCAAATAGATTTGCACCAGTGGGACACTAATGAAGTCCAACAGCCACTTTTAGGATGCCGCTAAGTTTTCTCAGTGTTTGGTATTATAATGGCTTTGTAACAATGAGCTTCAGTGTGCAATGCAGAGGTGCTGCAAATAGATTTGCACTAGTGGGACACTAATGGAAGTCCTTCAGCCACTTTTAGGATGCCACTAAGTTTCCTCAGTGTTTGGCATTATAATGGCTTTGTAACAATGAGCTTGAGTGTGCAATGCAGAGGTGCTGCAAATATCTTTGCACTAGTGGGACACTAATGAATTAGGTTGAGCGCGGTTCGCGGTTCGAGGTTCTCCAGTTCGCGGCTCGAGTGATTTTGGGGCCTGTTCTAGATCGAACTAGAACTCGAGCTTTTTGCTAAAGCTCGATAGTTCTAGATACGTTCGAGAACGGTTCTAGTAGCAAAAAGACAAGCTAATTACTAGCTGGCTTTCCGCTGTAATAGTGTAAGTCACTCTGTGACTCACTTTATTATGAAATTTCAGTGTATAGTGTGCGGGAACAGCGCCTTCAGATCACTGCTGTTTGTATAATGGCGATCACCATTTTTTTTTTTTCCTTGTCTTCCTTCCCTAAGCGCGCGCGTGTAGTGGGGCGGGCCAGCATGTCAGCCAATCCCAGACACACACACAGCTAAGTGGACTTTTAGCCAGAGAAGCAACGGCATGTGTGATAGGATGTCCATGTCACATGTCCCTGCATTATAAAAATGAGTATCTGCCCGTCCGAATGCCATTATCTCTTCTGCGTCTGGGTGTCAGTCACCGCCGGCATAGCTCCTGTCTCCGATACTGCTGTGTACGCTCTATACACAGCGCTATACAGAATAGGGATAGAAGTTTCTTTCAGCCCTTCTAAGGGTTAATACCGGCAGGGTCAGAGCCATACGTGACAGTCAGGGCAGTGAAAACAGATTTTAACAGTTACACAAGATGACAGCGTCTGTGTAGCTAAGGTCAGGGATTTCCTCGCTGCATTTCCCCATTAGGAGGGATAGAAAGGCAGGCTTCCTTAACTCTACCCAGACCCACAAGCCTGCCACTGTACCCTCCTGCCCTTTGCACACTCAAGCTCATTGTTACTAAGCCATTATACTAGCAAACACTGAGTAAACTTAGTGGCATCCTAAACGTGGCTGTTGGACTTCTGTATTGTCCCACTAGTGCAAAGATATTTGCAGCACGTCTGCCTGCATTACACACTCAAACTCATTGTTACTAAGCCATTATACTAGCAAACACTGAGTAAACTTAGTGGCATCCTAAACGTGGCTGTTGGACTTCTGTATAGTCCCAGTAGTGCAAAGATATTTGCAGCACGTCTGCCTGCATTGCACAATCAAACTCATTGTTACTAATCCATTATACTAGCAAACACTGAGTAAACTTAGTGGCATCCTAAAGTGGCTGTGGGACTTCTGTATTGTCCCACTAGTGCAAAGATATTTGCAGCACGTCTGCCTGCATTGCACACTCAAACTCATTGTTACTAAGCCATTATACTAGCAAACACTGAGTAAACTTAGTGGCATCCTAAACGTGGCTGTTGGACTTCTGTATTGTCCCACTAGTGCAAAGATATTTGCAGCACGTCTGCCTGCACTGCACACTCAAACTCATTGTTACTAAGCCATTATACTAGCAAACACTGAGTGAACTTAGTGGCATCCTAAACGTGGCTGTTGGACTTCTGTATTGTCCCACTAGTGCAAAGATATTTGCAGCACGTCTGCCTGCACTGCACACTCAAACTCATTGTTACTAAGCCATTATACTAGCAAACACTGAGTAAACTTAGTGGCATCCTAAACGTGGCTGTTGGACTTCTGTATTGTCCCACTAGTGCAAAGATATATGCAGCACGTCTGCCTGCATTGCACACTCAAACTCATTGTTACTAAGCCATTATACTAGCAAACACTGAGTAAACTTAGTAGCATCCTAAACGTGGCTGTTGGACTTCTGTATTGTCCCTCTAGTGCAAAGATATTTGCAGCACGTCTGCCTGCATTGCACACTCAAACTCATTGTTACTAAGCCATTATACTAGCAAAAACTGAGTAAACTTAGTGGCATCCTAAACGTGGCTGTCGGACTTCTGTATTGTCCCACTAGTGCAAAGATATATGCAGCACGTCTGCCTGCATTGCACACTCAAACTCATTGTTTCTAAGTCATTATACTAGCAAACACTGAGGAAACTTAGTGGCATCCTAAAAGTGGCTGTTGGACTTCTGTATTGTCCCACTAGTGCAAAGATATTTGCAGCACGTCTGCCTGCATTGCACACTCAAACTCATTGTTACTAAGCCATTATACTAGCAAACACTGAGTAAACTTAGTGGCATCCTAAACGTGGCTGTTGGACTTCTGTATTGTCCCACTAGTGCAAAGATATTTGCAGCACGTCTGCCTGCATTGCACACTCAAACTCATTGTTACTAAGCCATTATACTAGCAAACACTGAGTAAACTTAGTGGCATCCTAAACGTGGCTGTTGGACTTCTGTATTGTCCCACTAGTGCAAAGATATTTGCAGCAAGTCTGCCTGCATTGCACACTCAAACTCATTGTTACTAAGCCATTATACTAGCAAACACTGAGTAAACTTAGTGGCATCCTAAACGTGGCTGTTGGACTTCTGTATTGTCCCACTAGTGCAAAGATATTTGCAGCACGTCTGCCTGCATTGCACACTCAAACTCATTGTTACTAAGCCATTATACTAGCAAACACTGAGTAAACTTAGTGGCATCCTAAACGTGGCTGCTGGACTTCTGTATTGTCCCACTAGTGCAAAGATATTTGCAGCACGTCTGCCTGCATTGCACACTCAAACTCATTGTTACTAAGCCATTATACTAGCAAACACTGAGTAAACTTAGTGGCATCCTAAACGTGGCTGTTGGATTTCTGTATTGTCCCACTAGTGCAAAGATATTTGCAGCACGTCTGCCTGCATTGCACACTCAAACTCATTGTTACTAAGCCATTATACTAGCAAACACTGCTGCCAGTTTAAGGGCCGTAGTTGCATTGTCAGGGATAATTATTGTTGTTTATTCTGCTGTTAATAAAGCTAGACCACCGCTGCAATCTACACCACCTCTCAATTTTTACTACCACATTTTAAGTGCTCAATCTTGTCGCAATCAAAATGAGTGGCAAAATGACAGAGGCTGGTGGAAAGGGGAAGAGGCGTGTTGGAAAAGGAAAAAAAGGGTTTGTCCGTGGGGAAGGTGGCAAAACTCCATTAACATCTGGTGGAGAAAGACCAACTTCCAGCAACAGTAAGGTGTCTACTACTTACCGTGGACAATCCGATGTGCTCCCTTTTTTACCAACACGAACAACTGGAACAAAGGTAGATGATGGCCAAAAAAGGAAAATGCTTGAATGGATCTCAAGTGGTCCAACAAGTGCCCTCTCCGCCACCTCAACTACCGCATCCAAAAAACACCAGTCCTCTGAGTTGTCAGCCCAATCACACTTGCTTTCTCACAGCTCTGAAGTCTCCATCCGCCCTGCACAGTATGGTGGAACTGAGATGGCTGAGTCTGCAGAGCTGTTCAGTCACACTATAGCATGGGAATCAGAGGTCTGCTCCCAAGCTACAGTGAGTACAGACCAGGAAATGGTCTGCAGTGATGCCCAGAACCTTTGTGACTCAGATTCAGGCCGTGATGACCAAGTTTCTGAGCATAATGTTGACCCTTATTCACAAACTGAAACACCTGTGGTAATAGACAATGAGGAACATACTGATGACGATGAGACGCAGATACCAGATTGGGATGACAACTTAAATATTCGGTCAGGGCAAGAAGAGGCTAGGTCTGAGGGTGAGGGGAGTGCAAACACAACAATTGATGAGGAAGTTCTAGATCCCACCTTCTGTCAACCCACTGTCAGGCCCTCGAGGAGGTCAACAGAGACGGTGGAGGAGGATGCAACTGACGATGAAGTTACCTTGCCCCTTCCTGGACAGAGTCGCAGTACTGGTAGCACGTCTACAACTGCATCCTTAGCCACCACTGTGCCTCTGAGCACTAATCGGGGTGGATCAGTAGGTCGCATGCCTTCTAAGCCTTGCCTAACCTGGTCCTTTTTTGACATAGCAAAAGATCGTCCAAATTATGTGATCTGTAAAATTTGTCATGATTCTGTTAGTAGAGGGCAAAACCTCAGCAGTTTGACAACTTCTTCCATGAATCGTCACATGAATAAATATCATGTCCCGGTGGGAAGCTCACCGTGCTGCAATGCGGCCTAGCGGAGTGAACCATCCACCGCCTGCCCCTTCCAGTGCATCCGCGCGCTCTTCATCTTCTAGGACTGTGGGGACAGCTGTCACACCTGGTTTCCACGCACAACTTCCACCACTGTAACCGCAACAGGCAGTTTGCTTAGTAGGTCGTCAGTTGGTTTGGAAGGGGAAACAAGTGCGTGTGTACAGCTCTCTCAGACATCGATAGCACCAACGTTGGATGACAGCAATATCATGTCTACGCCTGCACTTTCCTCACAAACCTGCATTTTTCAAGGGACACCCTACTCTCCACCGTCTACACACAGCAGCCAGATCTCTGTCCTTCAGATGTGGACAAATAAAAGGCCATTTCCTGTGACCCATTACAAAGCTAAGAGGTTGACTTTATCCCTCTGTAAGCTCTTGGCTACCGAAATGCTGCCTTTCCGCCTGGTGGACACACAAGATTTTAGAGACCTTATATCTGTCGCTGTGCCCCAGTACCAGATGCCCAGTCGCCACTACTTCTCTAAGAAAGGTGTGCCCGCGCTACACCAGCATGTCGCACACAACATCACTGCTTCCTTGAGAAACTCTGTGTGTCAACGGGTGCATTTCACCACCGATACTTGGACCAGTAAGCATGGACAGGGACGTTACATGTTGCTGACTGGGCACTGGGTAACTATGGTGATAGATGGTGAAGGGTCTGCTGCACAAGTCTTGCCGTCCCCACGACTTGTGTGTCAATCCTCTGTCTGTCCAAGTTCCGCCATTGCTTCTGCCTCCTCCACCTCATCTGGGTCCTCCACCTCCACCCCAAGCCTGCCTGGTCAGGCCACCAGCGTTCGCACTGCGCAAAAGGAATCACGCACCCATCATTACTATGCTGGCAGCAGAGCGCAACGGCATCAGGCGGTCTTTAGCTTGACATGTCTTGGAAATAGGAGTCACACAGCGGCTGACTTGTGGGCAGCTCTGCAGACTGAGTTTAATAAATGGTTGTCTCCACTCAACCTGCAGCCTGGTAAGGCCGTGTGCGACAATGCCGCAAACCTTCTTCAAGAGCTTCAAGAGGAACCTCAAGACCCACCTCTTCCAACAAGCCTACAACCTACAATAGCCTTCAGCCCAGTAGACCACTGCGCAACCAGCTCTGTCCTTACCTATTGTACCATCACCCATTCCCTGTAGACTGTGAGCCCTCGCGGGCAGGGTCCTCTCTCCTCCTATACCAGTCTGTCTTGTACTGTTAATGATTGTTGTACGTATACCCTCTTTCACTTGTAAAGCGCCATGGAATAAATGGCGCTATAATAATAAATAATAATAATAATAATAATAATAATAACCTGGGTGCGGCCCTTCGCCTGGGCAAGATGACACACGTGCCTTGTTTGGCTCACGTGTTGAACCTTGTTGTCCAGCAATTTTTAAGACACTATCCCGGCCTAGATGGCCTTCTGACCAGGGCATGAAAACTGTCTGCTCACTTCCGCCGTTCAACCGCCGCAGCTGAGCGACTTGCATCGCTCCAGAGGTCTTTCGGCCTGCCGGTTCATCGCCTGAAATGCGATGTGGCGACATGCTGGAATTCGACTCTCCACATGTTACAGCGACTGTGGCAGCGCCGCCGAGCCCTGGTGCAATACGTCATGACGTATAGCCTGGGCCAACGAGATGCAGAGGTGGGGCAGATCACCCTGATGGAGTGGTCTCAGATCAAGGACCTATGCACCCTTCTGCACAGTTTTGACATGGCGACGAATATGTTTAGCGCTGACAATGCCATTATCAGCATGACAATTCCAGTCATTTACATGCTGGAGCACACGCTAAACACTATTCGGAGTCAGGGGGTGGGACAACAGGAAGGGGAGGAACTACAGGAGGATTCATATGCGCAAGACACAACAACATCACCAAGGTCCAGACGTTCATCATCACCAACACGGCAGGCATGGGACCATGGGGGACAGGGATCAACAAGGGCGCATGATAGCAGGCGAAATGTTGAGGAAGGTGCAGGAGAACATGAAAAAATGGAGGACGAACTGTCCATGGACATGGAAGACTCAGCGGATGAGGGAGACTGTTAGACGTCGTGGCTCTCTTATTGCAAGGAATGAGGTGGTCCCCCATTCCTTGTCGGCCACGAGCCCTCCTGCTCAGCAGCACCAAAGGTCTGGGAGACTGTGCAGTCTGCAGGAGTTGCCTTCTCAGAGACACAGCAGAAGGGTGACACCTAGTTGTTACACCTCGTGGCTCTCCTGTGGCAAGGAATGAGGCAGTCTCCTTGCCTGCCACGAGCGCTCCTGCTCAGCAGCGCCGAAGGTCTGCCAGACTGCGCAGTGTGCAGGAGAAACCTCCTCAGAAAGGCAGCACAAGGGTGACACCTAGTGGTACTCCTGTTGCAAGAAATGAGGCGGTCTCCCATTCCTTGCCTGCCGCGGCTCCTCCTGCTCAGCAGCCCCGAAGGTCTGTGAGGTTGCGCAATGTGCAGAGGTTTGCTGCTCAGGGAAGCAGTGAGACTCCCGTTATCTCTGCACATTGTGAGACCGAGGATCCCGCCTCTATTTCCCAGAGGCAGGAGGGTGAGCATGTGCAATGCTTGGTGGGTCCTGATTCGCCCACTCACGTCACACGGCTTGATGACAAGGCTGGTGACGTGGTGAATCCTGACTGGCCAGGCTGGGACATCGTGGATCCTGATTGGGTCAAGTCCGTCATCTCCGCCTCGCGCCCGCCCTTGGCTGGAGCGACACCTCCTTAAAAGCTCCTCCTGCCATCATGGCGGCGCGCGACCATCCTTCTATGTTTGGATGTCTGGCAGCGTGCTGCCACGCCACTGCTCAGGTATTATCGTCTTCTGTGGGCTTGGCCCTTGCTGCTTAGGCAGCACCTGGTTTGCAGGCCGTGTCCCTGCCTTGCTGCTCCGGCAGTAGCTCCTTCGATAGGCCGTGTTCCTGTTCCAGGTGAGCTCCTAGAGTCTCCACCGGACTCACCTGGTTATTGAAAGCACACGTGCGTGGGCACCTCTGTGCTACCCTCGTGCCATATTCTCGTGACTTCCACTGGCACACGTGCGTGGGCACCTCTGTGCTTCCCCGTGCAACAGGTACACCGAGCCGTGTGATCCCTGCCATACAACCCTCACGGGTTAGGGCAGACTGGTGTACATAGATCGTCTGTGACATTCCAGACGATCGCTAGCAGCAACCCGCTCACTGTTCACCCACCATAGCAGCGGTCCCTTACACCGCACAGTGGACCTTGACCGGCGGAAGCTGTCCATTCCCCATCTTGGCACGCTTCCCCGGGTCCCCCTCGTAACACCTAGTGGTTCTCCCCTTGCAAGGAATGGAGCGGTCTCCCATCCCTTGCCTGCCACGAGCTCTCCTGCTCAGCATCACGGAGGCTCTGGGATGTTGCGCAGTGTGCAAAGAATAGATGCTCAGGGAAGCAGCAAGACTTCCCATGTCTCTGCACATTGTGAAACCGGGGATCCCGCCTTTATGACCCAGAGGAAGGAAGATGAGCATGTGCTCCACGTGACGTCTTCTGATTCGCTCACTGATATCACACGGCCCCATGACGAGGCTGGTGATGTGCTGAATCCTGACTGGCTGGGCCAGGACGTCACAAACCCTGATTGAGTCACGCCCGTCTCGCGCCCGCCCTTGGGTGGAGCTACACCTCCTTAAAAGCTCCCCCTGCCATCATGGCGGTGCGCGACTGTCCTTCTATGTTTGGATGTCTGGCAGCGTGCTGCCACGCCACTGCTTAGGCATTATTGTCTTTTGTGGGCTTTGCCCTTGCTGCTCAGGCAGCACCTAGTTTGCAGGTCTTGCCCCTGTCTTGCTGCTCCGGCAGTATCCCATTTAGCAGGCTGTGTTCCTGTCCCAGGTGAGCTCCTCGAGTCTCTGTCGGACTCACTTGGTTTCTGAAGCACACGTGCGTGGGCACCTCTGTGCTACCCCCGTGCCATATTCCTGTGACTCCCGCTGGCACACGTGTGTAGGCACCTCTGTGCATCCCCGTGCAACAGGTACACTGTGCGAGAAGCCCCGAGCCATACAGCCCTCACGGGTTAGGGCGGACCGGTGTACATAGATCGTCTGTGACGTTCCAGATGATCACTAGCAGCAACCCGCTCACTCTTTCCTGACCATAGCAGCGGTCCCTTACACCACACAGTGGACCTTGACCGGCGGAAGCTGTCCATTTCCCATCTTGGCACGCTTCCCCGGGTCCCCCTCGTAACAGGAGACCTTGGTCAAATTTCAGTTGAAAGAGGTTGGGGGGAGATGTCAGAGGAAGAAAGAACGGTTAGCACCTCTATGCCACAAACACAGCGTGGACTTGGTCCGCATGGCTGCGCAAGACACTTGAGCGCCTTTTTGCTGCACTACCTCCAACATGACCCTCGTATTGTCAAAATTAGAAGTGATGATGACTACTGGCTTGCCACACTATTAGATCCCCGGTACAAGTCCAAATTTTGTGACATAATTCCAGCCATAGAAAGGGACGCACGTATGCAGGAGTATCAGCAGAAGCTGTTACTTGATCTTAGCTCGGTTTTTCCACCAAACAACCGTGCAGGTGCAGGGAGTGAATCTCCCAGTTGTAACTTGACAAACATGGGACGGTCTCGTCAACTTCAACAGTCTACCCGTACCAGTAGCACCGTATCTGGTGCTGGTAACAGCAATTTTATGGAATCTTTTCATAATTTTTTTAGACCGTCCTTTGCAAGGCCACCAGAGACAACAAGTCTGACACATAATCAACGGCTGGAGAGGATGATACAGGAGTTTCTCCAAATGAACATCGATGCCATGACTTTGCAAATGGAGCCTTGCTCATTTTGGGCTTCAAATCTTGAAAAATGACCAGAGCTCGCAACTTACGCCTTGGAGATTTTGTCGTGTCCAGCTGCCAGCGTTGTCTCTGAACGTGTCTTCAGTGCTGCTGGGTGTGTGCTGACAGATAAGCGCATGCGTCTGTCCAGTGACAATGTGGACAGACTAACGTTCATCAAAATGAACAAGTCATGGATCCACAAGGAATTTATTACCCCTGTGTCATCCTGGGGAGAGTAAATGCTTGTGGATTTGGAATGTGCTTGATGCAAATCAAAACATCCTGTTTGCAACTGGGGCACAAGTGCTGCCACTGAAGGGGTGTCTGTGTGGCCCAATTTTTTGAAAAAAGGGAGACTCCGCTTGGAGTAACCCTTGCTTACATTGTTTTTAAAAATGATCCAAGATGAACAGAGCTGGGATCAGGAAAGACTTAGCTACCTACCCCGGTGTCATCCTGGGGACAGTTAAGAATGGTGTATTTTTGAATGTGCTTGATGCAAATCTACCTGTGAAGTGTACAACTGGGGCACAACTGGGGCACAACTGCTGCCACTGAAGGGGTGGGTGTGTGTGGGGCCCA
This sequence comes from Anomaloglossus baeobatrachus, assembly GCF_048569485.1. Lineage (NCBI taxonomy): Eukaryota > Metazoa > Chordata > Amphibia > Anura > Aromobatidae > Anomaloglossus > Anomaloglossus baeobatrachus. Next base: position 159,925,964 of record NC_134362.1, read on the forward strand.
ATTTTTGGAAAAAAAGGAGACTCCGCTTGGAGTAACCCTTGCTTGCCATGTTTTTAAAAAGGAGCCAAGATGAACAAGTCATGGTTCAGCAAAGACTTTGCTACCTACCCCGGTGTCATCCTGGGGACGGTTAAGAATGGCGTATTTTTGAATGTGCTTGATGCAAATCTAGCTGTGAAGTGTACAACTGGGGCACAAGTGCTGCCACAGATGGGGTGTCTGTGTGGCCCAAATTATGGAAAAAAGGGAGACTCCGCTTGGAGTAACCCTTGCTTATATTGTTTTTAAAAATGATCTAAGATGAACAGAGCTGGGATCAGGAAAGACTTAGCTACCTACCCTGGTGTCATCCTGGGGACGGTTAAGAATGGCGTATTTTTAAATGTGCTTGATGCAAATCTACCTGTGAAGTGTACAACTGGGGCACAACTGCTGCCACTGAAGGGGTGGGTGTGTGTGGGGCCCAATTTTTGGAAAAAAGGGAGACTCCGCTTGGAGTAACCCTTGCGGTGTTTTACATGATTTTAGAAGGGCGTGCCATGCCTATATCTGTGTCTCCTCCTCTTTTTCCTTGTCCAGCTCTTTTGTTTTCGCATGTGTATATGTCCTTGTCACTTTCCCATGTGTTTGTGTTGTGTTGTGAGTTGTTTGTCACCTTTTGGACACCTTTGAGGGTGTTTTCTAGGTGTTTTTATGTGTTTGTGATTGCCTGCCATTGTTTCCTATGCGGTTCGAGTTCGGTTCGCCGAACTGAACTCGAACGAGACCTCCGTTCGACGAACTGAACTCGAGCCGAACCACGACCGGTTCGCTCATCTCTACTTATGAAATCCAACAGCCACTTTTAGGATGCCACTAAGTTTCCTCAGTGATCGGTATTATAATGGCTTTGTAACAATTAGCTTGAGTGTGCAAAGGGCAGGAGGGTACAGTGGCCGGGTTGTGGGTCAGTGTGGAGGAAAGGAAGCCTCACTTTCCATCCCTCCTAATGGGGAAATGCAGCAAGGAACTCCCTGACCTTAGCTACACAGACGCTTTCATCTGTAGCTGTTAAACAACGGTTTCCACGGACCTGACTGTCACCTATGGCTCTGAGCCTGCTGTAATTAGCTCTTACAAGGGCTGAAAGAAACTTCTATCCCTATTCTGTATAGCGCTGTGTGTAGAGCGTACACAGCAGTATCGGCGACAGGAGCTGTGTGAGAGGTGACTGACACCCAGACGCAGAAGGCCGATAATGCCGTGCTGGAACAAAATGTCCGTTTTTATAATGCAGGGACATGTGACATGGACATCCTATCACACATGCCGTTGCTTCTCTGGCTAAAAGTCTACTTAGCTGTGTGTGTGTCTGGGATTGGCTGACATGATGGCCCGCCCCACTACACGTGCGCTTAGGGAGGGAAGGAAGAACATAAAAAAAAATGGCAATCGCCATTATCCCAGCAGCAGTGATCTGAACGTGCTGTTCCCGCACACTATACGCTGAAATTTCATAATAGTGTTACACTATTACAGCGGAAAGCCAGCTAGTAATTAGCTTGGCTTTTTGCTGCTAGAACCATTCTCAAACATAACTAGAACTATCGAGCTTTTAGCAAAAAGCTCGAGTTCTAGTTCGATCTAGAACAGCCCCCAAAATCACTCGAACCGCGAACTGGAGAACCACGGACCATGAACCGCGCTCAACTCTAGTGCTATATTGGCACTATCATGCTGATTCTATACATACCTTTAGTTGTCAGCTACGATGTATAGGTTTTGATACACAAGCATCTAAAGTTTGTGAAATGAGAAGCTTTTTGAATGACAGCAGCGGATAGCTGGCGTGGGTATTCATAGTGATTTCCACCCCCTGCCTTTCCATCCCTCCCTGTTATTTATGCTAATTCTATTATGGAATCATTTTACTAACTGACTAGAAGGATCTATGCAGATGTCATACCCATGTGACCAGAATGGGCGAGGAATCAGCCAACTGAATAATAATGTTGCTTCCTGGTATCAGCTATGTTAGCTAATGCCCCACCCCTTCTGGTCACATGGGTATGACATCAGCACAGGTCCTTCTATTCAGTTAGTAAAATGATTCTATAATAGAATAAGCATAAATAACTGGGTGAGGATGGACAGGCAGGGGCGGGAATCACTATGAAAACCCACCCCAGCTATTAGCTGATCGGCAGCTGCTGTCATTCAAAAAGCTGCTTATTTTACAAACTTTACTTGCTTGTATTTCAAAACTTATACAACCTAGCTGACAACTAAAGGTAGGTATAGAATCAACCTGTTAGTGCCAGTATAGGACTGGTTTTAGTTATTATAGCAAAATCCTGGTGATTTGTGCGCTTTAACAGCCATGCAGTGTTATGGAATCTTTATATTTAGGATCCTGTAGAACTTATGTGCCACCCTGGTGTTAATCAGGCTGCTCGGATCCGGGATCATCGTGGCTCGAGGGGTCCGGACACTCTGATCCGTAAAAGGGGAATATTTACAGGGGAAAAGTTTGTGATGCCACCTGCAGGTTGCGATAATGGAAGTAGCGCCACTGCTGGAGAGAGGACCGGGGTAGATGGTGTGAAGCAGCAAGGTGTCAGTCCCTCCGCAGGTAGTGAAGGCCCCGGGCTCAGGGGGTTGGTAGATTTGGGAGGACAGGGTGCAGGGACCTGGGTACTCACTGCGGGTAGTCGTGGTGTTGGATGAGGTGGAGAAAGGAGACACATACATGGTAGGTAAACCAAAGTCTCTGAGTACAGCTGCTGCTGCCGGGAGCGCGTCCAAGTACCCAGTACCACCGGTGTCACTTAGTCATTTGGAGCCTGCCTCCATGCACAATTTGTTGTCCGTTGATGGTCCCCATGGCTTGAAGCTGTTGGGGGCCCTGCTCACTATGTGTAATGTAGCTGTGCTCTTAAGGGCTGGCACTTGGGACCTCAGTGGGTTGCTGTGTCTGGAAAAACCCTGTCCCCCTCGTTGTGCTGATGCTCTCAATCTCTGAGCATTTAGGGAAGTCCTTGAAGATCCTCTCCCTTTCAGGTGAATTGTCAGGACGTTGAATCGGCTCCTGACCTAGGGTCCTGTACTCTGTCGTGCTCGGTACTGGTCAGTTCTGTTGGTCCCTTCTGGTGCCGACAGTCCCTCCAAGACTACGTCCGTCACACCCCTTTCCAAATTCCCTGCAACCGGTCCCCGACTCCTCTGGACCCGGATCACTGCTTGCAACCGAATCAGCTTCCTTAGCTCCCCAGGAGCTCACTCTCCCAGCTCCTCACTCTCTGGAGCTCACTTCTTCACTCTCTGTCTCCCTCTTACAGTCTGCCCAGTTTCCCAAGTGGCTGGCCCATTTTCCAGCTAGTCCAACCCCCCTGGTGTGTCTGGCAGGGACTGATGTGCGGTGATTGGGTTTTGTGGTGAAGATGGGAGTGACACCGGTTTCTTGGGTACCCGGAACCACGGGGGGGGGGGTAAGGCCCTGTACCCTGGGTAAGGATGCAGTTACCTATGGCACCCTGATGTATTCAGGGGCTCCACACTTGTACGTGATTAGTCACTACCAGAATCAGATCAGACCTTTACCTCTTTTTTTCGTCAGTGGTGTATAATAGATGAGTAAAACGTAGAGATGAGCGAACCTGAATAGTGAAATTCGGTGTTCGTACCGAACATAGATGTTACTAAAAAACAGCGTTCGAGTTCGGAGTTTGGTTCTTTAGGTATGCTGACTAGGGATGAGCGAACCCGAAGTTCAGTGTTCGGACCAAACAAAATCTTTATTAAAAAAAAAAAACAGTTTGGGTTCTTTAAATATGAAAACCACTCGCACGAGCATCTCTGTGCTCAGGTACACTCTGTGCTCATCCAATCAACCACTTCAAGTGGCTCGCTCTGGGGGTAACAACAGTGTAATCGGATGTAGTGTGCACCAAACAAAAAAAATGGAAAAACGTCACCCATCTGCCTCCGGAAGTGATCTGTTTATGGCTGGCTGCATGTAATCGGAGACCTGAACTGCCAAATTAGTGACTTCCATTGGGGTTCAGGTCAAGTCCGGGTCCCAAACTTAACTTTATCTAAAGTCCGGTTGAATCCATAAAATCGAACTTCCACACGTCCGTTCATCTCTAATGATAACCACTGGAGCGAGCATTAGGGTATTTGGGTACACTCGGTGCACAGCCCAGTGTAAGCCGCTTGCAGTATTTGAAAGGATTTCACTGGGGATAAAATCAGCATTACTGAATGTAGTATGTACAGAAACATTTTTTAAAAATCCCACCCTCCTTTTGCTCAGGAGTGCTCTGTTTATGGCTGGCTGTATGTGGGCGGAGAGCAAAACTTCTAAATTATTGACTTCCATTGGGATTCAGGTCAAGTCCAGGTCTCAAGCCTAACTGTATCTACAGTCAGGCTGAACCAGATGAGCTGAGATGCGCAAACCAGAGGTTTAGTGCTCAGTGTTTGCATCAACGTAGACTTTACAAAAATATCCGTAGTTTAGGTTCATAGTCCGGGTATCATATATATTCAAACTACTTGCGCAAGCATCACTGTGCTTGGCTACACTCAGTGCCCAGCCCACTGTGAGCCGCTTGCAGTGTTTGAACTGCTCATACTGCGGGTAAAAGTTTGGTTTGGGACCTGAACTTGACCTGAACCAAAATGGCAGTCACTAATTGGGCAGTTCATGTCTCCACCCACATGCAGCCAGCCATAAAAAGATCACTACTGGAACAGGTGGGCAGGGTTTCCTTTTTGGGCTTTTGGGTGCACACTACATCCGATCACGCAGATGTTACTCCCGGTGTGAGTCGATCAAACACTGCAAGCGGCTCACACTAGGCTGAGCACCGAGCATATTCAAGCACAGTGATGCTTGCGTGAGTGGTTGCATATATAAAGCACTCGACCTCCAAACTCGAACTAGGCTTTTTTTGTAAAGTCTACGTTCTGTACATACACTGAACCTCGGGTTTACTCGCTCATCCCTATTCATCTCTACTCATCTCTAGTACAGGGTTAATTTTTAAAATATGTCAAGATCTGGCATCTGGGACCTTTACATTGTAGAGCCAAACAGGACCTGGAGCTCAAACACAAACTATAAAATGGCTCTAATACTAATAAAGTGCTAAAGTAAAGAATACTAAAGCAAATAAATAGTTATGTAACAAAGCAGTGATTCCTTAATTGGTTATGTCTTTTCTGATACACTCGTATATTTATCCAACTTGGTGCTTTTTTCTACAGTTAAAATATGTCACTATACCACTGCAGCCAATCACTTGCTTTAATTTAGTCACTTGATTGGTCATATTCGTCAAATAACTGATTGACATAATACTTGCAGGTATGCACAGAACTTACTGGACCAGCGGAACCAGCGTAAAGGCAGATTGGAATCAGGATCTCATTCTGTACATATTGCTGCTCCCAGATGGGTTAGCAAAAACTTGGTGACAAATTTTCTTTAAAAGGTTTTCTGAAATATTTTTTAAAAAGTTGCCCAACAGCAGTACTGGCTATAATATGATAAAAGTATCATAACTTACCTGTCCAATGATGTATCACTTACTAAGTTGCATATTTATTTATTTTTTAATTAAATCACTGTTTTATCTGCTACAGATCTACTAGTTCTCTGGATGCTGAGCTCTGTATAACCCCGCCCACATTACTGATTGGCAGTTGTGTATAATGTAAATACTCATAAAGCTGACAATCAATGGTATGGGTGGGGTCATACAGAGCTCATTAATATGGAGGACTATGTGGCAAGAGGGTTACTGGTTGATAATCTCCAGATGATAAAACTTTTTATCAAAACTAAAGCAAGCAACCCAGTGATAGACTGACAGTGCTTTAGCCGCAATGTCAATAGTTCCATTGCAGACAAACGGCACTGCCGCTGCAAACAACATATATATATATATATGCCCTAACCCAGGCACTGCACCAATCTGTCTGGAATGCAACCTAGGTGCCAACAGCTTACTGCCATACCCACATACCCAGACATGGTGAGGCCTCGACGTCTAAAGCCTGTCTAGGACACACATCACAACCGCTATGGAACCAGTGCTGGTGCAACCTTGTGCTAGCACTGAACAATGATGACTGCGATCCCATGTGCGCCATAAGGAGGTCTTTAAAACCTCAGCTCCACCCCAAACACAAATGCCAGACTGGCAATGATGTCACCTGTGGCCAATTCGGGAGAGCCACGTCAGCGATGACATTACCAGCGGCATTCCACCTGCAAATGCGCAATGGAGCTTTTTCGGGACTTAAGGCCGCTTTACACGCTGCGACATCGCTAGCAATTGCTAGCGATGTTGAGCGCGATAGCACCCGCCCCCGTCGTTGTAACGATATGTGGTGATTTCTGCCGTAGCGAACATTATCGCTACGGCAGCGTCACACGCACATACCTGTTCAGCAACGTCGCTGTGACCGGCGAACCGCCGCCTTTCTAAGGGGGCGGTTCGTTCAGCGTCACTGAACCACTGCCCAATAGAAAAGGAGGGGAGGAGATGAGCGGCCGGAACATGCCACCCAACTCCTTCCTTCCTCCTTTTCCGGTGGACGCTGGTAAGGAGATGTTTGTCGTTCCAGCGGCGTCACACGTAGCAATGTGTGCTGCCGCAGGAACGACAACCAACATTGTTACTGCAGCAGCAACGATATTTGGGAAGAGGGGAGCATGTCACCGATGAACGATTTTGAACGTTTTTGCGATGATTCAAAATCGCTCATAGGTGTCACACGCAACGACATCGCTAAAGTGGCCGGATGTGCATCACAAATTCCGTGACCCCAACGAGATCTAGCGATCTCGTAGCGTATAAAGCCACCTTTAGTCCCAAACAGAAGAACCTTGTTCCACACCTGCGCAGTAGAGCACCTCTGGGACTTAGAATTAAAATTCACAAAAACCCTGGAAACATTATGGCCAGAAGCCGGACGCCTAGAACTGCGTCTAGGCCAAACAAGGGATCCAGAGGCCATCTCCAAAGGATGAGAAGGCTGTCAGGAGGCAACCGAGGCAGAGTCACATCGGAACATAACACCCAGTCTATCAGAATGTAAAATCAATTAATCTGTTTGGCAAATGCCAAAATAAAGTTTTTTGGTCATCGCAAATTTTACGCAAAATGCAATAACAGGCAATCAAAATGTAGCATTTGTGCACAAATGCTACCATTAAAAACCTCAGCTTGTGACGCAAAAAATATGCTGTTACTGAGTCCTATATCCCAAAAATTGAGAATGTTGCTGGTCGCGGAAATGGTGCAAAAAGTGCGCCACTTTTTTTGGACAAATGTCAGAATTTTTTTTATCCCCTTAAATAAAAGTAAACCTATACATGTTTGGTGTATACGAACTCGTACCGACCTGAGGCATCACACTGACACATCAGTTTTACCATATAGGGAACACGGTGAATAAAATATCCCCAAAACATTCATGCACCTTTTTTGGATTTTTTTCACACTTTTTCTTGATGTTTTCCAGTACACTATATGGCAGAACTTATGGTTTCATTTAAAAGTACAACTCATCTCACAAAAAACAAGCCTTCAAATGGCAAGATTGTTTGAAAAATAAAAACATTACGGCTCTGGGAAGAAGGAGAGCAAAAAACAAAAAAACGGAAAATCGCATGGGAGTGAAGGAGTTAAAAATTATTTCTCAGATGAAGATCAATAAAGTGATTTTTATTTTTCTACGCATTTCGGAGTCGCAGCTCCTTCTTCAGGAAAAAAAATCACTAATGTACAGTCATGTATCTACATGCAAGGAGACAAATATAACAGAAATTTACATCTGTCTTAATAGAACTGAAGCCTGCTGGAAGATGTCTGCCCGCTATCTGTTGTATAACGTTCTTGGTGAAGATGAAGCTTTAGGCTATGTGCGCACAGTGCGTTTTTCGCGGCGTTTTTGTGCGTTTTTCGGGTGCGTTTTTGGCCTCAAAACTGCAGGACTTTGCTTCCCCAGCAAAGTCTATGAGTTTTCCTCCATTTCTTCATGGTCTCCTGCACATCTGTTTTTTTTACCTGCGTTTTTGAGTTAAAAAAAAAATGGACATGTCAGTTCTTTACTGCGTTTTTCTGCTTTTCCCCCCATGCAATGCATTGGAAAAACGCATTCAAATGCATTGCATGGGCGGAAAACGCAGAAAAACGCAGGAAAGAACTGACATGTCCATTTTTTTTTTTTACTCAAAAACGCAGGTAAAAAAAACAGATCAGTGCGGACAGCAAAAATGAGAACTCATAGACTTTGCTGGGGAAGCAAAGTCCTGCAGTTTTAAGGCCAATAACGCACCCGAAAAACGCGCAAAAACACCGCGAAAAACGCACTGTGCGCACATAGCCTAAGTAAAATGCTGTTGTTGAAACGCAACAGGAGGTCTCTTTGTAGTAACAGGTTGTCTTCCAGTGCAGGCCAGTCAACCTCAGTGGCAGCATGCAGATTGAACTGGTGTACAGATCACACTACACAAGTCCACACACCTAGCCACGACCATGTCTTTCATGTAGCGTGCTTAGGTGTCAGGAGTCAATTCCTCACTCACGACTACCACTCCGTGAAACTCTACACTTGGCATAGTCGGAAAGATAAAGCCTTGCTGTCAGAAGATCCAACTGCTCTGGGAAAGGCCTACTTTACGTTGAAGATAGCGACCGTTGCATGGTTAAAGTTGATGCTGACCATAGGGACTAAGATCGTGGATGGTGGCACAACTCCAAAAGAGGGTCCCACCCATTGTGGGCATTAGAGAAGTGGAAGGGCATGAAGATCTGTCCAGCCCACGAGAAGCAATATCCATTAGAGAAAGTGCCATGCCTGGAAATGCCAGTCCATGTTGACAAGTGTTTTCCCCCATCGGATGAAGTGGGAGTAGTAAGTCCGCCCTTGCAAATTGACAGTGAGAAATGGAACGTGGAGAAAATGGGATGGTCAGCAGGAAGAGATCCCACCCTCTTCAAAGTTCGGCTGTTCAAATGGCTGCCAAAGGGTATGCGGGATTGTGCCATCTTGTGAGATAAAGTCGGAGAAAGAGCGGAGCTGCAGAAAGGTGGAACCAAGGTCCGAAAGGGGGATAGTAAGGACCAATCAGAAATCGTGGCTGAGCCATATTGATCATTTATGGTAGCAGAATCGACTACCACCCAGCGCAACGCTACAGACCTACACATTATTTAAACTTGTTGCCAGTTATAGGTGTTACTACATATGTTTCACCTCTTTGCACTGTTTTGAGTTCGCTATTTATGTCCTTGACCTCAGCTTGTCTTTAGACTACCCTACAGCTTTACATTCCTATTTCTGATCCCGACCTTTTGGCACTGCTTCGCCTTCATATTATTCTTTGGCATTCCACTCCAATGGGAACCGGCAACTCCATGGGCTCAACCCAGGGGCCCTGCCTAAGTCCAAATCCAACCTCTTATTATTATATAGGTTTCTTACAAATTAGCTTGTCACAACATCCTCAGCTGAACATCTGGAGATCAATTATAATCAGTAAAAGAATATGTAAGCAATTGCTTAATTCTTATGCTGCACATCTACAGGTATGACTAATCATTTCACATTTCTTTATTTTTTCAAAGTTTGTGACTATAATATAATGCTTTTTATTAACACACACTCTGCTCACACAGTAATCACACACTGGATACATCCAACTCACAAACTAACATTAGACGCATGTCACTTGACACACAGGACATGTTGCACATACCACATATACAATCAGGTATATTCCATTATTAGACACATGCAGTGCTCACACAAACATTATATTTTACCTAAATATGGAATATATTTTAGTACTACACATTCTACACCTACAAATAATTTAAATACACCCATTTATTGAAAATACTCAATACTGTTGCCTGACTAGAGGCACTATGCAGCTGAACTTGCTGTGCAAATCTATGTGGTCCATGGTAACAGGCAACAAACAAACCCTGTATAGTCAGACCTAGTAGACATAAGTCAGATTTGTTAAGATCGGAGTGAAAAATGCCTGTCTTGATGAGGGGTTGTGTTGGAATGAGATGCTACTGATTCAATAAGAGTTACAAGCATCTTAAAGAATCCAGGGTGTCTAAATAGAGGTGTGAGTTTTTCCACAATGTTTGAGTGTTGATTTTGCTGAAAGCTGAAATCTGCAACATTTCCTAAAATTGCTTTGCTATATTGAATTGCAATATTTTAACACTGGTAAATATTTTCCCATGCAGCAAGCAGTGTTTGACACAACCAGATATTAGGAAAAGTTCATGTTTGTTTAGCCTGCACTTTGTATGAATTCTCAGTGTTTGTGTTGATTTCAATTCTCTCTTGTTATCCTCTATGCTGTGATGACTACTGAGTAAAACAGTTCAATTCTCCCACAATGTTTGAGTGTAGATGATTGCAATATTTTAACATTGTTAAATATTTTCCCATGCAGCAGTGTTTGACACAACCAGATATTAGGAAAAGTTCCTGTTTGTTTAGCCTGGACTTTGTATGAACTCACAGTGTGTTACGGTTGCTGCGAGCACTTGAGACTATGTCCAGATTTCTTGCTACTGCACATGTGCGAGTGCTGGAGACTAAGTCCAGATTTCTTGCTACTGCACATGTGCGAGCGCTGGAGACTAAGTCCAGATTTCTTGCTACTGCACATGTGCGAGCGCCGGAGACTAAGTCCTATATTGGAGCCATTTCACATGTGCGGGTGACATCATCGCTGACACGAGGTCACATGTCTCTGACACCTTCTATGCCGATTGGTCACTGGTCATGTGCTTGTGATGCCTTGCTCGGTGATAGGCCAGCATGACGTCACTCCTGTCGTTCTGGCAGCGGATTGGCTCTGGTGTCCTCCATCTTGGATGAGGCACAGAGTCTATATAAGACCCTGACACATGCCGCATGGCGCTCAGTCCTCTTGGTTCATGCATAAGAGTAGACGCTCTGTGCGCGTTCCTCTAGGCATTCCTCTGTCTATGCTAGGTGAGCGCTACCGGCAGGGTAGCGTTCTTATACCTTACAGCTTCGGCTGCTGTCCGTATCCTTACCTCTTAGGGGAGTGGACATAGGCAGGTGCCTGAGGCACATGGTCTGGCTGGGCCTTGTGGTTCGACTCGTAGGTGGACGTTGCCGCTAGGGTAACGTTCCTTATACTGTGTCTGGCAGTTGTTCGTATCCTCGCACACTAGGGGAGCGAACAGAGGTAGGAGCTTTGTGCGGCTTACGCTGCTGTTCGTCTCTTTTGCACCACTAGAAGAGCGGACCTAGGCAGGTGCCATATCTAGTGGTTCGCATCCTCGCACACTAGTGGAGCGAACGCATGTAGGAGCTTTGTGCGGCTTACGCTGCTGTTCGTCTCTTTTGCACCACTAGAAGAGCGGACCTAGGTAGGTGCCATTTCGCACACATTGCCTTTGTCTCTGTGGTTATTAACAGAGATCATTCCACACACCCTCCAAGTAAGGGAGGAATTGCTTTACTTACTTATTATATCCTTCTGTGAGTTAACAGAGGTATTGCACTCTGCCATAGTCTGCAGCAGAGTCTTTGCACGGTGGACCCTGACTGTCTGATACTCCTTTAGGTTATTATCAGACAGCCCCCCGTAACATTAGAACTGAGCCAAGGGTCTGGCAGTTATGGCAGAATATCAGCAGTTACACCGTTACATACAAGTACTTGAGTCACGGCTCAAGAGTATAGAGGATAAACCTCAGACCATGGTGACATCTGCACATGATCCTCGACTTGCTCTGCCAAACAGATATTCTGGCGATGCCAGATCATGTCGTGGTTTCATTAGTCAGTGTCAGATACACCTAGAGGTCAACTCTTCTCACTTCTCTACGGAGAGGTCCAGAGTAGGCTTTATCATCTCCTTACTTCAGGACAAAGCCTTAGAATGGGCGACTCCCCTATGGGAGCGCTCTGATGTGGTTACTCTGAGACATCAAGACTTTCTTGATGCTCTTAAGGCGGTGCAACGCTTCTTAGGATTCATAAATTATTACAGGCAGTTCATACCCCATTTTTCTACTTTGGTGGCCCCTTTGGTGGCCTTGACTAAGAAAGGTGCTAATCCCAAAGCCTGGTCTACTGAGACATCTCAGGCTTTTGAGGCAGTAAAAAGACACTTTTTTGAACTGCTCCCGTTCTTCAAAGACCCGATGAGAGTAAGCCCTTCCTCTTAGAGGTTGATGCCTCTTCAGTGGGTGCTGGTGCGGTCTTGTATCAAAAGAACGGTGCAGGTAGAAAAAGGCTGTGTTTCTTCTTTGCGAAAACCTTTTCACCGGCAGAGAGAAACTATACCATTGGGGATAGGGAACTGCTCGCCTTGAGATTAGCCTTGGAGGAGTGGCGTCACTTGCTGGAAGGAGCGAAACATCCTTTACAGGTCTATACAGACCATAAGAATCTGACGTACTTACAAACCGCTCAGCGTCTGAATCCTCGCCAAGCCCGCTGGTCCTTGTTTTTCTCCCGCTTTCACTTCTCCATCAACTATCTGTCTGGGAGTAAGAATAACAAGGCAGACGCCCTGTCTCGCTCTATGCTTTCTACCCAGGAAGAGATTCCCTTCCCTCCAGGGTTTTTCATACGCTCTCCCCTGTGACGTTAGACCAAATCCCACCGGGCATGACCTTTGTTCCGCCTGATCGACAGAATGATATACTGTCATGGGCCCACACCTCAAAGGTGGGTGGGCATTTTGGTATTAGGCGGACACGAGAGTTACTGGAGAGGTGGTATTGGTGGCCACACTTAATCAGCCACGTCAAGAGATATGTCGGTTCCTGCTACTCGTGTGCTCGCAACCGTCCATTACGGCAGAGACCGGCTGGGCTCTTGCATCCTTTACCAGTGCCAGATAGACCATGGGAGGTGGTAGGCATGGACTTTGTGGGTGATCTTCCATGTTCACAGGGACATAGATTTGTGTGGGTCATTACGGACCATTTCTCCCGGATAGTTCATCTCGTACCGTTATCGAGAATCCCATCTTCCAGGATACTAGCCAAACTATTCCTCAAGCATGTCTTTAGGCTTCACGGGATGCCAGATCGTATCATTTGTGATAGAGGCCCTCAATTTACTTCCCGTTTCTTGTGAGATCTTTGTAGCCTTCTGCAAATTGAGTTGAATCTCTCTTCGGCATACCATCCGGAGACCAATGGTTTGGTTGAGCGTACCAATCAATCTATGATTATATACCTTCGACACTTTGTTGCTGAGAACCACGATAACTGGTCCTCCCTCCTACCCTGGGCAGAATTTGCCCTTAACAATTCGCTGGCTGAGGCCACTGGGCAGACACCGTTCGTACTCAATAATGGGCAACACCCTAGGGTACCGGTACCGTTTCCCGCTGCTGCACCTCCTCCTCTTGTGGCCGACTGGGCAACTAATGCCAGAGAGGTTTGGGATCGGACTCAAGAGTCGATCCAAGCAGCTAAGGACCGTATGAAGACGGTGTCCGATCGGTTTCGTCGCCCGGCTCCTGTCTTTTCTCCAGGGGACTTTGTGTGGCTCTCTGCAAAACACGTGAGACTTAGAGTGAGCTCTGTCAAATTTGCTCCTCGCTTCCTGGGTCCTTATGAGGTTCTTTGACAGGTAAATCCTGTAGTCTACCAATTGAAGTTACCCGTCCATCTTAGGATTCATGACAAATTCCATGTCTCACTGCTAAAGCCGGCTATTTTACCTCACGCTCGTGAAGTGCACTCTCCTGCCTCTGATTCCTCTCGCTCTAGCTATGAGGTACGAGCCATAGTTGGTTCTAAGATGGTTAGAGGGCGCAGGTTCTTCTTCATAGATTGGGAGGGTTACGGCCCGGAACATCGCTCTTGGGAGCCTGAGGAGGCTGTCCATGCTCCCGACTTAGTTGCCGATTACCTGCGTCGCCGGGAGGGGGGCCCTTGAGGGGGAGGTACTGTTACGGTTGCTGCGAGCACTGGAGACTATGTCCAGATTTCTTGCTACTGCACATGTGCGAGCGCTGGAGACTAAGTCCAGATTTCTTGCTACTGCACATGTGCGAGCGCTGGAGACTAAGTCCAGATTTCTTGCTACTGCACATGTGCGAGCACCGGAGACTAAGTCCTATATTGGAGCCATTGCACATGTGCGGGTGACATCATCGCTGACACGAGGTCACATGTCTCTGACACCTTCTATGCTGATTGGTCGCTGGTCATGTGCTTGTGATGCCTTGCTCAGTGATAGGCCAGCATGACGTCACTCCTGTCGTTCTGGCAGCGGATTGGCTCTGGTGTCCTCCATCTTGGATGAGGCACAGAGTCTATATAAGACCCTGACACATGCCGCATGGCGCTCAGTCCTCTTGGTTCATGCATAAGAGTAGACGCTCTGTGCGCGTTCCTCTAGGCATTCCTCTGTCTATGCTAGGTGAGCGCTACCGGCAGGGTAGCGTTCTTATACCTTACAGCTTCGGCTGCTGTCCGTATCCTTACCTCTTAGGGGAGCGGACATAGGCAGGTGCCTGAGGCACATGGTCTGGCTGGGCCTTGTGGTTCGACTCGTAGGTGGACGTTGCCGCTAGGGTAACGTTCCTTATACTGCGTCTGGCAGTTGTTCGTATCCTCGCACACTAGGGGAGCGAACAGAGGTAAGAGCTTTGTGCGGCTTACGCTGCTGTTCGTCTCTTTTGCACCACTAGAAGAGCGGACCTAGGCAGGTGCCATATCTAGTGGTTCGTGTCCTCGCACACTAGTGGAGCGAACGCAGGTAGGAGCTTTGTGCGGCTTACGCTGCTGTTCGTCTCTTTTGCACCACTAGAAGAGCGGACCTAGGTAGGTGCCATTTCGCACACATTGCCTTTGTCTCTGTGGTTATTAACGGAGATCATTCCACACACCCTCCAAGTAAGGGAGGAATTGCTTTACTTACTTATTATATTCTTCTGTGAGTTAACAGAGGTATTGCACTCTGCCATAGTCTGCAGCAGTGTCTTTGCACGGTGGACCCTGACTGTCTGATACTCCTTTAGGTTATTATCAGACAGCCCCCCGTAACACAGTGTTTGTTGGTTTCTATTCTCTCTTGTTATCCCCTATGTTGTGATGACTACTGAGTAAATCAGTTCAATTCTTCCACAATATTTGAATGTTGATGATTCTGCTGAAAGCTGAAATCTGCAACATTTCCTAAAATTGCTTTGCTATTTTGAATTGCAATATTTTAACATTGTTGAATATTTTCCCACGCATCAGTGTTTGACACAACCAGATATTAGTAAAGAAAGGCACAGTCCCGCATCTGACTGTAAAATTAATTCTTTGTAACTCTAGAGCTCTCGATACCTCACTTCATATTAATTAATCTCTACAAGGAAGTTAAAAAGAATTACTTTACACAGTAAATAATTGCCAAGAAATTACACATTTTTGGGGGTGTTTTTTTTTTATCAAGTGTTTTACATCTCAGCAATTCTGCCTTTTTTTAGTTTTAGTTTGCAATGCAAATGAACTAAGTTTCTTAAAATTCAGGAAACATGTGAACACAGAAACAGATTAACAGCTTAGAAGAAACCGGGGGAGGAAATAAGTAAATATGAATTATTCTACTATTTAATTGCTTTGATATATTTACTAGTTAGTACATGAGCACATAAATAATTGCCCATGTCAATACACAATAGAAGATGTTAGTCATTGTTGCTAAATGGTTATTTACATTCTGCTTAGCATGCTAGTTAAGTGGCGTGTATTATGTATTAATTACTCTAATGTAGATAAAGTGTTGCTGCTTAGAATACATTCTGATGTTTCGGCAGATGCACGCATTGTATTCGGCAAAATGTATTGGAGCATAGGAGCATCCTTAGAAGTCAGAGGTAGCGAGCGCCGGCAGATGATGTCATTGTATAAAGCATATGCTGCTTTTCCCTCACTGTTAAGCCTAATTCCACTAGAGATAGGAACATCAGACTTGCCCTCTGGCATACTGTGCCTGGCAGGCTGCCTGAAACAGCTCACAAAACAAGCTGGACAGAATTAAAGAATGTGTGAACATGGAAGCACAAAGGGAATAATGAAGAAAGGATCTACTTAACCCCTACATGGCTGGAAACGGATTGTGAATGTCAAATCATTGAGCGATATTCATTTTTTCGAATCTATGGTTAAAGAATGATAGCGTATAAACATATTTTCAGGTATACAATATGGCAGTTATAGATTAAGTAGCAATATACACATCACTGTCTAAATAACAATGACAATTCAGTTGTGGTCAAAAGTGTTGACACCTGTCTAGGTATGGGGAAGTTCCAAGTGCATGGCAGAAGGGAAGGTAAACCTTGTGTCTAGGGGGAAGGAAGATGGTGACTAGTGATGAGTGAGTACTAAAAAGCTCGGGTGCTCGAGGCTCAGGCCGAGCATCCCAAGATACTCGTGTACTCGGTCCGAGCACCGAGCCCAATGTTATCCTATGGGAGACCCAAGTATTTTTATGAAATGACCCCCCGGCAGCATGTAGAAACCCTAAAAATGTCACAAAAGTCATTTTCTTTATTTCTGTGTCGGTCTCTCTGTCTTGTCTGTCCCTCTCTAAGTCTGTCGGTCATTTCCCCCCCCCCTCTCTCATACTTACCGTTCCCTGATCTTCAGCGCGGCAATGCACAGCTGTTATAAAAACTCTGGCAGCTTTTACGGTTTTGAAAAAGCCGGCCGCTCGTTAATCAATCTCATATTCCCTGCTTCCCACGCCCACAGGCGCCTGTGATTGGTTGCAGTCACACACGCCCACCACGCTGAGTGACAGCTGTGTCACTGCACCCAATCACAGCCGCCGGTGGGCGTATCTATACTGTGCAGTAAAATAAATAATTTAAAAAAACGGCGTGCGGCCACCCCCAATTTTAATACCAGCCAGATAAAGCCATACGGCTGAAGGCTGGTATTCTCAGGATGGGGAGCTCCACGTTATGGGGAGCCCCCCAGCCTAACAATATCAGTCAGCAGCCGCCCAGAATTGCCGCATACATTAGATGCGACTGTTCTGGGACTGTACCCGGCTCTTCCCGATTTGCCCTGATGCATTGGCAAATCGGGGTAATAAGGAGTTAATGGCAGCCCATAGCTGCCACTAAATCCTAGATTAATCATGTCAGGTGTCTCCCCGAGAAACCTTCCATGATTAATCTGTAAATTACAGTAAATAAACACACACACACCTGAAAAAATCATTTATTAGAAATAAAAAAACACAAACCAATTCCCTCGTAACCAATTTTATAAGCCCCAAAAAGCCCTCCATGTCCGGCATAATCCACGGACCTCCATTGTCGCTTCCAGCTCTGCTGCATGCAGGTGACAGGAGCTGCAGAAGACACCGCCACTCCTGTCAGCTTCACACAGCAACTGAGGTGAGTAGCGCGATCAGCTGAGCTATCACTAAGCTTATCCGCGGCCACCACTGGATCCAGCGGTGGCCGTGAGTTACCTGACTGACAGCAGCTGATCGCGCTACTCACTTCAGTTGCTGTGTGAAGCTGACAAAAGCGGCTGTGTCTTCTGCAGCGCCTGTCACCTCCATGCAGCAGGGCAAATTGGGAAGAGCCGGGTACAGTCCCAGAACTGTTGCATCTAATGTACAGTTAGGTCCAGAAATATTTGGACAGTGACACAATTTTCGCGAGTTGGGCTCTGCATGCCACCACATTGGATTTGAAATGAAATCTCTACAACAGAATTCAAGTGCAGATTGTAATGTTTAATTTGAAGGTTTGAACAAAAATATCTGATAGAAATTGTAGGAATTGTGCACATTTCTTTACAAACACTCCACATTTTAGGAGGTCAAAAGTAATTGGACAAATAAACCAAACCCAAACAAAATATTTTTATTTTCAATATTTTGTTGTGAATCCTTTGGAGGCAATCACTGCCTTAAGTCTGGAACCCATGGACATCACCAAACGCTGGGTTTCCTCCTTCTTGATGCTTTGCCAGGCCTTTACAGCCACAGCCTTCAGGTCTTGCTTGTTTGTGGGTCTTTCCGTCTTAAGTCTGGATTTGAGCAAGTGAAATGCATGCTCAATTGGGTTAAGATCTGGTGATTGACTTGGCCATTGCAGAATGTTACACTTTTTTGCACTCATGAACTCCTGGGTAGCTTTGGCTGTATACTTGGGGTCGTTGTCCATCTGTACTATGAAGCGCCGTCCGATCAACTTTGCGGCATTTGGCTGAATCTGGGCTGAAAGTATATCCCGGTACACTTCAGAATTCATCCGGCTACTCTTGTCTGCTGTTATGTCATCAATAAACACAAGTGACCCAGTGCCATTGAAAGCCATGCATGCCCATGCCATCACGTTGCCTCCACCATGTTTTACAGAGGATATGGTGTGCCTTGGATCATGTGCCGTTCCCTTTCTTCTCCAAACTTTTTTCTTCCCATAATTCTGGTACAGGTTGATCTTTGTCTCATCTGTCTATAGAATACTTTTCCAGAACTGAGATGGCTTCATGAGGTGTTTTTCAGCAAATTTAACTCTGGCCTGTCTATTTTTGGAATTGATGAATGGTTTGCATCTAGATGTGAACCCTTTGTATTTACTTTCATGGAGTCTTCTCTTTACTGTTGACTTAGAGACAGATACACCTACTTCACTGAGAGTGTTCTGGACTTCAGTTGATGTTGTGAACGGGTTCTTCTTCACCAAAGAAAGTATGCGGCGATCATCCACCACTGTTGTCATCCATGGACGCCCAGGCCTTTTTGAGTTCCCAAGCTCACCAGTCAATTCCTTTTTTCTCAGAATGTACCCGACTGTTGATTTTGCTACTCCAAGCATGTCTGCTATCTCTCTGATGGATTTTTTCTTTTTTTTCAGCCTCAGGATGTTCTGCTTCACCTCAATTGAGAGTTCCTTAGACCGCATGTTGTCTGGTCACAGCAACAGCTTCCAAATGCAAAACCACACACCTGTAATCAACCCCAGACCTTTTAACTACTTCATTGATTACAGGTTAACGAGGGAGACACCTTCAGAGTTAATTGCAGCCCTTAGAGTCCCTTGTCCAATTACTTTTGGTCCCTTGAAAAAGAGGAGGCTATGCATTACAGAGCTATGATTCCTAAACCCTTTCTCCGATTTGGATGTGAAAACTCTCATATTGCAGCTGGGAGTGTGCACTTTCAGCCCATATTATATATATAATTGTATTTCTGAACATGTTTTTGTAAACAGCTAAAATAACAAAACTTGTGTCACTGTCCAAATATTTCTGGACCTAACTGTATGTGGCAATTCTGGGCGGCTGCTGACTGATATTGTTAGGCTTGGGGGCTCCCCATAACGTGGGGCTCCCCATCCTGAGAATACCAGCCGTCAGCCGTATGGCTTTATCTGGTTGGTATTAAAATTGGGGGGACCTCACGCCGTTTTTTTTAATTATTTAGTTATTTTTTTCACTGCACAGTATACATACGCCCACCGGCTGCTGTGATTGGGTGCAGTGAGACACCTGTCACTCAGCGTGGGGGCGTGTCTCAGTGCAACCAATCATAGGTGCCTGTGGGCGAGGAAAGCAGGGAATACGAGATGGCTGTGTGCAGAGCACAGCGCGCCCACCGGTATAAAGGCTCGGTCATGCTGTGCGGGCTGGCCAATCACTGCAATTCCACAGCTAACAGGGCTGTGGCATTGCAGTGGTCTGCCAGCCAATCCCTGCATGAGAGCTGGCTCTCAAAAGAGCGCCAACATGCAGGGATGAAGACCACGAGTACAGCATGAATATCGCGAAATTACTCGGTACACGCCGAGTAGCTCGAGTACAGTGATACTCGTGCGAGTACCGAGTAGTGACAAACGTACTCGCTCATCACTAATGGTGACCCCTGACCATACCTACTGCTGGTCCCTGGGGTTCCTCACTTATGCGCCGAGCCAGTTACCTGACCCTAGGTATTCCTAATGCTGCGCCCTAGATAGGAAATGGATAAGATGAGCTCTTCATCAACCCCACTAAACAACTTTAGAAGACACAAGAGAGATGCACACAGTGGCGTAGCAACTGCTTTTGCCGCCCGGGGCAGTCGTCAAATTTGCCGCCCCCCCTCCGTTGGCCAACGATAAGGGTACTTTCACACTTGCGTTAGTCGCAATACGCCGCTTTGGAAAACAGTGCAATCCGTTAACGGCTTGCGCTGTTTCCCATAGACTTGTATGGACGACGGATTGCGACTAATGTGTCTGCGTAGCAACCGTCGTGTGATGGATCAGTCGTGGAATGACTTACCGTCGGGCAGCAGGAACGCAGCATGTAGCGTTTTTTGAGTGTCGGAATCTCTTTTTTTTTCATTGCGCATGCTCAGCTCTTATGTTTAATAATTGAAATCAATGTTTCTCTCTCTCTCGGCGGCCGAACGATCAGCTGATCACCCGGCGGCCGATCTTTGAGTGCAATCAGCTGATCGGCCGGCTTTTGTGAACGATCAGCTGATCGCCCGGCGGCCTGCTTTTGAGAGCGATCAGCTGATCGACCGGCTTTTGTGAATGATTAGCTGATCGCCCGGCGGCCGGCTTTTGAGAACGATCGGCAGGCTTTTATGAGCGATCAGCTGACCGCCCGGTGGCCGGCCGCTGGGTGATCAGCTATTCATTCACAATAGCCTGCCGCCAGTAAAACAGTAAAAAAAAAACAAAAAAAAAAACCGGATCGTTGTTTTGCAGCATTTTTGCAGTCGGTTGGTCTCTCTATCTCTCTCTGTCTGTGGGTCGGTCTCTCTCTGTCTGTCTCTGTCTGCCTGTCGGTCTCTCCCTCTCTCTCTGTCGGTCAATCTCTCACTCTCACCTCCTCTCTCATACTCACCGATCACCGGCGTGGCGCTGCACGGCTGTCACAAAGCTCCGGCGGCTTTTCATCTTTTGAAAATGCCGGCCGCTCATTATTCCATCTCTTATTCCCTGCTTCCCCCACCCTCCGGCGCCTATGATTGGTTGCAGTCAGACACGCCCCCACGCTGAGTGACAGCTATCTCACTGCAACCAATCACAGCAGCCGGTGGGCGGGTCTATATCGTGCAGTACAATAAATAATTTAAAAAAACGTCATGCGGTACCCCCTAATTTTGATACCAGCCAAGATAAAGCCACACGGCTGAAGGCTGGTATTCTCAGGATGGGGAGCCCCACATTAAGGGGAGCCCCCTGCCTAAAAATATCAGCCAGCAGCTGCCCGGAATTGCCGCATCCATCAGATGCGACAGTCCCGGGACTCTACCCAGCTCATCCCGAATTGCCTGGTGCGGTGACAATCAGGGTAATAAGAAATTAATGGCAGCCCATAGCTGCCACTGAGTCCTAGGTAAATCATGGCAGGTGTCTATGAGATACCCCCATGATTAATCTGTAGTGAAAGTAAATAAACACAAACAATGAAAAATCCTTTATTTGAAATAAAAGACAAAAAAAACACCCTCTTTCACCACTTTATTAACCCCCAAATACCCCTCCAGGTCCAGCGTAATCCACACGAGATCCCACGACGCTTTCAGCTCTAATACATCGGAAGCTGACAGGAGCGGCAGTAGACCACCACTGCTCCTGTGAGCTCCACGCAGAAACTGATGTGAATTGTGCTGTCAGTGGGGACATCACTGAGGTAGTGCCGGTGTGTACAGGGATGATGGGGGCAGTAGTGCCTGGTGTGTGTGGTGATGATGGGTGCGGTAGTGCCAGTGTGTGTGCGGTGATGATGGGGGCGGTAGTGCCTGGGTGTGTGCGGTGATGATGGGGGCGGTAGTGCCTGGGTATGTGCGGTGATGATGGGTGCGGTAGTGCTGGGGTGTGTGCAGTGATGATGGGGGAGCCATTTTTTACCCCCAAAATGCCACCCCCTGAAATGTGCTGCCCAGACCACCCCCTCCACCCCCCCTTTGCTATGCCACTGGATGCACAGGTGGAAAAGCATGAACTACTTATCATTAGATGACTCAGGTAGGAGTTCAGCAGATTTTTCAGCAGCGATACCACACAGGAGTACAAGCAAGCTGCTTGCAACATCGACTTGAAGGAACTGAAAATATAACCAGCACCAGTACAAAGGAAGGAAGGGGTATTTAAACACCAAATGAATACAGACAATCAACTGCTCTGTGGAAATCGAGCTCTGGCTGGGTTTAAAAGGGTAGAGAGATGAATAAAGCAGGAAAGCTACCTATAAGAATGAACACTGACAGCAGGAACAATTGAAAGTCAGATAACTTTCTGTGCAGCCAGACGCTGTGACTTACTATGGCCAGAAACCACATGACTGTCTGTCACATGTGATATACCCTTGATAACACCCTTGTAATGGTTCCAGAAAATGACTGATTTTTCCCAGAAATTTGTTATAATTACACATTTCATTATTCACTTGTTTATTTACTTTGTGAGTATGTGCGTTCCAATGTGTGTGTTCCAATGAGTATTGGAAGAACACAAAAATTAAAACAGTAGAAAAGGTAAATTGGAAATACAGTTCCTTGTGAAAGTATTCGGCCCCCTTGATTTTTTCAAACTTTTCCCACATTTCAGGCTTCAAACATAAAGATAAAAAAATTAAAATTTTATGGTGAAAAATCAAAACAAGTGGGACACAATTGAGAAGTTGAATGAAATTTTTTGCTTATTTTAAACTTTTGTAAAAAATAAAAAACTGAAAATTGGGGCGTACAATATTGTTCGTCCCCTTAAAGTTAAAATATTTGCAGCGCCACCTTTTGCTGCAATTACAGCTGCAAGTCGCTTGGGGTATGTCTCTATCAGTTTTGCACATCGAGAGACTGAAATTCTTGCCCATTCTTCCTTTGCAAACAGCTGGAGCTGAGTGAGGTTGGATGGAGAGCGTTTGTGAACAACAGCTTTCAGCTCTTTCCACAGATTCTCGATTGGATTCAGGTCTGGACTGTGACTTGGCCATTCTAACACCTGGATACGTTTATTTGTGAACCATTCCATTGTAGATTTTGCTTTATATTTTGTATCAATGGTTTGTTGAAAGACAAATAGCCGTCCCAGTCTCAGGTCTTTTGCAGACTCCAACAGGTTTTCTTCAAGAATGGTCCTGTATTTGGCTCCATCCATCTTCCCATCAATTTTAACCATTTTCCCTGTCCCTGCTGAAGAAAAGCAGGCCTAAACTATGATTCTGCAACCACCACAATGTTTGACAGTGGGGATGGTGTGTTCAGGGTGATGAGCTGTGTTGCTTTTACGCCAAACATATCGTTTGGCATTATGCCCAAAAGTTTGATTTTGGTTTCATCTGACCAGAGCACCTTCTTCCACATGTTTGTCGTGTCTCCCAGGTGGCTTGTGGCCAACTTTAAACAACAGTTTTTATGGATATCTTTGAGAAATGGCTTTCTTCTTGCCACACTTCCATAAAGGCAAGATTAGTGCAGTGTATGACTGGCTGTTGTCCTATGGACAGACTCTACCACCTCAGCTGTAGATCTCTGCAGTTCATCCAGAGTGATCATGGGCCTCTTGGCTGTATCTCTGATCAGTCTTCTCCTTGTTTGAGATTAAATTTTTGAGGGACGGCCGGGTCTTGGTAGATTTGCAGTGGTGTGATACTCCTTCCATTTCAATATGATCACTTGCACAGTGCTTCTTGGGATGTTTAAAGTTGTGGAAATTTTTTGTAACCAAATCCGGCTTTAAACTTCTCCACAACAGTTTCACGGACCTGCCTGTTGTGTTCGTGGTCTTCATGATGCACTCTGTGCTTTAAACAGAACACAGACTATCATAGAGCAGGTGCATTTATACGGAGACTTGATTACACACAGGGGCTTATATTTATCATCATCAGTCATTTAGGACAACATTGGATCATTCAGAGATCCTCAATGAACTTTTGGAGTGAGTTTTCTGCACTGAAAGTAAAGGGGCCGAATAATATTGCACACCCCAATTTTCAGTTTATCCTTTTTTACAAAAGTTTAAAATAAGCAATAAATTTCATTCACCTTCACAATTGTGTCCCACTTGTTGTTGATTCTTCACCATAACATTAACATTTTTATCTTTATGTTTGAAGCCTGAAATGTGGGAAAAGGTTGAAAAATTCAATTAATTTGTAATTTAACACAAAACTCTAAAAATGGGCAAGACAAAATTGTTGGCGCCCTCAACTTAATATTTGGTTGCACTCCCTTTAGAATTAGTAAGTGCAATCTATCGTTTGCAATAACCATCCACAGGCTTCTTACTCCTCTCATCTGAAATTTTGGATTTTTTTATAAACTGCTTCAGGTCTCTCATATTTGGAGGTGTCTTCTCTCAACAGAAATTTTAAGATCTCTCCACAGGTGTCAATGAGAGTTAGATCTGGACTCATTGCTGCCACTTCAGAACTCTCCAGCACTTTTTTCCATCCATTTCTTGGGGTTCCTTGAAGTATGCTTGGGTTCATTGTCCTGCTTGAAGACTTATGATCTAGGACTCGAACACAGCTTTCTGACACTGGGCACTACATTGCCACCCAAAATTCTTTGGTAGTCTTCAGATTTAATGATGGCTTGTACACAGTCAAAGCATCCAGTGCCAGAAGCAGAAAAACAACCCCAAAATATTTTTGAACCTGCACTATATTTGCCTGTAGGTCCTGTGTTCTTTTCTTTGTAGGTCTCATTCCATTTTTGATAAACAGTAGAATGATGTGTTTTATCAAAAAGCTGTATCTTGGTCACATGTGTCCACAAAACACTTTCCCAGAAGGATTTTGGTTACTCATGCACAGTTTGTCAAATGTCAGTCTAGATTTTTTATGTCTCTGTGTCAGCAGTGGGGTCCTCCTGGGTCTCCTTCATAGTGTTTAATTTCATTCAAATGATGACAGACAGTTTGCGCTGACACTGATGCCCCCTGAGCCTGCAGGACAGATTGAATGCCTTTTTAACTTGATTGGGGCTACTTATCCACTATCCAGACTATCCTGCATTGCAACCTTTCCTCAATTTTTCTCTGCTGTCCATGTCAAGGGAAATTAGCAACAGTGCCATTGATTGTAAATTTCTTGATTTTGTTGAACATCGTGCAGAAAGGAACATCAAGATCTCTGGAGATGGACTTGAATCCTTAATATTGTTGATATTTTTCAACAATTTTGGTTCTCAAGTCCTCAGACTGTTCCCTTATCCTCTTTTTGTTCTCCATGCACAATGCAAAGATTGAGTCAGCTTTTCCCATTTTTATCTGATTTCAAGTTGATTTTCATATTGCCCAAAACTGTTGCTTGCCACAGGTGAGTTTGAATGAGCATAAGATGCTTGAAACACATTTGCTTGCACACAGTTTTGGAAAGGAGGCAACAAATTTGTCTGGTACATTTTTGGAGTTTTGTATAAAATTATGTCCAAATTGCTTTTTTGTGTTGTTGCAATATACACAAAAGAAATAAACATGTGTGTCACAAACATATGTAATTACAATAATTTTCTGGAAGAAATACCTCATTGACTGGAACCTATTCAAGGTTGCCAACACTTTTGGCCATGACTGTAGTTTGAATAAGTGTACTATTAGAAAATTGCATATTATTAACATCATGTTTTTCTAAATCCATATTATTTTAACTCAGTGGTTAACTTTTATAGGAGATTGTGTGAGCTGGAGGGTTAGGTCATGACTAGAGATGAGCGAACCGGCCGTGGTTCGGCTCGAGTTCGGTTCGCCGAACGGAGGTCTCGTTCAAGTTCGGTTCGGCGAACCGCTCGAACTGCATAGGAAACAATGGGAGGCAATCACAAACACATAAAAACACCTAGAAAACACCTTCAAAGGTGTCCAAAAGGTGACAAACAACTCACAACACAACACAAACACATATGAAAGTGACAAGAACAAATTCTCATGCGAAAACAAAACAGCGTTACAAAGAAAAGAGGATAAGACACAGATATAGGCATGGCATGCCCTTCTAAAATCATGTAAAACACCGCAAGGTTACTCCAAGCGGAGTCTCCCTTTTTTCCAAAAATTGGGCCACCCACACACCCACCCCTTCAGTGGCAGATCTTGTGCCCCAGTTGTACACTTCACAGGTAGATTTGCATCAAGCACATTCAAAAATACGCCATACTTAACTGTCCCCAGGATGACACCGGGGTAGGTAGCAAAGTCTTTGCTAAACCATGACTTGATCATCTTGGCTCCTTTTAAAAAACACAGCAAGCAAGGGTTACTCCAAGCGGAGTCTCCCTTTTTTCCAAAAATTGGGCTCACACACACCCACCCCTTTAGTGGCAGCAGTTGTGCCCCAGTTGTACACTTCACAGCTAGATTTGCATCAAGCACATTCAAAAATACGCCATAATTAACCGTCCCCAGCATGACATCGGGGTAGGTATATAAAGTCTTTGCTGAACCATGACTTGT
This sequence comes from Anomaloglossus baeobatrachus, assembly GCF_048569485.1. NCBI lineage: Eukaryota > Metazoa > Chordata > Amphibia > Anura > Aromobatidae > Anomaloglossus > Anomaloglossus baeobatrachus. The sequence goes on from NC_134362.1 coordinate 159,952,401, forward strand.
TCTTCTTGCATCATTTTTAAAAACAATGTAAGCAAGGGTTACTCCAAGCGGAGTCTCCCTTTTTTCCAAAAATTGGGCCACACAGACACCCTATCAGTGGCAGCACTTGTGCCCTAGTTGCAAACAGGATGTTTTGATTTGCATCAAGCACATTCCAAATCCACAAGCATTTACTCTCCCCAGGATGACACAGGGGTAGTAAATTCCTTGTGGATCCATGACTTGTTCATTTTGATGAACGTTAGTCTGCCCACATCGTCACTGGACAGACGCGTGCGCTTATCTGTCAGCACACACCCAGCAGCACTGAAGACACGTTCAGAGACAACGCTGGCAGCTGGACACGACAAGATCTCCAAGGCATAAGTGGAGAGCTCTGGCCATTTTTCAAGATTTGAAGCCCAAAATGAGCAAGGCTCCATTTGCAAAGTCATGGCATTGATGTTCATGTGGAGATACTCCTGTATCATCCTCTCCAGCCGTTGACTATGTGTCAGACTTGTTGTCTCTGGTGGCCTTGCAAAGGATGGTCTAAAAAAATTATGAAAAGATTCAATAAAATTGCTGTTACCAGCACCAGATACGATGCTGCTGGTAGGGGTAGACTGTTGAAGATGACGAGACCGTCCCATGTTTGTCAAGTTACAACTGGGAGATTCACACCCTGCACCATGGTTGTTTGGTGGAAAAGCCGAGCTAAGATCGAGTAACAGCTTTTGCTGATACTCCTGCATACGTGCGTCCATTCTATGGCCGGAATTATTTTACAAAATTTGGACTTGTACCGGGGATCTAATAGTGTGGCAAGCCAGTAGACATCATCACTTCTAATTTTGACAATACGAGGGTCATGTTGGAAGATCATGTTCCACGCTGTGTTTGTGGCATAGAGGTGCTAACCGTTCTTTCTTCCTCTGACATCTCCTCCCAACCTCTTTCAACTGAAATTTGACCAAGGTCTCCCTCATCCGCTGAGTCTTCCATGTCCATGGACAGTTCGTCCTCCATTTCTTCATGTTCTCCTGCACCTTCCTCAACATTTCGCCTGCTACCATGCGCCCTTGTTGATCCCTGTCCCCCATGGTCCCATGCCTGCCGCGTTGGTGATGATGAACGTCTGGACCTTGGTGATGTTGTTTTCTCTTGCGCATATGAATTCTCCTGTAGTTCCTCCCCTTCCTACTGTCCCACCCCCTGACATCGAATAGTGTTTAGCGTGTGCTCCAGCATGTAAATGACTGGAATTGTCATGCTGATAATGGCATTGTCAGCACTAAACATATTTGTCGCCATGTCGATACTGTGCAGAAGGGTGCATAGGCCCTTGATCTGAGACCACTCCATCAGGGTGATCTGCCCCACCTCTGCATCTCGTTGGCCCAGGCTTTCATCATGGCGTATTGCACCAGGGCTCGACGGTGCTGCCACAGTCGCTGTAATGTAACATGTGGAGAGTCGAATTCCAGCGTGTCGGCACATGGCATTTCAGATGATGAACCGGCAGGCCGAAAGACTTCTGGAGCGATGCAAGTTGCTCAGCAGCGGTGGTTGATCGGCGGAAGTGAGCAGACAGTTTTTGTGCCCTGTTCAAAAGGCCATCTAGGCCGGGATAGCGTGTTAAAAATTGCTGGACAAAGTTGAACACGTGAGCCATACAAGGCACGTGTGTCACCTTGCCCAGGCGAAGGGCCACACCCAGGTTTGCAGCATTGTCGCACACGACCTTACCAGGCTGCAGGTTGAGTGGAGACAACCATTTACCAAACTCAGTCTCCAGAGCTGCCCACAACTCAGCCACTGTGTGACTCTTATTTCCAAGACATTTCAAGATAAAGACCGCCTGATGCCGTTGCGCACTGCTGCCAGCATAGTAATGAGGGGTGCGTGATTCCTTCTGCGCAGTTAGAACGCTGGTGGCCTGACCAGGCAGGCTTGGGGCGGAGGTGGAGGAGGCAGAAGCAGTGGCGGAACTTGGACAGACAGAGGATTGACACACAAGTCGTGGGGACGGCAAGACTTGTGCAGCAGACCCTTCACCATCTATCACCATAGTTACCCAGTGCCCTGTCAACGACATGTAACGTCCCTGTCCATGCTTACTGGTCCAAGTATCGGTGGTGAAATGCACCCGTTCACACACAGAGTTTCTCAAGGAAGCGGTGATGTTGTGTGCGACATGCTGGTGTAGCGCAGGCACACCTTTCTTAAAGAAGTAGTGGCGACTGGGCATCTGGTACTGGGGCACAGCGACAGACATAAGGTCTCTAAAATCCTGTGTGTCCACCAGGCGGAAAGGCAGCATTTCGGTAGCCAAGAGCTTACAGTGGGATAAAGTCAAGCTCTTAGCTTTGTCAAGGGTCGCAGGAAATGGCCTTTTATTTGTCCACATCTGTGGGACAGAGATCTGGCTGCTGTATGTAGACGGTGTTGAGTAGGGTGTCCCTGGAAAAATGCAGGTTTGTGAGGAAAGTGCAGGTGTAGACATGATGTTGCCTGCATCCAACGTTGGTGCTATCGATGTCTGAGAGAGCTGTACACACGCACTTGTTTCCCCTTCCAAACCAACTGACGACCTACCAAGCAAACTGCCTGTTGCGGTTACAGTGGTGTAAGTTGTGCGTGGAAAACCAGGTGTGACAGCTGTCCCCACAGTCCTAGAAGATGAAGAGCGCGCGGATGCACTGGAAGGGGCAGGCGGTGGATGGGTCGCTCCGCTAGGCCACATTGCAGCACGGTGAGCTTCCCACTGGGACATATGATATTTATTCATGTGACGATTCATGGAAGAAGTTGTCAAACTGCTGAGGTTTTGCCCTCTACTAACAGAATCATGACAAATTTTACAGATCACATAATTTGGGCGATCTTTTGCTATGTCAATTAAGGACCAGGCTAGGCAAGGCTTAGAGGACATGCGACCTGCTGATCCACCCCGACTAGGGCTCAGAGGCACAGTGGTGGCTGAGGATGCAGTTGTAGACGTGCTACCTGTACACCGACTCTGTCCAGGAAGGCGCAAGGTAACTTCGTCGTCAGTTGCATCCTCCTCCACCGCCTCTGTTGACCTCCTCAAGTGCCTGACTGTGAGTTGACAGTAGGTGGGATCTAGAACTTCCTCATCAATTGTTGTGTTTGCACTCCCCTCACCCTCAGACCGAGCCTCTTCTTGCCCTGACCGAATATTTAAGTTGTCATCCCAATCTGGTATCTGCGTCTCATCGTCATCAGTATGTTCCTCATTGTCTATAACAACAGATGTTACAGTTTGTGAATAAGGGTCAACATTATGTTTAGAAACTTGATGCTCATGGCCTGAATCAGAGTCACAAAGGTTCTGGGCATCACTGCAGACAATTTCCTGGTCTGTACTCACTGTAGCTTGGGAGCAGACCTCTGATTCCCAGGCTATAGTGTGACTGAACAGCTCTGCAGACTCAGCCATCTCAGTTCCACCATACTGTGCAGGGCGGATGGAGACTTAAGAGCTGGGAGAAAGCAAGTGTGATTGGGATGACAACTCAGAAGACTGGTGTTTTTTGGATGCGGTAGTTGAGGTGGCGGAGAGGGCACTTGTTGGACCACTTGAGATCCATTCATGCATTTTCTTTTTTGGCCATCATCTACCTTTGTTCCTGTTGTTCGTGTTCGTAAAAAAAGGAGCACATCGGATTGTCCACGGTAAGTAGTAGACATCTTACTTTTGCTGGAAGATGGTCTATCTTCAGCAGATGTTAATGGAGCTTTGCCACCTTCCCCACGGACAAACCCTTTTTTTCCTTTTCCAACACGCCTCTTCCCCCTTCCACCAGCATCTGTCATTTTGCCACTCATTTTGATTGTGACAAGATTGTGCACTTAAAATGTGGTAGTAAAAATTGAGAGCTGGTGTAGATTGCAGCGGTGGTCTATCTTTATTAACAGCAAAATAAACAACAATAACTATCACTGACAATGCAACTACGGCCCTTAAACTGGCAGCATAGTTTGCTATTAGAATGGCTTAGTAACAATGAGTTTGAGTGTGCCATGCAGAGGTGCTGCAAATAGATTTGCACTAGTGGGACACTAATGTAAGTCCAACAGCCACTTTTAGGATGCCACTAAGTTTACTCAGTGTTTGCTAGTATAATGGCTTAGTAACAATGAGTTTGAGTGTGCAATGCAGAGGTTCTGCAAATAAATTTGCACTAGTGGGACACTAAGGGAAGTCCTACAGCCACTTTTAGGATGCCACTAAGTTTACTCAGTGTTTGCTAGTATAATGGCTTAGTAGCAATGAGTTTGAGTGTGCAATGCAGAGGTGCTGCAAATAGATTTGCACTAGTGGGACAATAATGGAAGTCTAACAGCCACTTTTAGGATGCCACTAAGTTTACTCAGTGTTTGCTAGTATAATGGCTTAGTAACAATGAGTTTGAGTGTGCAATGCAAAGGTGCTGCAAATAGATTTGCACTAGTGGGACACTAATGGAAGTCCAACAGCTACTTTTAGGATGCCACTAAGTTTACTCAGTGTTTGCTATTATAATGGCTTAGTAATAGTGATGAGCGAGCATGCTTGTCACCACTCGGTACTCGCACGAGTATCGCTGTACTCGGGCTGCTCGGCGGGGACCGAGTAATCTCGCGATACTCGTGCTGTACTCGTGGTCTTCATTTCTGCATGTTGGCGCTCTTTTGAGAGCCAGCCCTCATGCAGGGATTGGCTGGCAGACCACTGCAATGCCACAGCCCTGTTAGTTGTGGAATTTCAGTGATTGGCCGGCCTGCACAGCGTGACCGAGCCTTTATATCGGCCGGCGCGCTGTGCTCTGCTCACAGCTATTCAGACAGTCAGTGTAGGGAGAGTGTCGCTGATTCAGGGAAAGCTTTGCGGCCCTTTATAGCTTTTTCAGTTGCAGGGCTGCAAACAGTGTGACCAAAAGTCCTTCTCAGGACTATTCTAGTTGTATACAGGCAGGCAGGGTATAGCCAGGTCGGAGTACAGTAGCAGAGTCCTTCTCAGGACTATTGTTGCTATATACAGGCAGGGTATAGCCAGGTCTGAATACAGGCTAGTGACCAAAAGAGTCCTTGTCAGGACTATTGTACCAGTATACAGGCAGGCAGGCAGGCAGGGTAGTGGTGACCGTATACCAGCCTTCATCATATCTGGGGCTGGTGTACACAGTGTAAAACAGTCCAGATAGTGTCTGACTTGTCTGTAATTGTCGCTCCCCAAAAAAACCTGTTAGGTTATTATTGCGTCCGTGCTTGGTTTTTAAAACCGCACGTGTGTGCCTGTTGGTGGCAGCGTACAGGTGCACTTGTGTGCAATTTCCACACACTTTGATATAACGCACAAGTAGTGAATATACACGTCAGCAGTGCACAGCATTGCAAAATGCGCAAGGGCATTGGCAAGGAACAAGGAAGTGGACGTGATGGTGGTGCAGGCAGAGGCCGAGGTCGTGGGCAAGCTCTAATTTCGCCACAACAAAGGGCCACATCTAGTCGCTCGCACGTCCTGTCCCAAATTCTTGGGGACCGCAGCAGTACACCGCTCTTGAACCAAGACCAGTGTCAACAGGTTGTTAGTTGGATAGCAGATAATGCTTCCAGTCAGATTGGCACCACCACAAACACTCTGTCTTCCACACGGTCAAGTGTCAGTAGCCGTGATACTGCACCGCACATTTCTGAACCTGATCCTCCTTCCTACCACCAGGCTGAGTACACGTCCTCCTCGGACATTAATGATCCCACACTTGGACACTCGGAAGAGCTGTTCACGTTTCCATTCACACATTCTGGCCTCTCGCCAGCTCATATTGAAGTGGGTCATGAGGAGATCGTCTGTACAGATGGCCAAATATTTGAGCAGCCACGTTCTCACGAAGTTGGCAACGTGTCTCAACAAGTGGTGGACGATGATGAGACACAATTGTCAGCAAGTCAGGAGGAGGAGCAGGGTGCGGAAGAGGAAGACGACGTGGTGGATGATCCAGTAACTGACCCAACCTGGCAGGAGGATATGCAGAGCGAGGACAGCAGTGCACAGGGGGAGGGAGGCGTAGCATCACAACAGGCAGTAAGAAGCAGGGTGGTGGCCCCAGGCAGAAGTCAGGCAACCGTTCCCCGGAACAACACGACGACACAAGGTGCCTGTACAAATGTTAGGTCTTCCCGAGTCTGGCAGTTTTTTAAGTTGGATCCAGATGATTCAAAAAAGGCCATTTGCAACACCTGCCGTGCCAGCATCAGCAGGGGTACCAAAACTAGCAGCCTGACCACCACCAGCATGATCAGGCACATGTCAGCCAAGCACCCGACTTTGTGGGAAGTACAACAGAGTCGAGGAGCAGTGCTTGCTGATGTCACTGCTACGTCTTCGCTGGTTGTGCATGCGAGCCAATCCTCTGTCCATGCTGCCTGCGAACAAGCCTCCTCCACTCCTGCACCTGCAGTTGCCTACGCAGAAAGAACACCATCATCAAGCACGTCCTTGTCCCAGCGCAGCGTTCAGTTATCCATTCAGCAAACCTTTGAACGCAGGCGCAAATACACTGCCAACACCCCACATGCCACAGTTCTAAATGCTAACATTTCGCGACTGCTTGCGCTGGAAATGTTGCCTTTTAGGCTGGTGGAGACTGAAGCATTCCGTGACCTGATGGCGGCAGCTGTCCCACGTTACTCGGTCCCCAGCCGCCACTATTTCTCCCGGTGTGCCGTCCCCGCGTTGCATAACCACGTGTCACAAAACATCACACGTGCCCTGAACAACGCTGTTTCACCCAAGGTCCACCTAACCACAGACACGTGGACAAGTGCTTGTGGGCAAGGCCGCTACATCTCGTTGACGGCACACTGGGTTAATATTGTGGAAGCTGGGACCCAGTCTGAGCGAGGGACGGAACACGTCCTTCCCACACCAAGGTTTGCAGGCCCTACCTCAGTCAGTGTTTCACCCACACTCTACAGCTCCGGAATGTCATGCTCTTCAGCCTCCTCCTCCTCCTGCGCATCCTCATCCACTGTGCCCTCCACACCAGTCACAAGCTGGAAGCACTGCAGCACTGCCTCGGCGAAGCGGCAACAGGCTGTGCTGAAGCTAATCTGCATAGGTGACAAACCCCACAATGCAGAAGAGCTGTGGACAGCTCTGAAACAGCAGGCAGATCACTGGCTCACACCTCTGAACCTAAAGCCAGGAAAGGTCGTGTGTGACAATGGCCGGAACCTGGTGGCGGCTTTGAGGCGAGGCCAGCTGACACATGTTCCATGCGTGGCCCATGTGCTCAACCTCGTGGTTCAGCGGTTTATAAAGTCATACCCAGAGCTGTCTGATCTACTGGTAAAAGTTCGCCGCCTGTCTGCACATTTTCGAAAGTCACCTACTGCTTCAGCCGGCCTTGCCGGCTTTCAGCGCCGTTTGCATCTTCCGGCTCACAGACTGGTGTGTGATGTCCCCACGCGTTGGAATTCAACTCTGCACATGTTGGTCAGGATATGTGAGCAGAAGAGGGCAGTTGTTGAGTACCTGCATCACCTAAGCCGTCGGGAAATGGGTCAAACTCCACACATAACACCTGAGGAGTGGAGATGGATGTCAGACCTATGTACCATCCTCCAAAACTTTGAGGACTCCACCAAGATGGTGAGTGGTGATGACGCCATTATTAGCGTCACCATACCGCTACTCTGCCTTCTAAAACGGTCTCTGCTGAAAAACAAACATGATGCATTGCAGGCGGAGCGCGATGAGTTGCAGCAAGAAACAGTAGTGGGTGTGGGTGATAACACACAGCCCAGCCTCGTCTCATCACAACGTGCAGTGGAGGACTATGACGAGGAGGAGGATGAAGACATGGAGCAACTCTCCGGCCAAATTGAGGATATGACATGCACACCAGTCATATCCTCGGTTCAGCGTGGCTGGCCAGAGGACAGGGTAGATGAGGAGGAGGAGGAGGAGGAGGAGGAGGAGGACAGCATGTTCAGTCATCTTGTTGGTCAGGCTACTGAAGTCCTGGCTGTTAAGAGTCTGGCGCACATGGCTGACTTTATGGTAAGCTGCTTGTCTCGTGACCCTCGCGTTAAGAACATCTTGGCCGACAATCATTACTGGTTGGTAACACTGTTAGACCCACGCTACAAGGAGAACTTTTTGTCTCTTATTCCCGTGGAGGAGAGGTCAACCAAAATGCAGCAGTTTCGGAAGGCCATACTCACGGAAGTAGGCAAAGCATTCCCCTCACAAAACGCTAGCGGCATAGGTCATGAATCAGTGGACAACCGAGGCGTACAGCCGAGAGAGGCACAAGTCCAATCCGCCAGAGGTAGGGGAACAGTCTTTAAGATGTGGGACAGTTTTCTCAGCCCCTCACGTACCACAGCCCCTGAGGTGCGGGGTAGTGCCACAAGAAATCCTAAGTTTGCCCAGATGCTGAAGGAGTACCTTGCAGATCGAACAACAGTACTCCGACATTCCTCTGTGCCTTACAATTATTGGGTATCCAAGCTGGACACGTGGCATGAATTGGCTCTCTACGCCTTGGAAGTCCTGGCCTGCCCTGCTGCTAGCGTTTTGTCAGAGCGTGTTTTTAGTGCCGCAGGTGGAATCATTACAGATAAACGCACCCGCCTGTCAACTGAAAATGCTGACAGGCTGACTCTGATCAAGATGAACAAGGGTTGGATTGGGCCAGACTTCACCACACCACCAGCAAATGAGAGCGGAATTTAAAGTTTGCCATGTACCTCCACTCACCCATGGGTACACACTTCTGGACTTTGGATAATCGCTGGACTCCTCCTCCTTCTCCTCATGCGCCACCATGATGATGACCGTTACAAATTGCAATACTTAGGCCTTTGTTTCAGGTATACCCCCAGTGGTAAATTTTTTCGCCCATTCTTTGCAGAATGGACATTACAACGACAGGAGACCCGCTCCTTTGCAATGGGAACAATGTTTTGAGGCCCTCATGCACGTTTCTACCCAGGGACAACGTGGAGCCTCCCAATTTTTGGCTGCCCTGCCTAAGGGCTATACTATAATACACCCACTTCCTTAAAATGGACACTTAAGGTTTTGAGGCCCTCATGCACGTCTCTACCCAGGGACAACGTGGAGCCTCCCAATTTTTGGCTGCCCTGCCTAAGGGCTATACTATAATACACCCACTTCCTTAAAATGGACACTTAAGGTTTTGAGGCCCTCATTCACGTCTCTACCCAGGGACAACGTGGAGCCTCCCAATTTTTGGCTGCCCTGCCTAAGGGCTATACTATAATACACCCACTTCCTTAAAATGGACACTTAAGGTTTTGAGGCCCTCATGCACGTCTCTACCCAGGGACAACGTGGAGCCTCCCAATTTTTGGCTGCCCTGCCTAAGGGCTATACTATAATACACCCACTTCCTTAAAATGGACACTTAATGTTTTGAGGCCCTCATGCACGTCTCTACCCAGGGACAATGTGGAGCCTCCCAATTTTTGGCTGCCCTGGCAAAGGGCTATACTGAAATAGACCCACTTCCTTACAATGGGCACTTCAGGTTTACAGGCCATCATGCACGTCTCTACCCAGGGACAACGTGGAGCCTCCCAATTTTTGGCTGCCCTGGCAAAGGGCTATACTGAAATAGACCCACTTCCTTACAATGGGCACTTCAGGTTTACAGGCCATCATGCACGTCTCTATCCAGGGACAATGTGGAGCCTCCCAATTTTTGGCTGCCCTGGCAAAGGGCTATACTGAAATAGACCCACTTCCTTACAATGGGCACTTCAGGTTTAAAGGCCATCATGCACGTCTCTATCCAGGGACAATGTGGAGCCTCCCAATTTTTGGCTGCCCTGGCAAAGGGCTATACTGAAATAGACCCACTTCCTTACAATGGGCACTTCAGGTTTACAGGCCATCATGCACGTCTCTATCCAGGGACAATGTGGAGCCTCCCAATTTTTGGCTGCCCTGGCAAAGGGCTATACTGAAATAGACCCACTTCCTTACAATGGGCACTTCAGGTTTACAGGCCATCATGCACGTCTCTATCCAGGGACAATGTGGAGCCTCCCAATTTTTGGCTGCCCTGGCAAAGGGCTATACTGAAATAGACCCACTTCCTTACAATGGGCACTTCAGGTTTAAAGGCCATCATGCACGTCTCTATCCAGGGACAATGTGGAGCCTCCCAATTTTTGGCTGCCCTGGCAAAGGGCTATACTGAAATAGACCCACTTCCTTACAATGGGCACTTCAGGTTTACAGGCCATCATGCACGTCTCTATCCAGGGACAATGTGGAGCCTCCCAATTTTTGGCTGCCCTGGCAAAGGGCTATACTGAGATAGACCCACTTCCTTACAATGGGCACTTCAGGTTTACAGGCCATCATGCACGTCTCTATCCAGGGACAATGTGGAGCCTCCCAATTTTTGGCTGCCCTGGCAAAGGGCTATACTGAAATAGACCCACTTCCTTACAATGGGCACTTCAGGTTTAAAGGCCATCATGCACGTCTCTATCCAGGGACAATGTGGAGCCTCCCAATTTTTGGCTGCCCTGGCAAAGGGCTATACTGAAATAGACCCACTTCCTTACAATGGGCACTTCAGGTTTACAGGCCATCATGCACGTCTCTATCCAGGGACAATGTGGAGCCTCCCAATTTTTGGCTGCCCTGGCAAAGGGCTATACTGAAATAGACCCACTTCCTTACAATGGGCACTTCAGGTTTAAAGGCCATCATGCACGTCTCTATCCAGGGACAATGTGGAGCCTCCCAATTTTTGGCTGCCCTGGCAAAGGGCTATACTGAAATAGACCCACTTCCTTACAATGGGCACTTCAGGTTTACAGGCCATCATGCACGTCTCTATCCAGGGACAATGTGGAGCCTCCCAATTTTTGGCTGCCCTGGCAAAGGGCTATACTGAAATAGACCCACTTCCTTACAATGGGCACTTCAGGTTTACAGGCCATCATGCACGTCTCTATCCAGGGACAATGTGGAGCCTCCCAATTTTTGGCTGCCCTGGCAAAGGGCTATACTGAAATAGACCCACTTCCTTACAATGGGCACTTCAGGTTTAAAGGCCATCATGCACGTCTCTATCCAGGGACAATGTGGAGCCTCCCAATTTTTGGCTGCCCTGGCAAAGGGCTATACTGAAATAGACCCACTTCCTTACAATGGGCACTTCAGGTTTAAAGGCCCTCATGCACATCTCTACCCAGGGACAACGTGGAGCCTCCCAATTTTTGGCTGCCCTGCCTAAGGGCTATACTACAATAGACCCACTTCCTTCCAATGGGCACTTCAGGTTTACAGGCCCTCATGCACGTCTGTATGCAGGGGCATTGGTGAACCTCACAATTTTGGACTGCCCTGGCAAAGGAAAATACTACAAAAACTCACTTCCTCAAAATGGGCACATTAGACTCAAGAGGCCTTCATGTACGTCTCTTCTCAGGGACATCGGAGTGCCACACAATGTTTTCACGTAAAATCTTTCATGTATTAATCTCAAAAAGTAACATACACCAGCTCTATCTCACTATTGGGTATGTGCCCTTAACATTTCCGCCATGAAAAATCATTTTGGGGTCATTTTGGAAGGTTTTCTGGTGAGTCCGTAAAAATGGCGTAAAACGCGGACAAAATTGTTCACAGCTGTGACTTTTCAGTGATAAATGCTTCAAGGGGTCTTCCCCATGCTGTTGCCATGTCATTTGAGCACTCTTCTGAGACTTTTGTGACATTTTTAGGGTTTCTCCATGCTGCCGGGGGGTCATTTCACAAAAATACTCGGGTCTCCCATAGGATAACATTGGGCTCGTTGCTCGGCCCGAGTACACGAGTATCTTGGGAGGCTCGGCCCGAGCTTCGAGCACCCGAGCTTTTTAGTACTCGCTCATCACTACTTAGTAACAATGAGTTTGAGTGTGCAATGCAGTGGTGCAGCAAATAGCTTTGCACTAGTGGGACAATAATGGAAGTCCAACAGCCACTTTTAGGATGCCACTAAGTTTCCTCAGTGTTTGCTAGTATAATGGATTAGTAACAATGAGCTTGAGTGTGCAAAGGGCAGAAGGGTACAGTGGCATGGTTGTGGGTCAGTGTACAGGAAAGGAAGCCTCACTTTCTATCCCTCCTAATGGGGAAATGCAGCGAGGAAGTCCCTGAGCTTAGCTAACACAGACGCTGTTATCTTCTGTAGCTGTTAAAATCTGTTTCCACGGACCTGACTGTCACCTATGGCTCTGAGCCTGCTGTTATAAGCCCTTACAAGGGCTAATAGAAACTTCTATCCCTATTCTGTATAACACTGTGTGTAGAGCGTACACAGCAGTATCGGAGACAGGAGCTACGCCAGCGGTGACTTAAACCCAGACGCAGAAGGCAGATAATGGCGTCCGGACGGGCAGATACCCGTTTTTATAATGCAGGGACATGTGACATGGACATCCTATCACACATGCCATTGCTTCTCTGGCTAAAAGTCCACTTAGCTGTGTGTGTCTGGGATTGGCTGACATGCTGGCCCGCCCCACTACACGCGCGCGCTTAGGGAAGGAAGACAAGGGGAAAAAAAATGGCGATCGCCATTATCCCAGCAGCAGTGATCTGAATGCGCTGTTCCCGCACACTATACGCTGAAATTTAATAATAGTGTGAGTCACAGAGTGACTTATAATAATAATAATAATAATTATAATAATTTTATTCATTTATATAGCGCTATTAATTCCACAGCGCTTTACATACATTGGAAACACTGTCCCCATTGGGGCTCACAATCTAGAGTCCCTATCTGTATGTCTTTGGAGTGTGGGAGGAAACCGGAGTACCCGGAGGAAACCCACGCAAACACGGGGAGAACATACAAACTCCTTGCAGATGGTGTCCTTGGTGGGATTTGAACCCAGGACCCCAGCGCTGCAAGGCTGCAGTGCTAACCACTGAGCCACCGTGCCGCCCTTACGCTATTACAGCGGAAAGCCAGCTAGTAATTAGCTTGGCTTTTTGCTGCTAGAACCGTTCTCGAACGTAACTAGAACTATCGAGCTTTAGCAAAAATCTCGAGTTCTAGTTCGATCTAGAACAGTCCCCAAAATCACTCGAACCGCGAACTGGAGAACCACGAACCACGAACTACGCTCAACTGTAGTCATGACGGGGTTAAGGGATAAATATAAAAAAAAGGCTGAGTATATATAGAGCAAAAGCTCGTAGGAAAAACAGACAAATGTTGCCTTTAGGTTAATTTATATTCTTCAATTGTCTATCATATTTTGGTCAGTGGCTTTGGTGTGGCATGTTTTTGGATGAGTGCTGGCCTTTTTTGATTGGTTTTGTATTTAGCCATTAAGATGTAGAACTTCACTGTTTTTACTTTGAGTAAATGTGTTTTGCTTTCTCAGTATTTTTTTTTTAAATTTCATATTATAGAGCAATTCTAAAAGTGAATCTTAAAATTCTTAATGTGGAAAATACATAAAAAGCTAAGCAGCCCCAATCAAGTTAAAAAGGCATTGAATCTGTCCTGCAGACTCAGGGGGCATCAGTGTCAGCGCAAACTATCTGTCAACATTTGAATGAAATGAAACACTATGAAGGACACCCAGGAGGACCCCACTGCTGATACAAAGACATAAAAAATAGCCTAACCCCAGGAACCCGGAACACCAGTGCCAGCAACACCTAGACACACCAAAATCCCAGTTTCCACTCCACACTAGGGGTAATTGGCTAGTCAGACACAAGGGGATGACCACCTAGAGGGTGATGCCAGACCAGGGAACTAGACAGCCTGGTGGGAGGGGACAGTAGTTAGTCAGTTCAGGGAAGTAGTACAGAGGTGAGGTGCCTCAGATCTGGGTCGTATAAGCGGTGACCCGGGGGCACAGGAGAGTGGTTGCCAGGGCAGGTACACCCGAGTACCACTGGGACCAGAGCACCGACGGTGCACAGGGCCCTAGGTCAGGAACCAGCTTCATGCGGCCTGGCAATTACCTGCACAGTGAGGTGACCTTTATGAACCTCACTAATTCACAGATCCGGGGACATCAGCAGTAAAGCAAGGATCAGGGTTTGGGACACAGACCAGCCCTACAGGGTCCACACTGCCCGCCGTACGGACAAGGAGACTGCCACAAAAAGGGACAGTCGGGCCCCAAATTGCTCCAAGCTACGGGGACCAAACCACACTGAGGGTGCCGGGGACAGAGCAACCGAGTCATCAAACTGGCACTGGATCAACAGGGACCTAAACCAGCCGGCCGAGGGTCAAGAGTGAGTAGAGACTGTTAACTACAACCCACGGTGTTGCCTCCATTCTTAACGGTGAAAGTCTTCATCATACATCTCCCCAGGCTCAGCCCTGCCGGCGGAGGGCCTACCAACACAGTTGCCGTTACCACCAGCCCTGGGGGTAACCAACTCAGCAGCGGTGGTTCCCCCATATTAACCGCAACCCGAAGGTGGCATCACACCAATGACTTTAATCTCCCCTGTAAATATTCCCCATTATAAAAAGCACCCAGGGCACGGGAGCGGGCAACCACCACCAAAGTGACATTCCCCAGTTGTAAACCACCCAGGACTGAGTACCCCATTCCCTGGGCGACACAGATCCACCTGTCAAATGTGCATGATGCCCCATTATCTTTTATTACAGTGCTCATAATTAATAATTTTACTGACAATAAGAAAACATCTGATCTTTAAGAATTGTGCTGTGCTGAAACTAAAAGTCACATCTGTTTCCTCCAGTCAAGTCCGCTTTTTCCTCAAAATGCTGTTTACCAAGAAAATTTTACAGTAATAGCATATTATATACTTTTATTTACATTATTTAGATATGCTGAAAACCCATAAAGAAATGCTGAGTATGTAATCGGTATAACTAATAGGATGACTGTTTAATAAGCAGTTGAAAACTACCAACGTTGGAATTTTATGATTATAAAAGCATTCAGTTGTTCAAGAGGCTTACAAATCGCAGCAAATTGAATGAATTTAAAAAGGTTTTAGTTTCACCAAGACATCAGGACCATGTAAAATAGATATTAAGGCAGATGGAACACATATTTGATAGCAGAGTACTGCTGGTGTTTACAACCCTGATCATAATTATTCCAGAGCACCCGTAAAGAGAAAATATCTCACAAACGATTAAAGTTTACAGAACTATTGCTCTCTTTTTGAAGATAGACTAATTTTTTGTTTAAAACAAAATACAGGGTGGGCCATTTATATGGTTACACCTAAATAAAATGGGAATGGTTGGTGAGATCAACTTCCTGTTTGTGGCTCATTAGTATATGGGAGGGGGGAAACTTTTTTAAGATGGGTGGTGACCATAGCGGCCAGTTTGAAGTCGGCCATTTCGGATCCAACTTTATTTTTTCCAATGGGAAGAGGGTCATGTAACACATCAAACATATTGAAAATTTCACAAGAAAAACAATGGTGTGCTTGATTTTAACATATCTTTATTTGTACATTAGTTATTTACAATTTTATGACCACTTATAAAATGTATTCAAAGTGCAGCCCATTGTGCTGGATTGTCAATGCAACCCTCTTTTCCCACTCTTGTCACACTGATAGCAACACCATAGAAGAAATTCTAGCACAGGCTTCCAGTATCCATTGTTTGAGATACTGCACATCTTGTATCTTTAAAGCATAGACAATTGCCTTCAGATGACCCCAAAGATAAAAGTCTAAGGGGGTCAGATCGGGGGACCTTGGTGGCCACTCAACTGGCCCACGATGACCAATCCACTTTCCAGGACACTGTTCATGTAGGAATGCTCGGTCCTGACACCCATAATGTGATGGAGCACCATCATCTGAAGGCAATTGTCTATGCTGTGAAGATACAAGATGTGCATCACACCCGAGGCCACAGTAGCGCTGGCCCTTCATCTACTGACACTTCTGAGATGTAACACCCCCTCCTCTGTGCCCTTAGCATCACTGACCACGCCGCTCCCCCCAGTGAGCATTAGGATTAAGACGCACTAGGATTATAAGACAGACCCTTATTGTAATATTAAAAAGTATTTTTTCTTATTTTCAACCTCAAAAATTTGGGGTGCGTCCTATCCAGGGCGTCTTATAAACCGATATTTATGGAGATCAATGTATTCTGTCCAAACTGCTATGTATCTTTGCTATGTTGAATTAATAATTAATGGAATTACATATCCGTTACCCTTTTTTTGTAAATTAACCTACAAGCTACAAGAAGCCTTATCTTAGAAAAGCTTGAATGTTCACAATGGAAGGCCATGTAGTTTATGAAATTGCTAAATGCGTGTTGTCTGGGTGCTCTCATCCAGCTGAATGACTAAAAGATTTAATGTATGGTTGCATGCTTTCTCTAACTGCTGCTTATAACAGTCCATTACACTCCATTTCTTCTCCTCAATAGAGCTAAAATATAACAACGGTACTGAAAACAGTGGTGATAAATGGTTAATGGCCAATATTAGAGCTGTCACCACCTTCGTCAAGTTAATTTACTGCATTTAGTAAATCATTGCATAAAAAATCACACATTTCAAGTCACAAACGTCAGCAAGCAGCTAACTCCATTATATTGGAGATGTCTTTCATAAGTCTTATTTGAGATTTGCAAATTAGTTCAGGATGCACCAGCCATTGGTTTACATTTAGTGAATCGACCTTCTAGATTTTCTTTAGTTAGCTGATAATGATGAGTCAATATTTCCCCTTTTTCTGGAGTCTCTTTCTGTGGCTGGTAGCTATGATATGGGTAAGGAAATGGTAGACAATACTGCAATACTGTGCAATACAATACAATGGTGCAATACTCTTAAGGCCCCGTTACACGCAGCGACGTATCTAACAATATATCGCCGGGGTCATGAATTCTGTGACGCACATCCGGCATCGTTAGCGGCGTCGTTGCGTGTGACACCAACGAACGAGCGTTAACGATGGAAAATACTTACCTTATCGTCCATCGTTGACACGTCGTTCATTTTCAAAAAATCGTTGATTGTGGAGGATGCAGGTTGTTCATCGTTCCCGAGGCACCGCACATCGCTACGTGTGACACCTCGGGACCGACAAACTACAGCTTACCTGCGTCCGCTGGCAATACGGAAGGAAGGAGGTGAGCGGGATGTTACGTCCCGCTCATCTCCGCCCCTCCGCTTCTATTGGGCGGCCGCTGAGTGACATCGCTGTGACGCCGAACATCCCTCCCCATTCAGGAAGAGGATGTTCGCCACCCACAGCGAGGGCGTTTGGAAGGTAAGTACATGTGACGGGGGGAACCGACCTTGTGCGACACGGGCAACATATTGCCCGTAACGCACAAACGATGGGGGCGGGTGCGATCGCACATGCGATCGCACGATAAATCGACGCGTGTAATGGGGCCTTTACTGGTGCTGGTACTCCACCCATAGCCCAGTCACTCACGGAGACACGGTCGTGCCTCGGTGATGTCGAGTTACCTTTCACTTCCGTTGACATGACGTCACCAGCCATTTTAGGTTACTACAGCCGGGGGTCACTTGATGGGAAGAGCAGACAGAGATAGTACAGTCACAATTGACAACAGTAGGCATTTCTGTTAATATGGCCGGATCATTTGAAAGAAGCTTCATCACTCCACATAATGTTATCTAAAATTACTGCATTTTCTTCAATTTCATTAAGCATAATCTCACTAAATTGCAGCCGTCTGTCTGGATCATCCTCCAATAAACTGTGAATTAGACATGGATGATAAGCTTTCCTGTTGTGAATACGTTTTCCAATTTGGGGCTCCCTCTTGTGGTCAGTGCTGGCGGTGCAGTTGATGTGTAGAATGAAAGCCACACACCTGTGGAGGACTGGCAATCAGGGTCAGATTGGGACTATATAACTGAGTAGTTTTCTCTGGTTCCTTGCCGATGGTCAATGTCTCCTGTGTGTTAAGGACATTCTGTAACCAGCTCTGCTCACTACCAGTACTCCTCTCAGATAAGTGGTATTTGTACCTCTGCTGTTTGTTTTTCACTTTCTTATTGTTTTTCTGGTTTGATACGAATGCATGATTACTATTTTGTCTGTGTGGAGTTCTTGGTGAAATGGGATCATTCCCTGCTGGGAGTGTCTGTATACTTAGCTCCATGATTCTGCAAGGTATTGTGTTTGTCATGCTTGGTATTAATTCAGTCCCTCATCTGTATTAGTGTTTTTGGATCCCAATAACATCAGAGTGCTGATACAGTGGGGGAGAGGTTGTGTGACCTCAGGATTTTTCCATATCCAAAGTGCTAGTATATATTAGGGTTTTTACGGCTGCAGACAATTGCTCTTTCCTATCCTTTCCTATAAAGATAGATTGGTCCTCACCTTTGCTGAATCTGTCTTTTCTGGCTTTGTATTGTGTTTTCCTATATCACCGTAGCGTTTACATGTGGGGGGCTATCTATCTGCTCCGAGGCAGATTAGCTTTCTTATATCTCTATCTGTGAGATTATTTAGTTCTCAGGCTTTGTCGAGGCGTCCAGGTCATCGTAGGTACGCCCCACGGCTACTTCTAGTTGTGTGTCAGGATTAGGTCTGCAGTCCGTTAAGTTTCCAGCCACTCTGTTACCTTTTTGGGATTCCGCATTTTTTTATCCTCCTTGGTCACTGAATCATAACAGTACCACCAGCCTTACCTAGATTCCAGGGTACTCAAAAGAAGGAAAAAAAAGTGTGTCAGAATTTTTTTTTTCTCTTGTGTCTTTTTTCCTCTTTATCTCTGGGTGCTGTGGAGGATCTTTTGCTGTTATGGATGTCACACAATTAGCTGGGCCAGTCGATCAGCTTACTTCTCAGGTTAAGGATATATCCGATTATCTTGTCTAGACACCTGCATTAGAACCTAAGATACCTGTAACGGATTTGTTCTCTGGTGATCGGTCTAAATTTTTGAACTTCAAGAACAATTGTAGATTATTTTTTGCCTTGAAACCAAAGTCCTCAGGGTCTTCCAGGCAGCGAGTTCAGTTTGTTATCTCCCTGCTGCGTGGTGACCACCAGGATTTGGCCTTTTCCCTGGCGCCTGAAGTTCCTGCTCTTGCTGATGTGGATTTTTTTTTTCAGGCTCTAGGGTTGTTATATCATGAATCTAATGCTATTGATCAAGCCGAGAAAACTTTATTGGCTTTGATCCAGGGTTTCGTAAGTGGGCAGTCCTTAATGAGTGGAATGATGCGGCTCTTTTTCGGAAGGGGTTGGCAGAGCCTGTCAAGGATGTTATGGTGGGCTTTCCTGTCCCCTCTGGTCTCAATGCCTCTATATCATTGGCCATTCAGATTGATAGACGTTTACGTGAACGTAAAACAATGCGTGCAGAGGTGTCACTCTCAGAGCAGTCCTGGAGCCTATGCAGTGTGATAGGGTCCTTTCTAGGGTCGAACGCCAGGATTTTAGATGGCGTAATAAGCTATGTTTCTTTTGTGAAGACGCCTCTCATACTATTTCTGTCTGCCCTAAGCACGAGAAATGATTTGCCTTTTCATTTACTTTGGGCTGTTTACAGTCTAAGTTTCTTTTGTCGGTTTCTTTGATCTGTTCCCTGTCATTATTTTCGGCTATGGCTTTTATTGATTCAGGAGCTGCCCTGAACTTGATGGATTTTGGGTTTGCTGAGTGTTGTGGTTTTCCTATGGTACCTTTGCATACTCCTATTCCTTTGATGGGTATTGATGCTACTTCTTTAGCTGAAAATAAGTCCCAGTTTTGGACCCAGGTGACAATGCGGGTCGCGCCTGACCATCAGGAGGTTTGTAAGTTTTTGGTCTTGCAAAATTTGCGTGACATTTTAGTACTGGGATTTCCTTGGTTGCAAGCCCATAATCCAGTTCTTGACTGGACTTCTTTATCTGTGACTAGTTGGGGCTGCCAATGTGTGCATAGTGATACTCCTGTTTTGTCTATTTCATCTCAGACATGGGAGGTCCCTGACTATTTGGCAGATTTCATGGATGTTTTTAATGACACCGAGGCTGTGTCTTTGCCTCCGCATAGGAACTGTGATTGCGCTATTGAATTGGTGCCTGGTTGTAAATTTCCTAAGGGACGGCTTTTCAATTTATCTGTACCTGAACATGTTGCTATGTGGACTTATATTAAGGAGTCTTTGGAGAAGGGTCACATTAGACCATCACCTTCCCCTTTGGGTCCGGGGTTTTTTTTGTGGCCAAGAAGGATGGTTCATTGCGGTCCTGTATTGATTATCGTCTCCTTAATAAAATCACGGTTAAATATCAGTATCCATTGCCTCTGATTTCCGACCTGATTTTTAGAGTGAAGGCTGCTAGTTGGTTTACTAAGCTCGATCTTCGGGGAACATATAATCTCATTCGTATTTAGCAGGGTGATGAATGGAAGATGGCGTTTAATACCTCTGAGGGGAATTTTGAGTACCTAGTGAGGCTCTTTGGGCTCACTAGTGCCCCTTCCATCTTTCAATCTTTCATGAATGATATTTTCCAGAACTTTGTGGACAACTTTTTGATTGTCTATTTGGATGACATTTTGATTTTTTCTCATGACTGGGATTCTCATGTTGAACAGGATCGGACAGTATTTCAGGTTCTCAGGGACAATGCGTTATATGTCAAGGGATCGAAATGTCTGTTTGGCTTACAAAAGGTCTCTTTTTGGGGGTTTATTTTGTCCCCATCTTCTACTGAGATGGATCCGGTCAAGGTCCAGGCCATTCATGATTGGGTACAGCCTACTTCTTTGAAAAGCCTTCTTTTTCTTTGAAAAGCCTTCAGAAGTTTTTGGGTTTTGCTAATTTCTATCTTAAACCCATAGGCAATTTTTCCAGTATTGTCAAGCCATTGACTGATTTGACCAAGAAGGGATCTGATGTTGTGAATTGGTCTTCAGAGGCAGTCTTGGCGTTTCAGGAGCTGAAAAGGAGGTTTACTTCTGCTCCGGTCTTGCGGCAGCTTGATGTATCTATTCCTTTTCAGGTAGAGATCGATGCCTCGGAGATCGGAGCTGGGGCTGTCTTGTCTCAAAGGGACCCTGTGACTTCTAAAATTAGACCCTGTGCTTTTTTCCTCGGAAAGTTTGACCACCGGAGCGAAATTATGATGTGGGGAATCGTGAATTATTGGCTATGAAGTGGGCTTTTGAAGAATGGCAACATTGGTTGGAGAGGGCGAGACATCAAATTGTAGTACTAACTGATCATAAGAATTTGATCTATCTTGAATCTGCCAGGAGGTTGAATCCTAGGCAGGCTAGATGGGCCTTGTTTTTCACGTGCTTTAATTTTGTGGTCTCTTATATTCCGGGTACTAAGGATATTAAGGTGGATGCCCTTTCTAGGAGTTTCTTTGCTGATTCTCTGGATGTGACTGAGCCTGCTAACATCCTGCATGAGGGAGTGATTCTCTCTGCGATTTCACCCAATTTGAGACTTGCTTTTAAGGAATTTCAGGAGCACAAACCTGAAAGATGTCCTGGAGGGAAATTGTATGTTCCTGACCAATGGAGGAGTAGAGGGATGTCTGAAGTTCATTGTTCTGTGTTGGCTGGCCATCCTGGGATTTTTGGCACCAGGGATTTGGTGAGTAGGTCATTTTGGTGGCCTTCTCTTTCTCGTGAAGTGAGGAGTTTTGTGCAGTCCTGTGAGATCTGTTTTAGATCCAAGTCTTCTTGTTCTCATTCTAGTGGACGATTATTGCCATTGCCGGTGCCTAAGAGACCATGGACTCACATCTCTATGGATTTTATTTCTGATCTCCCTGTTTCTCAGGGGATGACGGTTATTTGGCTAATCTGTGATAGATTTTCCAAAATGATTAATTTGGTGCCACTGCCTAAGTTGCCATCAGCTTCGGAGTTGGTACCTTTGTTTCTTCATCAAGTGCTTAGTTTGCATGGTATTTCTGAGAATGTTTTTTTGCAATTTTGGGTTTCATCCACGTTTTTTTGGGGGGCAGATAGAGGCTTCCGCCTCCTTGGGTGTTGATTTGGCAGTGGAGAAAATTCAGCATATTTGGGATCAAGTGGTGGATAAATTGTCCCACTCCCAGGAAAATGCCCAATGGTTTGCCAACTGACGTAGGACTGTGGATCCCCGGTTTAAGGTAGAGGACTTGGTCTGGTTGTTTTCCAGACATGTTCCTATGAAAGTTTCTTCTCCGAAATTTAAGCCAAGGTTTATTGGACCTTATAAAATTTCGAGGGTAATTAATCCTGTTTCTTTCCATTTGGCTCTTCTAGAGAGAGACTTTCAAGATTCACAATGACTTTCATTTAAGTCTTTGTTGAAAAAATATGCTGAACCGGTAGTGCCTATGGCTGCGTCTCCTGATGATCCTATGTTGGTCGAAGGGGATCTGGAATATGTAGTGGAAAAAATTTTGGATTCTCGTATTGCTAGACAGAAGCTCCAGTATCTAGTCAAGTGGAAAAGTTATGGTCAGGAGGATAATTCTTGGGTGGTTGCTTCCAACATACATGCTGATCACTTGATCCGTGCTTTTCATCAAGCCCATCCTGACAAACCTGGGGATTCCAGTGAGGGTTTGGTGACCCCTCCTCAAGCAGGGGTACTGTTGTGAACATGTTTTCCAGTTTGGGGCTCCATCTTGTGGTCAGTGGTCAGTGCTGGCAGTGCAGTTGAAGTGTGGAATGAAAGCCACACACCTGTGGAGGACTGGCAATCAGGGTCAGATTGGGACTATAGAACTGCGCAGTTTTCTCTGGTTCCTTGCCGGTGGTCAATGTCTCCTGTGTGTTAAGGACATTCTGTAACCAGCTCTGCTCACTACCAATACTCCTCTCAGATAAGTGGTCTTTGTACCTCTGCTGTTTGTTTTCCACTTTCTTGTTGTTTTTTTCTGCTTTGATACTAATGCATGATTACTATTTTGTCTGTGTGGAGTTCTTGGTGGAATGGGATCATTTCCTGCTGGGAGTGTCTGTATACTTAGCGCCATGATTCTGCAAGGTATTGTGTTTGTCATGCTTGGTATTCATTCAGTCCCTCATCTGTATTAGTGTTTTTGGATCCCAAAAATATCAGAGTGCTGATACAGTGGGGGAGAGGTTGTGTGATCTCAGGATTTTTCCATATCCGAAGTGGTAGTATATATATATATATATATATATATATATATATATATATATAAAAAATGGTTTTTTTACGTCTGCAGACAGTTGCTCTTTCCTATCCTTTCCTATAAAGATAGTTTGGGCCTCACCTTTGTTGAATCTGTCTTTTATGGCTTTGTATTGTGTTTTCCTATATCACCGTAGCCTTTACATTTGGGGGGCTATCTAGCTATCTGCTCCGAGGCAGATTAGCTTTCTTATATCTCAATCTGTGAGATTATTTAGTTCTCTGGCTTTGTCGAGGCGTCCAGGTCATCGTAGGCACGCCCCACGGCTACTTCTAGCTGTGTGTCAGGATTAGGTCTGTAGTCCGTTAAGTTTCCAGCCACTTTGTTACCTTTTTGGGATTCTGCATTTTTTTATCCTCCTTGGTCCCTGAATCATTACACTTTCCACCCAATAGATTGCAGGATTCGCATGATAGAAGCTTGTGAAATTCCCAGTTCTAAAGTAACTCTTCTGGTGACTTTTTTGGACTCTGAACAAATGTTTCAGCAACAAGTTGTATATTATTTTCTGTACAGGCTGTTTTGGGTCGACCAGTTTTTGAAGCATTAAGGATTGAGCCAGTGGCATCAAATTTGTCACTAATGCGGTAAATGATTTGTCTCTTTGGGGCTTGAGTACCAAATGTTTCAACCCAATTTGCTCCAACAGTTTCAGCCTTTTTGAGATTTCCAATACTCTTTTAAAATCCATTTTCTTTCTATATTTAAATTAGTACCTTGATCTATCTATCTATCCCCCTTGATAAAGCGAGCACTGAGACACATGAAACGCGCGTTGGGTGGTCCACGGCAGTCCCCCCCCTGCAGGTTTAGCTCTTTGAACCAGTTGGTATTATATTTAAACTTTGCACGGCAATATGTTTTACTATCTGCATTTTAGATTGTAGCCGGTCCAATTCTACTTTTGCCCTGCAAGGGGCAGACTGCTGTTTCTTTTCATATGGCACCTAATTGACTTTGTCTAACAAGCATTCTAGCTTTTGATTCACATGTATTTTTATTAGGGTCCTGCCATTCATTGTAATGATCCTTTGCAATTTGTGTATTTTGTAATCCAAGAGGATTGTGTTTTCACCCTCATTCATTTCCATACACCTTGCAAAATAATAGGATTCTGTCTGTTCTGTCTATGTTCTGTCCAGTGTTTTGTATGCATATTTGGTCCATTTTTTATGCCTATTATTTGTGTCATAATCATGTTTAACTTTTAAATTATTATCAATAAAAATAATACTTTTAAATACATTTTTCCAAGTCCACATTTTTCTCCATTTTTTTAGACAGAGAAAGAGGCAGACAGGGAAAGAGGCAGACAGGGAAAGAGACAGACAGGGAAAGAGACAGAAAGACAAAGAGACAGACAGACAAAGACAGACATGGAAAGAGACAGACAGGGAAAGAGGCAGACAGGGAAAGAGGCAGACAGGGAAAGAGGCAGACAGGGAAAGAGGCAGACAGGGAAAGAGACAGACAGGGAAAGAGACAGACAGGGAAAAATACAGACAGAGAAAGAGACAGACAGACAAAGAGACAGACAGACAAAGACAGACATGGAAAGAGACAGACAGGGAAAGAGGCAGACGGAAAGAGGCAAACAGGGAAAGAGGCAGACAGGGAAAGAGGCAGACAGGGAAAGAGGCAGACAGGGAAAGAGGAAGACAGGGAAAAAGACAGACAGGGAAAAAGACAGACAGGGAAAAATACAGACAGGGAAAAATACAGACAGAGAAAGAGACAGACAGACAAAGAGACAGACAAAGACAGACAAGGAAAGAGACAGGCAGACATGGTAAGAGACAGACATGGTAAGAGACAGACATGGAAAGAGACAGACATGGAAAGAGAGAGACAGGGAAAGAGACAGACAGGGAAAGAGACAGACAGGGAAAGAGACAAACAGGGAAAAGGACAAACAGACACGTAGACAGGGAAAGAGACAGACAGAGAAAGAGACAGACAGTTAAATAGACAGACAAGGAAAGAGAAAGACAAAGGCAGAAACATACAGAGTCAGATAGAGACAGACAGACATAGAAAGAGACAGAGGGAAAGAGACACACAGGGACAGACAGATACACAAAGACAGACACACAGAGACAGACACAGCAGAGAGATAGAGAGAAAGTTAGACATGTAAAGAGACAGACAGACAGAGACAGACAAAGAGATAGAGAGAGAAAGAGACAGACAGAGATGGAGACAGAGGCTGAGAGAGAGGGAGAGTGGGAGAGAGACCGAGAGACAGTTACTATCAATGCTGGGTACTACAGCTAGTATATATGATCATAATTATCGGTAATTATAATATGCATAATAATGTACAAGAATCCTTGACAGATGTGGAGAAAATGCTGCACACTAAGCATGTTACTGTACCACCAACTGAAGTCTAGGTAAGGACCACTGGTATGAGGCAAACACCAAAATTAAAATATATAATTTTTATTAAATAAAAATAAACAGTCATATAAAAGGGCAATGTATGCAAACATTATACCAAAATACAACATAAAGCCTGAGAAAACGAAAAAGGTTGTTTATAAGTATCCAAAATTCTATCACAATAATATATACATATATGTAAAGGACACCTATGGTTCATTCCTTATACCTGCATGTAACCAAAAAGCAGCAAAATGTACTGATAATATACTGAGGGGAAACTGCAAAAAAATGTAAGTGCTTGTAGATGAATTAAAGCATATCTGGGTGTAATAATAAAAAAAGCTCTTGTGGTAAAGAACCAACTATCTGAATAATGCTTGGTTGGATTGTACTATAGGAGCCAGCAGGTGCAGTGCCCCCTACACCTGATGCACTTTTCGCGGAGGCGTACATTTGTGAGTGGGAAATTGTGTCCTTATATAGCCCAACTCATTGGTGTCCAATAGAATTCGCACCTGAGTCTGTGTGGTGCATGACACCTCTGTACCGTCTCCTCGTATGAAGTGACTTCCGAAATGCGCAGACCTCAGTTGGCGGTATTGTTTCAGAAGGAGGTGGTATCACACCATTAATTGTGTTTGGGACAATGGTGTTATATATAAACTAAGAATATTTTAAAGAATTAGATGTGTTAGTTTATTTTTGTCAATTAACAAAAATGCAAAATGAATGAAGAAAAGTTAAATCTAAGTCACATTAATATTTAGTGCGACTATCCTTTAATAAAACTTGAAAAGGAGGTTGTTCCAAACATCTTGGAGAACTAGCCACATATCTTGTTTAGCTGTAGAATTGCCCACATTCTTGTGTTTCTTCATATAATCCCAGAAAGATAAAATAATATTGACATCTATGGAGCCACAGCATCAATTCCAGGACATTTTTTTTATTTTTTACGATGAAAATAGTTCTTAATAACGACAAAAAAGACTTACTGCACTCACCAAACTGACGTGGGAACAGGTGCATAACTGAACACGACATAGAATACAAAAAAAAGACAGTTTGCATTCTGATAATGCACCCGATAGTTCTTAATAATATTACACACTATGAAGAAAAAGACATGGATCGCACATCCCAAAAATACAATGATCTAAAGCCGCTAGGCAAAAAAATTAAATAGAACAAGAGGTTCTTTTGTTACCATTCTGATCAGATTGTATTAAGCCCACTGCCACGTCCCGCCAAACCTCTTGAGTGGGTCCCTAACCTGAACCTTTTTGTGCGGCACTGTGCACTGACCACTGCCGCAGCGACAAAGCGCCAGCAGGGCGGGCGACCTGGTGCCTCACAGCAACCATGCTGCAAGGCAAAGCCCCCAAGGCTCCAGGCCGCACCGCCCCACTGACACGACACCACCACAACAGCAGCCACCACACAGCACCAGCACACAATGAGAGGAGCTGTGCACTCACGTCCCACTGGCTCCCATATGTGGACTGGGAGCAAAAAGAAGGCTGACCCCTCTTGCAGTCTCCTGCTGATTAAAATCACCTGTGCCAAATGGGGGGAGTGCAGATCCAAGCAAAAAAAGAGGGGGATAGAATGTTGTATAACACTTGACATAAAAACATCCCATGAGCCACAGGAGACCAAGTCCCAACATCACTGGAATGGTGTCAGCACCAGAGGTGAGTGTAAGATGTTTTCACTCTACGTGGGAAAATGTAATTTAAGGAGAGGTTATCCGAGTAATGGACTTCTAATTGACTTCTATCCAATTTCTTGTGCTGAAAAAAAGCCACTAATTTGAAAGGGCCCTCCACCAATCTTTGTTGTTTCTCGTAGACACTCATTGTACCACTGTCCACTCCTTTGGCAAACAAATTGTCCACTGTTGCAGTCAAATATTTCACATTTTGATTAATCAGTCAGAAGCACCTGCCACTAATTTTCTACCTCCAAGTTCCTATGTTTTCATATACAGTATAGTTGAGTTACTTAGCCTTATTTCTACGGCAAAGGTTTGGTCACAACTCCTCCATGAAGATCACTTTTGGCCACAACTCTCTGAACACTAGAAAGGTCCCACTAGTTTTCAGCTGATGGCAATACTGAACAAAAAGTGTGGGAGAGGATTGTGTTTGTTCCCGAAGTGTGAGTGAGTTATCTGTAAAAGCAACAAAGACTTAAGCTGGTGTCACACACAGCGACAACGACAACGACGTCGCTGCTACGTCACCATTTTCTGTGACGTTGCAGCGACGTCCCGTCGCTGTCGCTGTGTGTGACATCCAGCAACGACCTGGCCCCTGCTGTGAGGTCGCCGGTCGTTGCTGAATGTCCAGCTTCATTTTTTGGTCGTCACTCTCCCGCTGTGACACACACATCGCTGTGTGTGACAGCGAGAGAGCGACGAAATGAAGTGAGCAGGAGCCGGCACTGGCAGCTGCGGTAAGCTGTAACCAGCGTAAACATCGGGTAACCAAGGGAAGACCTTTCCCTGGTTACTCGATATTTACCTTTGTTACCAGCCTCCGCTCTTGCTGCCAGCGCCGGCTACTGCTCTGTGCACATGTGGCTGCAGTACACATCGGGTAATTAACCCGATGTATACTGTAGCAAGGAGAGCAAGGAGCCAGCGCTAAGCAGTGCGCGCGGCTCCCTGCTCTCTGTACTGTGACATGTAGCTGCAGTACACATCAGGTTAATTAACCCGATGTGTACTGTACCTAGGAGAGCAAGGAGCCAGCGCTAAGCGCGGCTCCCTGCTCTCTGCACATGTAGCATGCACAAGCACATGTGTTTGACAGCTAAGCAGCGATCATAACAGCGACTTACAAGGTCGCTGTTACGTCACCAAAAATGGTGAAGTAACAGCGACGTCGTTGTCGCTGTCGCTTAGTGTGAACCCAGCCCTAATCTATAGAATTGTTTTTATTGTATTTTATTTGGTTCTATTATCAACATTTAACCCCCTTCAGCTTCAGGGCGTTTTCCGTTTTTGCGGGGGGTTTTTTGCTCCCCTTTTTCCGAGAGCCGTAACTTTTTTATTTTTCAGTCAATCTTGCCATATGAGGGCGCTTTTTTTTTGCGGGACGAGTTGTACTTTTAAATGAAACCATAAGTTTTACCATATAGTGTACTGGAAAACAGCAAAAAAATTCCTTGTGTGTAAAAACTGCAAAAAAAGTGTGATCGTACGATAGTTTTTGGGATATTTTATTCACCGTGTTCACTATATGGTAAAACTGATGTGTGGGTGTGATGCGAGTTTGTATCCACCAAACATGTAAAGGTTTACTTGTATCTAAGGGGTTAAAAAAATTCACAAGTTTGTCCAATAAAAGTGGCGCACGTTTTGCGCCTTTTTCCAAAACCCGTAGCGTTCTCATTTTTTGGGATCCATGGCTCAGTGATGACTTATTTTTTGCGTCTCGAGCTGACGTTTCTAATGGTAACATTGTTTTATTTTTAAAACTTTTTTTTTTACTTTTTTTTTAATTTTACTAGTCCCCCTAGGGGGCTATATAGATCAACAATCCGATCGCTCTGCCCTAACTGGAGATCTCAGCTACAGGGCCGAGATCTGCAGATGCGCTGCTTTACTCTCCGTGCTGCCACTATGCCAGCACTGAGAGGAAGTGATTCATGTTAGCTACAGGTGTCATCACATGACCCTGTGCTACCATGGCAACCACTGAAAGTCACGTGTTCATGCACGTGACTTCCGGTGGGGTCAGTGGTAAGAAAAAGCCGCGCGCATATACATCTTGCTGCCAGACTTTGGCAGCGAGATGTAAGGGGTTAAATGTTACGGGTGGAATGCGATTCCACTTGTAACATGCAGGCACACATGTTAGCTTACAATCCACAACGTCCACATTTCTATATCTTGTAGACAACATCTTATATATAGATACCACTAGTAATCTCAACAGAAATCACTATGATGCTTTAAATGTCATAAAAACTCACTTTATTAATACATCTTTTAAAACAAAACAAATAACAATATTTTGGCCTGGCAAGAAATAGGGCAGTGAAAATTACAAAATGCGTCCCCCCTACACAGGGGAGAGAGGTGGGTACGGGTACACCAAGCCCATCTGAAAATTAGTTATACCATAATTTAACAGGATATGCGACCCAATCCAATAAATAGATGTCAGCAATTTTTACAGATTTCAGGCTACAGAGCAAGTAAGTAATATTTATTTGTCCACCCGAAGATGAACACCCTGGTTGCGGGAGATTTACCCAAAGTCTGGAATAACAAAGTATCAATGGACAGTAAATATTTACTCCATCGCAATCCCAGGGCCTCATACGGGTGGACAATTGTATCAGCCCTCTCTGTTATCAGCCTCTGATCAAAATAGGCAAGCAAGGAAAACAACACTTGTCTTATAGTGATACTCTATAATCTATACACCAATGGACAAGGGTATATCTGTCTGCCTATATCAGGAGCATTATAATTTTTTAGGAAATATCTCCCAGCTAAAGCTGGAGTTTTACATTATTATACCGAGTGAGAATCATTACTCCACTCTTGGCTCCATAATTATACAGGGAGACAGACCCACTGACCGTTAGATAGTATTTACATACTTATATGCTGACATAAGGATTGACTACAGGCCTGACAGATGATAGCGTGATATGCCCGCAGCCACCACGCCTCGATACGTTTCACGTGCTGCTTCTTCGGGAGGCAGGTGTACTTACTTTGGGTCTGTGAGGTCTATATATACCCCGTTGTAATGTCTAATTACTTCCAGGTGTCATCCAGTTTTGCCGCTATTCAACCACATGCTTTTCACTTGCGCGGACGCCGCCATGACGGGAGGATGTGTCTCAATGATGCGATGCCTGTTCCGGCCACGTCAGTGAGCCGCCCACCGCGGCGGCCATGGCAACGCAATGCCACAGCCGCCACGCATGCGCAGCACCCCGACTCTTCGGCCGCGTCAAGGCATCGCTCATCCACCGCCCAGCCTTGCCGCGCACAGCATGTGTTGACACTACGGCTTATTATGGTAAGCTATTAACGGGAGTTTGTTTTTAATCAATCCCGTAATTATTTAAAAAGTAAATGGTAAGTAATTAGCAACCATGTCCTAGAGGACCCGTAGATGACTATGTATATTTAATCCTCCATAAAAAGCTCCTTACAATTACTCTCTTTTTTACTTTTTTTCTTTAGAGCTTATTATAAAAGGGAATATATCTACAGGGTTTCATCCATCATATCACCAATATTTACTGCTATAGAAATATATCTCATATGGCCATATACTGTATATATACATGCAGTTGTAAATTGATCTTAAGCAATATGCATACACAGTATAATCCATAATCAAAACCGGCATCAAAATACAAATACAAATAATGCCAAAGATACATAATTCTCAGCATTTGTGTCAACCCACACATAAATAGTTTCCATACTCCATAATTAGCAGTAAAATCCAAGAAATGCTAAAGATACACTTCGTGCTAATTGCACCGAGCCAAGATGTTTCACGATGGAGATCCTCACATGGGTTTCTCAATAGACATATTCCATGGTTCCTTAGTTCTTTTTGCGTTGTATATTTCCATAATGTGTATCTATTTTATCTTTTAATGGTAATGTTTCCTCATTTTCAGCACCCCTTCTTCTCCATAAAGATAGTATACATCAAGTATATATATTTGATTATATTATTGATTATATTATATTGATTATATTTGAAATATTTACTGTCCATTGATACTTTGTTATTCCAGACTTTGGGTAAATCTCCCGCAACCAGGGTGTTCATCTTCGGGTGGACAAATAAATATTACTTACTTGCTCTATAGCCTGAAATCTGTAAAAATTGCTGACATCTATTTATTGGATTGGGTCGCATATGCTGTTAAATTATGGTATAACTAATTTTCAGATGGGCTTGGTGTAGCCGTACCCACCTCTCTCCCCTGTGTAGGGGGAACGTATTTTGTAATTTTCACTGCCCTATTTCTTGCCAGGCCAAAATATTGTAATTTGTTTTGTTTTAAAAGATGTATTAATAAAGTGAGTTTTTAGGACATTTAAAGCAACACATGTTAGCTGTTGAAAACAGCTGATATGTGCATGGATCGCCGCGACCTGCCCACGGCAGGGGCCAGGGATTAACCTCACACAATCCATGACGGATATATCCGTCATTGCTCGTGAAGGGGTTAAAGAGAAATCCCAAAAGGGATCATAGGAGAATAGAAGAAGGAAGTCAATTAAGGCCTTACTCGCATGTGCACTGTTAGAAAATATATTGTCATGGATGCCAAAATGCTCCCTAACTTTTTATATATTGTGAGCTATACTCCACCTTGAGTGTTGACTAGAGTTGAGTGAGTAGCTAATTATTCATACTCACTATACTCATAACGAGTATTGTTTAATACTCGCGTATTCACTCTGACTAGAGTGTGCAATGCAAGTCAATGGGGAATACTCGCAAAGTAACTGGAAATTTACACTATTCGCTACTCTCACGAATAGTACAGCATTTGGGTTACTTGTTACTTTGCGAGTATTCCCCATGGACTTGCATTGCACATGCTATTTGAAATGAATATACGAGTATTAGACAGTACTCATTATGAGTATAGCGAGTGCGAATAGTTAGATACTCGTTCAACTCTAGTGTTGACCTAACCCACTCTCAATGAAAAGAAAATATAAACATAAAATATGGGAAATAATTGCACAAAAATTTGTAAATATTCTATTGTACAATTTGACTCCTTAGTATTATGCCATCCAACTTTGCGCTGTTCTGGATAGGACTGAAATGCTGTCATTGTGGAAGCCAAACTGTAACCAGTACATATTGTATGGCCATAACTATTGGCTCCATCCGTAAACCACACAGCTAAGGTTCACAAGGAACATGTTGCTCTAAAACCACTGGTTTGGGGTCACCACCATAAACTCTTAAGGCAAGGCTTTATCCTTTTGGAATTTATTTGACCAGAATTTGTGGTATAGAAAAAGTTAACTAAGTTCCAAAAAGACCTATAAACAAAAAATAAAATGTAGAGTTTATATTTTTTTGTAATGGCCCATTAAGTTCCATCTGTTGTTCGTATGTTCTGCACCATTAATGGTAAACTATGAATATGATGTGATTCTAGCCTCTTTGGTGAACACAGAACCTACTGAAACTAAAAAACCTTTTTAGCATTTAGTAACTGACAATCAGAAAGGGTAATACACAATGTACAAAGTCTGAAAGGAACAAATGTTTATCCTGATGCATTGATAAATCACTTTGCTTAAAGTATTTTTTTTAAATGTAACTGTCTTTAAATGTAACTGTAGTTGTGTCTTTCATTGTAAAAGACCGTACAAGACAAATTAGAGAACTTTGTAGACATGGTAAATAATGCACCCCTTACGTAAATGCCAGTGTTGGAGGAAATTATCAGTAATCAATAGTGTGACCTATAGCTAGCGTTGCTGTTATAAAACTTTACAATTGGAAAAGTATGGAAAGTTTTTTTCATTAGCACCTCTAATAAGTTTAATGTGATTTCACTTTCACTGCATGGAGAATACAGGGGTTTTGTTTGAAAAATGTAATATCTAATCTAAAACTATTTGTAGCATTGATACAATAGTTTCTATTTATCTTAAAGGGAACCTGTCACCAGATTTTGGCCTTCTAAGCTAAAATTAGCACCTTGTACCTGCGCTGCATTCTATAAAGGAGCACATTATCCCCTGACCCCCCGGTAGACCTCACAAATACCTTTATAAAATTTCCCGCCATGTTTGAAAATTGTCTGGTCTGGTCCAATGGGTGTCCTAATCTGCGCCTCCTGTCCCTCCTTTTGCTGTCCTTCCGTGCTGATTGACAAGGATGACGCCTCTGGCTTCATCCACATAGGTGGGATGTGAATGATGTCACCTGGGTCTTGCATATTGCCGGGCAAAATCTAGTCAGCACAGTACAGAACTTGACCACCCGCTGTGGCTTCAAGCAGAGACTGACTGTGCTGCAGTTATCAGTGGTAATGTCACTGAGTTTATCTGCAGTCACAGCAAGAGGCTTCCATGGTACCCTAACTGTACCCCACCTGTGACCACAGGTAAACTCACCTCGTGTGAACTCATTGAACTCAGTGATCTCACCTCAGGTGAACTCATTAAGTTCAATGAGACATGCATCTCCTGGCAGAAAACCGCATTATTTTTGCCAAAAGATGCAGATTTGTTGCTGAAATTTATACACCAAATTTCTGCACCAAATCTGCATCTTCTGGCAAAAAACACATCTAAATGTGATGCCATTTTAATGCAATATTGATGTGTTTGTTTGCCAGAAGATGCAGATTTGGTGCAGGAATTTGGTGTATAAATTTCAGTACCAAATCTGCATTTCTTGGCAAACCCCCCCCCCTGTTTTCTGCCATAAAATGCAGGTCTCAGTGAACTGAATGAGGTTGCTGAGTTCAATGAATTCCCCTGAGTTGAGTTTACCTGTGGTTAAAGGTAGAGTACAGTGGGAACCTCCAGCAGTGACTGCAGATAAATTCAGTGACATAATCGCTCACAGCTGCGGCTCAGTCAGTGACTGCCTGAAGCTACAGCATGGGCGGTCATGTCTACAGCATGGGCAGTCATGTTCTGAAATGTGCCCATGTGCTGCAACTTCACTATGTTGCAGAGCTGGGATCATTGTGACACCTCATGTTGATTACATCAGACCTGGATGTTTGGTGGGATAATAAATTGGAGAAAGAGGTTGTTTTTTATTTCAAGTAACAGATTTTTTCATTCTTTGTGTTTATTTTATTTTTGCTTACAGGGTTAGTAATTTGGGGGGGGTCTGATAGACCCTACCCATTATTAATCTAGGGCTTAGTGGCGGCTGTGAGCTGTCATTAACCACTTATATTAACCCGATTGCCAAGGCACCAGGGCATTCAGCATGTAAAGTGTCGAAGAGCCTTCTATAGTGCTGGGATTGTCATATCTAAGGGATGCAACAATTCGGGGGAGCTGCAAACTGGTATTTTTAGACTGGGGAGCCCAATTATCTTTGCCTTCCCCAGCCTGAAAATACCAGCTCCAAGCTCTCAGCTTTATCATGGCTGGGTATCAAAATTGGGGTGACCACACAGGAGTAAAAGAACACGTCCCTAACAAAGCTTAAAGCAGGTTTCTCAGTGTGTGAGATATAACGATACAGCTCTAGTTTCCTGGTCTTACCTCCTGCATGAGTCAATGTGGGGGAAGGGGCAATGCAGTTGAGTTTAGTACAGAATCAATACTGTGCAATCAGCTGATGGATATGTTCATCTTGGAACAAAAACTAACAAGTGTCACTACAGTTGTGCACATCCCAAAATGTTAAAAGACTAAAAGACTATTATTCCTTAAAAACAATGTCAAGTTCTGTAACAAAGCAAAGCATTTTTTCTTGTGGATTCGTGCAAGGACACAGTAGCTCCTGTAGTGGTCCATGTGTGTCATATTGTGAGTCATACATACTTGTGTGCATAAGTAATAGACACAACCCTGTGTACAGGAGAATGAAGAGAGACTGTGCCACTGGTCAAATAATTCTGGAGCAATGTGTCATTGAGAAACTCGAAAGCAGAGAAAGAAGAGAACAGCAGAAAATTTGATATGTTTAAATAGTTGTATTATAACAGTTCAGAAATGGGTTAGGTTCACCCACTTATTGGAGTGGTGAGTGCGGTATTTGAATTTTCTGTGCATGGTCTCCATAGACTGTCATTGAGTCTACGTTTGTGCTGCACTAGGGAATTAGGTGCTTTCTTTGGAGTCTTCACCTTGAAACCTGTATGCCTGACATATTAGAGATCCTCGACATCTAAACTATGAACCCTCAATCTGATTATGTCACTGGAATCTAGGAGTTTTTCTGTAGGGTTTCATCTTCATTGTGGTAGGTCTTGAGCTATGGACTGTTATGCCATCTGGAATCCGAATGTACAGCTATACCCCAAATTCAGAGTGTGAAACCCTGTCAACAAGACAATGCCTGTACACAAAATGCTAACTGTGGAATTGTTATGGACATGATTATATGAAGAACCCAAAATAAGAGTACTCAAAATAACGCTTGCTCTGTGTACCACACCCATATCTGCACTCAAACATTGCAAGACTTATCATAATTCCTGTGTTTTAAAGATGATTCATGCTTATTAGAGAATGATGAAATATATATATATATATATATATATATATATATATATATATATGATAACATTTATTTATTTATATGATAAAATGGAAATCCCCTTACCGTTTGTGGCATATTAGTACATGGGAGGGGCCAAACATTTGAGGCTGGGTGATGCTCATGGCGGCCATCTGCAAAGCCGCCATTTTGAATTCAACTAATTTTGTCAATGGGACAAGGTTCATGTGACGCATCAAACATATAGAGAATTTCACAAGAAAAACAATGCTTTGCTCATTGTTAATGTAGCTTTATTCATTCTCAAGATATTGACATGTTTGTGACATGGAACAACGACAGTAACCCACTAAAGAATGTGCTCAAAGTGCTGCCCATTGTGTTAAATTGTCAACGTGATTCTCTTCTCCCACTCGTGACACACCGAGAGCAATACCGCAGATCCAGGATATGGGGCACCTGAAACAACAGTTTCTTCTGCGGTATTGTTCATTGTTGTGTGTCAAGAGTTGACATCTGTGGTGCCTTACTCCACTCTCCTCATTCAGAACACACTTGGATGAGCTGAGAGTCCTTGTATGGGCTCTTCTCCACTTGCGATTTCTATGTGCGAGTGCGATCCGATACAAAATCGGATCGCACTCGCACCAGTGTTAATCAATGAGGCCATGTCCTCTTGCTAAATTTCTAATGGCACATCTCGTTGCATGCTGCAATTTGCACCAAGTCTCAGCTCTCTCAGCACCCCCATGCAATCCTATGAGAGCGAGAAAAAAATCAGAATACGGGTGGCATGCGCATGTCATACAGATGGCATACGCATGTCACACGGATCCTTGACACTTGCATCCCGCGTCAGACTGGCTACCGGAGGAATCTCCAGTAATACTAGGCCTGGCCGCGGTTACATGCACTGAACTCCGAAGCTGTCACCTGAGCTCCAGAGTGTAGCCTGAACAGCGAGCGCTGAGTGATTGATTCCCCGGTGATTGCTGATCAGTTTAGCACAGCTCCAAACAGACTGGGCTGCACTCTGGAGCTCAGGTGACAGCTCCGGAGTTCAGTGCATGTAACCGCGGCCAGGCCTGGTATTACTGGAGATTCCTCTGGTAGCCAGTCCACAGCTGCTTGCTTAGCACTCACATAGCACCCGCATGACGCTCGCATGTCATATGGATGCTATGTGAGGAAAAAAACACACACCGTATGCAGACCACACGCAGATCATACACAGGACACTCGACTCACATTTGTAGCCGAATGTCGCTGTGAATTTTTAAACGCAAGTGGAAAAGAGCCCTTTATCATGTTTTCAGTGGAAATAGCTGTCATTTGATGTGTATGTGTTACAAATTTTAGCTCTTTGATCCACACATATATAAAACCGGTAGAAGAATTGTGGCAAATTTTTTTCAACACTAGAAAAGATAAATTCACGAGTCTTCAAGAGGAAATACTTAAATTTGATGAACAAAGGTGCATAAATACTTTGATTTATTAAAATATCTCAGTTTTAAGTGTAGTACAAGTCATATCATTTAGATAATGTTATACTTAACACAATATTGTCTTTGAATAGTGTGAGAGAATACAATCCATTTTGTTCTTATAGAAACCATCTTGTCTTATAACTGAATGATGTCATAGGTTTCAATTAACAATAATGGGTGGGAAAGTTTCACATTTCTATACACACCTCTGCGGCTCTTATTGGTCAATAGTTCTGAGGAGTTATTTCTTTGTTTGAGATACTATAGTTCTGAGGAGTTATTTCTTTGTTTGAGATACTATAGTTCTGAGGAGTTATTTCTTTGTTTGAGATACTATAGTTCTGAGGAGTTATTTCTTTGTTTGAGATACTTTATAAACTGGTCACATGATGTAATAAAGCAGAAACTTTCAGTACACTACAAACTGTGTGTGCTGCAATGATTTCCCGAGCACTCGTAAAACAAATCTTAAAAATGTGGAGTTTGAATGGCATAGAAGGAGTGTATTTCACTCACAATAGATTTACTCAGGTTGGTTCATTCTGAATAATTTTCCATTGCGATAGTGTCAGGCTAGACAATCAGGCTTTGCATAGGTTTTGCTTTAAAGGTATGTCCCTTAATTCATTATTTCTACTGATCTTGATAAATCAAAAGACAGATGGTATACTTATAGAACCACTTAGTTCCATAGACACTACTAAATATCTCACCACAACTTGTGTTTGTTTCTTCTTACACATTGGAAATGGTTATGTATACTCTGAATATCAATAAAAACAACTCTTCAGAAGAGAAGTTGATTTAAAGGGGCTATAACCAGCCTAATAGTTGTTGCTATAATATACGTAAGTAATCCAATTATCCAGCAGGCAATATAATTAGATAGGCTAGACTGCCCTTAATAGACTCAGGTCAGCTTTGTTTACTAGTGGAATCAAAAACATTGCAGCAATCAAAATCATGCTATTCTCAAAGATTAGTGCCTTACTATTTCTACAAGTATTTTTACAAGCTTGGTTTTCCGTTGGAAAAAACAGATTTTCTCTTCAACCTGACAATGGATTTATCTATACAATGTTCATTAAAAAAAGAATAAGGAATAACAATAGACCCAAGCAAAGGTCTCATTGCAGCAATAGAGTATTTTAGGGTACCTTCACACTTAGCGATGCAGCAGCGATCCGACCAGCGATCTGACCTGGTCAGGATCGCTGCTGCATCGCTACATGGTCGCTGGTGAGCTGTCAAACAGGCAGATCTCACCAGCGACCAGTGAACAGCCCCCAGCCAGCAGCGACGTGCAAGCGACGCTTGCTCAAGATGCAGCTTGCCGACAGCCCCGAGGACGTCCCCTGGATGCAGCGGAGAAGGGCCAATGACTCACGGAATGGACCTCCGATTTGTTACAGGTGCAGCAAGCCCGGCCACTACTCCCGACGGTGTCCGTTAAACGAGCAACCCCTGGGGCCAAGGGCCAATCCTCAGGAGTAGAACCCAGTGGCCCCCCCGACTGGCGGGACCGGTACATCAGAGCCCGGCCCATCATCCCCCTGGCAGTGGACGGCATCCCGCTGATGGCTCTCCTGGACACTGGATCTCAGGTAACCACAATACCATACACACTGTATCAGCGGTATTGGGGAAAGGACGAACTAGCCCCCCCAGATGGCAGTATGACACTGATTGCCGCTGATGGACTCCCATTGACCCAAGTAGGGTACAAACAAGTGGCCATGACTGTGGGACGAGCTGAACTGCAACACCAGGGATTGATTGTGATAATGAATGAACCCAGTGATCATAACCCGAAGGTAGTGCTAGGGACTAATGTGATGGAGCACTGTATGAGTGACGTGCTGACCCTACTGCAGCAGCTGGCCGCCACAGTGGCGGGGAGCCGACAGAGAGCTGTGCAGCGTGAGATCCGGGCCCTGATGTATCGCCAGCATGTGAACTCGACAGGAGGAGAGATTGGAGGAGTGAGAGTGATGGATGCGGCCCCTTTGATTGTGCCACCCAGGAGTGAGATGATGATTTGGTGTAGGGCAGCGGTAGGGCCCCAAGGGCGAGACTACCCCGCCATGATAGAGCCCATGCCGTCCGAACACTGGCCCACAGTAATGGCCGCCCGAGGGGTGGTAGACGTCAAGAAAGGAAGAGTGCCCGTAAGGGTGTTGAACTGTGGGGAGGAAGAGGTTAGGCTTCCCCGGTACGCTACCCTTGCCAAGTTGCTCACTCTAGATCCACACACCATCCATGAGGCCGTTCCCCCGATCTCACTGCCTACTGCCAGTCCTCACCCATCCCTGGGGGAGTTAGACGAGCTACACGTCGGCACTGATGATACCCCCACACATCACAAGGAAGGGGTATACCAGGTGGTACAGGAGTATGAGCGAGTTTTTAGCAAATATCCTCTAGATTTTGGGCACATTAAAGGGGCCCAACACCACATCCCTACCACACCCCCCTATTAAAGAGAGATACAGGCCTATTTCCCCTGCACACTACCAATGCGCCAAAGACATGTTGAGGAACATGAAGGAGGCGGGGTTATTAGGGACAGCTGTAGTCCCTGGGCCGCTCCGTTGGTGCTGGTTAAGAAGAAGGATGGCACCATGCGGATGTGTGTGGATTGCCGGAAGATTAACCAGATAACGCATAAGGATGCTTACCCTCTGCCCCGTATTGAAGAGTCCCTGGCCGCGCTGAGAACTGCTAACTACTTCTCCACCCTTGACCTCACCAGTGGGTACTGGCAGGTGGCCGTGGCGCCTGAAGACCGAGAGAAGACTGCCTTCGCCACTCCTATGGGACTGTGTGAGTTCAACAGCATGCCGTTCGGGCTGTGCAATGCCCCCAGAACCTTCCAACAGCTGATGGAGTGCTGTCTGGGGCACCTAAATTTCGAGACCGTCTTGCTGTACTTAGATGATGTGATTGTGTACTCACAGACGTATGAAGCCCACCTGGAGCACCTAGCCGAGGTGTTCGCGTCCCTTGCTAAGTATGGGATGAAGTTAAAACCCTCAAAGTGTCATCTGCTGAAGCCCAGAGTGCAGCACCTTGGACATGTGGTGGGTGCGGAAGGTGTCGCCCTCGACCCCGAGAAGATCACTGCCATCCAAGACTGGCCGAGACCGACCACAGTGAGGGAAGTGAGGCAGTTCCTGGGCCTGGTGGGATATTACTGTCGCTTCATTAAGGGGTACACGAAGATGGCTGCCCCCATGCAAGACCTCCTCGTGGGACAGACCAAGGGTGGTAGACCCCTAGGAGCCCCATTGGTTTGGGAAGAAAAGCATGAAGAATCCTTCCGCCAGCTGAGAGCGGCTCTGACCGGGGAAGAAATCCTAGCGTACCCCGACTTCAGCCGCCCATTCATCCTCTACACCGATGCCAGCAATGTGGGCTTGGGGGCTGTTCTATCCCAGGTCCAAGACGGAAGGGAGAAGGTGATTGCTTATGCTAGCCGAAAACTCTGACCGACTGAGAGGAATCCTGAGAATTACAGCTCCTTCAAGCTTGAGCTCTTAGCACTGGTGTGGGCTATCACCGAGCGGTTCCGCCATTACCTGGCAGCAGCCAAGTTCACCGCTTACACGGACAATAACCCACTGACCCATCTAGATACAGCCAAGTTGGGCGTGTTGGAGCAGCGGTGGGTGGCCAGGTTAGCCAACTACGATTTCACCATCAAATACCGGGCCGGCCGTACCAACGTTAATGCCGATGCACTCTCCCGGACGCCCCACCTGTCGGAAGAGGGACCAGAGGATGACGACCTCGAAGAGATCGAGTTGCCTGCGTTTCACCGGCCGCTAACTGAGAAGGTGCATGTCCATCAACAACGGGTGAACCTAGACCCGCTGCCCAGTCAGGAGTGGCAAGAAGCTCAGGACCAGGCACCTGCTGTCCGCCTGGTCAAGACCCTGGTGGAACAGGATTCTGCTGGGATAAACCCTGCCGCCCCTGCCGAAGCCCAACATCTGTGGCGAGAACGGACTCGGCTGTACCTGCACCAGGGAAAGTTGTATCGTGAGCTGATTAACCCGAAGACCCACGAGAAGGTTCGCCAGCTAGTGATTCCCCAGGCTAACGTGCCCACCGTCTTGCAAGCATACCATGATGGTGCTGGGCACTTCGGGTGGAAGAAGCTGGAAATGTTGTTGAGAGAGCGGTTCTATTGGAGTGGAATGCGGGAATCTGTGGAGGCTTGGTGCCGAGAATGCGGCCCCTGCGCATTGAGAAGGAAGGACGAGGCCAGCCAGAAGGCACCCCTACACCCGATCATTACGCATCAACCGCTGGAGTTGGTTGCCCTCGACCATGTGAAGCTCACCCCCAGCCGAAGTGGGTACACCTACGCTCTTAACATTGTAGACCACTACTCAAGGTTCATGGTGGTTGTCCCAGTTAAGGACCTAACCGGCCGTACCGCCGCTAGAGCGTTCCAGGCTTATTTCTGTCGACCGCATAGGTACCCCGAGAGGGTGCTTACCGACCAGGGTCGGGCCTTTGAAGCAGAGGTATTCCAAGAATTTTGCCAGTTGTACGGCTGCAAGAAAATCCGGACCACGCCTTACCATGCCCAAACCAATGGCATGTGTGAAAAGATGAACCACTTGGTCCTGGGCCTCCTCAAGATGTTACCGCTGGAAGAGCGAAACCTGTGGCCGGAGAAGCTACCTGACCTGGTCGATATGTATAACAACATCCCTTCCAGCTCTACAAAATGCACTCCAGCATACCTGATGAGGGCTCGCCCCGGCCGGCTACCAGTGGATCTAGAGATGGGGTTGGAAGCCCCAGAAGCACTCTCTTCGCCAGCTGAATGGGACACT
Source organism: Anomaloglossus baeobatrachus (assembly GCF_048569485.1). Taxonomy (NCBI): domain Eukaryota; kingdom Metazoa; phylum Chordata; class Amphibia; order Anura; family Aromobatidae; genus Anomaloglossus; species Anomaloglossus baeobatrachus. The sequence goes on from NC_134362.1 coordinate 159,994,497, forward strand.
CGGCGGAGAGCACAGTACCAACAGGTCCAGGAATATGTTGAAAAGAACTTGTGCCGGAGTCGGGCACAGCAGGAGCAGTGCTTCAACAAGAAGGCGCCTGCCGGTCCCTTCCAGCCTGGGGATGTAGTGCTGAAGCGGAAAAGAAGGACCCACAAGCTAGATGATCAATGGGAAAAGAACCCGTATGTAGTACAGCCCACTGAATGGGAGAATGGGAATGCCTACCAGATCACCCGTGGCCAGGGGGGGGACTTTGGCCACGGTTTCCCGGGACCATCTAAAGAGATGCCCACCACCATTGAGGGTAGCAGCTGAAGCTCCAATTCCCAGACCGGCGGAGAAAGAAAAAAAGAGGTAATCCATACCGTGATGGGTGATTTCCCGGCAGACTGGCCTACGCAGAACGGCGCGGTGATTCTTCCAGTGATACTGTTTCCACAACCTGTGGATGAAGAAGTGATGGAAGTTATCAACCATGAGCCAGTGCCCAAGGATGTACCTGTACCCAGCTCCCTTACGCCTCTGCCTGCCCCACACGATAGCAGGGAAGAGGAACTAGTTGTTCCCTCTGCCCCACTGCCTGCCACCACTGACACTGGGCCCCGAAGGTCCACCCATCCCAACCTAGGTAGACCCCCACTTAGGTACAGGGAAACTACTCTTTAAAAGGGGGCTTTGTGTGTTGAAAGTATAAATAGAAGTTTTGAATGATAAGTGAATTAACAGAAGATGTCACCTGATTGGAACTTTGATTGAATCGGCCATTCCCGGCAACTAGTCCCCGTAGGGACTTTCTGCAACCGTTGCGTAAAGAACTTCTTACGGACAAGCCCGAGAACTTGCAGGGCAACCACAAACTTAGTGGAATGTAAATAAATGTTGGCTTAATCCGTACCGCCTCCGGAGAGGCTGATTTGGGAGGATGGGCCTGGAGGAAAGGGATGGCCCAGGCCCGCCACTACCGTAACCGGTGGCGATCCTCCAGGGGTTCAGGGGTCCCCATGGACGCGGTTCCCCTGAAAGAGACCGTACCCGCTCGGGCAACTTGGTTCTGGACTGGGGTCAAGGGGTATTGCCCACTTCTTAGGGGCAGCATCAGGGCCAGGTTGTTTGGGTGGGAGAAGAGCGGAAGCCGTACCGTTGTAAAATGTTTGTGATGTTTTTACATGTTTTACCATTTTCTATCTTTGCAGTTAACAGAAATAAAACCGGTGATGGACGGGCAGCCCACGGACGGTCTGCATTTTACTAACGGGGAATGTGGCGCCCTGGACAAGCCAGGACATCACAGGTACTGCAACAACACACCCCACACCCCGGCTAGGCACATCTAGGTCAAACAAAAATCCTTGTTGCCTCCCTCCAGAGGCTGATGTCCACACCAGGGGGTGGAGCCAGGCGGTTGGCCCCTCCTGCCGAGGAGTTCACAGTCCTGGAGGCGGGAAATAAGGTCAGATAGCGACGAGTAGTTGGAAGTGGGGAAGTGAAGTGGTAGTGGAGGAGACTGACCGTGTCAGGGTGCGTGGCCCGAGCACATACAGCAAGGTTGGCAGACGGTGGTGACCGCCTGCAGGAGAGGCTGATTGACGTGAACCGTAAGGACCGGGGACGGGCGGTGGCCCGCCGGTACCGGATTGGGGAGCGAAGAGAAGCCAGCACCATTCAGCAGGGCTTACGGACCCCGACCAGGCTAGGAGTCACTGTAAAACCGGTCAAATCCGTTAGCGAAGGGAACCTCCAGGGTTTCCTAGCAGTCAAGACCCGATTGAAGGCAACAGCTCAAACCGTGAAGGGAAATACAGTCACCGCCAAGGCTACAGTTCCCAGGGCCAGAGCCTGCGGGCAAAAGGGGCTCCCTCAGCCTCCATCCAAGCTGGGGAGCGGGTTACCGGTGGGAAGCCACCAGAACCGAGAACATAACACAGGTGCAGGGAAAGGCAGTCACCACCAACCTACCGGGAGAAGAACCACCGCAGCCGTCTCTGGGACCCGTCCATCCAGCCATTTGTTTTACCGGAGACTTTGCATTCGTCATTGGCTGAGTGAGTACCACCGTGCCGTGCGGCACCGCACTGCCCCCGCGACCCTGCACCTCACCACGCCCCATAGCCCGCCTGCCTTCCCTAACTCACCGGGCCCCGGGACAACCAACCACCCTACCCACGGAGGGGAAGAACAACAGTCAAGCTGCTCCCTGTCATCGCTCCTGGGATCCCCGTCCAGAGCAGCGGTGGTGTCACAACCTCACCACAACCGTGGGTGGTGTCACGGACAATAAATCCCCAACACCATTCCCCTTTTCACTCACGGGCGAGGAGCGCCGCTAGAGTCCCCGGATCCGACCCACCACTCGAGCCACCGAGCAGCAGCAGCAGCGCCGGACCCGAGTGTGGTGAGCGCAGTGTCCCCTACCAGCCCGCGACATGTCTATTATCTCATTGGCTACAGACTGCTGACATGGCTTTGACATCATGCTAGGTCCTGTCACTGCACTCTCCGGTACATGGTGCACCTTTGTGTATCGCCGTGTACCGACAACATGCTCTGGCACACGGTCGACTCCCCGTTCTACTTCCCTGTTCCGTTATTGACCGGCTGACACTGCCAATCAATAGCGGAGATCACCATTGCTATAGCAACGTGCCTGTTAGCGGTGACGTCACCGCTTACAGCCACAGCGGCACCGGGAATCATGTGATCGGAGCACCATTGCTATGGTAACCCGTCTGTCAGCGGTGATGTTACCGCTAACAGCCAGCAGCACTGATCACTCATGGAGTGAAAAGCCTGCACGGGGAGCAGCAGCGTTTTTCTCACATGCAGTGCTGCTGATGGAGCAGAGCTGCATGGGCTGAAGGAGAAAGAAGACAGAAGACCATGGATCGTGAAGGGATAAGAGAGAGTAATAAACATGGAGTCTCTAATGTGTCTGTGTATTTATTTCTATTAAAGTATTTTTTCTCTGAGTAGTGTCTTTTTTTTAACCCTTTATTGGAGATTCTTAATGGCCAGGTCAAATTTGCCTGACATTAAGAATCTCTGGCTTAATACTAGCTAGTAAAACAAAGCTAGTATTAACTCATAATTAACCAGCAAGCCACCGTCACCAGGGCAGCTGGAGGAGTTGGATACAGCACCAGAAGATGGTGCTTCTATGAGAGCGACATTTTCTGGAGCAGCTGCGTACTGCAATTCGCAGCAGAGGGGCCCAGAAAGCTCGGGCTAACCTGTGCTGCAGATCCAATCCCCAGCTGCCTAGTTGTCCCCGGCTGGACACAAAAATGGGGCGAAGCCTACGTTATTTTTTGTTTTTTTTTAGTTAGTTCATGAAATTCATGAAATAATTAAAAAAAGGGCTTTCCTATATTTTTAGTTCCCAGCCAGGTACAAATAGGCCTGCTGGGGGTTGGGGGCATACCAGTTGCCTGCTGTACCTGGCTAGCATACAAAAATATGGCGAAAGTTACGTCATTTTTTTTTTAGTTTTTTGGCAAAAAAAATAAAAAATGCTTCCCTGGATTTTCCATTGCCAGTGAAGGTAACACCAAGCAGTGGGGGTTAGCAGCCAGTAGCTGCTTGGATTACCCTTAGCTAGCAATACAAAATATACAGCGGGAGCCCATATATATATTTTTGAATTATTTATTTAAATAACTAAAAACAAAAAGGGCTTCCCTGTATTTTGATTGCCTGACATCACAGTGCTATAAAAATAAATCTTTAAAAAAAATGACGTAGCGCTCCGCAGTATTTTTGATTCTCAGTGCAGATAAAGCAGACAGCTATGGGTTGCCACCCCCATCTGCCTGGCGTTACCTTGGCTGGCAATCAAAATACAGGGAAGCACATTCATTTTTTTTATTCAAAAAAATAGTTAAAAAAATGACGTTGGGTCCCCCCATTCTTGATAGCCAGCTAGGGTAAAGCAGAAGGCTGTAGCCTGAAAACCACAGCTGGCAGCTTTACCGTGGTTGGAGATCCAATGTGGAGGTCCCCCCAGGCTCTTTTTTTATAATTATTTTATAAATATTAATAATTACAAAAAAAAAGTAGTGTCCCCTCCAAATTGGATCACCAGCCACGGTAAAGCGGACAGCTGTGGTCTGGTATTCTCAGGGTGGGAAGGTCCATAGTTATTGGCCCTTCACAGCCTAAAAATAGCAGGCCGCAGGTGCCCCAGAAGTGGCGCAACCACTAGATGCGTCAATCCTGGCGCTTCACCCTAGCTCATCCCGTGCCCTGGTGCAGTGGCAAACGGGGTAATAAATGGGGTTGATACTAGCTGTAAGGTCACCTGACATCAAGCCCAGCAGTTTGTGATGTCATGGCGTCTATCAGATACCCGACATCACAAACTATCAGTACTAACAAAAAAAATAGACAAAAAAAATGTATTTAAAAAAACACTCCCCAAAACATTCCCTCTTTCACCAATTTATTGTAAGGAAAAAAAATAAGGGGGTCCCACGATGACCCTGGACCGTCTAGAGTATGGAGGAACACGCTCAGGGAACGTATCCCCCATTTTCTTGGAGTGGAGACCCTCCATGTGAGGTTTGTGGGTGCAATGAATCTGCACCCACTCTCCCCGGATCCACAGCAGCAGAGTCCATGTCGTAACTGTTGCTACCAAAGCTGCAATGCCCTGCTCATGAGGTAAGGGCATGCCTAATCAGGAGAACTTTACTAAATTTGCTAATATAGGTATGTCCTAATATTATTACTATTCCACCTAATATATATTGGGGATAGGATCTTTTAGCTGAAATATCCCTTTAAGTCCAGTTATCCAGCTGAATGAATACTAAACAACAGAGCTCGCTATTTAGATGTGTTTTCTTGTGGCGTATAACGGACTCTCATGTTTGGTAGTCGTTCAGCAGGGCAACTATAAAATCAAACAACTCCATTTGGAAATGTAGTATAGCTCTCCTGATCAATTATATTCCTTACCTCATGAGCAGGGCATTGCAGTAGCTTACAGATGCATGGTTACCGCCACTCACTGTGTCTGAACACAGGAAGCTGAGCTGACAGCCGCTCTGTGCATGCGGCAGCGTCTATTGTGAAGGAGGGGGCCTCGGGGGATCAACGCTGCACAGGTACCGTGGGACACCGGAGAACACCGATGGGGTTATAGGGGGTGACCTGGCAGGGCCTGGAGAGAAGTTTTATGTCACATGTGTCATGGCATATGCGACAGAAATCAGAGGAGTAGGGTGAATGCGGCCGGTGCGCTGCTGTGCATACGACCATCTTGGATTTCCGAGAGGGAGTCGGGGGGGCACTTTGGCGACACCGGGGGACCGGGGGGGACCGGGGAGGAGATTTATCTCCCATCTGACATGTTTTTTCATGCCAGATGGGAGATAAATAATTTTTTAACGGCGCTGTCATTTACTGTAACGTAATCATCGGTATACGGTGTATACCTGTGATCACGTGAGCAGGGACCGGAAAAACCGGCCTGAATCATGATCTACAGGGTCTCAACTACCCCTGAAACCCCGGAGATTTTCTGACGCTGGGGGGCGCTATTCACTTATTTCTGCCTGCTGTTTGTAAACGGCAGATCAGAATAAAGCTACATTCACACAACCAATCCGTTTTTGCGGTCCGCAAAAACACGGTCCGTTTTTTTCACGGGTGCATCCGTGTAGCATCCGTTTCCGTTCCATATACGGTCCGTATGTCATCTGTTTGTCATCCGTGTGCCTTCCGTTTTTTTTGCGTACTGCAAAAAAACTGAAGGAGGGAAAATACATAAATTTACCCAGGATCCATAGCTTCAACCTACATGAGGCGGTCACATGTTCACTCCAGTGCCATTTTCTACTGCTTTTCACAGTGTAGAGCGCTCTGGTGATTTTCTTTTGCTTGTACACTTCATATCAGTCTTTTCTGTCATTATAATGGCAGAAAGACACATAATGTCCCACTCTCCTGCATTTTGCAATTTTGCACCCATTTTTGCCTTTCATGTGGCACTAAGCGGTGCTTAGCCTTATATTTAGCCCAAGAAATAAATTAATTTAAAAAAAAAACTGACGTAGGGTTCCCCCTATTTTTGATAGCCAGCTAGGGTAAAGCTGACGGCTGCAGCCTGCAGACCACAGCTGGCAGCTTCACCTTGGCTGGTAATCCAAAACTGAGGGCACCCCACACTGTTATTTTAAATTAAATAAATAATTAAAAAAAACACGTGGGGGTCCCCCCAAAATTTGATCACTAGCCACACCAGCCAAGGTAAAGTGGACAGCTGGGGTCTGATATTCTCAGACTAGGGAGGTCCATGGTTATTGGACTCTCCCCAGCTTAAAAATAGCAGGCCGCAGCTGCCCCAGAAGTGGCGCATCCATTAGAGCCGAGCGGGGAAGTGTCGGCTCCCTGCACACGTAACCAGGGTAAATATCAGGTTACCAAGCAAAGCGCTTTGCTTGGATACCCGATATTTACATTGGTTACCAGCTTACCAGGCTACCAGCGATGGCTCCCTGCACACTGTAGCTGTAAAAAGCCACGCTTTTGCTGATCAAACCGTTCTCGAACCTAACTCGAGCTGTCGAGCTTTTAGCAAAAAGCTCGAGTTCGAGTTCGATCTCGAGCACCCCCCAAAATCACTCGAACATGAAATTAGAGAACCTCGAAAATCGCTCATCTCTATTCTCAAATAGGAGTGGAAAAATATATTTTTTTGGGGGGGATCTGCACAATGTTTGTTATTTTCAAAATGTTTAGCAATTGACTAGGCTCTTTATCACATCATTGAAAAATTGTTAATTTTTCTAGGGACCAGAAGTTGTCTAACTGTTTTCAAAGTGAAGAAGCAATGGCTCGTCACTAAGCTTTTCCAAAAATTAGCCCTATTTTGGGAGCTGATTCATGTTTTTGTACCTTCAAATGTATGATTGTAAGCAGCAGTACAGAATACAGTTGTGCTTAAAAGTTTATATAGCCCGGAAGATTTTTTGCTTTCTTTGCCTTTTTTTCAAAGAATATGAATGATAACACACAATCTTTTTTTTCCACTCATGATTAGTGGTTGGGTGAAGCCATTTATTGTCAAACTACTGTGTTTGTAAACTTTTGAGCAGAACTGTAGCTTTACAACACATTGGACTAGTATAGGAGATGTTTTTGGGTGTTTGGCAGCAGTGGCACCATCGAACACTGAACAATACAAAAATATGATGGGTCAGTCAAGGAGATTGTAGAGCCAACCAACAGTGCTACACCATAGATGACATGATGTATACAGAGTACCGTATATACCTGGCTGAGCATGGGCCATTAGCACTGAAAGCAGCAAAACTGTATAGAAGATACACCATGGACAGGCAGGCAGGTGTGCCTGCCTATCCTTTCTCCCCCTGTCCTTCCTTCATCCCTTCTCCCCTATAATAACAGAGACAGGGGGAGGAATTACAGGCACACAGGGGCATGGATAACTAGCGAACTCGACCCACCTATTAGATATTCTGCAGCACCTATCAATCAAGTAACAGTGCATTTCACAAACTTTACTTGCCTAAATTTCAGAAAGTATACATCCGATCTCACAACTAAAGATATGTATAGAATCAGCATGATAGCGCCGGTATAGCACTGGCTTTAGGTTATATATTAAAATCCTTGTGGTTGGTCCTCTTTAAATAATGTATTTATCACAAAAAAGCCAAAGAACATAACACTGGGTCATTTTCTTATCATAGCTTTCTTTAAAGGGTCAAAAATTTTAAGGGTTTCAAAATAAGGTTTAAGTTGAACTGTTATTTTTCTCAGTCATGTACAAGTGTTTGGTAAAGTCCTAGTTTAGCTTAGGTTAGAGTGATGGGCTCACTAAAAGGCTATAAAAGTATATAGAAAGGAGCAGAGAAGTCAGAGAGAGATACAAGAAAGTCTTGTGTACTTTTTGGTAAAAGCTGAAAAACTCAGCAAGTCTATGTGTGTATTGTATTGGGTGAGGAAATTTTCGGACATCTAGTTAGTGTCCAGGTGGGCTAGGATGTATTTGTCCTGTCATGTACAAGATATTAACACTAGTTATGGCTAGCTCTTCATTTAAACTGCCTTGTTGGATTAAAAGCTCCTCCCAGGCCAACCATGTTCTTCAGAAGATGGTGATCACATGAGCGTAGTTGCTCCTATGTTTCTACTATGTAATCATCATTTTAATATATATTGTACCGTATTTTTCGGTTTATAAGACGCACCATAAATGTACAGAAAAAAAAAGGTAAAACAAATGGGGTACATCTTACAATCCGATGATGTCCTACCTTGGCTTGCAGCGGTGGTGCAGTGGGGTCATAGGAGGCAAGGGTGGTGGTGGAGCAGGTCGATGATGCGGATGGTGCGGCCAGCGGGTGTACCAGATGTTGTGAGGAAGGCAACTTCCAGAAACTGTCAGTGGTGTGGGCTTCAAGTGGGCTTCAAAGAAATGGCACCCGGAGTCGGCACATGCGCAGATTGAGTTATCAGCTCAATTACAAGCTGAGATCTCATCTGTACATGTGCCACCTCCGGGTGCCATTTTCCTTAAGTCCGCTGCTGGGAGATCAATGGGCTGGAGACTGCACGTGCGCAGATGAGATCATGAGCCGAGAGCTCCATCTTCCCTTGTGCCGACTCTGGGTGCCATTATGTGAAGCTCGCACCACCAACATCCTCAGTGAGACGAGAGCTCCATCTGCCCTTGTGCCAACTCCGGGTGCCATTATGTGAAGCCCGTACCACCAACATCTTCAGGATGCCCCTGCCTCACTGCTCCCAACACAACAGCACAGCAGCCCTCAGCACCACAGCACAGCTCCCCACAGCCCTAGCAGAGTGCCCTGCAGCCCCCAGCACAGTGCAGTGCAGCCCACAGCACAGCACCCCGGAGGCCCCAGCATTGACCCTACCTTCTAGCTGTTAATTTGATGAGGAAATCTGGAGATATTTCACCCCATGCTTCCAAAAGCCACTTCCACAAGTTGGATTGGCTTGATGGGCACTTTATGCGCACCATACGGTCAAGCTGCTCCCACAACAGCTCAATGGGGTTGAAATCTGGTGACTGGGCTGGCCACTCCATTACAGATAGAATACCAGCTGACTGCTTCTTTCCTAAATAGTTTGTGCATAATTTGGAGGTGTGCTTTGGGTCATTGTTCTGTTATAGGATGAAATTGGCTTCAATCAAGTGCTGTCCACAGGGTATGGCATGGCGTTGCAAAATGGAGGGATAGCCTTCATTATTCAAAATCCATTTTATATTGTACAAATCTCCCACTTTACCAGCACCAAAGCAACCCCAGACCATCACATTACCTCCACCATGCTTGACAGATGGCATCAGGCACTCTTCCAGCATCTTTTCAGTAGTTCTGTGTATCACAAATCTTCTTCTGTGTGATTCAAACACCTCAAACTTCAATTCGTCTGTCCATAACACTTTTTTCCAGTCTTCCTCTGTCCAATGTCTGTGTTATTTTGCCTATATTAATCTTTTACTTTTATTAGCCAGTCCCAGATATGGCTTGTTCTTTGCTACTCTGCTCTGCAGGTACTATTTAATGAAGCTGCCAGTTGAGGACCTGTGAGGTGTCGATTTCTCACACTAGAGACTCTAATGTACTTGTCTTGTTGCTCAGTTGTGCAGCGCAGCCTCCCACTTCTCTTTCTACTCTGGCTAGAGCCTGTTTGTGCTCTCCTCTGAATGCACACCATTGTAGGAAATCTTCAGTTTCTTGACAATTTCTCGCATGGAATATCCTTCATTTCTAAGAACAAAAATAGACTGTCGAGTTTCACATGAAAGTTCACTTTTTCTGGCCATTTTGAGAGTTTAATGGAACCAACAAATGTAATGCTCCAGATTCTCAACTAGCTCAAAGGAAGGTCAGTTTTATAGCTTCTCTAATCAGCAAAACTGTTTTCAGCTGTGCTAACATACTTGCACAAGGGTTTTCAAGGGATTTCTAAACATTCATTAGCCTTCTAACAAGTTAGCAAACACAATGTACCATTAGAACACTGGAGTTGTGGTTGTTGGAAATGGACCTCTATACACCTACTGTATGTAGATATTGCATTAAAAAACAGATGTTTTCAGCTAGAATAGTAATTTACCACATTAACAATGTATAGAGTGTATTTCTGCTTAATTTAATGTTAGCTCCATGGAAAAAAAATGTGCTTTCCTTTCAAAAATAAGGAAATATCTAAGTGACCCTAAAAGTTTGAACTGTAGTGTGTATATACAGTGTATATACATATATATATATATATATATATATATATATATATATGAGCTTGAAAAAAGTGCAACTCAAACCTTAAAAAAAAGCTTTAACTAGCGAAATAATAAAGAAAATCTAAAAGAAAATAAAAAATAGGATGCAACTGCAAGAGAGGAACAAGTAGTGTCATCCTCAGCACCAAAAAAAGACTTGATTTTCAAAGGGAATAACATCACTGCCAAAATGTGGTCTATGTTAAAAGTAATACTTTTTGTCTGACACTATGCAGACATTAAGAACTTGATACAATCCTATGTGATATTCAGCCTATAGTAATATTCTTGCTGGAATTATTAAGCTCCATGACTTTGTGCAATTTCTAAAAGTGAAGAATCATATCACACTCACAAAAGATATCACTGAGACAGATGGACAATGCAGTCAACGCTGAGGATGAATGGTCCGTAAAATGTACTATATATGGTAACATGGTGGTATATCAATAAGCTATGTCAAGAGTTAAGGTCAGGTCAGAGCTAGAACAGCAGGGGAACGCCAAATTCAAATATAGGAGAATAATATGGGTCAGACTCACAGGGTGACAATCAGCACAGTATATAAACCATGTAATCTAGTACACAGCAAGCGCTTCATTCTACATTTGGGTATAAAAACATGGAACAGATTTATATGATATATAATCAACTTCTGTCCTGTGCATGCCAATTTTTGTTTTTTCCTACACATCTATTTTTGGGCAACGATTTGGTGATTTGTAGTTTTAAACAATCATTTATTTTGCTATAAAATGTTCTGAAAAATATGAAAAAATTTGCAAGTAAAGAGAAATTGAAAGGAAAAAATAAAACAATTCCCACACTGACTTTTAGGTTTTGTTCATTCTGTGGCATAAGAGACCTAATATCCTGATCCATCAAATTCGTATGATTCAAATAGCCTCTTCAGCGAGGATGGAGACAACTATAGTGTCACCTATTGGAAGTAGCAAGTTAAAAGTGGCTCTTTACGAGCCTTTTCATATGACTTAGGATTTATGCCAGATCAGAACCTCAATTTGTAGACACGGTGTTTTGGGGTGAGTTTCCCTCGTCAGTGCAAAGTACGAGATCTGATCTGGTTGTATGAGAAGCTATAGAGGGGTCTAAGGGGAAATCTTTTCTCCTTGCGGAAACTGAAAAACCAATCTTATAGCTGCAATGCTTCTCTGGGAAATATTCAAATTGTCTCGTCAGGGAGGAGCAGGGAGGAGCAAGTGGCAGAAGAAGAAGCTAGAGGCAGAGGGAGGAGCTAGAGGAAGGAACTAGTGGCATAAGAATGAGCTAGAGGCAGAGGGAGGAGCCATAAGCAGAGGGAGGAGCTATAGGCAGAGGGGGGAGCTAGAGGAAGATGGAGGATCTAGAGACAGAGGGAGGAAATAGTGGCAAAGTAAGGAACTAGAACAGAAGAAGGAGCTAGAGGCAGAGGAAAGAGCTAGAGGCAGCAGGAGGAGCTAGTGACAGAAGAATGAGCTAGAGACAGAAGAAGGAGCTAGAAGCAGAGAGAGGAGCTAGAGGCAGAGAGAGGAGCCAGAGGAAGAAGGATGAGCTAGAGACAGAGGCAGGCACTAGATACAGAGCTCCTCCCCCTCATCTTCTATCTACATAGAATCTCATCAGCGCTAACTGCCATCTCCTGTCTTCGTAATGGGCAACTCTTCAGTGAATACAGATTTTTACCTCAGAATTGAGAAATTTGATAATGACTGATCAACTGACTGATCAATTCTGGCAAAATGACTGATCAATTCTGGCAGAGAAAGAAGCAAATTTGTCTGATAAGATTTATTACAAAGTTGCTTATTTTCACGTGTACTATTTATGAAATAAAAATTAAAACAACAGTAACCCTTTAACCACTGATAACAAACACAAACAGGCAACCATTCATGATGATAATAAAGAAGTTGATTCAACTTGTTATTTTTGCTTGTTTTAAATTTTATTTAATAAAATGATAGAAAATATAAGAAATAAAAAAAAAATATAAAAATGGGAAGATTAAAAATGCTAATGATAATTCATCTCCTTCATCCTTTTCTTTCCCTCATTCTGTTCCTTTGTTTTCTATTCCTCTTTACCCATTTTTCCTATTCTATACTGCCATTTATTCTTCCACTCCTCTTTAATAAGAAAATGTTGATATATTACTCTTTTAATTGTACTATGTTTATAATTAAACAATAAAAAAAACAATGTGAAGAAAATAAAGGTCATGTTTTTCCAATTTTGGAAATCATTTTAAAACTTATGCACACGGTTACATTGTGGTTTTAATACCATTTGTTTGAACCAAAATTGGATACCAAAAGCATTCCCATTTAATTTTTCTTCCTTTTGTATCTAAAAACACCTGCATACTTGCATGCCAGTTTATCATTTTCAGGGTTTTTTGTTACTTTTTCTTTTTTGTCCTCTATTTATTGCTATTTTTGTCACAGCCTGTCATGGAGGTATAACAGCTGGCTGACAATCCAGTGGCAGCGAGGGTTAAAACATTCCAGAGATTGGCAGCACGTGTTGTTATCTGACAGGTCCCTGTTTCTACAGCTGTGGACTCTATGACCCTGGAGAACTGTCATTTTTTTCCTCACAGTTTCCAGCCTCTGACTTCCTTTATTAACCTCACCCTGAGGTGGTTTGGGTGCGGTTTATAGTTTGTTCCTTGCTGAGCTCTGGATGGGTCATCTTCTGGTGCTTCTGAGACGTCTATGTTTGCTGCTGTTCAGATAAGTGTCTTTTACTATCTACCAGGGCTCGGGTGATTGCAGTCATGTTTCCCTTGTATTGTTCCCTTGTGTCTTCCTTTATCATTTAGTGGGGTTGACGAAGAGCTCATCCCACCCATTCCCTATTTAGGTCTCAGAATTAGGGATGCCTAGGGTCAGGCATCTGATTGGTGCATAGGTGAAGAACCTATCTAGGGTAGTGAGCGAACCCTGGGACCAGTGGTGGGTTTGGTCAGGGGTCACCAACCATCTCTCCCTTTCCCTAGCTATAAGGCATTCCTTCCCCCTTGCTGTATGTTTTCTTATACTGGTGGTATACCTGCCGAGACAATTTTCCCAAATTCTTTAGTATAGTGCATATGGGTTCACAAATTTTGCTCAAAATGAAAAATGTTCTTTCTTTTTATTTTATTTTATTTTTTTACATTTACATTTGACATTACCTCTTTTTTACCTGGATCTTAATGAAACAAATGTATTTAGTCATCATCACATTTGTGCTTTTAGTTTACTCTTTGTTACAATAGTTTTCAAACCCGAAACATGGAAAACAAGAAGAAAACAGACAATATTTACATATCAATGATTAAATGAGGCCATACTATAATTGGAAAACAAATTAAAAGTCTATAAGTGAACTATTTAATCATAGTATTTTCTTTCTTTAAAGACTTTTTCCATAAAGTAATAGCATTACTTGCTTAGGTAGATATTCCTGGGAGTGTTAATTTACTAATCTGTCCTTACTATTTATAAATTATATCACATATACAGTTTTAACATGTAGTAATTTAGTTTTATTCTACTGGCATTCCTTTGAGACATTCCCTTAATTATTCTAACAGTGTCAAGCCAAGGAGATGAGATATAGAAGACACAGCGTAAAGGGGGAATTGCATTTGTGCAACATCTGCAGCTAAGTACATTTTCCATGTACGAAGTATTTTAGAATTACATGTGTAAGATCCATGCCACCGAAGGGAGACATGAAGAGTAGCTTTGGCAGCTAAACATGAAATATGGGATTAACTGTTTTCTAAATTAGTTCTCGGTGTCCCAAGCATCTGATTAGGTAAATAATCCTTCTCCCACAAGAAAGGGAAAAGTGTAAAACAATGTTCTTTGTTTCAAGGGGAGTCCTCATCAACATTTACATAACCCCCAAAGTTAATCTAATTACACTTGGAAACCTGCTTTATATGTCAACAACATATTTTATATGAAGTCTGCATTTATGTTATATCTGACTTTGATAAGGTCACTAGCTATACTGTCTTATTAACTATAATAATTAAAATTTGCAAGAAGTTGCAATAGATTAAAGGGAACTTGTCACCAGATTTGGGGTCTATAAGCTGCGCCACCACCAGTGGGCTCTTATATACTGAATTCTAACATGCTGTATATAAGATCCCAGGCCGCTGTAGAACGTAAAAATCACTTTATCATACTCACCTAAACAGACGCTGCGGTGGAGTTGGGTCATATGGGCTTCTCCGTTCTCCGGTGCCGGCACCTCCTTTTTCGGCCATCTTTGTCGTCCTTCTTCTGAAGCCAGGCTGCATGACGTTGTGGTGGAGTTGGGTCATATGGGTGTCTCCGTTCTCCGGTGCCGCCACTTCCTCTTTCGGCCATCTTTGTTGTCCTTCTCCTGAAGCCAGGGTGCATGACACTGCGGTGGTGTTGGGTCATATGGGCGTCTCCGTTCTCCATTGTCGGCGCCTCCTCTTTTGGCCATCTTCATCCTCTTTCTGAAGCCTGTGTTCATGATGCGTCATACATCATACACACTCGCCGGTCCTGCTCAGGCGCACTACAATATTTTGATCTGCCCTGCTAAGAGCTGATCAAAGTGCTCTTGCGCAGGACCTCAATGCTGGTGAGTGTGGATGACGTAGGACGCGTCATACACCCCGGATTCAGAAGAAGAATGACAAAGATGGCCGAAAGAGGAGGTGCCCACAAAGGAGAACGGAGACACCCATATGACCCAACTTCATCGCAGTGACTATTTAGGTAAGTATTATAAAGTGATATTTACGTTCTACACAGCGGCCTGGGCTCTTGTATACAGCATGTTAGAATGCTGTATATAAAAGCCCACTGGTGGTGGCCACAGTTTATAGCCCCAAATATGCTGACAGGTTCTCTTTAAATACATTTAAAGGGGACTTGTCAGCAGGTTTTTAGACCCCTAAAGCAACATCATCACAGTAAAGTACCTGTGATTGTTAGTGATGAGCAGACTGACAGATAATCGGTACCAGCTGATCCTGGTCATCTGGTTTCCAAAATCAGGTTTCGGGCTGGATTCTGGTCCCCATATAAGCCTATGGGGGATAGAATCCAGTGATTAAAAATGGTGGTAAAAGGGATAGGGGGATTGAAGCATGCGCGCTGTACTTACCGAGACACCGGCATGGCTGTATCCTGCTCCCAGGCCTCACATTAACTTCCTGGGCCACTAATCATTGCTCATCCATATATACTGCTTTCCTCGCCCACCGGCTGGCTTGGCGTGATTGGTTGCAGTCAAATGTGCCCCCAGCCTGTGTGATAGTGTCTGCCTGCAACTAATCACAGGCGATGTCTGTGGGTCAGTATCATGGTATAAAACTAAATAAAACAATTGACGTAGAGTCCCCAATATTATGATATCCAGCACAGTTAAAACTATGGCTACAGGCTGCAGCAATGATGAATGGCCCAGGAAGTAAAGGAGAAGCCACAGGAGCAGTGTACAGCTGCCACAATGGAGCCTCAGTAAGTATGAAGTGCTCCATTCATTCTTATTTTCTTTATTTTTCCTTTATTTTTGTTTTTAATTTCTCGAGTGCTGGATCTGGATCAAACACCCAAAATCCCGGGACCGTGCACGTTTGCGGAGCGGATTAAGCCAGACTTTAGATAAAGTTTGGTTCTGGACTCGGACTTGACCAGAACCTTATTGGAAGTCACTGATCGGACAGTTTGGCTCTCCACCCACATACAGCCAGCCATAAACAGATCATTTCCGAGGGAGGGAGGAGGTTTTTCAATTTTTTTTTTGTATCCTCATGATATCCAATAATGCTGATTTTACCCTCAGTGAGAGCCATTCAAACACTGCAAGAGGCTCACACTTGGCCGACCACCGAGCATACCCAAGCACAGCAATGCTCACTCTAGTGATTTGCATATGTAAAGCACTCAGACACTGACTTGAACATTTTTTTTTTAGCAAAGTCCGTGTTAGGTACGAACACCAAACTTAACTTTTCAGGTTGGCTCACCTCTAGTTATAATCCATTGGCCACTTCTGATGCAAATAAGATGGCAAGTGCAAAGGTTTGTCCTGCACTTACAGGTCCCTGTCCTATCTCTTACTTCCTCTTCCTAGCGCCGGCATCCTGACAGTTATTGACAGATCATTGTTCTCAATGACCAGCTCCTTGGCTGAGATTTTGTGCACACACTGTCATTCCTCGAATAAGCACATGTGTAAATGGAGAGTTTGGCTTTAAAGACTTTACAATGCATGCAAGACAACTAGGAATGATTGTACCTGTGTAAGCGTAAAGAAAATACTCTCCTACATCTATTTTACAAGATTTACCACCTGTTTATCTTTTCAAAACCTTGTGAGAAAAAAACAGCCAGTGACAGAAGGAGACTTAAGCTGGCCTTCCACATTAAATAGCGGTCACCCTAGTGGTTATTCATCCACATCTATCTTTTCTGAATCCCCCTAAATTCCATTCCTGAGTTCTCTATGTGAAAGCCACTGCCAGGAACCTCTGGCAGTGGCTTATCTGAGCACCAAAAAAAAGGTATTGGCCATTGTTGAGACATCATTTGTTAACAGAGAGTCAGGAGGTGTAACGTCTGCCCAGGACCACAGTCTCAGGATGGCTGTCACAGAGAGACTAAAGAGTAGAAGCCCACTCAGCAGTATCCCAAGAACTCCAAAACCCTTTAACCCCTGTACAGGGATCTGGAATTACTACCGAGTCCAGGAAGTCGCTTCCTATGATGGAAGGCTGCATGGCAGAGAAGAGTAATCATCAGACAGGATCAAATTAGGAGGTACAAAAAGGGACAAAATTGGCAGGCAAGAGAGTAGTCAGGAAATCAGACAAAGGTCAAACCGGAGCTGGCAAGGAAGTACAAAAGCAGCAGGCAGGAGAGTCGTCAGAGAGCAGGCGGAGGTTAAAACACAGGGATCAATAATACAGAACAGGGTGTGAACCAGAGACAAGCAGTAATACCTAGACTATATCTGGCAGGGAGCAGCAGACCAACGAAGGTATAAGAATGGTATGATGTCTTCCCATAGGCTGGAGCTGGAAGCTAATAACTTCACCTGGAAGGCAAACACCATCAAAGTCAGCTTGGTGGATGGGCAGAGACTAGGCTTAGCAGAGCTACTGGTCCTGACTCCACCTCTATCTTCAACACCGTGCCCACTATGGGAATGCGGTGGCGCCTGGTGGCTGGAGCAGAAATCACAGCTGCTGACTCTGGTGGAGACGTAACAGGAGGTTCCCATTCATATAAGAGGATCTACTGCTGTATGCTGTACTCGATAGACAAGTTCCGTCACTTCATTCTAACAGGATTTTTCAGCACCCTATATTTGAGGTCAGTTGGCTACTCAAACTTCGGACGACAGCCATCAGCAACAACTCTGTCACAAGCAAGATTTCTGAAAAAACTGTGTTTCATAGACCTTGGGGAAATCTGGCAGACTGACAAACACTCCGGCAAAGTTTATCTCCAATTTATTTAATTTGGTTCATTCTATTTTAAGTGTCCCTTTTAAAAATATATTTTTATAGTGAACAGTGAACAATTTAGGATAACATTATGTGTAGTCTCATACTTTCATAGTGTTTAAAGTTGAAAGTAGACTTAAGTCGATCGAGTTCAACCCATGACCTAACCTAACATAAGTTTCCTCAATTCACTAAACATTTCTGTTATTATCTGTTCTAAAAAGTATAGATCTTCAAATATAAAACAATTGCAAACAACTTTGAATATTGTAAAAATAAAAACAATGGGTTGGTACAATAAATTGTCAGAATTAATCTTTTTACTTTTAAGAAAGCTCAAGGACGAATAGAGTTGTAAGAGTTCTAAAATAACATGTAATTACTTGATGCATAATTAATAAAATGTAATGCTTTGTTTCATGTCTGATAAAGATATAATACCACATTCAACATAAATGATTGAAAAATTGAAATAAAATAAGGAACAAATAGACCTTTTAATTTTCTCTCCAAAAATGTTGGATTGAATGGGTTTCTCATAGTATGGAGATGAAGAGCTGTGTTTTGTTGCCTAACCAATCAGTTGCTTTATTTTAGCATTTACAGCTCACCTATCAGAACATGCTGGTCATGAGATACACGGTGCCACATAGTGCCAGATAGTGCAGTAATCCCAAGATATTAGTGGCAAAGAGAGATAGGTCAATCTATATGTACAGCTCCCCTTATGGTATTGTGCAAGTGACCTGCACAACCATGGCAACGTTTTTAAGTAGTGCAACACCAAGGACCTCAGCTGCTAATCCTTCTCCAAGGCAGACAAATGATCCAGCACTAGAGATAAGAGAATACATAATTAAGTGGAATTAAATTTTTCTTGAATGTTACACAAATCTGTATCTGACAAAATGTGGATGTATTGTAATTCGCTCCCTCCCAGAATTAGTAAAGTAGCATAAGCAAATTGTACAACCATGGCAAAGATTTTTAAGTAGTACAACACCAAGGACCTCAGCTGCTAATCCTTTTCCAAAGAAGATAAATGAACCAGCACTAGAGATGAAAGAATACGCAATCAAGTGGAATGGAATTTTTCATTAATACTACATAATTCTGTATTTGACAAAATGTGGATGTTTGTGTGGATTCACTCCCTCCCAGAATTAGTAAAATGGCATAAGCAAATTGTCACTTCAGGGAGGAAGAAGACGAATTCTAGTGCCACGTACTGGAAGTAGCAATCCTAAAAGTCAAAAGTGACCCTTTAACCAACCTTGTCATATGACATAGGATTTAAAATGGCATAGAAAATGTTATATAATATATACATATATATATGTATATATTATATAACATTTTCTATGCCATTTATTTATATATATATATATATATATATATATATATATATATATATATATATATATATATAGTGGTAGATCCACTCACTCGGCTGCAGTTTTAGGTAGACACGGAAATGATTCTCCGTTTAAATTTCAGCTGGTTTCTTTAACTCCATATATCATTCCGACAAAACAAAGCAAAAACAGCCTTAACGGCATAAAAGAAACAAAAAGAACATAAGAACATGAACACAGTCCACCACACTGCAGGTTCCACCCACTAAGGTTTGGGATTCCAGTTTCCACGCTGCTCAAGCAGAGTCACAAAGAGGGTACTGCTCCCTCCAAGCACATAGAACGGTGAGCGTTTCAAGAAGCCTGGCTTTTAGCTCCTGGACCATACCCCAAGGTGGAGATATGGTGAACAACCATCCAACCCATCACTTAAGCTGTTCACAAAAAAAAAACAGCCCTATTAAAAACAATTCAACCCTCTCAGCACCTAGTATGCTGGAGCTTTACATCCTGGTTCACATGACTGAATTTAGTACTCTCTGCGACACATACCTCCCCTCTTACACTTAACCAGTGATCATATCACTATATATATATATATATATATATATATATATATATGTATGTATATATAGTGGAACTAGGCCTGCTTGCTGGCAAGGAATACTGCCATTAATCCTACAACTGCCAAAGGAAAAGAAAACCTGTTTAAATAATAGTCTCTCATGGGAAAGTGAGTCTCTAACCCAAAACCTGTCACAAAATTCAAAAAGCAAGAAACAACCATGACAGGGGAGTATAAAGCGATATTCCCATGAAAATATATGTTATAATGTTTCATACATTCCCTTATAGTCAAAGAGATATTGCATGGAATGTGTCTCAACTCCCTAATAACCCTGTCCTGATCTGAGCAAACAGTATTCCATTGACAGCTAATTGTTTTACAAATACTACTGTAAGACAAAGCCATAGATTAATAATATTGTTTGATTGTAAATATGTAGCAAATACACAACGCTACTACGGCTATAAGCTACTTGCTGCTTCTCTGGTTAATTGTTCTCGAATTTAAAACATGAAGCACATGAAAATAGTCTGTACTTGTCAGCTTAAACATGGCCTAGAAAGGTTATTTCTGAATGTAAGAGTGTTTTTTGTTGCACTCTAAGCTACATTACTCCACACTTATTTACCGTCAATAGGACTCAAGGTAAAACTGCGCATAGAATTCAAGTAACCATAGATACATTTGTTTACCCATTCACCGAATATCTGGACAGATTGCTTTGTCCTTTATGATTTCTGAGTGTACATTTTCTTTGAAAATAGAACATTCTTACTAAAAATGTCACGGACATGTCTGAAAAATAAACAGCTAAAATATCCATATTTTAAAAAATAATGTACAATCTTGAATCTCTTCTTTTGAATGGTCCGATGATCACCACTGAAAGCATGGACCTTACCCAATGGACAGAGATGAATCTTCTTGTCCTATCACAGACCGGGTGTTACGGGGGGCTGTCTGATAATAACCGAAAGGAGTATCAAACAGTCAGGGTCCACCGTGCAAAGACTTTGCTGCAGACTATGGCAGAGTGCAATACCTCTGTTAACTCACAGAAGGATATAATAAGTAAGTAAAGCAATTCCTCCCTTACTTGGAGGGTGTGTGGAATGATCTCTGTTAATAATCACAGAGACAAAGGCAATGTGTGCGAAATGGCACCTACCTAGGTCCGCTCTTCTAGTGGTGCAAAAGAGACGAACAGCAGCGTAAGCCGCACAAAGCTCCTACCTGCGTTCGCTCCACTAGTGTGCGAGGACACGAACCACTAGATATGGCACCTGCCTAGGTCCGCTCTTCTAGTGGTGCAAAAGAGACGAACAGCAGCGTAAGCCGCACAAAGCTCCTACCTCTGTTCGCTCCCCTAGTGTGCGAGGATACGAACAACTGCCAGACGCAGTATAAGGAACGTTACCCTAGCGGCAACGTCCACCTACGAGTAGAATCACAAGGCCCAGCCAGACCATGTGCCTCAGGCACCTGCCTATGTCCGCTCCCCTAAGAGGTAAGGATACGGACAGCAGCCGAAGCTGTAAGGTATAAGAACGCTACCCTGCCGGTAGCGCTCACCTAGCATAGACAGAGGAATGCCTAGAGGAACGCGCACAGAGCGTCTACTCTTATGCATGAACCAAGAGGACTGAGCACCATGCGGCGTGTGTCAGGGTCTTATATAGACTCTGTGCCTCATCCAAGATGGAGGACACCAGAGCCAATCCGCTGCCAGAACGACAGGAGTGACGTCATGCTGGCCTATCACCGAGCAAGACGTCACAAGCACATGACCAGCGACCAATCGGCATAGAAGGTGTCAGAGACATGTGACCTCGTGTCAGCGATGATGTCACCCGCACATGTGCAATGGCTCCAAGATTGGACTTAGTCTCCGGCGCTCGCACATGTGCAGTAGCAAGAAATCTGGACTTAGTCTCCAGCGCTCGCACATGTGCAGTAGCAAGAAATCTGGACTTAGTCTCCAGCGCTCGCACATGTGCAGTAGCAAGAAATCTGGACTTAGTCTCCAGCGCTCGCACATGTGCAGTAGCAAGAAATCTGGACATAGTCTCCAGTGCTCGCAGCAACCGTAACACCGGGCAAAGGTAAAGATTCTGACAGCAGCTAGTTATCTTACGGCAAGACACAGGACTGTAAGGAGGTTCGGAATATTTTTAAGATCCTGGTACACATACAGAAGATTTCTTTCTGTCTTTTTCATTTTTAATTACAATTTTTGAGTTCACAATATAAACTGCAAACATTATTAAGTAGATCTCTTAGGCTATGTGCGCAAGTTGCGTATTTACATGCAGTTACGCTGCAATCTGCATCGCAGCGTAACTGCATGCGTCCTGCGTCCCCAGCATAATCTATGAAGATTATGCAGGAGCCGTGCGCACGTGGCGTATTAGAGCACAGCGCTTTAGTTGCTGCCCGAAGCGCGCGTTCTAAGAAGTGACATGTCACTTCTTTTGTGCGTATTGGTTGTAATGTCGGTCTCTCTTTCTGTCTGTCTGTCGGTCTCTGTGTCTCCCTGTTGGTCGGTCTCTCTCTCTCTCTGTCGGTCTATTCCTCTCCCCCCTCTCTCATACTCACCGATCAGCTGTACGGCTGTCACTGCTCCGGCGGCTTCTCCTGCTTTTGAAAATGCCAGTATGTAGTGTAGTAAAATAAATAAATAATTAAAAAACCGGCATGCGGTCCCCTCCAATTTTGATACCAGCCAGGGTAAAGCCACACGGCTGAAGGCTGGTATTCTCAGGATGGGGAGCCCCACGTTATGGGGCGCCCCCCCAGCCTAAAAATATCAGCCAGCAGCCGCCCGGAATTGCCGCATGGATTAGATGCGACAGTCCCAGGACTGTACCCGGCACATCCAAAACTACCCTGATGCGGTGGCAATCTGGGTAATAAGGAGTTAATGGCAGCAGCCCATAGCTGCCACTAAGTCCAGGTTAATCGTTGCAGGCGTCTATGAGACACCCCCAATGATTAACCTGGTGAAAGTAAATAAACACATACACCCGAAAAATCCTTTATTTGAAATAAAAGACAAAAACCACCCTCTTTCAGCACTTTATTAAAATCCCCAAACACACCTCCAGGTCCGGCGTAATCCACGAGGTCCCGCGACACATCCCGCTCTGCTACATGAAGCTGACCGGAGCGGCAGTAGAACACCACCGCTCCTGTCTGCTCCATGCAGAAACTGAAGTGAGTCACGCTGTCAGCGGGGACGTCACTGAGGTAATGCCGGTGTGTGTGCGGTGATGATGAGGACTGTAGTGTCGGAATGTGTGCGGTGATGTCGGCAGTAATGTCAGGATGTGTGTGGGAATGTCGGGATGTGTGCGGGGATGTCGGAGGTAATGTCGGGTTGTGTGCGGCGATGTCGGAGGTAATGTCGGGATGTGTGCGGGGATGTCGGGATGTGTGCGGGGATGTCGGAGGTAATGTCAGGATATGTGTGGGGATGTAGGCGGTAATGTCAGGATGTGTGCGGGAATGTCGGGATGTGTGCGGAGATGTCGGAGGTAATGTCGGCATGTGTTCGGGGATGTCAGGATGTGTGCGGGGATGTAGGCGGTAATGTCAGGATGTGTGCAGGAGTGTCGGGATGTGTGCGGGGATGTCGGAGGTAATGTCGGGATGTGTGCGGGGATGTAGGCGGTAATGTCAGGATGTGTGCGGGAATGTCGGGATGTGTGCGGGAATGTCGGGATGTGTGCGGGGATGTCGGAATGTGTGCGGGGATGTCGGAGGTAATGTCGGGATGTGTGCGGGGATGTAGGCGGTAATGTCAGGATGTGTGCGGGAATGTCGGGATGTGTGCGGGAATGTCGGGATGTGTGCGGGGATGTCGGGATGTGTGCGGGGATGTCGGAGGTAATGTCGTGATGTGTGCGGGGATGTCCGATGTAATGTCGGGATGTGTGCGGGGATGTCGGAGGTAATGTCAGGATGTGTACGGGAATGTCGGCGGTAATGTCGGGATATGTGCGGGGATGTCGGGATGTGTGCGGGGACGTCGGCAGTAATGTCGGGATGTGTGCGGGGATGTAGGCGGTAATGTCAGGATGTGTGCGGGAATGTCGGGTTGTGTGCAGGGATGTCGGAGGTAATGTCGGGTTGTGTGCGGGGATGTCAGGATGTGTGCGGGAATGTCGGGATGTGTTCGGGGATGTCGGAGGTAATGTCGGGATGTGTGCGGGGACGTCTCTCAGGTTACCCGCGGCCACAGGTCTCGGGTGGAGGACTCGAGCTGGCCGCAGGTAACCTGAGTGACGGTACCGGTGATCGCGTGGCTCACTGCAGTCACTCAGATTTGCGGTCACAGGTGAGTCCTTCACCTGTGACCGCAAATCAAGCTGCGACACACGCACAGAGCCGCGCGATCACAATGAAGTCGGGTGAAGTTCATCCGAGTTCATTCTGATCGCGCGGCTGTCTCCCGCAGCCAGCCATGTGCTCTTTTTGACATTCCGGTTCCAGTTGGCTCTGCTACAAGTCTATGGGGATGCTGCAGAGCCGAGTGGGACCGCACTGTGAAAAATGTGCGCTCTGGATGTTTTTCCCACTCTGTTTATGGCAGAGCAAGCATCCAGAACGCATGAATTCTGCAGGAATGTGCGCACGTTGCATTCTGCCGAATGCGTCTCAGAACGCAGCTTTTCGGCTGCGTTCTGAGACGCACATGCAGTGACTATTTTATGCTGCGTAATAGAACGGAACGTGCGCACATAGCCTTATACCTGATAATACTGGTGTACTTACATTGAAAATCCATGTTGTCAAGTCTGTATAGTACCTTTTGATATTTTTCTCTTCTGAAATAAAAATGAGGAATTTAAGAGTCCAAATAAACCGGACTGGATAAACTGCTTATATGAATAAAATGATAGCAAAGTCATTCTGACATTGATTTTCAAAGTTAGCATTCAAGCTACCAGGGGGCAATAGAGTAGTCAAACAGTCAGGGTCTAGCCAGGAGAGTCGAGTCACTGCAAAAGGAGGATCAATATCAAGTCTGAAAACAGAACTGAGTCAGAAGATGGGAGATCAGGTATGCATAGGGAAACACAAACAACAGACAGGAGCAGGAAGTCAGGGACTGGGACAGGCAGACAAACAGGGGAGGGTACAAGTCAGGACATAGTAGCAGGGAGGCATGACAGATCGTGAACACTCACCAGAGCCAGTATACAAGCTGCAAGGCAGATATATCACTGGCACTGAGCCATAGGTAGAAAGGCAAGATATAGTGTCCTGGATCCAGAACGAGGCAATGCAAGTTAACCTCTCACATGACCAGGGCAGAGCTGGGTTTTTACCAGCAGCAGGGAAAAGCCGGTCTGGATAATAACAGTCTGGATATCAAAAATATAGGGGATTTAGTTTTTTAAACCTATTTAAATAAATAATTTAAAAAAGGTGTGGGCTCCACCCTATTTTTGATAACCAGCCAAGATAAAGCAGACCACTGGGGGCTGATATTATCAGAGTGGGAAAAACCATGGTTATTTGGTCCTTCCCAGCCTAAAAATAGCAGCCCACAACTGGCTCAGAAATGGCGCATCCATTAGATGCACCAAATCTGACGCTTTACCTTGCTCTTTCCGAATGCCCTGGTGTGGTGGCTGTGGAGACACAGGGCTCAGTGGGTGCTCTTGTCTGCTGGCCTGGCCACCTTTAGAAAGACAGTGTGGCTCAGGGCTTATCCCAACTGAACGCACGACCTCCTTAACCATAGGTAGAACACTACTCAGACAACACAGGGTGAGGGAATCACAATATTAAGACTTTATTGGATCCCCACAATATTAACGGCACATAACACATAACCAGCAAAACACACAAATGGAACAGGCAACAGAGTCTCACTCTTCTGCTGGCTCACCAGGGATTTAGAATGTCCATGCCTCAGAGGTTCCAGGGCTATTTACTCCAATCCAGCAGCACCTCGCTTTCGGTGGGCACCCACTGAGACTGGAATAATGCCAGATTTAGGAAGCTGGCTGAGGTCTGCAAAGTCTGTACCAGGTGACTGAATTGTCCCAACCTGGGTTTCCTCCTTAAGTAGTCTCTGATTTGAAGTCATGTAGCCAAGTGTTCCTCTAGTCGAAGCCAAAGTCCCTAGACCGAGTCCACAAGGTATCCCGGTTCTGATCCTCTAGTCAGCTCCTAAGAGCTTAGACTGGATCATGCAAAATCCATCAACAACTGGTGACTTAAAGATATCCCCTTTTATAGCCATAGCCTTTCCTTTGGATATACTGTGCCCTTATCGGATTGGTTGTACAAGATTGCTTCTCTTATTGGATGAACTTCAAGTTGCATGGATAATGTTCATTTAAATGATGTGGATAGAAAGACTGGGGATTTTTACATGAAGTCTGCAAGTCACAGACTAGACAATGGCTACTAAGGTAATTTATTTTAGATTAGCAATACACAACTACATTACAATGAATGCTCAGAAGGGCCTGGCAGACACAATAGTTTAGCAAACATGAGTTAGCACACAGAAGAACAATAAGTCTGGCTAATGTAAGAAATTTTAACCCACGACACACATTGAAAAAGTCTGTGTCGTCACAGTGGCAACCAGTGTAATGGGTAAATGGGGTTGATGTCAGCTGTGAATTGACAGTTGACATCAAACCCAGAGGTTAGTAATGGGTGAGTGTCACACACCCCCATTACTAACCTAGCAAGTAAATTTTAAAAAGTGACACACAGAAAAAATACTTGAATAAAGACTATTGTTAAACAATATTTTAATAAAGATGTTCTCATTCCCTAATTTATTAAATAAAAATATCCTAGAAGTTCCAACGATAATCAAACAGGTAATGCCCCACGACGACCCTCACAGGGAGACAGAGAGACAGACAGTAAGAGAGACAAATAGACAGAGGCAGAGAGCGAGAGACAGACAGAGACAGAAAGACAGAGACAGACAGAGACAGACAGACAGACAGAGAAACAAAGAGAGACCGATAGAGAGAGATAGACAGAGATAGAGACAGTGAGAGACCAATAGAGAGAGACAGACAGACAAAGAGAGAAAAAGAGAGACAGAGAGACAAAGAGACAGACAGAGAGACAGAAAGAGAAACAGAGAGTCAGTCAGAGAAATACAGAGAGAGAGGCAGACAGGGAGAGAGACACACAGAGAGACAGACAGAGACAGACATAGATACAGAGAGATAGAGAGAAACAGAGAGAGACAGAGAAAGAGACAGAATGACACACAAGGAGATAGAGAGTGAGACAGACACACAGAGAGGCAGACAGGGAGAGAGACAGACAGACAGAGACAGAGAGAGACAGAGTGAGACAGACAGACAGACAGAATGAGAACCAGAGAGACAGACAGTAAGATAGAAAGAGACAGACAGAGAGACATAAAAAATAGACAGGCAGACAGGGAGAGAGACAAAGAGAGATAGAGACAGACACAGACAGACCAGACATGGAGACAGAGAGAAACAGTGAGAGACTAAGACAAAGAACGAGAGACAGGGAGACAGACAGAGAGCCAGAGAGAGAGAGACAGACAGAGACAGAGAGGTAGACAGACAGACAGAAAGGGAAACAAACAGAGAGGGAGAGTGAGAGAGAGAAAGAGACACTTAGTTACTATCCTGGCCGCTACAGCTAGTTCATCATAAAAACTAAAATCACATTCTGTTTTTAGCATTGGCTGTGTATCTAGCAGGTCTCTGGTCACAAAGATGGGGCACATGCGCACTAAGGGGGTGTAATGTCAAGCCAATCAATTGTAAACAATGGTATTGCCATACAACTGCATGCATCTCCCATCGCGAAAGCCAAGGAATGTTTGTCATATGGAGTGATATTGAAAATCTTTTAGCAAAACCCATTTGTATGCAAACATTAATTGAGATAACAGTGATATCACATAACAAATCACTTAAGGAACTGTTGGATGTTTGATTGCAGAGTGGTATTAAAATGAAATGTGTAAACAATTTAATAAACTGTACAAACAAAAGAATATAAATATTCAAACAAATGTAAGTAGATGAGAATACAAATACAAAAAGTGGGTAACTTCAAAACACTAAATAAATATGGACTAAATAACTGGATGAATATTTTAAGGGTGAGCACATATAAAATAATAAATATGGACTAAAAGGCTGGTTGAACAGATGGATAAATTGATACATAGAAATTACCGTAACTTTTTTTATGTATATTAAAGTTTGTCAAGAGCTACTAAAAATTGCTGTCTAAATCTTAACTGTGTGGTGCCTAACAATCAATTTTAAAAAATGTAGTGCATCTAACTTTTTCAAAGTTTTAACTCGATCTGGTATTGTATTTCTCTTTATAGAAGAACAGAAAACAAAAACATCATTATTAAGCAACTGCCAATTTGGTGCCTCAGTCTCGCTTAGTTTTGAGTTTTTCATAATATCTCTTATTGTTACCCCACGAAAGTTCCTTCCTTGATCTTGACCTTTCTGATTTGTGGAAAATTGTTTCAGAGGCATGCAAAACCCTAGCCATCACGACCCATCACCTTGATAACGTTCTTCATCAATAGAGAAGAGTGAACCTGAGGTTCGATGTTTGGAAACTGACTTCCAAAAACCACAAAATTCAGGTTCGAAGCTCAAGTGAGTTACGAGGTCAAACCACTCAAGCGAACATCGCTGTGCTTGGGTATGAGTGATGCTCATCCCTGTGCGAGCCGCTTGAAGTGTTAAAATGGAATGCACTTAGGATAATTACAGTGAAATTTGAAAAACCTCAGCCACTCTCCCCCAAAAGTGTTTTATTTATGGCTGGTAGCATGTGTGTGGAGCCACAAAATGCCCAATTACTGACTTTCAAAGAAGTTCGGATCAAGTCGGGGTCACAAACCAAACTTCTTTAAGGTTCAACTGTATCTGCAGAACCGAACTTCTTTAAGGTTTAACTGTTTCTGCAGAACCAAACTTCTTTAAGGTTCAACTATATCTGCCGAACCAAACTTCTTTACGGTTCAACTGTGTCTGCTGAAGCAAACTTCTTTAAGTCTCAACTGTATCTGCCGAACAGCACTTCTTTAAGGTTCAACTGTACCTGCCAAACCGAACTTCCAAAGGTTCGCTCATCTCTATTCATCAGCCCAAGTTTTATGTGAAGTGGTGGAAGCAAAACGTTTTCTGAAGCTCCTAGAGGCTGATGCAGAAAACTCTTTCTTCCAGGAGTCAAACTGTTTCTTGTCAGCCACTATTTTTTGGTGCAATGATTTTTGCGGTCTCTGCTGTCTGATTTCCAGAGAAACCCAAGCACCAGGGCTGTTACGTTAAGATCTCCACAAATGTTCCACTCTTAGTTGTTGTAATGGATTTTTGACATACTCTTTCAGACTTGCGCCATAAGCTCGAGAAACAGATGGATTTTGTTGCCATTATGCCACTTTTAAACTGTTTTTTGAAGAGTTTATAAAAAGCTTCTATTCTTGAGATCTGTGCTCTTGTTCCATTGCATCTAGCAGTGAGTTTGTATAGTTGAGGTAAACTCTTTAACATTACATTGAAATTAAGTGTTCAAGCTCATGCTGCCTAAGGTGAAAGGAACATATTTTGGACCCTTCTCCAGCAAGTGCCAGCCTTTGAGCTTTGAAACCAAAAGCTTAGCAAGACCTTTTGATAGGTTCACATCAAACATTAATGACGACACTGCTCTTCATAGTCACCAGGTCTCGCAGAGCGCAGCGTCAGCCATAAGTGACTGCTGTTTAAAGCCTTAAGGGAACTTTCCACGCTGCGATATCGGTACCGATATCGCTAGAGAGTGTACCTGCCCCCGTCGGTTGTGCGTCACGGGCAAATCGCTGCCAGTGGCACACAACATCGCTTACACCCATCACACGGACTTACCTTCCCTGCGACATCGCTCTGGCTGGCGATCCGCCTCCTTTCTAAGGGGGCAGTTCGTGTGGCGTCACAGCGACGTCACACGGCAGCCGTCCTATAGCAGAGGAGGGGCGGAGATGAGCGGCCGGAACATGCCGCCCACCTCCTTCCTTTCTCATTGCCGGTGGACGCAGGTAAGGAGATGTTCAGTGTTCCTGCGGTGTCACACATAGTGATGTGTGGTGCCGCACGAATGACGAACAACATTGTACCTGCAGCAGCAACGATATTAAGGAAATGAACGACGTGTCAACGAGCAACGATTTTTCCCGTTTTTGCGCTCGTTGATCGTCGCTCATTTGTGTCACACGCTACGATATCGCTAACGGTGTCGGATGTGCGTCACTAACGACATGACCACGACAATATATCGTTAGCGATGTTGCAGCGTGTAAAGCACCCTTTAGACTGAAAGGAATAGGGGAATGTCATGGAAACTGCTGGACTAAGTTAGATGTGCGTGGGAACTTTGCTTTCTAATAAATGAGTGAATGAGAGACAGTCTCTTGTTTTTATTTCTTTTTATGTTTTTTTCAGGGCTTTTTTTTACAAATAAATTGCTGAAACAGGGAAAGAACTGAGGAGTGTTTTTTTTAAATAAAGTATTTGTGTGTTTTCTTTCTTCTTACTGGGTTAGTAAAGACGGTGTCTGATAGACACCTCTCCTTTACTATCAGCAGGGCTTAACGTCAGTTTTGTTGCTGAACAATTCACAGCTGTCATCAACCCCTAATACCCTTACCCTAATTGCAAACTCACTAGGATAATTGGGAAAAGCTGAGGCAAAGTGCCAGAATAGGAGCATCGCATGATGTCCACTTCTGGGGTAGCTGTGGTAAATGTTTAGGCTGGGAAGGGCCCAATAACAATGGACTGTCTAAGAATTATAGTACCAGCCCACAGCTATCTACTTAACCTTTGCTGATTTAATAAAGAAGAGGGGATAACACGTCGTTTTTTCCATTTATTTATTCATTATTTACCGTAAACAAGCCTAAATGGCTTGTAAGTTGATCACTGGTAAAGTATAAGTGGGGAGATACATATCTCTGAGATTATTAGGCTCAGTGATGTGAACCTGGAGGTATACTAGGTACTGAGAGCGTGAAATGGCTTTTACCAGGGCCAAGTTTTTTGTGAACAGCTAAAGAGATGGATGGGATAGCTGTTCACCATTAGAGATGAGGGAATCTTTGGTTCGCTGGTCACAAACGAACCAAACCTCTATGTGAGTGAACCTTGCACAATGAGGTTCAGAAGCACTGATTGTCAGTTTTAGTCTCCTCCCACATACAGACAGCCATAAGCAGATCACTTCCGAGGGAGGGTGGCCGGGCTTTTTCAAAACTTTTGGCACACTACATCCGAGCATGCTGTTGTTACCCCTAGTGTGAGCCATTCAAACACTGCAAGCGGCTCGTACTGGGCTGAGCACCGAGCGTACCTGAACACCGAATTTCTTGCCCAATTTAAGTTCGAATGTAAAGCATTCGAACTCTGAACCCGAACCTTGTGTTTTTTAGTTTGTGTTCAGTTGAAAATCGCACCTTGCGTTTGCTCATCTCTCACCATATCTCCACCTCATAGTGTGATCCTGCAGCTAAAAGTAAGGCCTGTGGAATCACTCTTACTTCTGTGTATAGAGGTAGCAGATCTCCATTGCTGCACTCTCATGTAAGGAGTAAAACCCTGCATCTGAGCGGGCGAATCCCGCAACTATGTGGACTGTTTGTGTGTTTTATTTTTTTATGCCAGAAAGGCAGTTTTTGCTTAGGTTTGTTCAGGCTAGTTTATGAAATTAAATAAGTTAGTTGCAATTTAACAGAGAAGTATTCCTGTGACTTCCTTGAATGGCCACTGAGTGAGATGAACTACTACAAGCTATAGAATAAACTCCACATGAAAGACACTAAGTGCTCCAATTTTATAATATACAAGGGGCTTGTGAAACCAGATATCTGTAGAATATCTATCTATCAATCTATCTTTCTATCCCTCTATCTATCCTTCTATCCATCTATCTATCCATGCATCCATCTATCTATCTATCCATCTATCTATCCCTCTATCCATCCATCATCTATCCATCCATCCATCCTTCCATCCATCCATCCATCCATCTATCCATCCATATATTTATGTCTATCCATCATCTATACATCCATCCATCCATCCATCCATCCATCCATCCATCTATCTATCCCTCTATCTATCTATCTATCTATCTATCTATCTATCTATCTATCTATCTATCTATCTATCTATCTATCTATCAATCTATCTATCCCTCTATCTATCTATCTATCTATCTATCTATGTAACTATCTATCTATCTATATAACTATCTATCTATCTATCTATGTAAATATCTATCTATCTATGTAACTATCTATCTAATCTATCTATCTATCTAATCTAATCTATCTATCTATTTATCCATCTATCCATCTATCTATCCCTCTATCTATCCATCCATCCATCCATCTATCCATCTATATATTTATGTCTATCCATCCATCCATCCATCCATCCATCCATCCATCCATCCATCCATCTATCTATCCTTCTATATATTTATGTCTATCCATCATCTATCCATCCATCCATCCATCTATCTATCCCTCTATCTATCTATCTATCTATCTATCCATCCATCTATCTACAGTGTCTACAAGTAGTATTCAACCCCCTGCAGATTTAGCAGGTTTGATAAGATGCAAATAAGTTAGAGCCTGCAAACTTCAAACAAGAGCAGGATTTATTAACAGATGCATAAATCTTACAAACCAACAAGTTATGTTGCTCAGTTAAATTTTAATACATTTTCAACATAAAAGTGTGGGTCAATTATTATTCAACCCCTAGGTTTAATATTTTGTGGAATAACCCTTGTTTGCAATTACAGCTAATAATCGTCTTTTATAAGACCTGATCAGGCCGGCACAGGTCTCTGGAGTTATCTTGGCCCACTCCTCCATGCAGATCTTCTCCAAGTTATCTAGGTTCTTTGGGTGTCTCATGTGGACTTTAATCTTGAGCTCCTTCCACAAGTTTTCAATTGGGCTAAGGTCAGGAGACTGACTAGGCCACTGCAACACCTTGATTTTTTTCCCTCTTGAACCAGGCCTTGGTTTTCTTGGCTGTGTGATTTGGGTCGTTGTCTTGTTGGAAGATGAAATGACGACCCATCTTAAGATCCTTGATGGAGGAGCGGAGGTTCTTGGCCAAAATCTCCAGGTAGGCCGTGCTATCCATCTTCCCATGGATGCGGACCAGATGGCCAGGCCCCTTGGCTGAGAAACAGCCCCACAGCATGATGCTGCCACCACCATGCTTGACTGTAGGGATGGTATTCTTGGGGTCGTATGCAGTGCCATCCAGTCTACAAACGTCACCTGTGTGGTTGGCACCAAAGATCTAGATCTTGTTCTCATCAGACCAGAGAACCTTGAACCAGTCTGTCTCAGAGTCCTCCAAGTGATCATGAGCAAACTGTAGATGAGCCTTGACATGACGCTTTGAAAGTAAAGGTACCTTACGGGCTCGTCTGGAACGGAGACCATTACGGTGTAGTACGTTACTTATGGTATTGACTGAAACCAATGTCCCCACTGCCATGAGATCTTCCCGGAGCTCCTTCCTCGTTGTCCTTGGGTTAGCCTTGACTCTTCGGACAAGCCTGGCCTCGGCACGGGTGGAAACTTTCAAATGCTATCCAGGCCATGGAAGGCTAACAATAGTTCCATAAGCCTTCCACTTCCGGATGATGCTCCCAACAGTGGAGACAGGTAGGCCCAACTCCTTGGAAAGGGTTTTGTACCCCTTGCCAGCCTTGTGACCCTCCACGATCTTGTCTCTGATGGCCTTGGAATGCTCCTTTGTCTTTCCCATGTTGACCAAGTATGAGTGCTGTTCACAAGTTTGGGGAGGGTCTTAATTAGTCAGAAAAGGCTGCAAAAAGAGATAATTAATCCAAACATGTGAAGCTCATTGTTCTTTGTGCTTGAAATACTTCTTAATACTTTAGGGGAACCAAACAGAATTCTTGTGTTTTGAGGGGTTGAATAATAAATGACCCTCTGAATAAACTTTTCACAATTTAAAAAAAGAAATAACATTCTTTTTTGCTGCAGTGCATTTCACACTTCCAGGCTGATCTACAGTCCAAATGTCACAATGCCAAGTTAATTCCGAATTTGTAAACCTGCTAAATCTGCAGGGGGTTGAATACTACTTGTAGGCACTGTATCTATGTAACTATCTATCTAATCTATCTATCTATCTAATCTAATCTATCTATCTATTTATCCATCTATCTATCTATCCATCTATCTACCTATCCCTCTATCTATCTATCCATCCATCTATCCATCCATCTATCCATCCATCTATCCATCCATCATCTATCTATCCATCCATCCATCCATCTATATATTTATGTCTATCCATCATCTATCCATCCATCTATCCATCCATCCATCCATCCAGCCACCCATCTATCTATCAATCTATCTATCCCTCTATCTATCTATCTATCTATCCATCTAACTATCTATGTAACTATCTATCCATCTATTCTATCTATCTATCTATCTAATCTATCTATCTATCTAATCTATCTATTTATCTATCTATCTAATCTATCTATCTATGTATCTATCTATCTATCTATCTATCCTATCTATCTATTTATCCATCTATCTATCCCTCTATCTATCTATCTATCTATTTATCCATCTATCTATCTATCTATCTATCTATCTATCTATCTATCTATCTATCTATCTATCTATCTATCTGCCCATCTATCCCTCTATCTATCTATCTATCTATCTATCTATCTATCTAGAAAACCCCTTTAAATCATAAGTTTTTAGTACCATAAATAATGTAATAGAATTATCTGCAGCCCTATGAAAATTCCTACATTTTATTATACCAATTCCAATTGATCGGAATTTCAAATTTACAATATCTGTCCATAGGAGATACTTTTTTTTTTCTGCCATGTCTTGATTTTCTTTGCTTTTATATGTCACCTTAGGTAAACCCTGTACAAAAAAAATGTGCATTGTAACAAACATGCATGGGACCACCGAATCTATAAAAAATGCTGCCAATAAAATCCCATATTTAACTGGTGTTTAGGAATCCTGCCCTTGAGAGAGATTGATTTTTCAACTTACAATTCTCAGCTGTGCAGTGAAAAGAAACGCTATTCTGATTTTAAATTATTTATAAAATGTTTAAACGTCTCCCCTTAACCTTGAATGGGAAATTATTCATACACTCCTATAATTCCCATCAATGTCCTTGCCCCAGTGTTACATTTGTTATGAAATCAGATACAAAGTTCATTATTTGAAGAGATTTGTTTCTCTGAATTATTATTATATTTTATCACAAATCCAAGTCATGTTGTGAGATTTTGCTAGTAAGAATATTAAGGATATAATTATTCATTTTGGCTACTAGAAATAAAATGAATTTGAAAGTGATGTATAGAATTGGAAAAATAACTTATTTTACTCTCGGAAACTCACCAATATAGGCTATGGGGCTGATATATTATTTATTACATATTCATGTCTATTTTTTGGAGGCTTTTTTGCCTGTTCTTCATTCGTGCGTAATAGAGATGAGTAAACCTGTTTGATAAAGGTTTGCCAATTTCAAATTTGGTACGAGCCACAGGCTGCTTGATTTGGGCTCGGCAAACCCAAGCACTTTGCTCAAAAGTCGGCAATGTTCGGGAACTGTAATCAAAACAGGCCGAGGTCGATGCACAGAGAGGTAGCATCAGGACAAAAGGGGGAACCGAGACAGAGTCAGAACAAGCCGAGGTCGGTAAACCAAGGGAGTCAGTCAGAGGGTAGGGAAGAGAACAGACAACAGAGATGGGAAAGAAAGGAGATTGAGGGTAATACAGCAGGGGGTCTATGGAGGGAGTTGGGAAATACACCAAGATGGGCAGAGACAAGGAGGTGAGATGGAGGGGGTCACAGGGAGGTCAGGGAAAGCAGACATGGGCGGAGAAAGGCAGTCAGGAAGGTTGGAGGAGGGGAGCGGTACCGGGACAGGATCAGGAAAGACAGAAGCAGAGCACTAGTCGATCACTAACTGAAATATCACTGGCAGCACGGCAACTGGGTCAGGTTTGCTTTAAAGTGGAGAAAGGTCCAAACCGAGGTTAGAAGGACCCCTCCCCCATGGTCAGGGAGAGGCTGAAAACCCGGAGGGGATCACACGGGGTAAGCCAGCACTGCAGGGGGCTGGCCAGCAGAGCAAGGCGAGAAACTGGCTCTGTAGGACGACGGGCCTGCAGAGCATGGTCATGACAGTGTTGTCATACAATATATTAAATTCAATTATAATGGTGCAATTTCCCACTAATGATGAACAAATAATTATAGCGCCTTGAAAAAGTATTCGTACCCTGTGAATTTTTCCACATTTTTATAAGTTACACCCACAAACTTTGGCCGGAGTCACATTAGTGTATAACATCTGATGCAATTTGCTAATGACACTCCACTCTGCTGTGAGCGTGATCAAGTGTCCTTCACTGTGTATACAGTTAGGTCCAGAAATATTTGGACAGTGACACAAGTTTTGTTATTTTAGCTGTTTACAAAAACATGTTCAGAAATACAATTCTATATATAATATGGGCTGAAAGTGCACACTCCCAGCTGCAATATGAGAGTTTTCACATCCAAATTGGAGAAAGGGTTTAGGAATCATAGCTCTGTAATGCATAGCCTCCTCTTTTTCAACGGACCAAAAGTAATTGGACAAGGGACTCTAAGGGCTGCAATTAACTCTGAAGGCGTCTCCCTCGTTAACCTGTAATCAATGAAGTAGTTAAAAGGTCTGGGGTTGATTACAGGTGTGTGGTTTTGCATTTGAAAGCTGTTGCTGTGACCAGACAACATGCGGTCTAAGGAACTCTCAATTGAGGTGAAGCAGAACATCCTGAGGCTGAAAAAAAAGAAAAAATCCATCAGAGAGATAGCAGACATGCTTAGAGTAGCAAAATCAACAGTCGGGTACATTCTGAGAAAAAAAGGAATTGACTGGTGAGCTTGGGAACTCAAAAAGGCCTGGGCGACCACGGATGACAACAGTGGTGGATGATCGCCGCATACTTTCTTTGGTGAAGAAGAACCCGTTCACAATATCAACTGAAGTCCAGAACACTCTCAGTGAAGTAGGTGTATCTGTCTCTAAGTCAACAGTAAAGAGAAGACTCCATGAAAGTAAATACAAAGGGTTCACATCTAGATGCAAACCATTCATCAATTCCAAAAATAGACAGGCCAGAGTTAAATTTGCTGAAAAACACCTCATGAAGCCAGCTCTGTTCTGGAAAAGTATTCTATGGACAGATGAGACAAAGATCAACCTGTACCAGAATGATGGGAAGAAAAAAGTTTGGAGAAGAAAGGGAATGGCACATGATCCAAGGCACACCACATCCTCTGTAAAACATGGTGGAGGCAACGTGATGGCATGGGCATGCATGGCTTTCAATGGCACTGGGTCACTTGTGTTTATTGATGACATAACAGCAGACAAGAGTAGCCGGATGAATTCTGAAGTGTACCGGGATATACTTTCAGCCCAGATTCAGCCAAATGCCGCAAAGTTGATCGGACGGCGCTTCATAGTACAGATGGACAATGACCCCAAGCATACAGCCAAAGCTACCCAGGAGTTCATGAGTGCAAAAAAGTGGAACATTCTGCAATGGCCAAGTCAATCACCAGATCTTAACCCAATTGAGCATGCGTTTCACTTGCTCAAATCCAGACTTAAGACGGAAAGACCCACAAACAAGCAAGACCTGAAGGCTGCGGCTGTAAAGGCCTGGCAAAGCATTAAGAAGGAGGAAACCCAGCGTTTGGTGATGTCCATGGGTTCCAGACTTAAGGAAGTGATTGCCTCCAAAGGATTCGCAACAAAATATTGAAAAAAAAAATATTTTGTTTGGGTTTGGTTTATTTGTCCAATTACTTTTGACCTCCTAAAATGTGGAGTGTTTGTAAAGAAATGTGTACAATTCCTACAATTTCTATCAGATATTTTTGTTCAAACCTTCAAATTAAACGTTACAATCTGCACTTGAATTCTGTTGTAGAGGTTTCATTTCAAATCCAATGTGGTGGCATGCAGAGCCCAACTCGCGAAAATTGTGTCACTGTCCAAATATTTCTAGACCTAACTGTACAAGAATCGGAGGACAGGTTATCAGGTAGAGAGATTGAGCCATCTTCTCCATTGCCTATCTCTGATTATATTGCACTACACTCAGATGACATCAATGCAGTGCAATGTTTCACACTCACCCATTGACTTGCATGCGTGTGCGTGAGCTGAAATACGCTGTCAAATTTTTTTTCTCATGCATTAATTTTATGGTGGTTTATTACATTTTTGGGAAACTTAGTTCAATTTCTCCAGCCACACCCAGGTTCATTACTGTCACGCCTGTCCTCAATCAAGAAATCACCTAAATAGGACCTGCCAGACAACATCAAGTAGATCAAAAGATCCTCAAAAGCTAGACATTATGCTCTGATCCAAAGAAATTCAGGAACAAATGAGAAACAAACAAAGTAATTAAGATCAGTCTGAAAAAGGTTCTAAAGCCGAACAAAAGTACCCCAAGATTAGCGTAGCGATGACTAGAGATAGGAGAACGTGTCAAAGTTTAGTTTGTCGATCTTTTCCGAGCCTCCTGGTGTTCGCCAAACAGTTCAGTGAACATACCGAGCCCATTGAATTCAATGGAAGGCTTAACTTAGGTGTTGTAAAATGATGTAGGGGGCTGTAAAAGAAAGAAAATACCCAAGACATACTTACCCAGTCTCTAGCGTGGTTGTAACCCCTCTCGTGGCTGTAACTGCTCCTGCAGTTGTACTTCAAGGGCTGCTGATTATCCTTCATCCATATACATTGCTTTCTCAGCCCACAGATGTCTCTGATTGGCTGCAGTCAGACCCCGCTCCCAGACAGCATCTGTGATTGGTTGATTTATCTGGGCTGGTATCAAAAGATGGGGGACTCTATGCCAATTTTATTTATTTATTTATTTTATACCACGATAGACCAGCAGACGGGGTCTGTGATTCCAACCAGTCACAGATGCTGTCTGGTGGCGGGGTCTAATTGCAACCAATCAAAGATGCTGGGGGCAGGGAAAGTAGTGAATATGGATAGTCAGCGGCCCTGGAATTACAGCCACGGGAGCATTTACAGACTCGGTAAGTATGTCATGCTTTTATCCTTTTGTTTCCTTATTTTTATAGTGATTTCCCTGGCCAATCACAGCCATGCCAATACTTGACATGACTGATAAAGCTGAGGGTGGGTTTTCTGAAAACGAACACTTACCGAACATTGCTAATTTTTGAGCAAAGTGTTCAGTAAGCCGAGCCCAAATGAACTGGCCAAGGATTGCACCGAATCTGAAATTGGCGTACGCAAACAAACTGTTTTATGGATCACATCACATTTAAAATGACTTTGATAGTCCTTTGTGACAGAAAATACTCAAAAATGACACCATTTTAAAAATTGCAACCCTCAAAATGCTAAAAACCACATTCAACAAGTTTATTAACCCTTTAGGTGCTTCACAGGAATTAATCCAATGTGAAAGGAAAAAAAATATTTTTTTTTCCCAACAAAAATATTGCTTTAGCCTCAAAATAATCATTGTTAAAAGGATATCAAGAGAAAATGGACCATAAAATTTGTTGTGCAATTTATCCTGAGTACGCTAATACCCCACATGTGGTGGAAAACTATTGTTTGGCTGTACGGCAGGGCTCGGTAGGGAGTGTGTGCTATTTGAATTTTGAAGCGCAAAATTGGTTAGAATAGATAGCAGACACCAGGTGTCATTTGCAGAGCCCTTGATGTCCCTAAATAGTGGAAATCCCCCACAAGTCACCCCATTTTGGAAACTAGACCATTCAAAGAATTTAACTAGATGTGTGGTGAGCATCTTGAACCCACAGGTGCTTCACAGAATTTGATCACATTATGTTGTGAAAATGAAAAAATACACAATTACCACAAACAATGTTGCCTTAACCTCAAATTTCCATTTTTACAATAGTAAAATGAGAAAATAGAACAGACAGTTTGTTGTGCAAATTTTCTTGAGTACACTGATACCCCATATGTGGTGGAAAACTACTGTTTTGATGCATGACAGGGCTTGGAATGGAATTTGAATTTTGGAGCACCATTTGGCCATGTCACGATTGGAGAGCCCCTGATATGCCTAAATAGTGGAAACCTTCCCACAAGGCACCCCATTTTGGAATTTAAACCCCTTATGAATTTTATCTAGAGATGTGGTGAGTGCTTTGAACACACAAGTGCATCACAGAATTTTTATAACGTTGAACCGTGAAATGGAAAACTTATTTTTTACCACAAAAATATTGCTTTAACCCCAAATTTTTCATTTTCACAAGGGTAACA
Organism: Anomaloglossus baeobatrachus; assembly: GCF_048569485.1. NCBI lineage: Eukaryota > Metazoa > Chordata > Amphibia > Anura > Aromobatidae > Anomaloglossus > Anomaloglossus baeobatrachus. Next base: position 160,034,614 of record NC_134362.1, read on the forward strand.
TCATAAAATGGATCATACATTTTTTTGTGCAATTTCTCCTGAAAATGGTGATAACCCATGTGTGATGGAACACTACTGTTTGGGTGCATGGCGGGATTCGGAAGGGAATGAGCACTATATGAATAATGGAGAGAGGTTTTGGCTGGAATAGACTGCGGACACCACGTCACAGTTGTAGATCTCCATGGCAGAAACCCTTAACAAGTGAACCTACACTACAGTTCAAAAGTTTGGGGTCACCCAGACAATTTTGTCTTTTCCATGAAAAATCATACTTTTATTTATCAATGAGTTGCATAATGAATAGAAAATATAGTCCAGACATTGACGAGGTTAGAAATAATGATTCTTACTTGAAATAATAATTTTCTCCTTCACACTTTGCTTTCGGCACAGAATGCTCCTTTGCAGTAATTCCATCTTTGCAGACCTTTGACATTCTAGTTGTTGATTTGCTGCAGTAATCTGGAGATATTTCACCCCATGCTTCCATAAGCCGCTCCCAAAAGTTGGATTGGCTTGATGGGCACTCTTTGCGTGCCATACGGTCAAGCTGCTCCCACAACAGCTCAATAGGGTTGAGATCTGGTGACGGGGCTGGCCACTCCATTACAGACAGAATACCAGATGCCTCCTTCTTCCCTAAATAGTTCATGCATAATTTGGAGGTGTGCTTTGGGTCATTGACCTGTTGTAGGATGAAATTGGCTCCAATCAAGCACTGTCCACAGGGTATGGCATGGCGTTGCAAAATGGAGTGATAGCCTTCATTATTCAAAATCCATTTTATATTGTACAAATCTTTACCAGCACCAAAGCAACCCCAGACCATCACATTACCTCCACCATGCTTGACAGATAGCGTCAGACACTCTTCCAGAATCTTTGCAGTTGTTTTGCGTCTCACAAATGTTCTTCTGTGTGATTCAAACACCTCAAACTTCGATTCGTCTGTCCATAGCACTTTTTTCCAATCTTCCTCTGTCCAATGTCTGTGTTATTTTGCCCGTATTAATCTTTTCCTTTTACTAGCCAGTCTCAGATATGGCTTTTTCTTTGCCACTCTGCCCTGAAGGCCAGCATCCCGGAGTCGCCTCTTTACTATAGACGTTGAGACTGTTGTTTTGCAGGGTACTATTTAAAGAAGCTGATAATTGAGGACCTGTGAGGCGTTGATTTCTCAAACTAGAGACTCTAATGTACTTGTCTTGTTGCTCAGTTGTGCAGCGCGGCCTCCCACTTCTCTTTCTACTCTGGTTAGAGCCTGATTGTGCTCTCCTCTGAAGGGAGTAGTACACACCATTGTAGGAAATCTTCAGTTTCTTGGCAATTTCTCACATGGATTAGCCTTAATTTCTAAGAACAAGAATAGACTGTCGAGTTTCACATGAAAGTTCTCTTTTTCTGGCCATTTTGTAAGTTTAATGGAACCAACAAATGTAATGCTTCAGATTCTCAACTAGCTTGCAAAGGAAGGTCAGTTTTATAGCTTTTCTAATCAGCCAAACTGTTTTCAGCTGTGCTAACATACTTGCACTAGGGTTTTCAAGGGATTTCTAAACATCCATTAGCCTTCTAACACAGTTAATAAACACAGTTACTAAACACAATGTACCATTAGAACACTGGAGTGGTGGTTGTTGGAAATGGGCCTCTATACACCTATGTAGATATTGCATTCAAAATCAGACATTTGCTGCTAGATTTGTCATTTACCACATTAACAATGCATAGAATGTATTTCTGTCTAATTTAATGATAGCTTCATTGAAAACAAAAGTGCTTTACTTTCAAAAATAAGGAAATATCTAAGTGACCCTAAACTTTTGAACTGTAGTGTTTACTGGAAACTACACCTCTCAATGACTTTATCTAGGGGTGCAGTGAGCAATTTTAACACTCAGGTGAGTCATGGAATTGTATAAGATTGTGGGTGAAAATAATAAAATTACAATTTTTTCCATTAAAATCTGTCTTTAGCCCTAAAGTTTTAATTTTCAAAAAGGGTAGTCAAGGAAAATGTACTGTACAATTTGTTATACAGTTTCTCCGGAGTACCTAAATACCCCATATGTGGTCAAAATTGAATTTTGAAGCACAGTGCAAAGATCCGATGGGAAGGAGGAGTTTAGATTTAGCTGGAAGTTGGAATGGTTTGGGGGTGCCATGTCACATTGGCAGA